>NC_134710.1:125677085-126877085 GCF_043290135.1 Rhipicephalus microplus | reverse complement strand
GTCAGAGAATTCGCTATCAACTGCCAACGTTCGTAGTAGGCGAGGACATGGCGAAGTATCTCGTCAAGATTGAACACGTCTGTGAGCGAAATGCTTTAGAGTGGTCTCTTAGGGCGCAGAACCTGTTAGCTCTTCTTCCCGGTGAAGTGTCCGACGCGATAACTTGCTTGTCGATGGAAGCGTTTGAGAGCAATGACGAAGTTAAGGAAGTGCTCTTGAGACGTTATAAGTTGCCACCTGAGGGTTTAAGGCAAAGGTTCCGGTATGCTAAAAAAGGGAATGAGTCACACGTTGACTTCGTGTTTCGTCTTAAAGCCGATTTAATTGAATGGCTCAAAGGTGAAGGTGTTTATGACGATCGCGATAAAGTGGTGGAATGCATTGCATTGGAGCAATTCTACCACTGCATCGAGAAGGATATCGAGCTTTGGCTGCAGGACAAACTTGGTGAAGTACAGCTAAACAAGGCAGCAGAGTTAGCTGAGGAATATTATACTCGCCGAAAGTTGCATAGCAGGGCAGTGCGCGTTGAAAAGGGTGAAAGGAAAGAGGGCTTTTCAAAGAAACCTGATCGACAGAAACCCGCTCCGCACCGTAATTTCAAGAAGGACCCGTCTCTTACGAAGGACACTGTAGGGGAAGGGCAAACGGAAACGGAGAAATCGAGTGCGGTTCCTAAACAACGCACTGATACCACACGGGCGTTTGAATCGCGGAAGCCGCTAATCTGCTACAACTGCAAAAAGAAAGGGCACATCGCGAGAAACTGTAAGCAAAAGTTTGCTTTCGCAACAATCCGAGAATCGGAAAAGAACATGCGGTTGTTAGAGCCGTATCTCCAAGAAATTAGTGTGAAAGGGAAAACGTGTCGAGCATTTCGAGACTCAGCGGCAACCATGGACGTTGTCCATCCTTCATTGGTGTCTCCGGATGACGTTACAGGAGAATGCGCGTGGATCGGGCAAGTCGCCGAGGAGCAGAGTGCTTGCTTACCAATCGCTACGGTTGTCATTGAAGGCCCGTTTGGTAAGCTTTGCACCGAAGCGGCTGTGTCTGCCGCGCTTCCTGATCGTTTTTCTTATCTTTTCTCTAACAACTCAGAGCAGCTTCTGAAAGAGCAGGGTAAAGCGTTCTTCTCCAACTTAGCGTACATGGCCCTCACGCGATCGCAAGCGCGGAAGCTTTCGCAGGAGCTGTATCTTGTTGTTTAACGCGGTGAAGCATCAAGTGACCTTGGCGGCGAGTCGACGGAACCTCAGAGAGGAAATTCTCCGGGTGAGTCATGTGAGCAGTCACTTGAGCGGCCCGTCGCCGAAGCGACTGGCGCGGTTTCCGTAGCAGGAGAAGACGACATGGCGCCATTGAGTCAGAGCGAGAGGGATGCAATGCTCTCGCCTGTAGCGGAAAGTTGGAGTGAGCTGTCGAGGGTTGATCAAGAAACGCTCATTCGAGAGCAGCGCGCGTGAGGACCTCTCGATGAAAGCGCTAATGAAAAACGTAAACTTGGGAAAAAAGAAAAAGAATGCCTCTTTTTTTTAAGAAAGCAAGGCTCCTGTATCGGAGCTACACAAATGCGCAAGGTCGCAAGTATGAGCAGCTCTTGGTGCCACAAAAGTATCGTCGCCAACTATTAGAACTAGCGCATGAAAACGCATGGGCAGGGCATCTCGGCATATAAAAGACCAAGGCTAGAGTTTCCCTTGAGTTTTATTGGCCGAAGTGCTGGAAGGATATCAAAGACTTTGTACGCTCATGCGACACTTGTCCGAGAGCGTGGAAATCCACGGACAAGTGGAAGGCACCCATGAAGCGTTTGCCAATTATCACAGAACTTTTTCGCCGCCTAGTAATTTATATCGTCGGGCCATTACCAGAGTCAAGGCGAGGTTGTCGGTACATCTTGACGGCTCTCTATGTAGCGACAAAATTTCCGGAAGCAATACCACTTAAGGAGCTCAATTCCCCTCATGTCGTGGATGCATTGCTATCTATATTTGCACGCGTCGGATTTCCTTCTGAAGTCCAATGCGACAATAGTAGTGTGTTCACCAGCTGCCTTACCTCTACATTTATGGATAAATGTGGAATAAAAGTAGTGCACAGCTCGATCCATCACCCGCAGTCTAATCCGGTAGAGCGTATGCATTCTGTTCTGAAACGGATACTGAGAGCTCTTTGCTACGAGCACAAATGCGACTGGGAAGCGTGTATTCCTCCCGCTATGTTTGCTTTGAGATCAGCTCCTCATGAGAGCACTGGTTTTAGCCCTGCAGAGCTTTTGTATGGCAGAAGTTTGAGAACACCATTGCGAATGCTACGGGAGTCCTGGGAGGGATTCGATGAGGACCCTAATGTGGTTGCGTATGTTCTAAACCTCCTTCAAAGGCTTGGAAAAACGAAAGATCTTCTGGAAAGCCACATGAAGGCTGCACAAGTGTTGTCGAAGGAGTACTACAACAAATCGGCGAAGAAGTGCGCTTTTGAAGTAGGTAGTCAGGTAATGCTGCTGCGGTCGTCCAAAAAGAACAAGCTTGAGGTTCTTTGGGAAGGGCCCGCCAAAGTATTTTCAAAGCTTTCTGATACCAATTATGAAGTGAAATTAGAAAGGCGGCTGAACGAAATTTACCAGAGTAACTTGATGAAACCATACGTTCAAAGTCAAGCGGTCGCAAGTCTGCTGTTGGATGCTTCAGAGGAAGAGGGAGCAGAAATTTTGAGTTCTAGTGATGTAATTGAAAGGGGATCGGAGGTAATCTTGGAGCAGTTAAACCTATAGCCTAGGTTAAGTGAAGTCCAGAAGGAGGACCTGAGAAGGATTGTTTCCGAGTTTGAAGGCGTGTTTTTGGACCGTCCCGGAAACACGACGGTATCGAACACGATATTGAGCTAACTTGTGAGGAGCCCATCCTTAGCAAGCCATATCGTTGTTCCCATGTGCAACGTCGCAAGTATGAGTCGCTCTTGGTACCACATAGGTATCGTCGCCTAAAAATTCACCGGTTACTGAGATGGAGTATGGTACTTCAACAGCACAACTTTGGCGTTCGCCACAAAAAAGGAAAGCTAAACGCTAATGCAGAGGCATTGAGCCGTGCGTTTAGTTAGTACCTTCTCCGCCTTTCGGTTTCTCGCTGACGATTCGGGGCACAATTTTGTCCTCATCACGGCCTTAGCTGAGCGCTCTCGTCCAGAGTGAGCTCAAGGAGCCAACTTTATGTTGTATTCTATTTCGTTACGTTGGTGTACGTGTAAAAATGTGAGTTCTCATTTAAGAGTCTTGTGTCCAACATGTGCCCCTTGATGTAGAGGGAACGAAATTCTGATAGATACGTAGCTAGGTATATGTTGTACTATACTTTGTCTGGTGTTCTGTCGGGTGAACGAGGGCACTTGCTTGTGTCGTGTGTTGTCTGTTGTCGAACTGTTCTAGACAAGTTGCAGAACCATCGACGAGTGCTGAGACCAAAGATCGTCAAAAGAGACGAGCGAAGCTGGCCGACAAATTGTGGCGACAAGCCAGTGGAGCTGGGATCCGTCCTCGAGAATGGGATGTGTTCCGGAACGGAGTCTGGAGCTGAATTTTCCTTATGGCCCTGAAGGCGAACCTGGAGGAACCTGGCGAACGAGCGCGCCTGACATCCGAGCCACGTGGAAGCAGCTCGTCTTTCCGACGCATTGTCTGGCGGCGGGGGTGCTGTTATGCCTGTGAGTCCACACCGAACGTCCATGCCTCTGAAAAAGGCAATCTGTGTCAAGGCTAGCGCGCGAGCCCGCCTCACGCGAACAACTCAACCGCGTCATCACGCAGCCACAGAACACCTACCACGCGGCGGCGCCGATCTTTCGCGCACACACAGCGAGTCACCTCAGCCCACGAGCCCGTTGCAGCAATAGGCACCTTCCAGTCTGGCGAGTCTTACGCAATGCATGGCGGCGTCACTCATCCTTGGGTGCAGCCACGTGCAGCGGCTCCGGATTTGATGAGAATGACGCGGCCCAGCGGCGACCCCATTGGAGGATTCTGACCTCATGAACAGGGGCGCTTCTGGTTGGACATTTGTTTTCTAAAAGAATCCACCCGGTGCATACAAAAAAAGCCCTGTGGCGCGTCGCGAGCAGTAGACCTATGTGTCAGAGAAGAGAGCTCGGCTCTTCGAGTCTCTAAGCTGTCGGCACGGCTGGTGACCTTCCCGGCAGAGTTGGAAGCAGTGGCGCCTTCGGGACCGTGTTGGCGTCGCCGTCTTTCGTAACAGCGCGAATGCGCAACCAAGCGAAGCACGCGCGCGCGCGCTTGAGTAAAAACAAAAACAAAAGGCGTCTTCCGCAAGCAAAAATGGAAAACGGCGTGTGGCGTGCAAGAAAAAGCAAGCGTGCAAAGAAAAAAAATCAGCCCGTCGCATTGAAGGAAGAGCGTGCGCACAAAACAAAAACAAAGAAAAAAATTACGCCATATTCACGGGGTGAATGATGATGAATGGGCGAAGCTCCGGAGGGATTCATCGGTAAACTGTGAATCTTCCGTGTAATTCGCCCAGTCGATCATCATGTAAAGACGTGAGAAACGCTGTGTGTGTATATACACAAATCAACTTTTATTTGTTCTTAGACGATGGATGGCTTGCGATGTCCCTTGCCTCGCGCGCTCGCACATCGGGATTCTGTCTGCGAGCGCGCGCTGCTGCCGCCTTGCGCTCTCTCCGCTGTGCAGCCTTATCCATCCGGCGACTCCGAGCGCGCGCCAACAGCGAACGGATTTTATTACAACGCTCCCCCTAGCGTACGTCGCCGCACTAAATCGAACGATTGCCTTCAACCAATGACACGCGCCATATGCGACATCATTCCTATTTTATAAGATCTCGCGTCTTTCATCAACTACAAGTACCGCTTTCTAGTTTATAACATCTTGCATCTTTTCATCATCAGCTACAAGTACCACCATATAGTAAACACTACAAGAACTAAACGAGAGGTGGCTACATACAGGAGACGGTACCGCCATCTAGTGAACACTGCAAGAACTAAACTAGAGGTGGCTACATACAGGGGACGGTACCGCCATCTAGTGAACACTGCAAGAACTAAACTAGAGGTGGCTACATACAGGCTACAGGGGACGCACAGCCCACGCCCTAAGGAGCTTCGCCCCTAAAAACGGTGCGTGGAGTAGCAGGGAGAGAGGGTGAGAAGGGAGCCGAGCGAGCGGCTGTTGTTACTGTTGCCCTGACGACGCAAACAACGTAATGACTACGTAATCTCTACGTAACCGCCGCGAGAAATTGTCGCCCTTTGCGCTCTCGGCGATAACGTCGGCGGAGTTTGAATTTCGTGTCCCTATGGAAGGTACACGGAGTGACCGACCCCTGGTTAGCGTACGACGCATGCGCAGTGGCGACAAATGGACCGGGCAGAGCACACAAGCCTAAAAATTCCGCGTCGCCGTACGATTCGGTCACCGCGAGCACTGTTGCTTAGTCATTACAGTGCTGTACCCGCGTGCGCAATAACTTATTGCCAATATTAGAACCATCGTGCAGTCACACCGAGTCAAGCAGCATGCTACAAAACAGCGAATACAGTGCGTCCTCAACGGTAAAGTAAGCCCCACAAAGGCATAAGGAAAATTAACAGCGACACATTCACTACCACAGAAAAATCTTAACAGTAATTTATTATAGGCCTAAAATCACCAAGATAATGAAATGGCGCGGGGGGGGGGGGGGGGGGGGCTCCGAGCGCACACAGATAAACGTGATACGGGCACGCAGCTAAAAAACTTACCTTTAAGAGTGGAGAGTGCCATGACGCCACCGCCGTGCAGGACGCGCGTAGTCGTACAACCATACAACACCGCTACGCTCGCGATGGGAGTGCCACCGGTACGAGTGCAAGGCTGTGACGTGCAGCGAAAAGTCGGAATGAGCCGCAACTTCACTCAGCTCAAACGACATTGCCACATAAAACCCCTTGATCTTTGGAAAGTAACGACATTCTCCTCCACGCGCGCGTTTCCTCCTCGATTCTCCTCGCCCACTTGCCGTACGCGCGGCGCCATTTTTCGCCGACGCTCCAGCGGGCGCGCCGCAGAAGTCAATGGAGGCGGTTTATTTGCGGCAGCTTGCACACCACAGTAGTAGAGTGTACTGGTAACAGTAGTGCTGAAATTTTTTTAATGATAACAAAATTAGGAACACTGAGACAACCATTTATTAAAGGATTAGCTTCTTGCATAAGTGGCGCATGCTAATTTAATAAAAGTTTTTATGGGGCGTTTCACGATGCGGATGTTTTTCTGCCACATGATAACATGCCGAACGTTTGCATCTGATGTATTTCCGCTTGTGGTATGTCCGTCTGTGTGAGGTTTTTTTTTTTCGTGCTTGTGCGCCAGAATACGACACAGGTACACACAGCGCCACATATTGCAATGACTTCGTGAATGGTGTATCGTTTAGCCATGTGTTCATCTTCTCGGCGTGAAAGTAGCCTTGCGCAGTGGTCTCCAAGCTGAAGAAGGCCTTTGAGCAATGTCAATACGATTAAGTGTCGCTAACAGTGACTGATCTACCACAATAACAGAAACATAAGATAATGCTTATTAAGAACTGTGTTTTCACGTTTTTGTCAAAGAAACTAGCGATCGGGTTACTTGTGGGAGGAGAAAATCAGGAATGTCAACATAATTTGCGGGTCGATAGCGACCAAAAAATCCTTTCCGGGCTGACTGATCCCGCTCACAAGTACCCATGTGCCTCTAGTGTAAAAGATAATACAGTTTCTTATTGGGGAATAGAAGACATGCTAATCCAGGCGTGACCAAAGCGATTGTGGCCATGGTCTCCTAGAAAATGGCTCACTGAGCCTCACTCGCTATTACCGTACTACAGCTTTTTTTTTTAGTTGCGCCTCTGTATTATTTATTTCTTTCGATGAACCGCATCACTTTTATGATTTTTGTGTGTTAATTCCCCCCTCAAAAAAAAACAAATATCCTTATGGAAACGAGCGCAAATTAGTGTCATCTCTATTCATCCGTTCATTTGTTTTCTCCAACAAACGTTCTCGTAAACAAATCCTAACGGTCACAAAAAGCGCGATAGAGAGGCTGTGTCATCACATCGTTCGCAGTGAAAGCAGACTACAGCTGTGAATTTTCGACGATTGCCGAGGTGCGTGCGAGGTGAAGAAGTATAAGCTGAATATTTTTATTTGTTATATTTATTTATTTAGACACACTGCAAACCAGCATTTTGGTCCAGGCAGGAGGGGCATAAGAAACATTCGTAACAGTAAAAAAAAATGTATTCATACGCTAACAGAGGTCACATGCCTGTTAAACAGCAACAAAATATATAACACGTTTGAACACTCCAATCACCAAGTAGATAAAATTCCAGCGACACAGCAAAGTTTTCAGCCGAACAAAATCTCATGAGGCAGTGAATTGCATTCATCAACAGTTTTTTTTGTGAAAATAACTCTATTTGTAAGCATTAGTTTGTGCAAATATGGGTGCCAGGGATCCATCACGTTTACGGCACGTATTCCTAGCAGTTACTGGCCGAACGCGGCAAGGTACATTTAAGGCGACTTTTCCTGCCATAATTTTGTATAAAACCGTTAAACGATTCAACTTTCTTCTTGTTTCTAACAAAGGAATTCAGCATATGGATGACGAACGCACGAATAGCCGAGAAAAAAATCACAGCATATCAACGAGGTGAATGATGACGAGTCTCGGAGCGAAGCGTGCGGATGGACGGATGCACAGACGGACGGATGGATGCACACACGAACGCACGGAAACATGGACGGACTGACAGACGCTTCGTCCAACTCATCATCATCATTCACTCAGTGCATACGATGTGACATCATTTTTATGTTACACGATGACTCTGGACATGCGACCCTCGGCGTAAGGAGCTTCGCCCCTGAAGAACACGTATGCTGATGAGCAGGCCGAAACAATATTTCAAATGCAGCATTCGGTGATGCTTTGATACGAGCAATAAGAAAGGCGCATTACCTCGCAAAGTACACTGTTCTTTGTCGGAACGAAGTTTTTCGGCCAATGTTGTGCAGCCACTGCTGCTTGCGCAAGCCATCGCGTTTACCTTGGGGCATCATAAAAAGTGCGTAACCATTTTCACTGTGGTTATAGCAGTCATAGGCACAACAGCACTGCTTATAGCGCCCGCACAACGAACAGCAAGCAAAGCGCGCGCAAAAATGGCGCGAGCGAAAAAGAAAAACACAAGCAGAGCGCAAGACCCGCGCGTCTCCAAGAGCAACCGCGAAGGAGACCAATCATCGTGCAGAAAAAGTGTCGGAGACAAACTTGCCGGAATAATTGATATGTGGGGTTTAACGTCCCAAAACCACCATATGATTATGAGAGACGCCTGCCAGAATACATCTGACGTCCGTTTGGAATATAGTGGGAATGAGAATATATTGATGGATAAGAAATTTACTGAAAGTGATATAAGGATGGTATTGCAGGATCCTAATAGTCGATCGGCATCAGGGCCGGATGGCGTTTCTAATCAAATGTTAAGGAATTTAGACGAGGGGTCTATTGAGTTCCTTACGCGGGAGATAAATAGCCGACGGAAGGAAGGATCTTTCCCAGAAGAGTGGAAACTTGCGACTACTGTTCTCATACCGAAACTCGGCAAGAGCGCATAGGGCTGGAAAATCTCAGACCAATTCGCTAACATCGCGGGGATCGAAAGTAGCTGAACATGCCAGTTTAAATAGGCTAACGCGTTATGTTGAGGACAATGGGGTCTTTTCACACTCGATGTTAGGTTTTTGTCCCGGCTTCTCGACTCAAGATGCCATGCTTAGGATTAAGCATCACCTACTCGATAGGCGGACAAGGGATACTAAGTATACTACTTGGGCTTGATGTGGAAAAAAGCTTTCGACAATCTCCGACACTCCTTCATTCTACAGGTGCTGTCAGACTTGAATCCGGGGCAACGGCTTTTTTTCTTTGTTAAGGCTTTCCTTGAGGATATAAGGACATGTCTCAGGTTGGGGGAGACCAAGTCTTCAGTCTTCAAATTGGGTTGTCGTGGTACATTGTGATTATCAGAGGGAAAATAAGAGAAAAGTGAGCTCCGTAACTGTCTGCATCAGCGTGCGACACCTCAACAGTAGCTCACAAGGGATAGGGGTGAGGAGGGATTAAAATAGGATTAAAGGTATATATTTAGAGAGAGATGCGCTAGGACAGCGAGCGACGACATAAGAGAGATAGGAAAGATGGGAACACGGTCACAGGAGTTCGAGGACGGGGCACCACTTGCGAGAGCTCTTGTCGGCGACAGGAGATGCCGTAGGGCTAATCCAGTTGGCCAGAGCTGCGCTGACGTCGTCGTAGGGGACCGGCGGCAGGAGGTGGCGTAGGACCAACCCAGTCGGCCAGAGCTGCGCTGTCGTCGGAGATCGCGAGGGCACAACCAATTGGCACGGAAGCCAGCGAGCGAGTTCACCACAAGGATCCGTACTCTCGCCAATGTTGTTCAATCTGGCGATGTCAAAGCTAGCTAACGTATTGGACACTGTCGAGGGTATTGGCTATGCTATCTATGCGGATGACGTCACAGTATGGAGTGTCGGTGGTAGTGAGGGACAGCTTGAGGCTAGGCTGCAGGATGTGGTAACGCTTACGGAAAACTGTTAAGCTCGTATGGGACTCAAGTGCTCCTCTGAAAGGTCGGAGTTGTTAATCTTCAAATCCAAGAAGTTATAGGTCGTAGGTCAAAGAATTGGGTACCGGAAGCTGAGACTTGCATCACAGTTCGTACTACCAATGGGTCATTGGTACCAAAAGTCGATGCGATTAGGGTCCTTGGTTTTGTAGTATAAGCAAATGGATCGAATAATATAACTATTCAGCTTATTACCAAGAAGACACAGGAGGCCATAAGACTTATCCGAAGCATCTCTAACAGGCATAGAGGATTAGAAGAAGGTGCGATGCGCTTGGTTCACGCATTTATTTTGTGTCATTGTTCGTGTGTAGCTGCTATGCTAAATTGGATAAAAAGGGGAGTAAAACAAATTGGAAGCTTTAATTGAAAAAGCCGTTAAGGCGGCGCTCGGTTTGCCTGTGAGTATGTCAAATGATATGTCGTTGCGGCTGGGTTCGCATAATACTCTTGATGAAATTGCCGAGGCTCAGCGTATAGTACAGAGAGAGCGGTTGCTGGGTACGCCAGCTGGTAGGTATATCTTAGTCAATCGGAGAATCGGTGGCGACTCGTGATGGTGCGCGCCTATACGAGTTAACCGTGAACATCAGGGCTAATATCATGGTCCTTCCGTTTCCGAGAAATGTGCACCTTGTGCATAATGTAGGGAGGCGAATGGCAAGAGCTAGGGCTCTGTTGCGCGAGGCAATAGATCAGGAGGAAGAGTCTGCGTTTGTTGACGCAGCATGGATTAACAGGAAAGATGCTTACTTGGTTGTCGTGGTAGATGGGAAATGGAGCGATCGAAATGCCGCTTCCGTTTATACGAAAGATTCGGGGGTTGCTGAGCAGGTGGCTATTGCCCTAGCACTCATTAATTCGATAAGATTTAGTATTCAGTGACTCTCGCTCTGCAATTCAAGCCTTCTCGAGGGGACTTATTAGCGAACCGGCTTATAGACTGCTGCAGAGTAAGGACATCACTCCGCATACCATTACTTGGTTTCCAGCGCACATGGGGGTCAGTGGAAGGAGCCACGTAACGTCAACGAGGTGGCGCACAGGAACGCACGAAGATTAGTGTAACTCAATAAACAATTGTATCGGGCCAGTTGGTAAGGATCCATCTTGCTAGGAAGCGCAGCCACTATTACAAAGAACACACAACACAAGCGCTTAACTTCAACTAAACGTTTATTGCAAACGTCAGAGTTTATAAAGGGGGTGAAAAGAGAAAAAGAATAAAAAATGGCAGACAACAAAAAGCACCTGTGCCAGTCCCGTACATTACTATCCTTTATTGTCTATCACCCCATCCAAAAAACATAGTTCTTTCCGCGTGAGCGAGATAGAGGGTGCACTAACACAATCAAAATCATCGCGTGTCATTTCAGCCGCTCATACTATCAAACGGGTTAACAAATCTCTGTCCCGATACAGCACGCGTGTGTTATCGAAATAAGTCACACAACCGCACTCCTTACAGTGGATCGCCAAGTTACCATCGGTGCCCTTCTGCACTTTATTCCCTACTGAGACGTTCCGTATGCGAGTCCAATAATTCCATATGTTTCTATAAAAAATACATATGTTTCCTATATATTTTCCATATATTTCCGTAAGATTCTTACGGAAACATACGGAATTACTGGACATCGCATACGGAACGTTTCAGTAGGGTTGTGGTGCTCTTTTAGCCTTTCATTAATGTATCTTTCAGTTGTTCCCACATAAACAAGACCACATGACAAGAGCACTCTGTAAACAACCGACTGTGCACACTGAACATATTTATTGCGATGCTCAATTTGGCAACCTTTCTTTTCTTTTGAAACAGGACAAGTTTGGCGACATATTCTGGACAGTTTTTCAGGAGCAGACATAACCACTCGGACGCCCACCTAATTACCAATCTTTTTAAGATTGTGTGCCACACTATGGATATAGGGGACAACAGCCGTTTTACGCTGCTGCAGGGAAGTGTTAATGCGCTGCCTATTTTGTTTCTTTAGTGCCCTATGTAGCGATTCAGCGACGCTTATAACCATTCGTTGCGGGTAGCCTGCTGCCTTCAGTCGCAAAACCTGTTGCTCAAAGCTCTTCTTCATGAGGTGAAAACATGACTTCTTCTACGAATTAAAAAGGCACATTCGTGCAACAGACCTCTTCACTACTTTGGTATGGGCCGAAGAGAAAGTCAACAATGGCTTTTTGCTCCTGGGCTCATAAAGCCAACAAACGTGGTCATCTTGAAATTGCAACGACAGATCTAGGAACCTGAGCGTATCACCATAGGGCACTTCATGTGTAAGTTTCAGAGGCTGACAAACTGTCTCAAATATTCCAAGTGTCAAAACAGCAACACTTTGAAACTCTTTCGCATCACACTTCAAAGAAACCAAATAATCATCCACAAACCTGAAGATCTTTAAAACCTTAGTTCCCGACAACTCTCATCAATTATTCGATCTAAGTGGGCCATAAAAATATCACTAAGGACGGGTGCAATAGAAGAACCAATACAAATACCCTGTTTTTAGATATAGGTGTTCCCATTCCAATTAACGAATGTGGACGTTAAGTACAAAGCCAGCAAATCCAGAAAAACTCTCACTGGCACACCACAAATGTTCTGAAAGGTCACTGCACCACGCTCAACTATGCACTGCTCGACAAATTCTAGAAGCATTTCATGAGGTAAAGAATAGTACAAATCTTTCACATCTATGGACAACGCCTTAACGACAGTTTTGGCATTCGATTCCAAAAAATTAACAATCAGCTCAAAATTCTTGGTGTGAAATGGGTCATTAATTTGAAGGAGATTCAGCTTTTCCTGTAGAAAAAACGCGACATTTTTTTGCCAAGAACCTTGTTCCGATATAATTACCCGGAGCGGCATTCCATCCTTGTGCGTCTTGCAACTAAAAAACATGTCTAAGCCCAGTTTATCTGTTTTCATGATCTGTTTTGCCAAATCATGCAATAGAAGGCTGTTGCACAAGTTTTTTGCAGCTGTTCGAACAGATTTGAGTGACACCTTTGGCTTAATATCAAATACCAACTCAATCGCCACTTGCGCTTTTTGAAAAAAAGAACCATTCGGGAAAACACAGAACCCCCAATCGCAATAAATATGTTGAGTGTGCACAGTCGGTTGTTTACAGAGTGCCCTTGTCATGTGGTCTTGTTTATGTGAGAACAACTGAAAGATACATTAATGAAAGGCTAAAAGAGCACCACAATAAAGTGCAGAAGGGTACCGATGGTCACTTGGCGATCCACTGTAAGGAGCGCGGTTGTGTGACTTATGCCCCGCCGCGGTGGTCTAGTGGCTAAGGTACTCGGCTACTGACCCGCAGGTCGCGGGTTCGAATCCCGGCTGCGGCGGCTGCATTTCCGATGGAGGCGGAAATGTTGTAGGCCCGTGTGCTCAGATTTGGGTGCACGTTAAAGAACCCCAGGTGGTCGAAATTTCCGGAGCCCTCCACTACGGCGTCTCTCATAATCATATGGTGGTTTTGGGACGTTAAACCCCACAAATCAATCATCGGTTGTGTGACTTATTTTGATAACACGCGCGTGCTGTATCGGGACAGAGATTTGTTAACCCGTTTGATAGTAGAAGCGGCTGAAATGACACGCGATGATTTTGATTGTGTTAGTGCACCCTCTATCTCGCTCACGCGGAAAGAACTATGTTTTTTGGATGGGGTGATAGACAATAAAGGATAGTAATGTACGGGACTGGCACGTGTGCTTTTTGTTGTCTGCCATTTTTTATTCTTTTTCTCTTTTCACCCCCTTTATAAAGTCTGACGTTTGCAATAAACGTTTTGTTGAAGTTAAGCGCTTGTGTTGTGTGTTTTTTGCAATAGTGTCTGCGCTTCCTAGCAAGAAGATTAGTGTGCCGTGCGATCCCCGAGGCGGCTGAATCTCCCGCTCCGGAGTTTAGGGACCAGTTGTTGACGTACAACGATATAACCAAACATTATTACTTAGCGCGCAGGGAATTCCCCTTGCCGCATTTGAGACTTAACAGGTCACAGGTGGTATACAATAAGACTTCTGCAGACGCACCCCAACCCGGTCGTCATGAATGACGACCGGGTTGCGGGGTTTTGATTTATCGTAGTAAGTGTGGGGGCTTGCTCAATTTTGAACACATGCTCTGGCGCTGCTCGGCAATGGTCGGTGCGGCTTCTCATGGTGAACAGTAGTGGCAGCGAATGCTGCACAGTGACGCGCTGGCGGACCAACTCAGAGCTGTCCAGAGGGCCCGTGTGGTGGCAGAGGGGCTTGGCCTCTCTGTCCCAACGTGGGAGCAGCCAGCATCAGTCCTGGACTGATCCTCAGGACTTCAATAAAGTTCTCTATACCATAGTATACCGGGAGGACGCGAAGGGGGGCGAGGAGGGAGAGAGGAGGTCGAGCGCACGGCGGCGAGTACAGTGGATGGCGGTACTTTCCCGAGATCAAGGGGCATTAGTGCCACCAGGCATAGAGTTTCCTACTATACACTAGAGGGAACTCTGGCGCTAGTGTCTATAGGAGCTGCAACACACGGCGCTTCAGCGAGAGGGGAATGATGGGTAGTACACACATTTGTCTAATATTCGTACCTGTGGCCTGCTTCTGGCTCCGCCTGTGTTCATGTGGCTTAAAGTTTTTTTTTTCACGAAACAAATATTAGCAAATGTTCACCGGTTGCGCTTCAGCATTTTATTTTTTTAGATTCACCTTTCGAAATTGGGTTATGAAGTTCAAAAGGGTTGAATCTTTCTCTCAAAACAAAACCGAAATACAGCAATAAACGAAGCCGCAAGTACGATTCGCCATCCGCAAGTACGAAGACTAGGCAAATGTGTGTACTACCCATCATTCCCATGGTCGCTGAACGATCACAGCACCAACTCTGAGTGCCCTCTAGTTAATTTTGGGAAACTCTATGCCATTAGGTACCGACACTACACTGAGACAACTACGGTCACGTGCGGCACATAATAAAAAACCCATGCCGCCCATGCATTGGATTGCGTTGAATTGGCGCTACCTGCAAATGGCAAGAGATGAATGAATAGATGGATGGATTGATTGATCGGGCGGCGGCTAACGTCGCCTAGCCGTAATGCTCAGTGAACCAAAACTAGATGCGTCTTTTTTTTTTCCTTTAAATAGTGAAGTTCAGGACTGGTAATTTGCAGTAAAGGGTTTAATTTTCACTCGTGCCTTGACTTTAGCCACCAGTCAGATAACTTCCTTCTAGGTTATTCTACCCGCTTAAAGGCTATTTTACCCTCCCTGTTTCTAAACCCCAGTGCTTTGAAAAACTGCGCCAGCATCCTTAACTATAGTGTGAAGCCCTTTACAGAACATTATCAAGTGTTCGGCAGTTTCCTCCTCCTCTCCACATGCACTGCATACCGTGCCTACCCCTTCGTATTTGGCCCGATATGTCTTGGTTCGCAATACTTCCGTCCTGGCTTCAAACAGCAGAGAACTACCCCGAGTGTTATCGAATATCTTTTCCTTAGCAATTCACTGCCTTCATTATCATTAAAAGTAATGACTGCTGATTTTTCCTTACTGAACCTCAAATTTAACAACTCCCTCATTACCGCAGATGTCCATAATCTCTGCAAATCTTCCTTGTTGTCGGCCATTACCACTATATCATCAGCGTACATCAGTGCTGGTAGTGCCCGTACAATGAGTTTCTCTTGCCTGACGAAAGAGAGGCTGAAGCCAAGTCCACTCCCCTCTAATTTGGCCTCTAATCCTTGTAGGTACATTATTAATAACAAGGCTGACAGAGGACACGACACCCCTGCCTAAGCCGCCGTTTTATCTCTGTGGGCTCTGATACCAGTTTTTCTCATTTTATAACTACCTTGTTACTTTTATCCATATAAAGCTTAGTTACTCCAGAATTCCCCACAAGACCTCTTGAACCACGTTATCGTACGCTCCCTTGATATCCGAAAATGCTAGCCACAGGGGTCTCTGTTCCTTTTCTGCTATGTCGATGCACTGCGTCAGTGAGAACAGATTGTCTTCAACCTCCTTTGTTTTCGAAACCCATTCAGCAGTTCCCCTATCACCCCCTCATCCTCCATCCATGCTTGCAGTTTTTCCTTTAAAAACTGTATAACCAGCCTGTAACGAGAGGCGTAAAGTCCCTCTATCTACGAAAAGTAGCGAAAAGTCTTGATCCAGCCGCCTTGCCGCGCGATTGGCCGGTTGGCGACACGTGACCTTTTCTCCTTCGCGCCCCGCCCTAAGGGTCCAGCAGTCGTTCGCTGTGCATGTGGATCGCGTGGTTGTTTGCGTTTCCGAGCGTGGAATTGGACGTTTCGGTAAGTAAAAAACATTTCTTGCGCCTCTGATGCATTGTTTTTGCAACGTAGAAGTGCTTATTTACCTTTCCCTTGAGTGGACGCGGGAATTACATGTTTTCCCGCGTCCACTCAAGGGAAAGGTGAGCTTGTACTCAAGGGAAAGGAACCGTGAGCTTGTACAACATGCTCAGGGCACCCAGAAGTGTGGTAGTAGAAGTGTCGGCATGAGCATAGCAGCGAAGTGCATTAGGTAACGCACAATGTTCGTCTGTGCAAGGATATTTGCATACAATGCTACTGAGCTTAAATGTAAATAGATTTGTCCTGCGCATTGAATATTATAGTTGCTATTGTTACTTTTCTTTAGACCTGTGGTCTCACTTTGGATGTAGTGCTTCTTGTTCTTTGTAGTTTTATTTTGCTTTTCTGTGAATTAATTGCAGTGCAATATTTTTCGTGGTTGTGTAAAGAGATAAAGATTTGTTGTTCACTTTCAGTTGACCCAAATATCGTCTCTACTTCAATGTAAGCTGAATTTCAGATCGCGCAAACGACCGTAAAAAAGCGCCGTATGACTACCGCTGTGAAACAGCGTTCAATAGAATGAGATGCTTCGAAAGTACGAACGTTTTATTGCAAAGCTTCACGCGCCCCGGGATCGTTAGTCGTTGTCCCTACTGCTTGAAGTTTCCTGGGCAGCTTACGCCACAAAGGGCAATAATTAACCGGTTCAAACGAGCACTGAGAGCGGTTTCAGCCGTCCGCAAAATGCACGCGAGCGAGCGGAGCGTCGTCTGCTAGCGCTGCTCCTTGCACCCCTCCAGAGGGCGCGCGTGTAGTTGTCGCTACCTTTATATATATATATATATATATATATATATATATATATATATATATATATATATATATATATATATATATATATATATATATATATAGGGACCTTAGAGAGGCGGCAGCCCCCTGGTGTTGCGGAAAAATTCCCTTGGCGGTGGCCTCCGAGATAAAGCGGCGCATTGCCAGGTAATCTCGGAGGCTATGCGTAGCACCTTTGGAGCATTGATTGATATGTGGGGTTTAACGTCCCAAAACCACCATATGATTATGAGACGCCGTAGTGGAGGGCTCCGGAAATTTAGACCACCTGGGGTTCTTTAACGTGCACCCAAATCTGAGCACACGGGCCTACATTTCCACCTCCATCGGAAATGCAGCCGCCGCAGCCGGGATTCGATCTCGCGACCTGCGGGTCAGCAGCCGAGTACCTTAGCCATTAGACCACCGCGGCGGGGCCACCTTTAGAGCAGTTCTGCTCATTTGTAGCATATATGTAGCAACTTTAATGAAATGTAGCAGCTTGGAGCAATTGTAGCAGCTTTCTCATCGCTGCTTCGATGAGACACGGTAAATAACAAGACCACGGGCTTACAACATTACTACCGTGTTTGCATTGTTTCCATGCACACTTACAAAAGCCAGTACTTGAGCGCGCCTAATAGTGAGCGCTTCGTTTTTGAAAGGCAGTTTATGTAGCAGCGGCCCTACATTTCTGGCATGTTGAGTTTGTTATAGTTGTATGAGCACTACGCTCCGAATACCGAAATTTCGAATGCTGTGATATACCTCTCTTTACGTAAGAGAAAAAGGAAATGAGCTCTTCTGGAAAGCCAGAAAATACAATTTCGCCTAAAGCGCCTCTCATTGATAGAGCTGTCAAATCCCGCCACACCCTAAAATCCCCGACAAAGGAGTGGTACAGGAAAAAAATTGAATTAATCGCGAACGAGGTACAATTAACAGCTGAAAAGCAAAGGTAAGACATCGTAGCAGTACCAATATGGGGCATTTTAAACTGTATTGAGGCTTCACGGAATTTCATTGGCCAGAAAATGAAGAGCATATCAGATGAAGAACTCGAAGTTTTCCGAGCACCGTTTTCTCTGGATATGCAGGAGCTTCTCAAATGAGTACGTGAAAAGAAGAATACCTACCCATTAAAAAAAAAAAAAAAACTTGCACACACCAAGGGCTGATGGTTGTGTGCAAGTGAAACTTTTATGTTCGCTGGATGTCCTCACTGGTTACTTCTGCTGTAAGGCAACTGTGTAAACATATAATGCGAATTGATATCCCTGAGTACTTTTTTTTTTCTACAGCGAGAGCTGTTACGAGATCAGAACAAAGGTCACGCGCGGCGCCGTAGTTGTCCGCCGCTGCCCGTAACCAGTATCAAACGAAAAAAAACTGTAAATAAAAAAAAACACCCATGACACAATGGGCTTTTAACCCGGGTCCGCTGCTTGCCTGGCCATGCAGTGTTCTACCACTGAGCAATGCTAGCGATATGAACTCGGTAAATAAATAAAAAAAAAACACCAATGACACAATAGGATTCGAAGCCGGGTCCGCTGCATGCCAGCACTGCAGCACTGAGCCAGGCCAGTGCTTGGAACTCGTTTCTAAACTGGTTGATTTGATTGATATGTGGGGTTTAACGTCCCAAAACCACCATACGATTATGAGAGACGCCGTAGTGGAGGGCTCCGGAAATTTCGACCACCTGGGGTTCTTTAACGAGCGCCCATATCCGAGTACACGGGCCTACAACATTTCCGCCTCCATCAGAAATGCAGTCGCCGCAGCCGGGATTCGATCCTGCGACCTGCGGGTCAGCAGCCGAGTACCTTGGCCACTAGACCACCGCGGCGGGGCCTTTCTAAACTGGCCTTAGGCATGCGTGATGTCTGGAAAGGAATTGCGTTAATATGAGTAACAGAAGTGTTCATATGAGTAACATTAATATGAGTAACAACGTTAATATGAGTAACAAAGAACATCGAAGGAACTGCCAGGCGTCACACAATGTAAATTGAGTAACGACTGGGTCGTCCAATGCTCCCAGCCATTAGAAAACTTTGTCACCGTCAGCCGCTGCACAAAAAAAAAATGCACAAAATTTCCAACAAGTGTGTAGCGGACACCGTGTACGCTTCTCCAAAGGATAGCATAGCGAATGCTGGCCTGCTACACAAAGTTTTTGATTATTTATGGAGCTGTGGGTACCCAGCAGTGTGCTTGTAGCATCGCAGTGTGTTTAGAAAAAGCTCTTCAAAGGCCGCTCTTCTAGCTTTCGCTGCGATTGTGCGTTATTTCACCACGCTTAAAACGCTAAGTGTCAAAGAAAAATTAAAGCAGATGTGCATTAATGTCCCCCCCCCCGCGTTTTCTAAAAACAACAAAAACTGCTTTAGTATATCTCACGAAACGCACGGCCGCAAGCTACAAGGCAGGTGCCGCCTCCTTCTGCCCCGAGCAATATAGCCGCCTCAACTTCGCTTTGATGCAACGGCTGGTATGCGGGACCGCCACTTGGAAGTTTTAGTATAACCTCCTTGTTGCCCACAATGCTCCGTTTCTATGTCTTGACATTCGCCGTTAAGAAAACGCAAAAAATAGACGCGTGCGCGCGTCCGATATGTATCCCGGCCACAATCCGCCGACAGGTGCAGGGTGCGAGAGACTCGCTCCTCGCGTTCCATTTTCACCGACGCCGTCTCAAAGTTGCCTTATTTTTAATATGTATTCTGGCGCTGCAGTTAGATTGGAAACTCGACTGAACGGTGCCTGTTGCAACACCTCTATAGACGCGCTGATTATAGAGTACCAGAATATACTAGTACACTATAGTATAGTCGTGATTTGTTGAAATCTTAGCTTTTTTCGAATGAGTATTCACACAGTAGTTCAGCACATCAAATGGAAGAAAGCCTGCGACAGCGCTACATCTCTAAAACTGAATCGGGCAGCGCGCAAGTCCACGATTTGGCTGGAAGGTTCATAGTTGGGGTTCAGAAAGTTCCCTGCATAGGCTTTTCGGTCCGGTCCGGCCAACGAGACAGAGGTACATGAAACTAAACGGCCAACTATCGATTTAACAGCCTCTCAAGGAACAGCTCACCGTAAATTTAACAGCCTCTCAAGGTTTAACAGCCTCTCAAGGAACAGCTCACTAAAATTAAATTCGCCGCACAGCAGCCAACAAGCCCTACTCAAACTTTTTTTTTTACCAAGTGCTTACCTTTTCCGCTGATGAACAGCCACACAGTTCTGGCACATTTACACCGTTTCGCGAGAACTATTCGAAACGGGAAAAGGAGCACCAGACGGCATTCAAAAAAGAAGGGATAAAACGTTCATTGCAACTCTACAACCCCTACAGTGCTGGAAGCCAATCACGATTCTTCAGTTCTCAACAGCCATGGCAGGAAGCTGTCGCATCCGATTTCTACAGGGGGCAAGGGCTTTCCAGCAGCTAGGCCATCTTCAAAAGTTTTTTTTTTTTTTTTCACACCATAGGCAGGCTGCCAAGTCATGTCTATATGATCGTAGGAAACCATGCATATAATGGTGCACATGCACTATGGATGGCTCGGACTTCAATGTGCTATGGTGCCAGTGCACAGATGGCAGGGTTCCGTGCATCCCCAGCAAGTGACCATTTGCAGAAATCTGCGAGGGGGCTTTCCTGCAAAGTTGTTTTCTAACCAAAAAGTCTCTTCACAGACTGCTTTTCTCATTGCGTTTTTGTCCCCCCTCCCCCCACTCATTTCTTTATGAAGCGCAGGTGCCCCGCCCACCATGCGATCTGAGGGTTCGTTCAGAGATGGGACAACCACAGTCATTGTTGGCGGAAAAAGTCGTTATGTTGTACTTGGTGCCTTCACTGAAAAAAAAGCACAGTGAGCAAAAAAGCAGTCTGGGCATGAGATTTTTATTTTTTTTCTTTTGGTTGGAAAAATGCCTTGCAGATTTCTGCAAATAGTCAATTCCATGGAATTCATCAACGGAGATTGGCTTCCCACAGAAGCATCTGCACAACGAGCTATGCTGTCACAGCTGCAAATGAGCCTTTGCAGTGTTCAAATCCAGAGTTTGATACGCACTTTGCATCAAAGAGCCAATCAGTTGGGCTAAACATCTTGCTTTTATCTTGAAAGAGCAATATTTTGCATAATTTTCTATTGTTACATGGCACATACCGATGCAGTTGTGCACCAATTCTCCAAGACCACTAAATCGTGTGTGCTCATACTTTACAGCACTGTACATACCTGTACCTCCCACTCTTAGGAATACACTGCAACAGACTCGCTATAAACTGTAATAGCCTGATTAACCAGGCATGCACAACTGCACACATGAGGTCTAGAGAAAATAAGTTGCCAACTACAATCTTAACATACACGCATCAGTAGCAGTTTGACTTTGCAGAAAAATTAAAAATTTAAGGCTACTAGCAGTTATGCTTGCAGAATCGTGCAATTACATGGCTATTCAACTTACCATCGCAAAGGGGAACAATGCATTACCAATTGCACGTGTGCTACATTCATGAATGGAAAGTTGTACAGCGCATCATTTTAGAGTGACAAAAGATTCGCATGACCAAGAAATGGTTTGTTACTCTTTAAATCCAACATCAAGATTTCTAATAGAAAAAATTACTCTGCGGCAGTAGTCGGTCTCGTGCATTTGCTTAAATTGGAGCCCCTCAACTCTACTAAAAGAAAGAAAATTAGTCTCCCCCAGGATCTGTTGGGTGGTCTTTTATAAATACAAACAGAAACAAAAGAGAAGCTAAAATACTGACCACTGTCGATGAATATGAATCAAACAGCCAAGGCATTTGATTCATAATCACACTCACATGCTAAGAACACTAAAACAGTGGAAAAATGAGCAATGCTCAATTCCCTTAACCTTTACCAGCAGGTATTGCAAGGAAGCTCAATTGATAGAGTTTCAAGAAAACATAGAAGATGAACGATTTAATGTACCAGCAACCATTACAAAACGGCATTTCTCAAAGCAAAACTGCAGTGAAGTCTTTCGTGCAGAAACTCCACTACTGAACATTAAAGTAAGTGTTTTCTTCCAGGTTTAACTGTAAATGTGAACTACAGATACACAGCTATAACTGACACTGTACTTTCTAGTCATTCAGTTGTAAACCTTTTTGTGGCAGAGCATTTTTTATTAGGTCTTTTATTATTTCACAAGAAACGCACACGTGAGGCTGACAGCATTCAAACTTTTCATATCCCAGATACATATGAAACATACTTCAAGTCTTATTTTTTGGACAAGACCTTGCTGCATATTTGAAATCAAGAAAAGTTACATGGGAAAGATCAGAAAATGAAACCCAGAAATTTGGAAAGTCAGCATGGTACAGCTACTGGCTTACAAGAAAGGAAGCAGGCTCCAGCAGCATGTGTTCAATTAATGCACGTACATTGGCTACAAGAGTACAGAAAAAAAAAAAGCTCAACACTAACGAGAAAACAAGAAAGCTATGTGGAATAAGCTATACTCCGCCAACATGAACAGCAGAAGCAAAGCAACTGGGAATCTTGCTCTCCGATTCCAGTGCAGAGTCCACCATCCACGAGAAAGCTTCCCTAAGCCCACCCATTCCTCGAACTTTCTCAAAGGACACTCTGCTACTCTGTCCATGCTTACTGGGCTGAACTTTCTGGTCTGCAACTACTGGTGTGCACATTCCACGCTGCCTCGTGGCTGCTGCTCGTCCTCATGGTATGCCTCTTGGCGCCGATTCTGGCTGCTGGGATCATAATCGAGAAGATCCACTACGTCCACAGAGTCCCCAACAGACCATTGCTCGAAGTCATCACTCCGCTGTTCACCCAGGAAGACCTCAATTGCCTGCCAATTGAATAACCTGGCTTTGCTGACAAGATCCCCAACAAACCCTCAAACTACGTATTACACAGCAAACAAATTGAAATAGCAAAAGCAGAATAGCACCATTCTTCATTTACAATGCAATTGAACAGACTCTAGGCATATGGTACAATTTACATGACGTTTCTTGTCTATGCACCAGAAGGACTCAATAACACTGAACATTGAATTCACATAAAGTTTGTGCGTACTACAAGTGTTGTAAGCCATTAGTCATAGAAGAAAACAGCCAGAAGAATAAATTTCTCATTCTATAAAGACAAATTATACTTTTTCTTTTAATCACCAAAGGAGGCGTCAGTTCTACATCAAAAAGCATTGGGTACGAGTTAGAGTTGAGTAAATACAGTATGTATTTATTCATTTATCTATCAGACAGCACCAGAAAGTTGCCATATGAGAAAGAGTCAGCAGAAAATTATGCCATATAATTTCTAATAGCTTACCTGAAGGGCTTCTCTACCAGCGAAGTGATTCTCAGGAAACTCTACATCAAACTTTATGTAGAGGTTTCCTTTCTCAAGAGGATTCCGATAAATGGGCATCCCTTCTCCTCGGACACCCTTTATAGATCCTGCACAAGGCAAATTCAATCAAAGCAACTCTTGCCAGTACACTCCTGTTAGCAAGGAACTACCCGTTAGCGAGGAACTACTATGCATTTCATATCTTAACTATAGTACATTAAAAGCTCACCAATCCGAACTTAAATGCATCAGAAAAATGCCAGCATTGACCAAATCACTAACTGTTGGGTTTGGAGTGTTTAACGTCCCAGAGAACACTTTGTTGGGCGAGCTGCTAATTTATTTTAAGGAGCGATAAAAATACTATCGCAAGACAGGATACAGAACAGAGTGCCACTAGCAACTGATTTATTCACATACATATGTATCCTTTCAAGTGCTTGTGCAGAAATTTAGTTGGGCAACGAATGCTAAATAAACTTTTCCTCAGATTTATACGGTAGTATGGTAGTGTCACTAACACACATGCCCCCCCCCCCTTTTTTTTCCAGATATAAAATGCTTTCATCAGTTCTCTGGCTGTTTTATCTTTGCTTCTGGCTATAATCCACACATCAGAAAAGCGTGGGCCACAAGTCTTCCGACAACGGTGTACAGTGCATCGTCACCTGGCCAGGTGGAAACTGGGTACGTTACGTGATGACTGCTGACACGGTGTACGGTGCCTCAGTGAATTCTGTGACTTATCAGTGTCTCCGAGCACCATCTCAAACAGTGAACGACTTCATTGGTGCAGATGACTTAGCTGTTTCCGACTGCATCGATGCAAAGATAACGGCTCCCAGTGCCAGTGCCGTGGAAGTGTACCCGTGAGGTTATGAATATGCCAAGGCCTTTACTGCCGGCGCTAACCAGCCTTTTGCCGCGCTTCAAAGCTTGCATCGACATTTTGCGTCAAGCAATGCTGCTGTGGCCGAAGGAGCTGAATTCACTTATTTGAAAAGGTTCAATAATATTGAGGATGACAACCTTTACAGTGCGCAAGAAACAAGAGAAGTTTACGGGCTATTTCATCACGGTAACTTGCTGTTCACACCTTGTTCATTATACTGTGAGCGAATGATTATGTTAGCTCTTGTGCACCTTAATTTTTCACTAAGTAAGGCATTGTTGATAATATTGTCGTTTTAGATGTCATACAATGAGTTTTCACTCTGATGTAAATAGTTATTTGACTTTAGTGTTCCTTTAATTTAGGCCTTAAATGTGCATATGTTGTATTCCGAATTATCAATATATCTATCAATATATCGAATTATTTCACGATCCCCCTACGAGTTCGATATATCTGAAATCGACTGTACATACAAAGAACGGCGTCAAAAAGTTCATGCCAAAGGTTACTGCAAGTCTTCATGCTGCCGCCTAATTCTACATTTTCCCCCTCACTGCAGTTCTGCCTATGAAGACATGCCTTAGAAGTAAGCAACCTCACTTGCAATGTCTGAAATGAGCATCGAGTGCTCGCTGCAGTCTATATCTACATCTTTGGCACAAGTTAACTGCAGCAAGGAATGCACCCCTCTCACGCGCTTTAGAATGCCCGTTTTGACTTCTTTTCTGCCTCATATGCACCATATTTTTATCGCAACCATGCCTAAAGTGTTCGTTGTAGAAGTAGAAGGCTTCGACAACTTCACTACTATATGTGGACTGTTTCAAAGGGTAGCATAGGGAAATTGTAAGCGCACCGATATATGGTCATAACGAATAGTTATACAGTCGACTCTCGTTATTTCAAACTCGAAGAGACTGCTGAATTTCATTTGAATTATCAATAAGTTTGAATTATCAGAAGTTCTTAGATAGATGACTCTTGGTGAGGTGACAGCACATTATGATTAGGCATTGATTTTATCACATTAAAAATTTTTTTAGTGTTTTTAAGCTCTAACTGCATGCAGTGAACAGAAAGCAGAGGTGTAAATACCAAAAGCTTATGGCCATTTACTGCTGATCAGACTTCTTAAAATCGTGAATTGCCAACTGCTTCATTGCTGTAGCAGCACAAAGCTCTCTATACCAGTTGAGAAGCATCGCAGTTTACCATGCGTGTGCTTCGTTTCAAACATTTGCTTACTTGCAAAGTCTTTTTCCTTAAGGGCCTCAGGTGCCTATTTTTCATTTTTAGACCTGTTAAGATTATATATCATAGCTGCCAAGTTCAAGGATTCTGAATCCGGAAGATTTCCGCAGCGGGGAGAGGGGGGGCTGAATTATTTGCTCCTATTTTTTTCGGCACAAAAAAAAAAACCAAGCACCAAAAAACCAACCAACAAACAAACAAAAAGCATTGCAAAAAACAAGAGGGGTGGGGGTGGAAGGTTTCAATCGCAAGCGCAAACATCAGCGTTGCGGTCTGCTTGGAGTGGCCGAACACACGAAGGTAGGTTTCCCTCTAAGGTGAGAGTCTCAAAGGATCAACACAACTAGCAGAATTTATTTCCTTCAAAACAGCTTGTATATGTCTTACTGGGACACACGTGAACGAACCGAACGATGCCACAAAAGTGCGGGTCCAAGCTTTGCTCTCTACTAGATTCTAGTGACAGGAACGCCAAAACGCATCTGGCCCCTTTGTTATTGACAGTCTAGGCTGGTTTTTTGCCGTCACCGCCACCGCCGTCATTCACCGTATATATATACTTATCTATATATATATATATATTCACTCTAGAAAGGGAAAAAAAAGCCGCCCGCGCTCAGTGCCCAGCTCTTCGCAATGCACGATGTGCGCTTATCTCTGACGAGTACTTTGCCCTGCAGAGATGGGGGGGGGTATGCTTGTGCATGCGTGCTTATCTTTCGGTGCAGAGCATCGTGTGCCTTCGGCTTCCACTGGAACGATTGCGTTAGCTGCCGGGCCCACAAAGGTATCTTCGGTCTATGCACAGGGCCCGTTTCCGAAAAGAGCGCGCTTTTCATACACAGCAGGGTATAACTGGAACACTTGTTTGCACTCATCCGCACCCGAGATCATGTTTCGAGCATCGCTTTTTTTTTTTTGTTTAAACAGCGCGTTACGTGTCGAACGGTTTGCTCTCATCTTGAGTGTATTGTTTTCGTGCGTCATTTGTCCGTGAGCAGCGCGCTGCGTGTTTCTATCTGCTCGCCGTTCTCAGTGTGACATTCCATGTTGTTGCCGTCGCATTCATTGCTTAGCCCTTGCGGCGAAACTGACTTTTTTAACGTATTGACTGCCTTTAGTATACCGCTGCGTGCCCTCGGGGCTCGTAGATCACTATCGCGCCGCCGCGGCCGCGATGTTCTGCGGGGCGGTTGGGGCAAATGGTTGTTCCTTTTTTTCCATCCCCGTGGGCTTGCTTGACTGCGCACAGACCTTCAAAACAAAGTCGTTTTATGCCCTCTACGATCACATCTGCTGCGGTTTTGTCCGCAGGGTTTGCGGAAAGCAGCGTTGCTTTGACTGGTTGAGTGTTGGACGCACGCACTTTCGGGACTGTCAGTTACGTCGTATCCCTTTCACCTTGTCCGCCGCTAACGGCGGACAAGGTGAAAGTGGCTTCACTTGCCTTCAGTTAGCTTCGATGACCGAGTATTACAGATAAAGGGGGCCCCTTCACTTAAGGGGGCCCCTTACTCACACTTAGCGATGCACTGCAAGGAATGCACATGCCAACCGAAATTTTACGACACACGAATAATTGACAGGCACAACAAGCGGACGACGAGAGAAATAATGGAAGCGTATAGAATAAGGAAAGGAGGGGACAGTTGCGTCAGCCAAACGTCAGTTCTACTAACAGGTGCGGAATTAGCTTTTTTGGACGTCGCATAACACAGTGTTTTTATCTGTTAGGTTTTTTTTTTTCTTTTCTTAGTTCTTGGTACGTGTTTGTATCCGGTTGTGGGCGCGTGCATATTTTGTAATATCACGTTTTTGATGATGACAGGGGAAGTTGGGAGTGACGTACGTGCGTGTGATGTATTTATTAGTGTTCGCTTCGAAATAAAAATTTCAGTTGCTAATAAGCGCTTGTCTGTGTCCTCTCTGAGTGTGTGTAGTTTTTGCGCTCGTCTCATCATGAACCATTACCAACACGCCCAACTGGCAGTCATCGATTACAGATAAGTTGGCGTAGTTTTTGAGATAGCTTGCCACTTCGAACGCGCCTAGGCCTAACTACAAGATCAATGTAAACAAATCGGCAACGTAGAGGTTTTCGCGTTCAGTGCGTGTTTGAACTTCTAACAATGCTTTGCGCAGTAGCATAGGCACACATTCTCGTTTTCTATTCATTTTCACTGTTTAACTTTTTAACCATCTAATAGGTGGCGCCACCATCCCATCTGGGCACGTAAACCACGTATGCGCTATTTTGCTAAACTATAAGACGCTGCCCACAACGAACGTTTGCTGCACGGTAATGCCATTCCCTTAACTTATGCTATCACGCTAACGCTAAACTATAACTGTCTGATAATGCCAACAAATAGCCTCTCGGACCGATACCATACTGGCCTAGCACGAAAAGAACAAAAAGGATTTGCATCCGAAAAAGCATCGTTCCGAAATTGCACCCAGCAGCAGCGGGTAGAAAACTAAGTGATTGAGCTTTAGCTTCAAGTTTTCTGCGGCTCAGTAGCAAGCCAGTGGCTAAAGCAGGGCAGTCTCGTTGCCATCGCTATTGAGCAATGACGGCCCCCATGCTTAGTAAACAGCGGCGTTTCTGGTGGTGCCAACGGGCATTTTAGTTCGTAGAAAATTTTATGTTCTGAAAATGCCTCGTAACATTCAAGATTGTGTTTATTGCATGGGATTAAATATCTGAGCTGCAAATTGCATCATTGAATTTCGTTAAATCGAAACCGCAGAAAAAAAAGTGTTCTTTGTGGCAAGAATAATTATGCATCAACTCCTCTGGGCCATTGACGGGGTATCGCGACTGCCATTGTAGCAGAAATTATGAACCGGCGTTCGTTGTAGTGGGATTAGATTGCACTACTACAGAAACATGCACGAAGCATGCGACCACTAGATGCACATTCAGAACTAGACAAACAATACAGCAAAATCTCGATGACATGATCATGCTTAATCTGAATTTAGTGATGATACGGACTTCAAGTTATTTCAAATGAACTACGCTCTACAGTCAAGTACAGATATATTGAACCAACATGTATCAAATTTTCGGGTATATTGAACGGTATTTTTACCCGCCTTCGAATATATCAAACGCTGCACGAGCTGGAAGGTGGGCTTTAACACTCGCCGCGCCCCGCGATCTTTGCAACAGCGCGGCACCACGCCTCCGCCAAAACCCGAGACGCTCCATGAAAAGTGAAGGCGAGGGCTGGAACTCCACAGTCCAATTTGTGGAACGGCGTTTTTTCATTCCTTTTCTCTCTCTCTCTTATGCTTTCTTTGCGTACCCGTCAGCTCGGAGAGCAGGAACGAAGAAGCCAACGTCTTCCGCCTTTCGCTTTTTTTAATTTCTTGTTGCTGTTTTGAGTGTTTTTGATCAGCCAACCACAGCTCTCGGCTTTTGCTGTTGCACGCGGACGCAGCCATCGTCTACGTACCATTGCATGTGCAGAATCCTCTTTTGCGTGAGTGGTGTGCAAAGCAGCTGTGGACTCCTTGAATTGTCAAATTCTTGTGTAGCAATGGCCAGCGTCAAGAAGCGCAAGACCCTTGACTTGCGCGGCGAAGTTGAAGGCTACTTGGTGTGTTGAGGCGGGCAAGAAATGATCAAATGTCGCGGACGACTTCAGGATACCACGGAGCACTCCGAGTACCTTGCTGAAGAACAAAGCAGATATCAAGGCAAAGGCAGCGGAGCAGTGAATGCCGAGAGTCTGTCATGTGAGCAGAAATGTAGAAAAGGCACTTTATGCCTGGTTTTTAGAAGTGTGCGCGAAGAACATTCCGGTGTACGGCCCGATTCTGATGGCCAAGGCACAATGGTTTGCCACTGCACTCGGTGAAGACTACTTCGCCGACAACAGCGGGTGGTTTCACCGGTTTAAGCAGCGCTACAGCATCGCTGGCACTACCATTCATGGCGAAAGCGAAGCTGTCGGCAGCTAGTGCATCCAGCAGTGGATGACAAAGTAGCCGAAAATCGCCATGAAATTTTCTCACGTGGACAATGCCTGGAGAGACGTGAAGACGGACACAGTGATCAACTGCTTCTGCCAGGCAGGCTTCGAGACGGTAAAACTTGCGGAAACTGGTGAAAACAGCGAGGACAAGCGCATAGACGACGCATTTCGCAAGTTGTCACTCTTCCCGGCAGCAGTTCTACACGAAGTGTCTGCGGACGATTTCGTGGAAGCGGAGTGCAATGTCCAGGCCGTTGCGAGCCTCGCCGACGAGGACATAGTAGCTGCGGTCGCAGGGACCCAGGATGCCCAGGCCGACAGCTCATGTGACGAGGAGGATCGTCTGGAAGAGGCGCTGGCTACACGCGTGCACTCCGCCGCTCAAGTGGCAGCAGCGTTCGGTGTCATTCGCGATTGTATCGGCCACATGGAAGGAACCGGGCTGTCGCACCTTGACAGTCTTGATAAGATCGAGACTAGTGTCTTCAACTTCATTTTAAAAAAAAGCAGGCCAAGATCACCCCAAAAGTCACCCCAATTTCCCTCGCTTCACCACCTTAGTAACCAAAAACCATGCCACAAGGCAAACGTGCAAAAATCAGTCAGAGATCAATTTTCCTGCCACGCGACGGCAGATCGCCTTTCCGCAAGGCTTCGGCTGCACTAGTTCTCAAAGCACGTGATGTAAACAACCAGCCACAAATTCAACATGGTAGCAAAGGCGTTGGCTCGCATTGGCGCATCTGCCAACTACCTTTGCAGCATGACCAACCTCACGGCTTTGACAAGAAGGCGTTCATCCGGAGCCTGGTTTCGATTACAATCACCAAGAATAGTGGAAGTAGAACGTGCAGTAACAGCGAATCGGCATGCCCCAACATGTCTCACTTTTGCATAACCAGCTGAATCCGCCACCACCGCTTGGCTGGCGTATCTCCCAAATCAACATTTGAAAAGGTGCAAACTGTTTTCAGTGCTTAGCATACATACACAACTAGGACTTGGTACAAATTTTAATGTTCAGAAAATGGGCAAAGTAGACTGAACTCTCAAAGTGACGAAGGTCGCAGCATGCACAAGTGGCAGAACGAATGTGAATGCTTTAGACACTCGCAGAAGCGTTTTTCGGCTGCTCTGACGTTTGTTTTTACTTTGATTCTCGAGTGCAATACTCCAGGACTTATTCTTTTGTGTTGACTTTGCAGCACAGTTTTCCAGCTACTTAGGCGAGAAAGCGAGTAAATTTCTGGCAAGTTTTGTAGCTTTTGCTCACTTTGAGGCCCAGTGTGAACGCGCCTTAAGCACCAGCAGCATGAGTGAGGAAACCATGGTACAGTTTTATTCTTTCAAGGTGGCTTTGTTGAGAGAGAGTGCAGCCAGGAATGTTTTCAAAAGACCATCATGAACTTTTTCAGCAACTAGTAGCTGACTGACTAATAATGTTCTTGTTAACCTTCATAACCAGGTTTACCTTGTTTTGGTTCATATGGATTCGGGATAATACGAATATTATGTGTGCTCTTTAAGATTTGCATCATCGCTATTGTACTGTAAAATAAAGCATCACCAATATTAAAAATTTTTGTTAAATGAAGATTTGTGCTGCAATTATTAACTTTGTTATAACTACAAATGCTACAGCTCAAGCACACAAGCACTTGTAAATTGGCATGCATCCAGCAGCACCATCACATGGCCTTTACTTGTGGCTGGAGCACATAATACCTTATTTACTCGATTCTATCGCCCCCTCGATTGTAACGCGCACCTGGTTTTCTTGTTGGCCCGCACGATCACGCCACTCTGGAAAACGACTCTTTTTGGGAGCGTCTTCCGTTTAAATATGAGGTACAGGGGAAGCTTGTGCCCATCTGACGTGCAACAGAGCATTGCCGTCACTAGTTTTATCGTGGCCCGATGTCAGCACGTGAACTTGCTTCGCCCCCTTCTAATCGACGGTTGCGGTGCCAGGCATGTCGAAGTAAAGAGGTGTCTGATCGGCATTCCCGATTTGCCCAAGCAGGTAGCCGTTGTTGTGTCGCAAGTTTAGGACGAATCTTTGAAAACTGAAACTTTTCATCGTACTCCTCTGGAAACTTTTCGCATATGCCCGTTCACACCTTCGTAGGGAAAAGCCTTTCCTCTTCATACAGTTAGTTAGCCAGCACTTGCTCGCTTTAAACTGGCTCCGCATTAGCCCTTTTTCTAAGGCTAACTGCATAGCCCGCACTTGGAGCAGTTCTGTCGTCACGGGCCGCTGTGCCGCTCACTGCTCAAGCACATACTCGCCGAGCAGCTCTTCAATTTGCGGAAACCGACCCTGCTGTGGTCCAGTGAAGCCTTTGCGTGAAGCTTTGCTGTCGACAATCTTCTGCTTTTGTTTCCACCAGTCCCGCACGCATGTTTCGGGAACTCCGAACGACCGCGATGGGGCCCGATTTCCGTGCATTTCTGCATACGCGATGACTTCTTTTAAAAGCGGCATCGTGGTGCACTCGTCGAGTTTTTGGAGTCTTCCCTTCCATGCCGTCGATTCTAATGTACTACAAGATGACGAACTCCTCAGCACACATACGAAGTGCCGCACATGGGAAACACATAGGCAGAAATGGCCGACGCGCCATGCCGACGCACGTAGGGGGCAGCCATTTAGGAAATGGCGATGGCAATAGAATGACCGTATTCATTTTTTTTTCGTACTCGATTCTAATGCGCATGCGATTTATAACTCGCTTAACCGGAAAAAAGGTGAGCGTTAGATTCGAGTAATTACGGTACCTGTTTAGGGTTTTTATGGCTATTACTTGTTATACAAGTTAAGCATCAAAACAGCACACAAAATAATGTACTCACGAGGTTTGATCACCATTCCTGGTACTTCCCTGATGACGAGGTCCCGGCCATCTAGATGCTTCAAGACCATTTCAAATCCACAGAGCGCTTCTGTCAAAGACACTGTGTGGGTCATGTAGAGGTTGCAACCATCTCGATGGAAAACTTCATGCGGCTTGGTCTGCAACACTATGACAACGTCTCCAGGTTCCATTCCTGGCTGTTGCACAAAAAGAAAAAAAAAAAGTTAACTCATTGGGTGTGCACGATGCCACCATGCACACAAATTTTTTTAACTGTGAAAGTGAACACATCTGGTAGTATAGTACTGTACGAGAAATCCGATACAAACCTACAATTTATGGCAAAACCTGTGCGAGAGTTTACAAAGTACGTTCCTCCGAGGACTTCCCTCAAACTACTGTCTGTAGAACACCGTACGCAAACACCCAAACCAAAACTGCTTGAACATTCAGATCATGATAACACCAACGCATATTGTTCTCTCCTCGTGGCCTCCGTGACAAGCTATAGCAATGCGCCGTAGCCAAACGCGGAAGCCACGCTATCTTACTATTTTTTTTTAATTGCAAATGACATCGTTAGAAAAATTTCAGGCTAGATTCGTAAAATCTTAAGCACAGTCAAAATTCGTACAGTTTACGGGGAAATCGGAAGAGCTGGCAGGTATGCATTTGCCTCCCTCCATCTCTCTATCTCTTACAAGCATATTCACTGCACTATTCAGAGGCATGAGAAGGCCTGTCGCACTAACTGTTCCCTTCAATCTCTTAAGTGCGTGTTGCAAAGCACACTTGTTTGATTTCGGAAGTTTAGATCTTGCCATCCATCTGTCGCGCTGTTTCCCGTTTCCTCGCGATGCGGCAAAAAAAAAAATTAGGTTGCTTAGCCTTTTGCAATTTACATACCTGTACGCTGTTTAGAAAAAGCTTTGTTGCACTTCACTCGTCTTCATTGGTTCAAGGCACTATCTTCTGCAAGCTGTCCCTGCACCACACGCGCACTCCATAAAAGCGTTTCGTGGCTTTCTTTTTTCGCTATTGTTTAACCACAACAGTGGTATCTGCTATGATCTCCAGCCACGCCCAGAAGCGTGCACTAACGACACCATTGATATTGCACCACACTACCACCAAAGCATCTAAAACAAATTGTCGTTTAACCACAACAGTGGTATCTGCTATGATCTCCAGGCACGCCCAGAAGCGTGCACTAACGACACCATTGATATTGCACCACACTACCACCAAAGCATCCAAAACAAACTGTCGATAAGATCAAACAAAAGATGGCTGCCATCTCGCTGTTCACATGAGAAGTTACTGTTGAAAAATGTAGCCTAAATCTTTGGTTCCTTGAAGTATGCACGAATAAAAGCATGAACAACAAACAAAACCGAAGCGAGAATCAGGGGTGCTACCATGTTGCGGAAATCGTAACAATCTTTTCCGGGCAACAAGAGTTTTTTTCTGGTTTTTCAAAAACTTGCGAGGCAATGGCGATGAATAGCCCTTGGCGACAGCCACAGTGACAGCAAACCCTGTCGTCGTCGCTCGAAAATCACGGGCATTTGAGTGGGCCTTAAGTGTCGTATTCGCAGAAAGCAGCAGTCGGTTTGCACGGAATGTTTTCAGACATTCACTCGCTGTGTGCTTATCAGCAGAGATTTCTACACTTGTACCGTTCATGAGCCCCGCTGTGGCGCATGAATAATAAAAAAAAGACAAGGGATGTGCCACGCGCTGATAGAAATAATAATTTAGCCCGCGGCAGCGGCGAAGAGGGGGGGGGGGGGGTTGAGTTTTGGTAGCCGCAAAAGGTTTTAATAAATTAAGAAAGAAAACGAAAGATCCAACGGGCAAGGAGGCACCAGGTGTCTGCTAGCGGGACTGCTGGGGACGAATGTTGGAGGTGCGTTTCTTACGCAGAAGAAAAAAAAATCGAGATCTTGACGACTCGGGTTGGAGCGCACTTATTTTGCAACTGTGTTCATTACAGGACTATATACGGTATACCGCAAAAGCCTGTATATAGCCCTTTTTGTTTTTCTAGATTTTAGGGTACGAAATTTCGGGCTCGTACTATATGCGGGTGGTCCCAAGAATTTTTGGCCAAAACTCAGTTTTGGTTTCATCATTATCGGGTGCTTGCGCGCTTCTGTGCTAGGTAGTGTTAGCAACGATAGCAGGCATGTGTCTTACATACGTGTCTTACGATAGCACGCGTGCGTCTCACAGGCACACGCATGCAACAGTGGTCAGTGGCCTTTGCTTCAAATTAGTGCGCATAACGACGGCAACGATTTCACTCCTGTAATTTTGCCCCATGTCAGCATCGTGCAGGCAGTACTCGGGTGCCTTAAAAAAAAAAAAAAAGTCATAATTGCTACCAATACCATTGGCAACTGTGCTGCGGAACAGCAGTTTGGAGTCAACGAGTGGAGTATTTGCGGTTGGCAGAAGCAGACGGTCGCCCTCTTTGCTTGCAGCAGAAAGCGAATCCGTGGACCAAAAAATGAAGCATTTCCCGACATGGACAAGAGAACTCAAACTGTGTGGGAGCAGCGAGCTGCACATCTTGCTGTTAACATCGAGCTGCTAAAAGCGAAGGCAAGGGAGATCGCCCGAGACAAAGGCATTCAGCCAGAGGATTTTAAAGCAAGGAAGCATTGGGCGTCTCTTCATGCACAGCACTGGGTTCTCGCTACATCGGCGTACGTCGATCTCGCAAAAGCTACTAAAAAGCTACGAAAAGGACCTTGTGAAGTTTCAAAAGTATGTAATTACGCTGCAAAAGGCTGTCCCATTTCAGCTGGGCCAGATCAGCAATGGGGATCAAACGCCGGTCTACCTGAATATGCCCTCGGCGCTGACAGTCCATCAGAGAGGCAAGTTATCGTGCGATCGACAGGGAACGAAAAAACGCGGGAGACTAATGTCCTGCACTGCACACAGTTGCAAGCTAATACCCTATGTGGTGTTCAAACAAAAAACGCAGTCGAAAAAAAAAAAAATTTCCAAAGTTCCCAAAAAATGTCGTCGTCCCCTGCCAGGACAAGGGGTGGATGGACGAATCGCTAGTTCTTGACTGGACAAAGTCCATGTGGCGTCGACAGCCCGCAGCACTGCTGGAGCTCCCTTCAATGCTTGTGCTTGATGGGTTATAGTACCACCTGTCCGATTCCGTAAAGTGACTGCTGCGCAACTCCCACAGTGAGCTCCCAGGATGACACCACAGCTGCAACTGCTTGATGTGTGCCTTAAAAGCCATTTAAGGACCATGTCAAGCGCCTGTACGCAGAGTGAATGAGGTCCAGAAAACCAATGACCCCTGCCGGACAGCTGAAGCGGGCCTCGCCAGCGATTCTGTGCTCGTGGATAGTCGAGGCTTGGGCCTGCATCTCAGAGGCGCTCGTTCGCCGCGTGTTGAGAATGTGCTCCATCTCGAACATGCTTGATGTACTGTGGGAGAACATTTCTGACAAGGGAGCTTCGGAAGTGTGCGTTCGACGACAACGATGGATGAAGTGTGTCAATGAATTGCAGTTTCCCGTTTTACTCTGGCCATGTTCGGGTGAAAACTTTTACACCCCGGACTATATGCGTGTCAGAGCTATATGCGCACTTTTATGGTATATTATTGAACATTGTTTCAGATGCATTCACGAAACATTCGCGTAATTTGCGCAAATTATGAGAGCAAATATGGTATGTAAGATACAAGCTTAGGCATGTGCATGTTGATAAATTCGCTCTTTTTCCTAGTACTACCCCTGGCATTAATAAACCATGACAGCTCACTTTTTTTTCACCTGCTGGAATTGACATGGGTTTGAAATAGTACAGGGGTGGAACAGAGTACATGTGTTTGGGGGCAGTCCAGCGAGCAGGAAATGTGCTTTTTGTAGCAAGCTTGGAGCTGCCAGAAAATTCAGAGCAGATGTAGCCCTGTTCAAAGCACTTGTGAAGCAAAATTTGCTGCCCTTTTCAAACACTCCGCTAAATTGTGCAATAGCCTCAAGGGTGCGAATGCGGTTGAAGAGATCAAACGAAACGGCCGGCCTCTCTCCCTGGTGCTCGGAGGGTGCATGGGATAATACCAGATACCCCCGCCCAAGAAGCCTGTAGTCGAAGCAGAGAAGAGCATGAAAAAAAAAAAAAAAAGGGCGGGGTGGTGCTCTAGCAACAACTGTGAACTGTGCTGCTTCTAAGGGCGTGGTCGCGATATCTGGCGCACAGGCTATCTCGGCAGTCATCAGCGAGCGGCCCGCATACACTTCTGTGTCCTGAACACATATTGCGAAGAGACCGTGCGAAAAGTGTTGCTCTCCTTGAAGTGGCCGCAATCTCGCACACCAGCATTTTGGACAGTTGCATCACATCGTAGTTAGCTGCCAGCCTCCCTTCGTATGAAGTTACGATTTGCTGCTATCTCATTAACTGCTTCACCCTTGCGCATGCATTCTTTTTTACCTGAACATGCTAGTGACAACCGCTCAGTCGATAAACTCTAAGCACAGCGGCCAAATGGATGAGAATATGCGCACGCACTTGCTAAACAAGGACAGAAAACAGCGCTGACTTTCAAAAAAGATTTAATATCGGAATGATGTACATATACAGGCAAAAATGTATACCATTCCGATATTAAATCTTTGTTGAAAGTCGGCGCTCTTTTCTGTCGTTTTTTCGCTTCCGTAGTTACGAAGTAACTACTTCTAGGTTGCGCTGTTCCTACATTCAGTTATGTCCTACCAACATGCCCAAGTTTCCACGCTTCAGAACATTCCTACGCTGCATCGACGATGGCGCCAATCTGTTAAGGGGGCAGACTGCTCTTTGGGACCAAAAAGTGACACAAAAATTCATTTTTTAAAATTGACATATTTGGTTTCTGCAAGTATTTTTCTATCTCTCTGCAAATTTTCATGCACCAGGAAGCAGTAATTTTTTTGTAATGTGATTTTAACTGTCCAGATTCTTGGTGCTGTTAACATGCAGAACCTGCAAAAAAAATAGGGAACCGACTTTGAGGCTTCTTTATAATTTGCCAGCACCTTTGTCTAGAGCTCTCCTACTAATTTATGAGCCCCTTCATGAGGATCGCAAAACATGCACACCATGATTGTTGCTTTTTAAAGAAACTGTGTTTTCAGTTTTTTCCATTTTTCTCAAAAAAGTAAATTTGTGAATATTCAATTTTGAGGCCTCAATATCTCTGCAGCTTGGGCAGGTACAACAATAATTCTCTTTGCAGTGGAAAGCTGTATGTGTGTAGAATGCAAGTATGGGAGCAGAATTTAGAGCACATGCCTTTTTAATTAATTACTAATCAGTATTGTAACACAATTCCAACTGCTTTTGAAAATGTATAGTTCATTTTGCTGCAAAATAACCAATAAAGGCCTAAAAACAAAAACCTCTTCCATACTTTCACTCTATAGTCATTAGTCTATGTTGGCATATCCTAACTATCACTTTTAATTAGGCACTTTTTTTTCTATGGTGGCCTTAAACAATAGGGGGCAAACTTAAGTTATCTCAGAAACAAAGTGAATGACAGGAAAACTAATTAAATATTTGAAATCAGCACAAAAAACTGCATAACCATGTGCAGTTTTATCAAGATCACTGAATAAATAAACAAAAAATGTCTAAGACCAATCTGCCCCCTTAAGTGGCCATCACAAACTTGTCTGCACGCAGCAACAGCACTTTGAGCTCGTCCGATCGCTGTCGTCCAAGCTCTGCGAGTTGCTGTAACAGCATTGACATTTGCTTTGTCTTCACTAGCCACCTCCTTTTTGACATGGATTTATATTTACGTAGATGAACCATCCACATACATGCTCAAAAACGACACAAACAATATACATGTGCACCAAGTATGTACTACGTGTCCGGAGATGTCCCATTCTGAAATGCGCAATCATGCTGTCTGTGTCCCGTAATCAGTCCTTCCGGCCAGATCTTGCCACGCTCTCGATTCGAAGTCAAGAGCGGTTAGGAGCGCTTCATGTTATAGTTCAGACGCTCCAAAAGAACCAACCAAAGATAGTACGAGCACTGGAATTCTACCAACCGAACGCCCTGGCCACTTTTGACAGCGCTCGCGCCTGTAAACTCCCAGCCGAATACGCCATGAGATTTTACAACGCAAAACTATCAGCTGCACATTCGCTGGTGTGAACAAGCCATCATGCCAACTCCCAAAAATGAGACAGCAGCCAAGTAGTGCAAGAAAGCTATGCATGAGAAAACATGGGTTGTGATCTTTGTGTGGCAATCTACCAAAATCATATAACACTGAAACAAATGGCATAAAAAAAAACATTTTTCAACAGGCTGTGCCTTCTTTTCAGCGTATTTTAGTTGTGTGTGGCTACGGAGAAATAAAATAAGGATTAATCAGAAATGTTACTTTGTTAAAAATGATACTCCTCTACTCCCCCCCCCCCCCCCCCCGCCTTCCAATGATTCTCTTACAAAAGGTTCAACTGTAGTATAGTAGACACATACAAAAATGGTCAAGTTTATTTTCTCAAATGGAATTATTTTGAAGGTTCAGCCCACAATAACTTTTCTTTACAGAGACAGGCAGTGAACCTACCAGTTGGTCACCTTCACCTCTGAAGACTATGCGCTCATTGTCTCTCATTCCTTTGTCAATGTTCACTTCTATGTACTTGACCTCCTTTACCACCTTGCGGCCTTTGCAGCTCTTGCACGCATCTTTCTCGTTGATTACCTCGCCTGCTCCCGCAAACAGAAAAGAAATACACAACAATTACACAAGGGTTGATCGCTACAAGCATTGTACCAAAGCACTCAAGGTTAGAAAAAAAGCACGAACAAGAACCTTGTTTTAATTCATTCCAGCACTGTAGTTGCACAGTGCCTTTTATAAAGGCATATATTAACCATTTCTTTTAATGCTAGATTATGCTCATCATCAAAAACAGGAAGAAACTCCTGCTACACCTACAGTCATGCGGCTTTGTGTTCAGGTTGTCGGCAGCGGCTGACACGATTACCTAATTAACTTAATTGTAGCGGGACCACAATTGTAATGCAAAGGGAGACTGTTCACTGCATTCAATACAAAAACAGAATTTCGGTATTCGATTATAATGAGAGGGTCCACTTTAGATAGCAAAAGTATGGAAAAAGTCATTACATTACAGTGAGTACAGTATATCCGTAAACTGCATTGAGTGATCACGCCATTGCTAATTACTCTATTAGGAGGGCCTTTGCTCAGTAGTGAATCAAAATTCAAGATTGCGGCAGAAGAGCCACTAGGAATAAAGAATGCACATCCGTGCTAATAGAATCCTTTATAGAATATGCATGCATTGACAGCATTTGTGCGCCCTCGTCGGGTGCATAAAAACAGCCAATAAAACCCCAAATATGGCGAGAAAGGCGCTTGCTCGTGCGAGGGTAGTTTAACATTTTATGGTATGCGAAAACCGTATGAACTTAAGAGGTTAGAAAAATGAAATATTAATTTTCATATTGCTTCATAATTAAACATTTTATTCATTTGAAATGTGAATGAAACATTCAAACATGTGTAACTTGCAGCCATTTATTCAAGCATGCCTAATCTCTTGGATCAAGCAGTAGTTTTCAACTTTGGGAAGACATTTCTGCAGCCCATAAGACAGCAAGACACAGCATTATGAAGCAGAGGGAAGTGAACGACATAAAGAGGGGAAACACAGAAAGAAAGTCGCTTTCTTGATGAGAGTATGCACACCAATGAGCAGCAGCTCAGGGTATGTCTCTTCATTAGAGAGATTGTTGGGAGCCTGTCAGCACCAGAAATTGAGCACAGCAACTACCTTATGTACAATAAAGCATTGCTCCCTTAGCAGAAATAATACACATGTTTACATGATATGTTCTTTGATGCCACAGCTTGTGAACATTTGTGTGCACTGCACTTTTTGTACCACTAGAGAGGCCTGGATTGGTCTTATGCCACGAAACGTCATGAAGGCTCTCTCTTTCATGGTAAACAAGACTACCTCAGACCTGTCTCTAGTGCTTAGCAGTGGCACAAAAACCACTGGCAGCCATGCACTGCCGAGTCTAGGGCACTGTACAGAACTACACCGAACTCTCAACGAGATATTTGTAATGCACAGTAGTGTCCTTTAAAATGTTACATCACAAGAACTTAAGACATTTGTGGTGGTGGCAGGCAGAGGATTCATTCAGTTACTGTTCCAGCCATGACCGTGCTTGCATAATGTGCCACTAACTGACAGCTGCCCAGTTGACCTTACAATCCATTGTGAACAGTGTTGCTTCCATCCATTTGAGAATACAAATAAGCCAATATTTAGATAAACCTAACCCTACCTTTCTGACCCTTAGATATTATATGCGTTCACTTTTGCACTAAAAGCCTCCTAATCACTCAAATTTATGAATATCATAATAGTGTAACCAGCAGCTCCCAACATCATCCCTGCAGCTCACTTTCTACAGATTACAACTTCGTATAACTGTGAAATGGAAAGTTAGAAAAAGGTGCATCAATTGCATTTAATATTGACAGTAAAAATGGTACAAGAACAATGCTATCACTTACTAGAGAAAGACATATGAGAGTTGCCATACATTTTATCATTCTGATGTACCTCCATACAAATAATACTGTTGGGAAGACAGCAAGGCAAGAAGCTTCCCTCTGCACCTCCATGCTTCGACAAGAGGACTTTGCAGGTGTCGTCAAGCCTTTAACATCCTCCCAGACGTGTTGAGATTCCCTATGCTAGGCAAACATTTTATTTTTATACACAGTATTAATGCAAAATATGCCTTCATTTAAAAAAGGACAAGCATTTTGCAGGTTATGTGGGGAGTAGTGTCAGCACCACTCTTTCAGAAAGTGAAAGAACTTGATTTGGAATACTCTACAGTCAGTGATGGAAGCGACTTTTTATGTATTGGTGCATACTTTGGAGCAACCATAAGTGTTTTTGGAGCAGAAAAAAATGTTAGTTTGGAGCATCCATTGGTGTTTTCAGAGCTGATACAAAACTTGCCATATACATTAATAGGAGTTCAGGGCATCGTTGAAGCATCTCGTGAATATCAATATTTATTACAATATATATTTCACTGACAAAAATCAATGTAAATTTCAAGAGGCAAACGATTCAAAAGAAAGTTGGTTGTCAAAAATTTACCAATAAATAAGCTATATAATTCAAATACTAGAATATATGAAGTAGAAATCAAATCAAACCAGTAAAGCTGAGCGCATCATTTTAAAAGTAGCCACTGTCCTACATAACTGTCTCCAAATAAGCAGCAGATAATTGGTGTGAAATAAAAGCAATCTTACTAACTTTTATATTTCCCCACACTAGCCTCCAAGTCTAGCTAGGAAAAAAAAAACTGCCAAATGAGCTGCATGCTTAACGTGCCAGTTCCTGTTGCACAAATGAGATCAGAGCCAATAACGCTGCACACTAGTAGCATACTGGGATGATAGTGTAAGGATTTTTTTTAGTTTTGTTAGGACTTATGAGCTAATTAAACAGTAAAAGTTCGTCATTCTAATTCTCTCAGTGCCGTTTTCGAGCAGGTTTGGAGCAGTTACTGCCAATTGGTTTGGAGTAGTCCTTCCATCACTGTCTATAGTGGAACAAGCACCTAAGACAGCGAGTTCTACAAGTTGCATAATCCTGCTCCTGACAACGTTGCTGTTATAAAACATGCATGCTTCACAAACACACTCACCATCCCCATGGCAGTCTGGGCAAGTGGACTGCATTTGCTGCATCATGTTTGGACCAATGTGCTTGAATGTCACCTTGAATCCTTGACCTCTACAGCCTTGGCAAGTTATCACTGAGCCAGTTCGGCCCCCTACCCTGAAAATTACATTGTAATAGTGTTACAAACAAGTTCAACACATAGTATAACCTGGATGCAAATAAATTCTATCTGCAAGTGTAACAGCAACATTGGCACAAAAGAGACATATTATAACCTGGATGCAAATAAATTATATCTACAAGTGTAACAGCAACATTGGCACAAAAGAGACTCGTGCAATTGCATACAAAAAAACCTGAACGCGAGTACGAGAACTGCATGGTGACGTGAAGTAGGAGGGCAGGAGGTCAACACATCGGTGCTCAAGAATAGCACGACTCATTGCGTATGGGTGTGCATATTTTATCAATTGGCAAGAACCAGGACATGCCCAGGCAACTAGCACATTGTGCTAATACAGTGGCTACACTTTGTAATACATTTTACAGAAACAACGAGACTTCTTTCTCTATGTTATCATAGCACAAGAAAGTTAATACTGAAGCCCACTAGTGCCACAGCACAGGCAGTTTTCCCCACAAATACGGCAATTAAAGGTAAAAAAGTATGCCGATTTACCGCACTCAAAACTGTTAACTGCTAAAATATTTCAGAGAGAACAAAATTTTTCATCACATGGCGGCCTTCTAAACTTCCCAGAATGTTGTCTGGGTGTTGTTCGCGAAAAAATTAATTTTAAAAGTACCACTCCTACTTTATATACCAAATTTGTCTACATGTTAAGTAAAGGTGCTTGTATAAGGTGTTTGAACCTAGGTAATAATACAATTTTTGTGCCACATACACTTTCACACATTTAGCCGTAATATGTTATGTCTGAATTTCTTCTATTACAATGCCAGATTTCCATCTGTGGCATGGTCAAGTTCTGCATAGATTCAATGTATTAAAGAGTCTGAAATTTCGGACGCTTATAGCCTTCGGCATTCAATTTCCTGGACTTTTTTACTGTTAACCACCGACCCAAAGTCACCAGTGACGCTGCCATTTTGGTTGTTTTCATATTCTCGCACTGCCAATCCCCGCATTGCGCCACGGCTGCCGTAACGTCGAAACCGCACGTGTCAATCAGTTGCCAGTCTTAGCTTAGCGGCTTAGCCAAGCCAAACCTCACCGTGTTCGTTCACGTGTTGTTTTGTCAGCTCTGCGGTAGTGTCTGCAGTTGATCGTTTGCTGCTGCGCGCTATCTTTAGTGATCATGTTTCCCGACCTTCAGCATCCACCGAGTTGGTGGATGCTAACATGTGGTCTTTTTTTTTTTTTACCATGACGCCGCGGTGAATGCGCTAACACCACATGGTGAAGTCTCACAACGGCGCACAATTTTGAATGCTCTGGCCACACCAGTCGCCCCGCTTTTACCAAAACTACCAAAGCCAGCGAGTGTTTTCACATTACAGTGTCCTGGGTGATCGGCAAGCGCAGTGATGATGCCGATTGAGAAGGCCACAGGTTCAGCGTACAAAATCATACCACCAAACCTAGAGTTAAATCTGGCTCGAGTGTCTATGAGAGTAGAACTGGTTGGGCTAGTTGATAGATCAGTGCAAAAAATCAATTTCAGTACAAACACACTACACATTCACGCACACACACACAAACACAGCATTGTGCATGTTTTATGTCTGGTTGTGTGCGTGCGTGAATGTGTCCAGTGTTTGCACTCAAATTAATTTTTTGAAATGTACGCGAGGCTAATTGAATGGCGCTTCGACCACCATAGCTTGAAATCGAAGAACTCGGCCTCCAAAAAAACACATGACCACAAGCCCCAGCGTGTGTAGTTGTCTTATTTGTCTTCTTGTGTAGGAGTTATGAACACTGGGTTCCTAGATTCCAAGCTATGTATTAACAGGATAGACACCAGGCTCTCTAACCACAATGGGATTGATGGAACGTTCAAACTTCGTATCTGCTTTGGGTGGATTTCGTTCTTGGCATTCACAGCGCTTGTTCAACGAGAATAAAACAAAGTGGCATGAACTTATTCTCAATAAAGACATGCTTCATTCTTCCATATATAAAGCCGATTGCAGGAACTCTGCGTGACCTTGATGACCCAAAACCGCGACAAGTTGAACCGAACTGGGGTATTATACACTGCTAAGAATTCTTCCAGATTAGGCGCTAGCAAATAATGAAGAAATTTTTCTAAATGGTGAAAATAAACATGCATCATCAATTTATGGAAATAAAAAGATTGTATATAACATTAAACACTTTATACCAAAGGCAGGCACGTGTGTGTGCTCATGCGCAGAAAGATCGTAAAAGCAGTGGTTCGTTACAACAGAACTCTCTCACCGCTGTAAAGACCATTCAGTGCAGAACAAAGATTTTTAACGCCAGGAGGTTCACTGAGGGGCGCTCACGTAGCTTTGTTGTCATTTTGCAACCACGTTGAGTCCTTCATACCGTCTTACTTTCTTTGTCACTACGGTAACCATTTCTTTTTAACTCCGGGAGGTTCACTGAGGGGCGTTCACGTAGCTTCATTGTCCTTTTGCAACCATGTTGAGTCCTTCATACTGTCTTATTTTCTTTGTCACTACGGTAACCATTTCTTTTTAACGCCGGGAGGTTCATCGAGGGGCGTTCACGTAGCTTCGTTGTCGTTTTGCAACCACGTTGAGTCCTTCATACCGTCTTATTTTTTTTGTCACTACGGTAACCATTGCTTTGGGGTCACTGTGGCATAAAGCAATTAGATGTGCTTGGACATGAGCCACATTGACATGAGGCACGTTCTTGCTGAAAGTCAGACAAATACACGAGAAGGGACGTGCGAAGTTACACTCATGTGAACAAAATTCGTTCACATGTGCTTCATGTGAGTACTGGCAATGTGTGTGCTAGTCATGTCAAAATGTATTCACAACAGCTCATAATGCTGCTAGTATGATATTGACGTCATAAGAAACTGAGGCACATACATTGGTGGTTCCAATCCACCCCTTCCCTGTACGGCAGCACATGCTCGTTTCCCTAGCGGAAAGCTCGCCAGGCGCTTCTCTATATTGGATGCTTTCATCTTGGTGATAATGGTTTCTTAGCCCTTATCCAATTCCTGCTAAAAAGGGCGAGGAGCTGCACAGGAAAATGAAAGTGGCTTCCACTGCCATACTCCGAAGCCACGGAACACCACCCGCGCACTGCACAGAACTGAAGAGGAATCTAGCAATACAGAGCTTTGCTGAAAACAGCCCCTATTTCCATGGTATTGGCGAATTTCTATTTTTCTTAATTTGAATGACTCTTCGCTCTCTTCTCACTTTGGAGTATACTCCCCCCCCCCCCTCCACGCCGCCACCGATCCTATTAGCCCCGTACCGATCACGCACCGCCGCTGGATGTTAAAACACCGGCACGCCGCCGCCGGCAATTTTGGCAACGGCAACATGTTAACTGAAATTGAGGCAGACATGATCGCAAGCAAGCGGAATGCCGTGCAAAAGAAAATAGGAGACTTCTTTGCGCCCAAGTGCTGAGACAGCGCCGGCCACGTCGAATTTTTATTCTTTTATAAACTGCTCTTTTCAGAGCCACCTAAACGATGCATCGGTTGAATTGCAATGGGAATCTTGTACTCCGGCCGTTACCCTCTGTCAGCGAAGAATGCCTACAAGAAAAGGTGCGTTTTCACGTGCATTCGTTTTTCTGGACTGCTCGATTTTCCGAATGTTTTTGCAGACCCTTGAGGGTCCGGGAAATCGAACGTCGACTGTACTTTTGAATATTTGAGCAATGAATGCTTACTTCACAGAAGGTATACACTGAGAAAAAAAAATATTTTTAGACCTCTGAAGCTGCTAAAACTTAACAAAAAATCCTAAATTTCACAATAGTCATTTTTGTCCATTGCACCATGTGGTGGTCCACTTAGAAATCACCTTTATATCTTAATCGAAGGCAAATAAACAGTTCTCTTTATGTGGCAAATTTTTTCATTAGAATTTTTGTGTTAAGGAAGAAAGTTTTTGAAGTTTCCCACTGGCGGCTATCTTCCCATTGGGCCATACTACAGCTCCTGCCTTAAGATTCCCCATTGTTGTCAATGGGAAAGTTACACGGAACGAGAAGAGACCAAAATTGTGTTCCATTTAACAGGAGTTCCATTTACATAGAGATGTAGAGGAGTGCAGAATCCAAGTGTGCAACCAATCGTATAAAAGTTAGTAGTAGTACTGTTTAAGCAGCAGCTCCTTTCAAATTTTCCCTTTCCCGAGAGTCTACTGAAACACATTACCAGCTGTACAACTAAACACATGCTGTTAAATGTATGCTTAGTGTGATAGAGTTGGCACTGATGGCTGTGAATTCAATGTGTAAAGGACAATGCTGCAATGTGCTAGTGTGGCAAGAGAGTGCGTCAACATTTAATTTATATACATAAGAGGCCAAACGCTGAAAGCTGCCACAGAGGGCAGCTACTTCTCTCGACAGCACCCACTTGAACACTTTTCTATTGCACATGAAAGAGCGGCAAGAACGAGTATTACTTTGGCGATAAATGGAATGATGGTGCAGAGTAATAGCGTTTGCCAGAAAAATATTAAAAGATGAAGAAAAAAAACTTGAAGGGTCATTTTCAGTGTTCTCAATCACGAGCATTCCTACAGGAAAATCATGCGAAACAGGAATGTATGAATGCAGTCCCACAGAACTATGGATAAGGTAAGCCAACACCGCCTATTTTTATCAATGCCAGCCAGATACGCCCGATCCAGCTGCTCACGAAACCCTCTCCTCTTGCCCTTTCCCATTCTCACATCGCCTAGCCTACACGTGTTCTTTGCGGTCATGGAGGAGAGTAACCCCTCATGCAGTGCCTCTCGACAGAAACCGTAAGAAGTAATTTTTGTTCAGTTGTGTACAGATCTGCGGGGCGGCAACTTTCATTCCTTGTATTCCCGATATTGGCAGTCACGTTGGCTCTGTGAAATATACTGTGTTCTGAGAAAGCGTGTCGCCGTTGGTGGCGCTATGCGGGCAACCATAGAGGAAGCATCACTGCAACGTTTCTGAATATGCTGCTGTGATGCAGCGGCAGCATTGTCTCGAGCCAGAAAGAAGCAGCATGAAGAAGCGAACCCGACGAACGTATAATATTAGTGTGGGAAACATCTATCACATCTTTGGGGGAAGTGCTCGAACGCACGTATGACACAAGCAGTGCGCCCCTCACACAGCGCTGCATCATGACCACTCCCCGAATTAAGACAGACCAACGGCTCCCATTGAGAATCGTGCGTTTGCAATGGCATTGAAAAAAATAAAGGAGGCATTGGGCAAGCCATAAATCAGTAGTGCCATACAGGGTTCGTGCAGGTTTCCAAGAGAAAAATTCAAGGACTTTTCAAGGACCTTTCAACAAATTTAAATAACACGATTGTAGTTCCCAATTAAGTTTACTGCACAAAAGAATGGATGTTCAGTTCGCTTATTGCAGTTTCACTAGACTAGAAGTTTGGAAGCTCAGGGCAGGTCTCAGTTTTTTTTTCTATACGAGTCATAATGCTATCAAGTTCAAGCATGTAACAGCTTGCGAAAGACTGCGAAAGTCAATATTGATGTCACCAGTCGCTTCTGCCTTTTCAGCAAAGTCTTCAACAGAGGTAATTAAATCGGCAACAACTGCTTCAAGTTTCTCTTCAGCTGCATGCATTCAACTTCCTGGATAATCAGGCGTGTTTTTGTCCGACTTGCACTTTCTTGGCACTTTTTCTTCGATTCTAAGTGTGTGCAGCCTCGCTGCGGAAACAGCCAATTTGAGCTCTTATGGCGACATTTAAAATGCCACCTGCCCTTTCCACCAAGTCACATATGACACGCTGCAAAATATACGCAAGCCCTTGAAGTTCTCTACAAAGATTTGGCAGTTGACGCTAAACCACCGTTCAACACTTGCTTGTCCATGGCTAAGAACAAGAAGGAGCTTGGTTGTTTCCCATAGCTCTTTATAGGAAGGGTAGAAGCTCAAGAGTTCGCGAAAGAACTCGTCCAGTCTGTTAACGCTTTTCTCAAAGAGACAAAGCTCATGCTTGAACTCTTCCAGCATTTCGGTGTACTCTGCAAGCACACATTCCCGCCGGCTGTCACTCAGTCTTCCTGCTATGGTCAAGATGTCTAGCACCTTTCTTAGGTCCAGCAGGCACTGATCTGGCTTTGAGCACATGAGCTGGGAGTCTAGATCAGACAGGTTTCGAACCAAAGATGACTTCAAGGGACTTCGTTCCAGTATTTTCTTGGCCACAACTACCAAAAATTGCTTGCACTCCATTCTGAAACGAAATGCATCCTTTGCACTAGCTTTTGAACCCTTCAGTGCTTGTTCACACTTGGGACCAATATAAGAGAAATGTGGTTAATGGGGTTATCAACCTCCACCCTCAGCAGACCAACTCCACCCAATAACAACAACACTGAGGCATTCGTGCATTTTGAAAGGAGCTTCCACACAATACTTTCAAGATCTCTCCCAAGAAAGAAGATCATGGGTTTGTCAGATTGAAAGTCTTTCAAGAATGGCTGAATAGTCAATTCAACACTGAGGGCGAAGTTCAGTTTTGCCAGTGACATGTCAAGGAGTCGTGACAAAAGCTATGCACATTTTCAAAGAATGCACACTTCGGTAAGCTCGCCTGCTTGCTTCTTGCAGACATCACATATTTCTTCATATTCCAAAGAAGCAAAGCTCTCTCAATCACAATTGTGTTTTCCACGCATCGATGGGACACAAACGGCAGAGGAAATTTGTTCTGGGTAGTCACGGTTGAAAAACAATCCCTTCGTGCAGGTGTCATGGAAGAGTGCACTCATGCTTGACAGTAGAATGTCGATGCCCCACTTAGAGGCTGCGATGCTTGCTTTGTAAGCATTATGGACGGTATGGAGGCCACAAGTTCTCAAGTCGATGATGATATGTGGTGTTTAACGTCCCAAAACTACCGTATGATTACGAGAGACCGTAGTGGAGGGCTCAGGAAATTTCAACCACCTGGGGGTTCTTTAACGTCATTTATCGCACCCAAATCTGAGCACACGACAACATTTACGCCTCCATCAGAAATGCAGCCGCCACAGCCAGAATTTGATCCCGCGACCTGTGGGTCAGCAGACGAGTACCTTAGCCACTAGACCACCGTGGCGAGGCGTCCCGAAGACGACACAATGGACTTGGTGGTTCTCTTGAAAATGAGCTTGCATGTCCCTAAAATACTTAAGGTTGACATTTGGCTCGTCCATGGATATCTGAAGAATCTTGCTAAGTAGCAAAGGCTCCAAAGCCTTCAGTAGTACGTTCTGCACATCGTCTGCTGTGGAGTGCCCCATGAAAACAGAGGTGCTAGTGACCACCTTGTGTGCCGAGTCCCAATATCTCACATGCACGACCATTTGCTTTTCTTGCAAGAAGTCATTCATCGACTCGTCAAAAAGTATGACGTAATATTCGGACTTCTATACCTATTCTCGCAAGCACGACAAGAAAAATGGCCTCAGTCCACGGCACGCAACATACGCACATTTCTTCCCACCACAAGAAAATGATTTGGCCACCTGTCAGAAAACATTCGCTTGAACAAGTCGCCACTTTGTGCCGATGGTCTGTATGAGTAGTGGGATGTAATCACTTTCAGTGTCCACAGAATTTCGGCACAGGCGACAACCTCGTGCCACGTGCAGGCGCTGCTAAAGGCCGTTTCACATGACAAAAAGCAGCGATTTTCAGGCTGTGAATACGCTTGCAGCGAAAAAGGGCAGTTTGCTCCCATCGCAGCGGTCCCCGACGAGCTTCCAACATGTAAAAATTTTTCGCTCTGATCACAGCGGCGGGAGAGATTTTTGGTCGGGACCCATCGAAATAGGGCTGGTCCGGCCAAGCCGTCAAAATAGAGTCGACGTGTTTGTTTTGGTAATGGCCGATGCTGTGCATTTTAAACTGAATTTAGACTAAAAAGTGTACTTAAATGACGAAACAAGCGAGCTCTTCGTTGGTGTTCCTGGAAACTTCATGATATCATAATGCAAATATTACATTATATTCATGACAGCCACAATGAGCGGTGGCAAGAACTTGCCGCTCCAGTCGCAGAGTGAAAATCGCGGACTGTTCGCGGTCCATGTGAAAGGAAACCGCCATTAGCAGAGGTTGCGAACATAGCGATTGAAGCGAACGGAACAATTTTTTTCGCTGCAGTCGCGGCATGTGAAACTGCCTTAAAATCGGTCGCTTGGGATGGAGCCGAGTTAATGGATCGCTCCCTTGAGCTTGCCGTCAGGTAGGTCTGCATAAAGTTTCCAGCTGACACAATTCCACTACGCTTGGTGCTTTTTGCATGGCTTTTGAGAGCGGATTCACCCATAGAAGCGACGTCAAAGCTCTTTTTGCACAATGTGCATTTTGCACGGTGTGTGTCCAATACATCCGGCGCAATCCAACGCTTATAATTATCGTTGCTGAGCCAGGTGCTCTAACCTGCATTTCCCAGGCACTGCTGCAAATAATGCCACCTGCATGCACGATCATGCGATCACAAAGCACACAGCAACCAACATGTGCAAAACAAAACACCGGAGCACGAGCAAGCACCGACAAGCTATATAGCCTACAATGTGGCCAACATTGATTGATAGATATGTGGGGTTTAACGTCCCAAAACCACTATATGATTATGAGAGACGCCGTAGTGGAGGGCTCCGGAAATCTCGACCACCTGGGGTTCTTTAACGTGCACCCAAATCTGAGCACACGGGCCTACAACATTTCCGCCTCCATCGGAAATGCAGCCGCCGCAGCCGGGATATTTTGCAAAGTACAATGTGGCCAACAGATGATACTGAGGTGGCAGAGGCTAGCGAGTGTGTGCTGCACTTTTTTTGCATGTTGCTGCTGGGATACCACTAAGCGAAGCCAGAAGAAAACCTCTTAAGCACTAGTATAGTCTACAGCAATAAGCGCATTCGTGCAAACTTTTTCCCTGAACTCAAAAATCTGTAGCCTCATTGTGGCCATCAGCTTATGGCTTCTCACCAAACAAAACCAAAGCAAGCCAGATAAAGATAAATGGCGCTGCGGGAGTGCGCATGCCGTCATCTCATACGGGCGGTTTGACTGTGTCAGACTTCGTAATCGTGGGAAGCGATAAGCAATGATGTTTGCCCGGCACCACGCTCAACTGCTGTGAATTGCGAGTCGTACAATTAAACCCTGCGAAAATCCCCAATATTCAACGGTTTTCAGGGACTTGTACGAAAATCCAGGACTTTCAAGGCCTGGAAAACGAATTTTTTTATTTCGAAGGTTTTCAAGGACTTCAAGTACCTGTGTGCACCCTGGCCATAGCACTTACCCTTCACAGGTCCTGCAAATAACAGTATGGTCCACTTCAAGTTTCACTGTTTTACCATTGTATAAATCTTCTAATGACACCCTGCAAAAAAATTGTCACGCATCAATGTACATTCACTCCAAAGAGTACAAATTGTTTAAAAACACTTGTTTTAAATAGAATAATGCTGCTAATGTTTTGCCATTATTGACAATGAGATGGCTAAATGTCTACCAATAAAATTCAAATGATTTTCAAGGTTTTCAAGGCCCTAAAAATGTTAGTATAGTCAACTATTTAATTCAAGCTTGTAGAGACCTCTGAATTTTGTTTGATTTATTAGAAGTTCTCAGATGACTCTGGGTGAGGTGAGACCACACATAATTGGGCATTGAATTTATCACATTTAAAAATTTTTAAGAGTATTTTTATACCCTAACTGCACACACTGAACAGAAAGCATAAGTGTAAGGTTCACAAGTTTATCTGCCATTTACTGCTGATCAGACCTCTTAAAGAAATCTGGAATCGCCAACTGGTTCTTTGCTATATTGCCCTTCAGCCCAAAGCTCTCTACACCAGTTGAGATCCACGACATACCATGCGTGCACTTAGTTTAGTTTCAAACATTCGTTTACTCGCAAAGCCTTTTTCCTTGAAGGCCCGAGGCACTTTTAATTTCTGGACTGTTAGGATTATATAAGCATGCAAAATTTTAAATAGTGAGAAAGCAGCAGATATTTTCTGGTATGGAACTGCAAAAAGTATGAATTAACCGAATGATCAAGTGTGAATTAACCCATTGATTCCCAGTATGAGAAACACTTTTCAAAACTTCAAAATATTTCTTTATGTTCTTAGAGTCACTAGTAGTGCAAGTGTTCAATGAAAAACTTGATTTAGTCTGCGAATTATTAATGGGATGTTGCATAAAATGGAGGCCAAGCAAAGAGAAAAAACTTTTTATTGCCACCATTAATTTTGACGAATTTTCAAATTGAAGAAAGCACAAAGCTCAAAGCATAGCTGTTTGTCGCCTACTGGTGGAAACTTGCAAAACAGTTACAGTCTTTGTTGAAACAACATCACCTTACACTTGGCACAGGAAACATAGGTGTACCCCCCTGGGCATGCCTTGCAGCGGTTCCGTTTTGCATTCCATGTGGGCCAGTGCTCCTTGCTATCTCTTCCGACATCACGGGGGGACATTTAGGCACACTTTCTTGAGTAGCCCGACATTATGAATTGAAGGGCGCCCTGGTAGTCGTTTGTTGAGCTAGATCAGACTCGTTGCGAGCTCAGAGGAATTCTCTCAAAGGTGTGGGCGGCAATTTGTGCTGCTGGAGAATTTTCTTGCGCATGAACCATGCATTAACAGCAGCTATTTTGAGGGTGTGTCAAAACAAATACATATACCAGCGTTTAGACCCGACAGAAAAACTATACGAGAAGCACATTTTGTCAAGAAGATCCACGCCACCCATTGATCTGTTGTAGGCAGGAATTATCGCTGGACGATCGACAAAAATGTGATTTTTCTCCTTGCTGCCCCACCTTTTGACTGATGTAAGCGGGTCAGCACCAATGCAATTCAAAAGGAGAGTAAAAGTGCAGTTGTCATGCCACTTCACTGCCACCATTGTCTTTTGGTCACAAGAAGTGACTGAAGTATCACAGGCGCCCAGACCTCGATTTTTCATCCATCAACTTGCTGTAGATGAGTGCTTTCACGAACCGTGCCAATATGAAAAATTCCCATTCTTGAAAGCTGCTCTACAAGCCGAGGGCCTGTGAAAAAGTTATCAGCGATGACTAGATTGTCTCGCTTCGAGAGGCTGGAACATAGCTGGAGCACGATCCCAGCTCCCAACCCAAGCTGGTAGCCACCCTGGCTGCCATAAAAACCTTTGTTGCAGCGCTGGTAGAGCTCGAAATCATAACACAGACCCGATTCCCCAGAACGTGCCCAAAGTTTTAGACCCCATTTACTCTTTGGTTTATTAGGCATGTACTGACGAATGTAACACCGCCCACGGAAGGGGATCAAGATTTCGTCCACTGCAGATTTTTTTGTTTCTTGGGGCAAGACAACCATGTTGCTGCGCAAGAAATTGAGCCATGGGTGCACTTTCCAGCATTTGTCTTCTTTTACTTTGTCATCGGCCGCTTCATTATCGAAAAAACGCAGGTGGCTTGTTATCTCTTCAAATCTTTTGTGGGTCATTACCTGGGCTACTAACCCATTGGCTACTAACCGATTGAAAAAAAGAGGGCCAACCAAAAATTTTAACTTTGTCTGAATTAACCAAAACTATGAATTATCAGAGTTTGAATTATCGCGAGTCTACTGTGTAATGGTGTATTCGGTTGGCCGCTCCAGTCCTCTGGCTCAGAGTCACTAGATGCAGAGTCAGCTTGCAATCGGCGCGCGAGAGGCAGCGTACCAACCGAATGTGTCAGCGATCTCGGAGCAGTGAAGGTCCTATAGCGCCGCCGTGCGGCCAATGCGAGAAGCCTTTGGGCAAAAATTTCCTGCGGTGCAGCCACAAATGGCGCTGATCAGTTCAGTGGTCATCTCAGAGATGTCTGGACACAGCGAAAGCCTTCCGAGCTCAGCACATAAATCTGGCAATCGTTATCAGATCTGCTATGTAAGGCAAATCACGTGGCTGTATGTGAGCTGCTGTAACGACAGCATTTACATTTCTTCCGCTTTTGCTAGCCGCCTCTATTTTGACGCGGTGCATTTATGGCTTCGTAGATGTGAACTCGCCCCATACACTCAAAAACGCCACTAACAATGCACGTGCAGGAAGTATTATGCGCCTGGCGGTGTCCCCATTCTGAAATGCGTGCTCGAACTGTTGGTGCAGTTCACCCGGTTCACCTGCCAGCAGCCACGCGATTTGCCAGCTTATGTCCTGTGATCCGTCCTCCCAGTCAGATTGTGCCACGCTCTCACTTCAAAGTCTGAGCAGTTGGGAGCACTCCAGAGTCTGAGGCTAATGCTCTGAAAAACCAGTCGAAGGTAACCCAAGCGCTCGAATTCTACCAACCATACATGAAACCACTTTTCAGAGCACATCAGAGCCCAACCCAACCCAACCAGTAAGCGCCCAACCGAATATGCCATAAAATTCAAGGGTTTTTCAGAGTTTTATGGAGCAACGAGTGCTTACTGAATAATAAATACCCATTTATTGCATTCTACTCAAGCATGAATGTATGTGCGCTGTATTATAAAGCACCAATACAAAGCATATTTTAAGCATTACAAATGAACAGAAATAATTTTTTTTAAACATACAGACGACAATCAGTGTTCATGATGCCACTTTTGTTGACACAGGCCACTTCCATTGACACAGGCCACAGCCAGAAAAATTTGAAAGCCAACTCTACCCGTTTTTCGAGTTAAGTGGACATCAATGAAATTTGCTGGGTACATTCCATGCAACATTTCACCACTTGTAAAACAACAGCCTTGAAAGATGTGCAGATTCAATTGCATCATAGGTGATGCAGAAATATGCCAGTCTGAAGGTATGTGACGAAGTACACACTTCAAATTCCTCCACGAGTTTTGTTTCCACTACCAAATGAACTACTAAATAGCCACTGGCCCAACCAAACTGCCAAAGAAACGTCGCAATTCTTTAGTTTTATAAGTAACTGACAGCACCATGATGAATGGCTGGACCAGGGGTGAGACGGCCGAGACTGAATTGCGAGCAGTTTTTGGAGCAGGCAAAATTCCACTTTTGGAGCAGACGAACCTTGCTTTGGAGCAGTTAGCACGCAAACACTGAAACAGACTTTGAAGAAAACTTTTTAACAGATTATAGCCAGGTCTGAACTGCACTATACTGAACTATATATATATATATATATATATATATATATATATATATATATGGGATTTCGCCTAAGAACAGTGACATGATTTAGCCTATTACTGTGTTGTCTTTTTGTACGTCTATCTGCTAAGCTGGGTGGTTCGCATAACATTGCCTCTCGTCTCCCCCAGTGCACTGCACGCTTTTAACAGACAAAAGTGTGCTGCACCGCTGTTAGCGGCCACCTCGCACTTGACCATTTTCATGAGCGCAGTGCGGGAGCAAAGAAACCTTGCCGCACCAAGCGCAAACATATGGCACAAAGTGTTAAGCGAATATGGTACTAGGTGATAACGCCGCTCGACGCGCAACCAGGCGTTAATAATACTGCCCAAGTTGGCCTGTACTAGCCCCGTTCACGTAGAACTCCTAGCGATGGTGCTTCCCAAATCCCGTAAGGCTCCGCATGCCTCACGAAACGAAGAGCCAAACGCAGAGACCAAATTGTTGAAGAAAAAGGGAAAGAAAAAACGAAAAAAGGAGGTATGTCAGTCCAGTCACGCTGCAGAACAGCCGCCAACCGCCGCACCATTCGGACATAAAGCTAAGCCTAAAAGCTCGTCTAGCCCAGCGCAGGCATGCAGCAACGCTTATTCAAGCGCTCGTAGCGAGTTTCAGTTATAAAACGAAGCAGTGGAAAATCAGTTTATGAAAACTGTACCACATGATTGCCAACTCGTCATGAGTCACGAATAAAGCGCAGAGACGCCCGTTAATATAGTTTCAAGTGATTTGAATGCGTGTTCTGTTACCACGGGCTCTCAAATCGTGCAAGTTAATCTTTCATGTCTTTCGCCACCTGCAGACACCGATGTGCGAATTAGGTGCGTGACGACCTTTTAAATCGCTTGTATAAATAAATTAGTCACTAATGGAGGTAAACCGAGAGCATGTTGCAAGCGTTCAGTCGCTCACCGAACCCAGTTTGAGAACCCACGCGCCAGAGCGTCCAGGAGACGTACATGAAGGGGGATCACTCCACATTTACACGATTAAAATGCTCACGGCAAACGCCCGCGCGTAGGTGACCGCAGGCAGCAGCGTAGACAAAATTCACAGCGACCAAGGGAATGAGCTACGCACAAACTTGAGAATCAACCCCCGCAACACACGTCACTCTGTTAGGGTGGCTAACTCTGGTTTTTGCTAAGTGAAAGGGGCACCAGAACAGAGAGCCTAGCTAGAAGAAGCGGCACGCTCTAATGATGATCAGTGGTATTTTATGGCGCAAGGGCCAATTGATGGCCAAAGACTAGAGATATGACCAATGATATGTTGCGTGGCTGTAAATGGGCCGTAAAATTCCTCACACTAACACGGGTAAAAACGTAGAGGTAATAAAATTATGACAGTGGAGTTAAATATGTGCAGTGAAAGTGGATGGCAAAATGTCATTAAATAAAACCATGACCGAGATGTAGTCACCGCAGCCATGACCACGGTACAGAGGTCGTGCTACAGATCACCTCGAAATATCGGGTGAAAGCTATGAACATCTTGTAAAAACATGAAAAGCGATTGCAGTTTAAAAAGCGGATCCCTACCGATGAGCATCCCAGGGGGTAGTGGGAGCTGCTGTCGGTAGGGCAGTAAAAAATGCTTTTTTCTTAGAGCATCTAACTCATTGCACTGGACGACAATGTGGAGAACCGCGGGTGGTTCTCCCATCTCTCACACAGTGGTGGATTGTACGTGGACAGAAGATATGAATGTGTAGAGTGTGTATGTCCTGTTCTTAGCCTTTTAAGTGTTACTTCCGTGTCGCGATTTTGATAGCACCAATTACCTAGTTGCGGCTTAATAGCATGAAGTTTATCGTCTGTAGGTATCCCAAGTGCTCTGCAGATACCCCCTGAGCTTCAGTTTTAGAAAAGGTTTCAAGTCAAGTGCAGAGATTGGTATTGATGCATTGGAAGAGGTGCCGTTGGTGGAAGTAGCCAGCTTGTCCCCCAAAACGTTCCATTGTATCTCACGGTGCCCTGGCACCCAGCAGATGACATGGTGTTTTGATGTGTACAGTGTGCACAGAAGTGAGTAAAGTGACACCAGCATGGGGTTTGTGTTTTTTAGGGGTTCTCAGGGCTTTAACCACACTTAGGGAATCTGTGTATATTACTGCCTTTTGTAATTTTATCTGTTTGATGTGTTTTATGACCGCCAGTATTGCATAAGCTTCTCCTGTGAAAATGCTTGCATCAGGATGAAGAACGCCAGCCTCGGAAAAGGATGGGCCTACTGCGGCATATGACACAGAAGTGTTGGACTTCGAGGCATCGGTAAAGAACTCGGGGCATGTGTATTTATGTTGTAGTTCTAAAAAGTATGTATGTGTGTGTGCAAGTGGTGCGTGCTTTGCGGCTTCCACAGAAGAGAAGTCAGAGTCTATAAACTGCCACGATGGCAGATATGCAGCAGGAGCCATCAAACTGTGTTCGAGAAGAGACCTGTTTCTTCGGCCAGGCCCCTTACACGAAGGGCTGCCTTATCGAAGGACTGTTCTCGAACAAGACAAATCATTAATTGTTAAATGAGAAGGGTGTTGCTTGTCTGCCTTCACCTTCTAAAAGTACACAAAAGACATGCAACATCTCTGTAGGTGGAGTGACCATTCATTCGAATCCACGTACAGGCTCTCCACGGGGCTAGTTCGAAAAGCACCCGGAGAGAGGCGAATTCCTAGATGGTGGACAGGGTCAAGAATCTTTAAGGCTGATGGTGTCGCTGTCACAAAACGAGCGCTCAAAAAAGGGCGCGCCGCCAAATTCTCGCGACGAAACGCCGGAGTGACGCCGCGAGGTCAACAATAAAAAAAAAAAGAAAAGCATCCAAAGACTCCCCGGGCACGCGTTCCTCTCCCCTCGGAAGCGTAGGTTCACCGACGAACCTCCTCACCCCACATCGGCGGCCGAGCAAGCACTCAAAATTTCTCGATGGAAAGAGGCGTGGTTATGCCGGGTTGAGTCATCCGTCGCGGACGGCCCTCGTACCGTCTCGCACTTCCCCCCAGCCTTCGCTGCGCATCGCGCTGACGAAATGATGAGAATTTTCTGGAATCACGCGCGGAAGGTATTTAACCGAGCAGCGGAGATGGGAGATCAGAAGAAGACGGAAGTTAGCGCCAGAGCGCGTAGGGATTCCGCCGTGTAGTCGGCGAAGGTTTTGTCCGTAGAGACAAAGCAGGAGAAGAAGATTTCCACCTGAGGGGTGACGACTCGAGCTACAGGCAAGAGTGTGTGTTTACCGCTATCGAGCGAAGACGCGTGGCAACAGCTGCGTGTGTGAAGCCGACGTGTTTCCGGCGAAGAAGTTTGAAGCTTGGAGAGTGGACAATTGAAGACGCGAGGTTTCCTGAAAGAGAAACTTCGGGGGCAGTGGAACGCGAGGTTTCCTGGAAGAGAAACTTCGGGGGCAGCGGAATGCGAGGTTTCCTGGAAGAGAAACTTCGGGGGCAGCGGAACAACAACAACACTGGACTTTGAGTGAGTGATTCTCGGAAGAGTGTCATCCAGACTTTTGTTCCAAGAACTTTGGACTGAATAGGTTTTATATCTCTTTAGTCTTTAAGTGTCTTGGTTGTTCAATGCATGCGACTGCATTGTAGTGCGTATTGTTGTCTGTGTCCGTTGTTTCGAGTGTGCCTGATTGTACTGTGTAGTACGTTGTTTGATTGGTGACATATTGTACTCAACTATTGTGGAGTGTGCATACTTGTGTATTGTTTTGATCTGCAATTATTGAGAATATAATTTTGTTTTGTTTATCAACTCTCGGCTCTGACTTGTTCTTTGGGCCACAGCCGGCGTCCGCTGGCGCGCCAAAAAGGACCACTTCTAAATTGTCCACGCTTTCGTGGTGCGGTTCGGGGGCCGATACTTCGGCCCTTGGAATTAGCCCGGCGATCGCCTCCCTAATTAATGAGACCTGTGACAGTCTCAGACTGATAGATTATAGCACCGTAATCTAGGCATGTGCGTACGAGGATTTTATACAAATTCATCAGATCTTTCCTGTCACTACCTCACATAGTGCGTGACAACACTTTCAAAATATTCATTGTTTTTAAGCACCTGTCTTTTAAATACTTGATGTGTGGGATGAAGGTTAGTTTTGTGTCTAATATTAGTCCAAGAAACTTGTGCTCGGCCTTCACTGACAGAGGTTGACCATGCAGGTCAATGTCGGGGTCAGGATGGAGGCCCCTCTTTCGGCAGAACAAGACGCAAGTGCTCTTTTGCGTGTTGTGTAAAAAACCATTCTCATCTGCCCATTGAGATAACTTGTTCAACCCTAGTTGAACCCGACGTTGGCACATTGAGATGTTGCACGACTTGAAATCAATCTGTACATCATCGACATATATGCAGTAAAATATATTACGTAGGAGAGACAGGTGCAAGGAATTCATTTCAACTATGAAAAGTGTGCAGCTCAATACACCTCCTTGTGGCGCTCCTGTTTCTTAGACAAATATTCGGGATAAGGCAGTGCCAACTCAGACACAATGTCTGGTTGGACAGGTCGCTTTCGATGATTGTCAGCATTCTCCCCCACACACCTAAATGCGACAGGTCTCTCAATATTCCAAAGCGCCATGTAGTGTCATATGCCCTTTCCATATCGAGGAACACAGAAAGAAAAAATTGGTTACGAACAAAAGCATCACGAATTTGAGCCTCAATATGAACAAAGTGGTCAGTGATGGACCGAGCCTCTCGAAACCCACACTGGTATAGGTCACGTAGGCCATTGCAGTGGACTCCCAATAAACTAAACTCGTTGAAACGAAAATGCCTCATTGACGGCTGTAAATGCGCCGTAAAATTCCTCGCACTAACATGGGTAAAAACGTAGAGGTAATAAAATTATGACAGTGGACTTAAATATGTGCAGTGAAAGTGGATGGCAAAATGTCATTAAATAAAACCATAAACCATTAAATAAAACCAGCACAAACTCTAAACACAGCATAGACTCGCTCAGGCCAAAGGTAGTCTCACAACCATGTCAACACCTCGAGACAAGCCAATTCAGTAGCCATTCTCGCTTGTGGTGGCTGTGGTATGGTGGCTAAAAGGAGAGGTGTCAGCATCGTCCCTGCCTTGCCTTCAAAGGAGGCGTGCCGGTCTTTCATTTCACCGCGGAGCAGCAGCAAGTCGCCACCATGATCAGTCGAGAGTGCTCGCCAGCCGCTAGTGCGGCACTTTTTAGTCGCTTGCTCGTGTGCTCTCGAGTCGCAACATCTGCGCTTCGCCTATTTGGACTTGTTCGGGATAAATACGTGCCGATGTGACCAGGCCACAAGTGATGGGTAAACAGCAAACGCACTGCCTTGCACCTGCATGCAATGCGGGATATGTTGCAGCTCGCAAAGAAGGGAAGAAAGCGTCTCTTCTCTGCTCCCGCCGACAACAAACCGCGCAAGGCCTGGGAGCGTGCGATTCCCTGTGCTGACAAACCACTGGAAAAGACTACCTTGTGTGCGAAGCTCATTTCGACGAAAGATTCATCGTCCGTAGCTACAAGCATGTTATCAACAGGTTCTTAGCAACTTGGGAAAAAGCTGTACCCAAGGAGGGTGGGTTACCGAGTGAATAAAATGCCGAAGGACTTTGCGTCACTAACCAGCACCCTTTTCATCCCGCACTATGTCACGAAAACCTTACGCTATAAATACTTGATGACATCTCGCCTCTGCCAAGACGTGTTTAAAATTCTTTTGGAATTATGAAGCAAATGTCTGGCTCAAATGATCATCCTTCACCAACACAATTTCTGATCTCTGTGAATTGCCCGTTTTTACAGTTTGGCACAGGCACCCTCCAGTGGAAACGTACTTTATGGAATTCTGAGCAGCCGTCGATGTCCGAGCATCCACAATAATTCAATAAAATTGCAGAATAAGCTGGATGAGCTGCTATATGTGGGGTGCCTGAACGAGGTTCATGAAATGATTGTTGCTTGTGAAGCCCTCCCTGACCACACTGATCTCATTGGACGCAAAAGTGACGCCCGGATCACTTATGTCAGTGGCCATGTGGCCCGAAGATTGTGAAAAAGGCGAAGTGCAACGAATGTAGGAGGTTGTTGCTTCACTCCGAGAATTCCAGCTTGCTTCCGGCAGAATCATGCCTCACACGTTATATAGACAGAGGTGGCCTTCAGTACCCGTCCTTAACAGACCTGGACAAAGCTATGGAAGATGCATTCACCTGTTGCTTCAGCTTCAACAAGTTGAAATGTGACAGCATAACAGACCTGATCTCTTTCTTGCCTGCCTGAAGAGGTTAAATATGGTCGGCTGTGAACACCAGAATCTGAAAGTGACAAATCAGATAATTCGATTATTTACGCTGAGCAAAATGCATTTTCTTGCTGCTGGAGAAAATGCGTCCATAAAAAGCGGAACAAATGAAGTTCTTGAAGTTGAGACTTATGAGTTAACAGTCATGGTATTAACTCAGCAAACAAGGTTTTATTTTATGTTATTGAGCATTAATCACATTGTGTTTCTTGTGATTTTACTATTGTCTTGTTCACAATGTTACAAATCTCCCATTAACTAACAACGGTGATGTCACTGTCTGGCTGTGTTTCACATATGCAGAAATCAATTTTTTCGTGAACTGGTTTGAGACTGTTCGCCAATCAAATTTCAATGTCATGTGCGTATGTATGCCTATTGTACCATCGTATATTTACTGTTCTTTTTAGCTGCCTTATTCACTTGCTTTAGCAGAGTTTCGTATAACTTGTTCTCTTCAACCTTAATGCGTATGTTGTGTTTATTTTTCATGTTTTTCGCTTTCGTGAAATAAATGTCTTGCTTGTAAAGTAGGCCTTGATTGCGCAAGTCAAAAATAACGGTCGCCAATATCTTTACGTGCATCGAGACTTCACGGAGAACACTGCGTATCTAAGTGAAAACTCCACGGACTTAACTTTGGTGTCAAGCTCACGGCAAGCCACTTGATTCTCCATCTCCTAAGCTTCATAGTTGATATACTACAAAGAGAATTGAAAACACTAGTTTTCAGTGCCAATACACGCTTTGCAGTGCGGCACCAGAATTGTGACAGGTAGACTTATTATCCGCAGGGTAGCCTAAAATATTTGCAACGACAAACGACTGATACGCACGCACGGGCGGGCGCGAAGAGGGACATCTTAAAAGTGACCGCAGCGCCGCCGCATCCGAATGAATTCTCGCTTGCTCTCCAGCGCGCCGATGCCGACACCTCTCTTTCTAGCCACCATAGCTCTGGAAGTCGAGTCGGCAAGTCAGTTGTGTATTAGGCCTATTTGTGCGGCTAAGTGAGGTAGATCCCGGTGTTATTTCAGCCGGATGGAAAGGAAGCGGCAGAACCATTCATTCCCGCTTCAAAAAAAGCTGCAAATTCTTCAGGAGCTCGATCAAAGTGGCCTGCCCAAGACTGAGGTGGCGAAAAAATGCAACATCCCAAAATCGACGCTGTTGCGGATCTGCAAAGACAGTGAGAAGATTGAAGGTGCTTTAAAGAATGGGACCCTTACATCTATGCGGATGCGAATGCGGACGATGGCTTATCAACTCGAAAAAGTTCTTTTTCTGTGGTTCAAGCCTGCACAGAGTTCCAATTTGCCCATAAGCGGACGAATTCTCGAGCAGAAAGTTCAAGAGATCGTCATGCAAATGGATGTTGAGAACTTCGTCCTAAGCAATGGATGGCTCAGCTGCTTCAAAACACACCATGGCCTAGTCATCAAAGCAATCTCGGGTGAGAGTGTTGCAGTCAACAAGGACATTTGCGCCGACTGGCAACGAGCACGGCTTAAGGAAATTGACGAGTTTTGAGCCACGAGATGTCTTCAACGTTGACGAGATTGATCTTTTTTTATAAGGCTCTTCCATCAAAGACTAACCTTCAAAGGCGAAGCGTGTAGTGGAGGAAAACACAGTAAAGATCACATCACTGTACTGGTGGATGCGATAATGACAGGAGATGAGAAATTGAAGCTGTTGGTAACAAAAAAATCAAGGCACCCACATTGTTTTAAAAAAGTTTGACACCTTCCCGTTGTGTACCATTCAAACTGAACAGCGTGGATGACCATGGCTATTTTCAAAAACTGGCTATGGGAGGAAGACGCAACATTTACGAGGCAAGGCAGGAAGGTTGTCTTCATCGTGGATAATTGCCCAGTCCACAGTCAGGTTGAAAGACTCCAAGCCATCACTCTGGAGTTCTTGCCAGCCATGCAATGGCAGTGATCCAGCCAATGCATCAAGAGGTTATTCAGAACATTAAATTTCATTATCACAGACGATTGCTCCATCGAATGCTGTTTTGTGCAGACAGTGGGAAATGCGACAGCATAGATTTATTGGCCGCCATCCACATTTTGGCTAATGCCTGAGAGCAAGTAAAGGCAACAACAATACACAGATCTTTTCATCATGCTGGCTTTTAAGTGTAAGAAGTAGTACCTCATGAAGAACACAGCCCTGCTGATGCGGACATTGATGTATGCAGTGAGGTCGTGCAGTCTGCCCCTTTCACGCTGCAGGACTACAAATACATTGATGAAAATGTTCGTACCTGTCATGAGGAGACTGTCGAGGAAATGACTGCCGAAGTGGAAGATGAGGATCAACAGTCCAGCGATGAATGTGATGATAATATTGCCAGTGTAGTGGTGCCACCAGACCGATCGGCTAAGAAGGGTATTGAACGTTTGCAGCGCTATTTTGAGCATGCGGCTTGTCCAGAATTTATGGACAGTTTTTCAAGCATGGGAGCGCACCTTGTGAAAAACAACTCAAGCTTGCTAAACAAACCACTCTTCACTCCTTTTTTTCTCCTACTAATCCTCATGAGTAAGGTGAGGTTAGTGCAATTTAAATAAATTGTTTATTCACTAGATAAGTGTACTTTGTTGAAATGAAACTTCTGATAAATGGAACAGTTTTATGGATCCCCTTCGAGTTCCGTTTAAGAGGAGTCGACTGCAGTTTTAAGGAAGTGCATCAGGCACCTGTTTATAATTTTCTAAAAGACCTTGCAAAGACAGCTGGTTAACGCTATTGGCCTGTAGCTGGAAACTGAGGATGGGTCCTTGCCTTGTTTTAGAATTGGGATAATGATAGCTTCCTTCCAGGCTGAGGGTAGCTCGGCGGAATACCATATCGCATTATACAGCGAGAGGAGAGCTTTTTGGGTTTCAATGGGCAGATGTTTCAGCATTTCATATGCCACATGGTCCAGGCCTGGGGTAGATTTATTGCAGCAGGTAAGTGAGGCTTGTAGTTCAGCCGAACAGAACCTGCTACCTTACTAACCATGTTCCAGACTCTCGCCTCATCTGTGTATGAATTAATGCCCGATAAGAATTTCTGTTCTTGCCTGTCGGCGCGTCCTCCTTCCTTGCAACTTGATGTTCTTAAAGTTTATAAATTCTTGGCTGTAGGAGAGTCTCTAAGCAACTTCCATGCCTTATTTTGTTTTTTAAGCGCATTACGGCACTCATTCCACCATGGGACTCATTTGCCCGACGGTCCACATGTTTGTGGAATACATTTCGTTGCTGCATCTACCAAGAAAGCTGTAAAGTAGCACACAGCGTCATGCTTAACGCCCCTATGTCAGTCCAAGTTAAATAGAGTCATTTTTTCAAACTGTTCTCAATCGGCTTTGTTGGTGAGCCATTTTGAAACCTGTGAAGGACATATATTTGATATTGATGTGCTGAGAACTACAGGAAAATGGTCACTACCATATGGATTATTGATGAATTCCCATTTAAATAGAGGTAGGAGTGATGGAGATGTTATACCGAGGTCTATTGATGAGTAGGTATTGTTAACAATATCGTAATATGTTGGCTTTTTGCGATTCAGGAGACACGCGCCAGAAGCAAAAAGGAACTGTTCAATCGGGCGACCTCGTGCATCGCAGCATCTCCCCATAAGCTATCATGCGTATTAAAGTCCCCTAGGAACCCATAGGCTTCTGGGAGTTGATCTATGAATGACTGGAATTCCTGTTTATTGATTTGGTGATGCGGGGGTATGTAAATAGAGCAAATTGTGACCAGTTTGTTGAAGAGGACAGCCCGGACGGCTACAGCCTGAAGAGGTGTGTGAAGCGGTAAATGTGCACAAGCTGTTCCTTGATCAACTACGATGGCAACACCGTCAGATGATGCGACAGCATCATCCCAATCTTTTCAAAAAATAGTGTAACTGCGTAGAAAGTCTGTGCGCTTTGAAGTGTGTTTCTTGCACACACAGCCTTTTTGGTGTATGTTTGTGTAGAAGTTCTTAGATATCGTCGAGGTTTCTCAGCAGTCTTCTGACGAACGTTCCACTGTAGTATTTGTGTCATTTTATTGTGTGATGCTATGTGTAGAAAAGTGTTAACTTTGGTTGCAGGGCCTTTTGGGGGCCCTGTAATTCGGGGTTTTTCTTTTTCAGCGTGCTCCTAAGAGTTGTGCCTATCCTTTGGCGCTTGAGGCGCCGGAGGAGGGGGATTTGTATCCATCACCTCCTGCGAGGTGATACGAGGTGTAGATGATGCTTGATTAGCAGGCACGTTCATAGAAGTTTCGGACCTAACTGCGGGTGCAGTAGTCCGGGGTTTAGCAGACTCTGAAGTCTGCTGAACATGTTTAGCAGGAGGCGGAGCAGCACAGGCTACTCCAGCTTTGGGCGCAGACGATGCAACCGTGGTCACACAACCGTGGTCACACAACCGTGGTCACAATCGCGGGCGCGAAAAGATGCGATGCGGCACCCTGGCACTTCACATCTACAAAGGAAGGAGAGTGGTTGCTGTGGAGAGAGAAGTGCTGGCGCACTTCTTGAAAAGACAGATTGAATTTAACTTTAAGTTCAACAATTTGTTTTCCCTTTTTTCAGAATGGGCACAATCGCGAGTAGGCAGGATAGTCTCCTCCACAGTTCACACAGTGGGCTGCAGCAGTACAATCGTCCGATGGGTGTTCGTTGGAGCTACAGCTTGCGCTAGTAGACTGCCCTCTGCAGCTTTGCGACCCATGTCCAAAGCACTGACATTTGAAGCACCTACGAGGATTTGGTATGTAGGGCCTGACTCGAGGCTTGCAGTAGCCGGTCTCAAGTGAATCGGGCAAGTCACTGGTACCCGACGTGATAATTATATGTTTTGTTAGTGTTTCTTTTTTTGTTTCATCATATCACTATTCTTTGGACCTTCACTACATTCTGGTCTTGCCAGCCTTCCAATAGTTCACTCTCCGATAATCCAAGAAGGTCGTCATCATAAATGACACCGCCAACTGTGTTCAAGGATCTGCGGGGGCCTATGGAAACTGGGACATCCCCAAACGCTACTAGATTAGATAGGTTGTCGTATTGAAGCTTGTCACGAACCTCCAAAAGGAGGTCGCCGCTTCCCAACTTGGTTACATGATACCCTGGGCAGTGAGTGTTTTCGAGACAAGAAAAGGTGAGGTTGCTCGGACTGTTTTGTTTTCTTTCCGACATGAAACTTGGGGAATGACGCTTTAGGCACGGCGGCACATTTTTTCAGGGTCACGTATATTTACAACAGTACACAGGAGATTATGGCATCACCATGCAAAGTAAAAAACACGCTTAGGCGCGTATTATTTTCTTGGTATTCCTGGTGATGCTCGGAAACTCATGTAGTCAACTCTGCTAGGTCATTATAGTTCACTATAATTCAGCCTTTTTTCCCCCACTGAAGCTGAAGTTGGCATCAAAATTCTTGCTTTTGGGGCTGTTTTGGAGCCGTTTGGTGCAATTCTCGCGATTTTGATGCTTTTGGAGCAGCTTGGCGCAAGAAAACGGAAACATAAAAAATGCGCAATATGCGCGCAGGTATCTCACCCCTGCTGGATCAGTACGCAACAAGGAAGCAATTTTTATTAATGATGTCCAGGGCACTTACTTCAAAGGGTGAATTGTGTCTTCACCTCGTTGACGGCGCCTCCGACCACTTGACCCACCCATGCCAAACATTCCTCCAAAAGGGCTCCCACCAAAGATGTGCGAGAAGATGTCCTCTGTTCCAAAAGGACCTGCACCAGAGACCATACGTCGGCAAAAAATGTGAAGCTCACTCAGCCTTATAAAATATATTTTGCATTTAGGGCTCACTCGAACTTAGACTTCCCAAAATTTTCCTCAACCAAACTCGCTCAGACCCCAATTCGATAAAACATTTTTCAACTGGGTGCAACTGTAGTCAAAATCGCCAAAATATCACTCGATTGATATGGGGGTTTAACGTCCCAAAACCACCATATGATTATGAGAGGCGCCGTAAAATATCACTCGCAAGGACTAACTCGGACTCAGACTTGCTACTAACGACTCCGTCAGCATAGAAGTGGCTTTTTCAACTATGTTGTCAGTATCTTTTAACAGCAATATCTCACGTAATCTGTGCTCTCCTTGGCCCCCCTTTTGATATTGTACCTTCGAATAAGAGTTATCAGTAGTTGCAATTTCATAAAAACATTTTTATTGAAAGAGATGTTTCTCCACAAGATATTTTTACCAAGTACTTCCCGTGGAAAGGCTCGGTGAGTTGAGGGAGAAGAGGGGGTAGACAATAAACCAACATTAATAAAGATTCCCTGCATCACAAGTAAGTTCCGATCACTTCCGATATTGAAGGATGCAGCGATATCAAAGCGTATGATTTTATTTGAATGGAGAAATAACTTGCTCCAGCAAAAGCTGCACACAATGACAATTTTTAACATCGGCAGTGATGTTCGGTCATGCGAGTGCTCCACAAGTGGCTGCGTATTCCGAGCGATTGGACAAACCAAGTCTTACACAACATTCATGTGGTCCCAGCAGGGTCACAATATTTGTGCTCAAAAATAATTTTTACAGTAATTTACCAGATACAAAAGGGTATCTGTTTTTTAAATGCCTAGCTTTGAAAACAATTGACAAGACACTATGTTCTGCACAATGCCCACCACAAACTAGGACAGACTTCCAGTACAGGTAAAGAAGAGGGAAGTTTCTTGTGTGAGCTCAGATTTTAAACTATGAAGACTAGCAACTTCAATTTTCGTGCACCAATTCATCTCTTTTTTTTCATTCACCCTAGCATTCAGTACTACATAAGGTAGTTAAAAACTATGCCAGTGCTGAACAAACAGCAGTCACTGTGAAAGCTCAAACAGCAGTTTTTCCAAATTCCCAAAGCCTACTGTAAACTCTCTTGGGACAACTAATACAAGTACACTTGTAAAAGGAGGAAGGACCGGGAGGTTAGCCAGTTCTCAGACCGGCTGGCTGCCATGTGCTAGGGAAGGGGAAAAAAAGACAGAAAAGAGAATAAGTAAAAAAAGGATGGGGGGGGGGGGGAAGAAAGACAACAGTACGTTCCACAATGCTGCTTACAGTCTGTCTAAGACCACTTGCCCGCAAGGAGCACAACAACGCTCTCAATGCTTTGAGTGTTGACTGTCTCAGCCAATGTCCTTTCGTCCGACAGTTGACGATTGTCAAGTCTATCTAGAACTTTCAACAGTTCTTTCCTTGGTGCACTGAAGCGAGGATACTCGCAGATGTGATGGGGAATCATCTCCGCGCAGCCACCATGCTTGAAAGGTAACCATTACGCATGGAAGCACCCAATATACCATTATTCGTTATTGTGCGGAGATGTGTAGTACTCGTTCCACATCTTTAAGGCATTATGTGCACTTTCTGCGGTGGCTGATGACGAAGAAGTATGACAGAGTCCTTTGCAACGGGCTGGAAGCAATCAACGGACCATTCAAGCAATTCAGGTTGCACGATGCCCAATGCTATATTACAAAAATATTTACACTACTCTCTGCCTGACATGACTCCTTGGTATTTTCTCCGAAGAAACTCACGAGGATGGGAAATTAAATAACGCGGCACACTAAAAACCACTATATTACAGTTTTAGGAATTAGCATGTATACTCGAGCATTTATACATGACCATGAAGTCTATTAACAGCTTAAACAAAGTTTCCTTTATGTGAATTTGTCTCAGTGCTGCTTTCATGAGGAACATCCACAAACTGGGTCCTGGACCTATCGATTATTAAACTCTTTGATGGTAGTTATTAAGTATGTAAGTATACAGTGATAGAAACTACTCTGAAGCTATCAATAATGCTCATACTTGTATAGAGATTATAGAACATTTTGAATACTGAACGCAAGTATGTTGAAAAGCTTGCCTCACAAAAATTCTAGCGTCTGTCAGTTGCAAGCAAAAAATCATCTCGTCCATGACTGAAAAATCGAGACACAAACAAAACAATAAAAAATTTTGGTTCAAAGTGAGTATCCAACCCAAGTAACTTAATTTGAATGACAAGCAGGTGTTCTTGAAATGGATTGAAACTGCTTTGGGAAAAAAAAAAAAGATGATATGAATGTCATGAAGTGAACTGAGTCTCCTTAACACATGCAATATTGTGTGGCAGAATCCTAGAATTGTACCGGGCATCAAAACATGTGAGCTGCACGAGTGGATGTGTTGGAGCTGCCCTCACATTCTAAAGAGTGCAGCTATGCAAGTGCACAGGGCACCTTATGGACAAGTAGTGGGTGCTTCCTTAATTAAAAAAAAAAAAGAACTATGGTGTAGTGGGCACTTAGCAACTGTACATTCGGTAGACACTCTGATAGTTTTAAATGGCCAGTGTTACGTTCAAGAGCATTGCTTTCCTTGCGGCACACTTGAAAGTAGTGAACACAGGGCCCGATTTCGCTATCGTGCTTCGATTTTCTAAGGCAATGCTCAGGCATCCTTTTGCCCTTTACTGCCAAGTGTTGAGAATTTGAGACATACCAAAAACTTTGAGCAAGCCAGTCACAAAATGTATGCCACCGTTAATGCCTGCCGTCAAGTACTCGCGGAAAACGTAGCTTTCAGCTTGATAAATCTAGCGCAGTCTAGTCTAAGCTATTTTATGCTAGAACCAATTTTGTAGCTAATGACAGAGCGCGCAGCACGTGCAATAGATGCGCTCTCTTCATCTGGGTGATGCAAGTTGTACCTTCAGTAACTGTTTATTTGGTGTCTATGCACCAAAGAGGCAGCACACGACATGTTACATTGTTTAGAAATACGTTTTTGTTGCAAGGTCCTCGCTTCTGTGGCATATCGAGAATTTGCGACATACATAACAGTATGCATTAACATTGCATTTTAGATCATTTAAGAGCGGAATCATCAAAATGTTGCTATTCAAAGCAGTTAAATAAAAACAATTTTTAATTTTGCCAGGAAGTTTCGGGAAGAAATCGATCAGTTTTTATTATTGCGAAGAGAGGATTGTCACAGAATATAAAATACACAGAGGGTCCTAAAATATTAATCTGCAAAAGGACCCTCTGTAATGGTTACAAATAAATAAAACAAAGATTAGCAGCAGCTTTTTATAGAAACAAAAGTAACTAACAGTACTTTCCATTACAGTTACAAGTTCCTGTAACTTCAAGGTTACTGGTAACGTGTTACTAGTAACTGCCCAAGACTGAATAATATTAATTATAATAATATATGGAGTTCTACATCCCAAAACCACGGTATAATTATGAGAGACGCCACGTAGTGAAGGACTACAAATTTTGACCGCCTTGTGTTCAACATGCGCAGATTTAGCACAGAACACTGGCCTCCAACTATTTCCCCTCCACCGAAATGCGCCCAATCGAACCCGCGACCTTCGGGTCAGCAGCAGAACACCGTAGCCACCGATCAACCGTGGCAGAAGCTACCAAAAACTGCTCACAAGCTTGAACGGGCAGGGTCTTTAAGGGGCTTCCAACGCAACCGCAATTACAAATGCAGATGTGCTAGGGCAAGGAATTGCGAAAAAACTCTTGTAAATGAATGTCTATAGATACAGCATATTAGAGAAAAGGTGTCAACGCGTTGCCATCGTTCACATGTTCTGTGGGCGCGAAGTCCGGAAAATTAGATTGCGATGTTCAGATATAGACACGACAGACATTCTGCCAGCACGCGTGAAGTTATTTGTGAAAATTGCTTTCAGTATGTGCAGTGCGAATTTCTAAAGGGCAACTCCGACGATATTTCGAGGGTAATGAATCTCAATGAAATTCACTGGGCATGTTCATTTGCATGTTTCCACCATTCATGCCAAATTGCAAGCTTGAGAGTTTCAGATACTTTCCAAATGAATTTTATAGCTTGCTTCGAAACGCTCACCTCGCTTGTTAGAATTCATGGCAACACTGTGCCTTTGACGTTGAGTTTTGCATGGCGGAAGTCGCAGAACTGATGTGCCACTGCAGCGTCTGGTCTGCTTGTCTGCTATGAATTGTGTGGGTTAGGCCCGCACTTCCTTGGTTGAGCGTGCAATTTCCTTTTACATTTTGGTGGAAGTGCGATAGGTACCAAGTGGTGTGTTGTGAGCCACACGCGATTAGCCATGTATTCACCATAACAGCGTAAGCATTTTAGCCGATCACGGCTGACTGTGTGGACAGGGAGTGCTATCTGGCTAGCATTATGCGCAATCAGGCAGGTACGTGTAAATGATTAAGTCGCATGTAGTAGCGCACTTGGTTGGGTTTCGGTATTACGGTTTTTCGGTAATTAATTATTTTCAAATTTGTTGATTTCAGCTATCCCGCTGGTGACAAGAGTGTCTCTGGAAGATCAATGCACCATTATCATGACGTGGTCAAAAAATCACCAAAGTAGAACTTTGATAAAGCTATTGGCAGCACTCCTGGAACGACCGACATCCGCCAATGAATCACCCCCACAGTAACACGCTACCGATGGGGCTAGACATCATGAGCCACTGAGGAAAGCGTGTTTCGCCATTGAGCCGACTTGCACAACAGAAGCTGCATGGCCAGCGATCACAGCAACATTTATTACTTGAAACGCACGCACGTCGACCGCTTGTTTAGCTGAATAGTTCTAGGTACTATCGGCATCAAATGAAACGCGAACAGCTGAGCGCGTGGCACAAGCCTTATCAATGGCATAGTGCGTGCCGTTCACCAGTCATCGACACAGACAGGCCCACACATTCGGTGTGGCAGCACTGCACGATCCCCCTATAGTGCCGCATTTCTGCTCTTTCCAGGTATGGTAATGTTTGAAAGGAACAAAATAAAAAATACAGAGGTTAAACTACTGTAGCCGAAGACGAGTATTGTAGCACGGTTTGTCATCATGGAGCCCATAATCACGGAATGCCTGGCAAATTCTATTTATATTAGACAAAACTGTTCACAATGCTAGCAATTTCACGCTATTTCACTTTGTGCCGGTAAAGCAACACAATTTGCGGTCTCTGTTCTAAAGAAGCGCTCGACATTTCCAGTTAAAGTGAAGCCTTTTCCAGTCGGTCTTTGAAAGAAGGGTACAGGTGAAGCAGCGCTGGCAAACGAGATACAACGATCGTTTTGAAATAAACCGCCAGCCGATTATATTTCTCTTTTTGTTTTATCTTTCCAAGACACTGATTACACTGCGACGTTGAAGTAAAAGCAAGGAATTGCAAGTGATACAACCAAATACGCCCACGATGGCCACCATTATCACCATACCAAAACTGGGGCAGAAACTGAGATAACGCACTCTATAGGGAGATCGCGCAGTGCTGCCAATCTGGACGTGCACGCCTGTCAATGGTGATGACTGGACGGCCAACACTATACTGTTTCTAATGCTTGAAACACGCGCTCTGCTGTTCGGGTTTCATTTGATGCCGATAGTATGTGGTTGTGACTGATGGCCCTAAGAACAAGCTTCACACGTTAAGACGCACCGATGTGGCCGTTGTCGGTGAGAGACTATCCTAAGTCTGACTTTGGCACAGTTGGTGAAAAAGTTGGTGAAAAGTGGATTTGCAAACTGCACACATATCGGCCATATGATCTGTGGAGCATACAGGATCTATTATATCCACAGTCTTTCTTTATAGCAACAATGAACTTTTATTAAATATAAGTTATTGATTAAACTTTATTATGAGTGCTTTATGAACAATATTTTTTTAATAGTTACATACTTGCAATATGTTAAAGGGACCCTGCAACACTTTTTTTCGCAGGGCCAGCAAACGCTGACGATCCGTACACGAGGCTCCATGAGAACATGTGTGCTCAATATTTTAGTACAGCACCCCCCCCACCCCCCCCCCCCCCCGATGTGGAATTTACTATAAATTCTCGTAGTCTTCTAAAATCACTTTCGCTTCTTTTGACAAATAACGCTACAGGGTCAAAAATCTCTGCGTCCGAGGCCTAGTATCAACCAGTGGCTTATTTGATGACTGGGGCCACCGCGAGAGGCCGCGACTTGTCTACACGCGGACACACTGAAAAGCCGCGCATTTGAAGCGAGATAAAGAAAAAGTACTCGAGATCACAAGGCGCGCATGACATTTTTTCCCCTATACCATTCATTCCTGCTTAGCTGCCAGTGGTTTTGTCGGGACCACAGAAGAGAGAATGCAATTTGCAGCGTGCAATAAATTTAACTCCGCTCTACTGGACGGATTCTTAAAAATTTTTGCGGGGGTGAATTCGTAGGGCAATAAGCTTCTTCGGTGAATCCATTTTATGGCTACTTTGAAACGTGTTGCAGCCTTTAACGTTGACACTGCAAAACTCAACGTCACAGGCACAGTGTTGCCATGAATTCTGGCAAGCGAGGTGAGCGTTTCGAGGCAAGCTATAAAATTCATTTGGAAAGTATCTGAAACTCTCAAGCTTGCAATTTGGCATGAATCGTGGAAACATGCAAATGAACATGCCCAGTGAACTTCATTGAGATTCATTAACCTCGAAATATCGTCGGAGTTGCCCTTTAGAAATTCGCACTGCACATACTGAAAGCAATTTTCACAAATAACTTCACGCGTGCTGCCAGAATGTCTGTCGTGTCTATATCTGAACATCGCTGCTATCAGAAAAGTAATGCCATTATGTCACTGCACACTAAAGCAGACAAGAGAGTTCACCTGCAGCGTGTGGCAAGAAGCGTTCCCATGTGGCAGCACATTGGCTCACTTGCATTGTATGTCACGAGTATTAAAAGAAAAAAAATAGTGCCACATATGGCATTGCTTTTACTGGCAAATTTGAGTGACTGACTGTCATTAAATTTTGCACAGAATGTGTGCAATACCTATGCTTCCTAATAAACTTTTTGAATATCTAGTCAAAACAGCCTTGCCAAATGACCCAAATGTAGCGGAAAATGCTGATGTAGGACTTGTTTTGTTAAGTTTTGTTAACAATTCAATGTTCATGTAAACATGAACATTCTTTTTTTACTTTTACAGAAAGATAAATGCAATAGCAGCAGTTCCATAGATTATGTCTGCAGCACCTTTTATTCAGTTCTACATCATTAGCAGCCAATGCAAAAGCTGCACCAGTAGTGCAAATCACAGAAGAATCAGTACCTCCTCACGTTCTCAGCATTTAATGTTTAATGCTATACCTTTGCCATATATCACAACTATAAGCTGATGTCAGAGGTTAAGTAAAATCATACGCTTTCTGTGAATGCTAGTGCCCCTCGTAAGCAACACACATAGTGGTAAGCTTCAAGTATAGATGGTGTGTCGGGACTGCTGGCCACAAAAAAAAAAAAAAGTATGCGTTTGCCGGCAAACTGTCAGAGCCGAAATTTTTCAGGCAACAAGTCATGTTCTGCAGCATATTATAGGCAATGTTACATAAAATAACAGGTTTACTGATGCATGCTTACTTGTTTCATGCCTAATTGTTTCAATTTTTTGGTTGCGAATGCCAACTAACAGCATTCCACAGCATTCATGCGATAGACTAGTTATCAACTGTCAGGCAGCTTTCCTGCACGGAAAATATCCATGCCAGCACATGTCAGCTTTGGAATTTAGGTGCAGTAAGCAAGTCAGCAGGCACATAAGCAGGCATTCGGCTTTGGGAGACACTGCATAACACAGTCGCTAGACCTCCTTTACAGCTTCCCCAGACTTTTGCTCGCATTAGAATACACTTCCTATGGTATAGAGCTCTTAAATGCCACACAATATTTCGCAGAAACCAGACAAACTGATTGACTTGTGGGGTTTAACGTCTCAAAACCACTATTAGATTATGAGAGACGTCGTAGTGGAGGGCTCCGGAAATTTTGACCACCTGGGGTTCTTTAACGTGCACCCAAATCTGAGTACACGGGCCTACAACATTTCCGCCTCCATCGGAAATGCAGCCGCCACAGCCGGGATATGAACCAAACCAGACAAACTACCCATCACGTAATTCTTACAGTGTATGAAACAGTACAAAGAATGATTTTTAAAGCGCTACTTCAATCACAATGCGTCACTGGGTCTTGACCGTGGATCAAGCACAGTACCAAGTTGCTTGCCCCGATGTATGGTTTATAAGTAACGCGTGACTCGCTAGGTCATGCAAGGTCTAATGAGTGTGAAACATTTAGTGTTGCACACCCATTAGATGCCTATCACATATGTATAACAGCTTCGAAAAAGCAGAAAACGATCATATAATTTAGGTGTGAAATAAGTATTGCCACTGTACAGGTCAGTGTACTAATCTCAAGGCTATTTCAAGCAGTTAATTGAACAAAAGGGGGTGTGTTGGGCTCGCAACGTTGACAAATTAAGGGGCCAAGTAAGTGACAACTTTTTCCACGCAGACGCTTCCACCGACCGCTTTGAAGCGAACGAGAAGTCAAGACTAAAACAACACAAGCGACCGAAAATGGTGTTTTCACGCTTACTTTCGTGAACGCCCTCCTTGAGTCCATTGATACCATAGGTGTTGTAAATCTCTCGCTTCTTTGGGTCCGTCAGAACTTCGTAGGCGAAGGATATCTCCTTGAACTAGAAACAAAGAACAAGTTCGGCAGAAACATATTATCCTCCTGACGATAGTCATGCTGGGTTCGCGCTGTTGGCAGCCGCGGCAGAGATGCGAGATACCAGAATAACCGTTCAAAGCACATAATCCAGTCATCCAAGCAGATATGAAATATTCGTTCTTTTTGAAGGGCTAACCAATCCTTCGTATCAGCTTTCTGAACCGCCAACTGCACGAATACATCGTCGCACACAAAGCGTTATGAATACCTTTTCTCCTTCCTGTGGATTCTTGTCAGGATGGTACTCTTTCGCCAATTTTCTGTATGCCTGTAAAGTGGCAAGGCAAACGCAAAGTGTTTAAGCAAACTGGTAAAAACAGGAAGAGGCGAGTGCACCGTTGCAAATGCACCAGTGCCGCATCACTCACTGAAGTTACCTGCTCGTCGGAGCTCAACTGCGTTTGCAGATAATGCGCAAAACCTAGTAAAAATGTACAGCCATGGCCGAGGCAGTCGACCAGCTGAAATGCGACCATTTCGCCCCCTGGGCGTTAATGTCGATGCACAATTTAACAAAGCATCACCCCCAACATAAATTACTCCGATGAATAGATAGGCTTACTCAAGAGTAGGGCTAAGTTTCCGAGCCCGCTTTAGCTATCACTACCACAACACTGGTACCCAGCAGGCTCAACGAAGCAGCTTGACTACAGACACCTACCTTCTTGATTTCATACTCAGTGGCATTTCTTGAAACGCCTAACACATCGTACAACTTCCCATCAGACATCTTTACAAAGGAATGAAAGACCAGCCTTCAGTGAGCCCTCGGCAGCATCAGCCACTCGAATGACGTCAAGGAAGGCGGATGGATGAATGAATGAATGAATGAATGGATGGATTAAATGGCTGTACCCTTTATATCGGGCGGCGGCTAGCGCCATCTAGCCGTAATACTTAATAAACCAGATTTATCTCTGTTTTTTTTTCTTTAAACAGTGAAGTTGAGGACTCGTACTTTACAGTGAAGGGTTTAATTTTCACTCGTGCCTTGACTTTAGCCACCAATCACGTAACCTCCTTCTAGTTAATTCTACCCGCTTAAAGTCTTTTTTGCCCTCCCTGCCCCTAAACGCCAGTGGTTTGAAAAACTCTGCGCCATCATCCTGAACTACAGGGTGAAGCCCTTTAGAGAACATTAACAAGTGTTCGGCAGTTCCCTCTTCCTCTCCACACGCCCTGCATACCGTGTCTACCCCTTCGTATTTGGCCCGATATGTCTTGGTTCGCAATACTCCCGTCCTGGCCTGCAGTAGAGAACTACCCCGAGTATTATCATAGATCTTTTTCTTGGCAATTTTCTGCTTAAAAGTCCGATATATCTCTAGTGCGGGCTTCTTAATCATGCCAATTCTCCACATATCGGTCTCAGCTTCCTTCACCTTCTTCTTAACCGATAATTCTTTTTGGTTTGGCCCCCTGCTGTTTTCCAAGTATTTACCAGTCAATTTTCTGGTTCGCTTCCTCCATTTTGTATCGACATTCCTAGCCCAACGCTCCTCTCCCATTTCTCTCAATCGCTTCTCAAACTTTATCTTGCTGCTAGCTTCCCTGCCCTCAAATGATGCCCATCCCATATCACCTTGTACTCCCTGATTTGGTGTATTCCCGTGAGCTCCTAAAGCAAGCCTACCTATTCCACGTTGCTTAATTTCTAATCTTGCTTGAACTCCTGATCTCATGCACAAGACCGCATTGCCGAACGTCAGACCAGGAACCATGACCCATTTTCATATTCCTCTCACAACATCATGCCTGTTGTAATTCCACTGATGCCCCCTTTTTTTTATCACTGGTGCATTCCTGTTACCTTTAGTCGTTACATATATTTAGTGTTGCCTTAGGTACTCGGCCTCATTGCTTATCCATACTCCCAGATATTTGTATTTATCTGCTATCTCTAGCGTGACCTCCTGTATCCTAAGCTCACTACCTTCATTATCATTAAAAATCATGACTGCTGATTTTTTCTTACTGAATGTGAAATCTAACCTATATCCCTCATTGCTGCAGCTGTCCATCAATCTCTGCAAATATTCCTTCATGTCGGCCATTAGCAATACATATCTAATGGAGGAACCTACAGCAGCGCCATCATGAATGTCCCCTCGTTCGACCAAGGTTCTACCATGGATTGGAAGCAACGCGCATAGAAGTAACTACTACATAAAATACTACTATAAAGTACCATTTATGTGCATCATAAAAATAATAAAACTACATTGACAAAATTTTATTGCAAATTGCCGAGGTAGCTAATGGCGTTTTTGTGGTATGTTCAAAAAATTGTGGCGGCAAAACACAGCTTTTGAGCATTGCCGCATCTACCGATAACTATGTGTAGGTTATGAAGCTAAATTCGTCATATTTCTGAGGCTATGCTTTGGCTTCGCCACTTATCGCCACTTTGTTCACCACTACACTACATGCTTTAGACAACAGATTGGCCATCCAGGTATGTTGATTGGTTGGTTGTTCCTTACTGGTGCATGCCACCGTGGGGGATCGGCCATGAAATGGCCGGTACTTTGCTTTAAAGATAAAATTATTATACCAGCCGAATACGTTTAGATATGAGTGTTTAAAAATGAACACATTGGTAAAACATGAATTAAAAATAGAATAAGGAAAGAAGAAAAAAAGAAAACCTTAAAAGCTAAGCGGGTTGAAAATAAAGTGAATTTCTCCCTAAGCTTAACATTCAATTTGTTTTTATTTTGTTTTTTTTTTTTTGGTTAGGAAATTGCATACGAGTTCACAAACGTTCTTATGGCTAAAACCCTTTTCAGTTACTCCAAAGGAAAGGCATGTATGATGTATCCTAGTTCGGTGCCCTCTTTTTTTTTTTTTTCTGCACAACGATACTCATACATTTCACATTTACGGATAGTGTTATCACCAAGTGAGGTGGGAAATCTCGACATTGTGTTATGACTATGCTTTCTCTTGGGGGGGGGGGCAAAGAGGGGGTAATGGGCTTCACCCCCCCCCCCCCCCCCCCCCTTAGCCTCGTACGCCCCGTGCTGGCGCTGCTCCTGGGCGAGAGTCGAGTTTTCAAGAATGGAAACGCGAGCCAGCAAGTGCGATACCAGAATTTTTTTTCTAATGCGAAGCATTTCTTAGCGAACTTAGGTGACTATGAGCGTATCTATCTATATATCTAGCCGCTTACGTTTGGGTGCTCTCTAATCACCTTCGTAACTTGGCGTGAACCAAAATTAGCATGGGAGGGTAAAATGGTTTGACAAATATGACGCACTGGTCAATACATGAATTATGCCACAACCCCGTCGCGTACGTCATCAAACACTTCCCGCCAGACAGTGGCACATACCCACGGGCGGTTATGTGCCGCTGGTATGCAGGTATGTGCCACAGGTGATCGACACTTGGTATCTACCCAGGAACGATGATAACACACATGGACAATTTTAAAGCGTGAGCGTTAAGCAATACTAAATATCGGTAGCGTCGATGTTCGTCTTAAGAAAGACCTGACATACGCAGCGTTGACCCCGCGATAAATTGAAATAATAAACTTCAGGGTCCCAGCAGGAATCGAACCCAAGTATCCAGCGTGGTAGCCAAGCATTCTACCACAGAGCTACGCCTTGGCCCGGAGCTACTTTCCAAGTAGACGCTAATCTTCCTAAAACGTCAACAGTGGTGGCAGTGATACCTACCCAATTTTATAAACATTACATATATACTCCTTTGATACAGCCGTCACGTCGGGTTAACGTCAATTTTGGTTAGATACCATGCGCTGAAGTGGATTTGGTAGCAGTGTCCAGGGCCAGCATCTTCGCGAGCATCAAAGCTTCATATACCAGTTTCTGGTATTGCTAATAGTGCGACATTTGTACATATAGCTAGCGTCATATTACGACGTGTCACTCAATGAAAAAAAAAATGCAAGATGGTCACCTTCCTTCCGCATGCTTCACACAACCTCGATTCCCAAGTACGCGGGATCTGCTGAATTTTCGTTGTTGTTGTTGTTGTTGTTGATGTGGGGGGGGGGGGAGTCATTCACGATAATCAAGTCCCTCCAGGGAAGTACAGGAAGAGGGAAATATGTGCGTAGTGTTTTTGGGAATGAAGAATACAAGAAGTGACACAGACAGACACGGCTTACTGACAGCAGGTATGTTGATTGGTTGGTTGTTCCTTACTGGTGCATGCCACCGTGGGGGATCGGCCATGAAATGGCCGGTACTTTGCTTTAAAGATAAAATTATTATACCAGCCGAATACGTTTAGATATGAGTGTTTAAAAATGAACACATTGGTAAAACATGAATTAAAAATAGAATAAGGAAAGAAGAAAAAAAGAAAACCTTAAAAGCTAAGCGGGTTGAAAATAAAGTGAATTTCTCCCTAAGCTTAACATTCAATTTGTTTTTATTTTGTTTTTTTTTCGGTTACATTTGTACATATAGCTAGCGTCATATTACGACGTGTCACTCAATGAAAAAAAAAATGCAAGATGGTCACCTTCCTTCCGCATGCTTCACACAACCTCGATTCCCAAGTACGCGGGATCTGCTGAATTTTCGTTGTTGTTGTTGTTGTTGTTGATGATGTGGGGGGGGGGAGTCATTCACGATAATCAAGTCCCTCCAGGGAAGTACAGGAAGAGGGAAATATGTGCGTAGTGTTTTTGGGAATGAAGAATACAAGAAGTGACACAGACAGACACGGCTTACTGACAGCAGACGACTCACTTAATGCTTGTTTGTCTCCCCAATTACTCGATTTTTTTCCCTATATAGAGAGCAGATGACAATTATCGTAGTGCAAAAAAAACGCTTTCCCCCACCCCAAATGCTTCCTTTAATTGCATACACATAAATCTACCATCATTATGAACCAGGCTACCAGGCCACGCTCTCTTCCTTCTGCTTTGCTTCCAGAACACGTGCTGCAATTTTTCCGGCATTGGTTTCAATAAGTATATATGATTATCAAAAATAAGAGTAAGTTGAAAGAGAAAGGAAGACATTGTTGTCGAAAAAAAAAAATTGCTTGGCGAGGTGGGATTCTTTCTTGCGATCCGAGGGCGAGCTTTGGCGCAAATGGAAGTGAAAGTGAGGGGGAAGTGAGAGTAAAGCATAGCATAGCATAGAAAAAAAAAAACTAAGGACAGGGAAGAAAGACAAAAAGGAAGACTCACATGAAAGGAGAAAGGGAGAAGTGGTGGCCGTATAGAAATGCACCAAAAAGCGTTAAAAAGTGGGGGTGAGGGTTATATGCGAGAAAATGTGAGGCAGACGAGAGTAAGAGAAAGAAAGAATGCCGGGCATCCGCAGTGCGAAGTTGTTTGCCCTCTCCCAGTGCCGGCCCCGATCACCGACGCCTGTCGTCGTTCTCTTGCGCTTCTCGGCAACATTCCTGAGCGGGTTTAAACATGTTGTTGGGTTAGCTGGTAATTCGTCGTGGTGTAAATATTTAGCGCAAGCTGGTAATAGTACTTCGAAACACTATCACATTGCGCTTCCGCTTAAGAGAGCGCTGTGTATGCTTCTTGATAAGCGTTCGAGAATGTGGGAGTGTTTCGAGGGATATATTTACAATATTCCCGAGTGACGCGGAGGGGAGAAACAATGACACTCCACGCACCTGTGGTGTCGCTTCTCCGACGCCGGGTGGATTTTCGCACGTGTCGAGTATGCGGCAAAGTGGTGTCCACGAGCCGCCGATTCCCCAAAAAGGGCCATTCGAGTCATCAACCGTCGTCGACTGGGCCTTCGAAGGCACAGGCGTGATCTTTTATTATGCTCCTGCAAGTGCTGTGCGATTGGTGAAACTTTGGCCACCACGTTGAGAGGGAAAATGAGGTGGTGGATCCAACTTATACAACAATCCAGCACACAAAAGAGCGCCGGCGGCTGTTCACTGAGACGGGATCCGTGTAAATATTTCCTTCCGTCAACTGTGCTGATGACCGGATATGGAAGCCCAGTTCCAACAGAGAAAAGATATATGCGCTAAAGCCCGTGCTTCAAAAACTCAAGGCGGGGGCAACATACTCCTTCCCCAGCCCACCATAGACCACCGCTGTGTGTGCGTGATTTCATTTCATTTAATGTAGTTCCCTAAAGCACAATGCATAAAGTGGACGATTGAGAATGACACATCGTGACTGGAACAAGGACACGAAGGAACAAATACCAGAGGACAAACTCCGACTGCAAGTTTACTTGATCAAAATCATCATTTTATGTGAGCACAAAATACCGTATTTACGCGCATAATTTGCGCAACCCCTGATATTTTGCCAGCTTTTCGAGAGAAAAAAAATATTTACTCGCATATTTCGCGCTACCTGACTCGCCCGAGCGCGCACCTTTGGACATTTCGATGCTTTGGCCGGGTGCAGACCTCGCCGAGCAGACGAGTGCAGTCAAGCAGGCTGCCAGGTCCCTTCTTCCGAGGACTTGCCCCGAAATGTAGGGTCCCTAAAATACCGCACTGGAACACAAACCTGTTGACGGGTCGGCGGAACTGCTCGAGCGTTCGCACGCTCTCGTCACGGCACGGACTATTTTCTGCAGCGGAGGCGTGCGAGGGCCTGTCGCGGAAGTTTAGGCTTCGCCATCCAGCCGACGCGTTTTGACGGTTTGCTTGCGATGTGCTACAGTAATTATATTTACCGCGAAATTGAAGCCCGCCGGTGTAAATTTCGCCGAAGAAAACGGGAAGCTTGCCGCCGCAAAGGACTTCGAGGGGACGTACTTCATGTGACGACCGGCGCGATCGGTACGCGAGAAAACAGAAGTGTGCACGGTTGGATTGGATAAACTTTTATTTGGTCCTCCAAAACACAGATCACTGTGTTGCGGGCAGCTCCCACGTGGGGACTGAGATGCCAAGCTCCTCAGCCGCCTCGCGGGCTTGGTGGACAGCCCAGAGCTGATCTGCCAAGGATGAGCTGCGGATTGCCGCCTCCCATCTGGCAGAGGTGATGTGCGATAAATGAGCGAATTTGGTGCACTGCCAGAGCATGTGTTCTAATGAAGCTATTTCCCCACAATGTGGACAAAGATTACTTGGATATAGGTCAGGGTACATGATGTGTAACATTTTCAAAGTAGGGTACATCCGCGTTTGCAAAAGCCTTAATGTAAGTGCTTGGGGCCGGGTTAGATTTTTGTGAGGTGGAGGAAAAATCCTTCTAGACAGGTAGAAATGTTTAGTGAGCTCGTTATTGTGCACGGTTGCTAATGCAAGTTTCCTGCCATTGAAGGAGGTCTTTTCAATTATGTGCGGATGCTTAATTCATCCAGTATCGCTGTGTCGTGGTCCCTAGTTTCTTCCAGCTTTGTCGAAAGACGCACTCGACGGAACCAAGGACGATGCGTTACGGGAGGGCGCTGGCTCCGGCCGCGACGATGACTCCCAATCGGACTTCGAGGTCAGTGATTCCCGCTAGACCACACGTGACTGTATCTGAATGGTTAATACGCGCTAATTCTTTCGAAATTAACAAGTATGCTTCGTTTGTGCTCCAATTTATTATTTTTAATGTATACACTGCGCGCGTTAGGACTGTGGCACACTATTTCGTATGGCTCGCGCAATCCCCGCGTAATTTGCGCACCCCCGCCCCGAAATTGCGAGAGAAAAAAAAGTGGGCAAATATGCGAATAAATACGGTACTATTTTGTAAGTTAGGTACAAACCGAACTTACAAAATAGCGGTTGGGTGAAACACGTACGAGACGTGTTCTTCCCAATCTCTTAATGGGGAACCGTCCCGAAGAAAGCGTATTTTATAACCAGAGAGAGAGAGAGACACTTTATTCTATTTATAAACAGGGAGTATGTGGGAGGTGGCCTGGTGTGAGCCATCCCTCACAAACGCTAGGTGGGCTCCTCATTGCAGAATCCCATTGGCGTCCAACGCGACTCGGGCTCGGTTTACCAGGGCCTTCTGGCTCGCCCGGTCGGGGCAGCCGAGCAGAGCAGAACCAGGAAGTTTTTTTTTTTTTTTTAAAGACCAGTACGTGTGCACATTTTCGCGTGATCTAAAGCTGTGGAGTAGTCGCCCAGGGGGGTGGCACACCGGGCACGTTTTAAAACGTTTGTGAGACAACACCTTGAAAGCCGCCTCCCGAGTTTTGTCGGCGCCGGGCCGGACGGCTGCGCATTCAACAATGTGCAGGAAAACCCAGTATGTCAAAACTGCTATATTCAAACGTCGGTTTCCTAAAATCACGTTTTTTTGGGAGTGACACGGTTTTAACCCTCGTGGGTTGCCCCTGCGAGCTCTCTCAAATCGAAGTGGAAACAGGGACAGCTGTTATTTCACGGACGGCTCACTGGACGTTGCCATAATCTTCTCTTGACTGCGCTAATTAGACTTGACACCACATGATGCCCCCGTCAAGCTTGTGACATCAGCCTTTCTGCTCCAGTGCGCAGACCAGCATGGCGGTGTTTTTTTTTCTCTCATGACAAGCACTCAACACGAGGAGCGAGAATGTTGCTCCTCGTGGGTACATGGCGTTGGCTGGATTTTTGTCTTTGTGTGCAAACCTTTCTTGCATCGTGGCTGAGCAGTAGGAGGAAACGACTAGCCTAGCTTGGTTGGGGAGCAAGGGCTCAAGTAGCTGAGGAAGTCAGTGCACCTTCTGCGCCCCCCCCCCCCCCCTCGAACGCCCATGCTCGGTCAAAATTTGACTAAAGCTTTTACCAACACCACTAGTACCCGCTTCAAAAAGCCTCAACAAGTCATGTCGGCTCCGACGGTGTGGGATCCTTACCACAAAAGACCATTTCACGCTTGTAAATCAGCCAGGAATGCACCCTGACTTGCTGCGGGGGTAGCAGGAATGACTGGAAGCGCGCCAAAGGCAGACACTTCCAGGGAGTGTGGCAGCTTGGGCTAGTTGGTATGGCATGACGATAGTTATAGCGCGAGAACAAAACGACGACACAGAGACAAGAAGGACACGAAAGACACGAGCGCTCGTGTCTTTCGTGTCCTTCTTGTCTCTGTGTCGTCGTTCTCGCGCTATAACTATCGACTTCCAGGGAGTCATGAATAGTTGGCTGGCCGCCAAAAAATAAATAAAAGAGACGCATTGCAAGGCAGCCGAAACAGTGGCTTTCTTCCGCAGAAGCCCCCATCGACCTCCGTCGGCGGCATCGGGTGCTTTGCAACATGCATTATGTGCCTGTGAGAAACCATCCTTTGCTTGTTTGACATCCAAAGAAAGAACAAAATGTCTTTCACTTTTAAAAACACGTCTGAGCTAATTTACGAAAAAAAAAGAGTATCGTGATACAACCGATTCACCGTAAAAGTATTTCACTAGTGATATACAAATGTATTTTTTTAAACGTATTTCGAATCAGATACTCAAAAGTATAGCTGATATACTATCGCGATACTACTACACAGCCCTGCTACACGCGCCAACAAGGGATATGGGATGGACTGGCTTTGAAGTAAAGGAAACTCGGAGCAAAATGAGATTTGATGAGAGGCTTAGTAAAATGAAGGAGCGTAGGTGCCTCGCCAAATGAGGCTGCCTCATTTGTCGTCTTCCCGTGAGCGCCCAACGCGAGGCGTCCCACAGTCCTTTGTTTTACATCCATTCCTGATTGTACCTTGGACATCATGCACACCACTGAGTTTCCAAATGTGAACCCCGGAATTATTATGCCTTTCCATAGACCTCTAAGCACTTCGCACCTATTGTATCCCCCATAACGGGCTTCGAGATCTTGGAGTGGCGCCCTCTCACGTGTGACGTTAGTTGGTGGACTCCGCTCTCAACCGCACTGCAGTAGCCGCTGCTCCCATGTACGGATCGTCGGCTTCTGGCGAGAACTTTGTCGAACGAACAGCCTCGCGAGGGTCAACACGCGCAACAAATGAAGCTTTTCGAGTGCAATTATGAATTTGTTTTAGTTGCGGCCCAATCGACAGGGCCGAGAAACCTCCCGTATGGCCGACGAGCACGCCGACCGCATTGCTGGTCAGAATGTGAAACTATATGTGTTCTCGCTCGTCATCTTCAGTTTCCGCCGTGCGATGCGAATTAGTTGGGATGTTTTCTTTCTAAATATCAATCAGCCTGCCTTTCTCCATAATCATGTAGGTACAACTTGCGAAACGCCGCGGTATCTCCGACGAGGTGGTGTATCCGTCCACGTTGCTGAATGAGCAGTCGATCGCATAGCCGTCGCGGCCATGAAAAACACGAGTACTTGCGAACCCACCACACAACGTCCGCGTGGCGATCGAGTGCTGCGCAAGGGTGAAGTACTGCCCCGTGCCTCAGTGTGCTTCGTCCACCGTGAAAAAAAGACGTAAGCTTTCGCAACAATCCTAAAAAGAAGGGCGCACCTGCTCTTCTCTTTAGGATATTTTTTTTTCTGCAGTGAAATGATACTGACAGTGAACACGAGGATATAAGGAGAATCACTGATTTCTGCTATACTCCGTCATTCGCAGACAACGCATGAGGTATTTACTGCAGAGCAGCTGTTTAAATTGCTGCTTCGGCAATCAATCGACCGTTTGTGGCATCTACCAGCAATGAAAAGCTGCATCAAGTGACCCAGTTTGAGATAATTGTGCTCGGAATGCAGCTATGGGCGTCGACATGCAGGGCTCAAGCCCGTGTTGTAACGCAGTAACAGGAGGGGTATGCTGGTTTGACTTTGGGAGGGGGACAGTTTACGCCATGTTGCGCCCACTGGTCGATGTGTAGTTTGTCTCAGTAATGTTTGTTCAGTGCTGAGAGCGACATCACGAAGTAGTTCATATTAATACCGCACATGTAGGGCCCTCGCTTGGGTATATAACAAATAGTTAACGCTGATTATATCTACCGCGCACAGGACCACACATATTAACGTGGCCAAGGCAAGCTGGGTGAATGAGTTCACGCATGTGGCATAACGAATAGTTTAGGCAGCTCCGGTGAAAGCGAATGCACTGGTGACAACCTTTAGTGAATCTGTACTGAACACCGACGGCAGGTTTCGCTTACGAATTTATGGAAAGGAGTGCGCTTGTATTGATCAGTGAAATACGTGTACATGTACGCACACCAACCAAATAAAGCCTTCGTCTAAGATGTCCTGTGCCGCTCAGCTGCGCTCATGAGGCGCGTTTACCCGAGGTGTTTCGGAGGCCGCGTCGTCGGCTCCCTCTAGGGGCCTTCACGGTAGGTTTCGGGACGGCGCACCTCACCTGGTGTTAGTCGCCCACGCTCAACGTTTTTAGAACGTTGCCCACGCTTGCAGCCTGCGAGCGATGAGCGACCGAAGTACTGGCGAGGCGCAAGAGAGTGGTGTACCAACCTGCTTAATTCCAAGCAAGGGCACTTCATGTCTCTTAATGTAAGTACTAAGTATATATTAACAAATGAAAGTTTGCGTATTTTCTGACTCAGATATTTTTTTCTATAGCAGAGTACTGATGTCACAATCTAAGACAAAATTTTTCAGTGCATTTCTATATGTAAAATCAGCTTCACAAACGTGTACTTGTAAGGCTAAAGTCGAATACCATTTAGAATGAAGCGATCTACATGGCAATACAAGCAAACTCCCTTCGGTGGGTCTTAAACTTCTTTCAAACACAAACACACAAGCCGTCTTCAATTCCAATAAGCCTATTCTGAAATCGATAATTTTTTTTAATCCTCTGAAATTGCACGCCGCCTGACGGATACAAAGCAGCGTCATAAAGAAGAGTTCAGGTCAATGTACTCATCGGCTTCGGAGCTGCGGCGGGAGATCATGCGACATGTGGCAACGCTGACGCGCGCACTATCCTGCCCTATCTATACGCAGCTGCGCATGCCGTGCGTCACGGTAGAGTGTACTAGAACACTGAAGTCACGGCACCGGATGTAGTGTTTTTGTAACCACCACGTATCAAGTAAAAAGCCCGATTCGCCGTAGAGGCAGTCGCACTAACCTCGACGAACTCTTATTCTCTAGTCCAGGAAACGGATGTCGCTGCAAGTGAGCTTGATCAGCGAGAAGAAAGTGAGAACTTCGGGATATCACGAAGCTCACTTGCCATTGCCCGAAACTCGGATAGAAAATATCCTAAGATTTCTGAATAAATTACCAATTAAAGCATTTCGAACAACCACGTACACCGCAAACGAGTCTCGTCTCTTTGGCAAGCTCCTAAAAAGCTCCTAAAAACGAAAATGTGCTCTCTCTCTCTCTCTCTCTCTCTCTCTCTCTCTATATATATATATATATATATATATATATATATATACACACACACACACACAAGGGGGGAAAGAAGTGTATATCTAAGGCCTCGTTTTTCCGTGTTTTGGCACAATATTACAAGATCTAACAGGCAGTAATGCCAAGGAATGCATAGGGGAAGTTATTAGAACCAATCGAATGTAAATAAGAAGAAAGAAAAGTGGGTGAAAAAATAACCAGCCGTGAGCAGGAATCGAACCTACGACCTTCGAAAAACGCGTTTGATGCTCTGGGTTATTTTCTGGATCCGTCCGTCCGTCCATCCATCCATCCGCTTACAGCCTATGACGACTGACAGGGGATGACATAAACAACGTCACATGCCTGTCGCGTACGTCACACCTTTTCCCACAGTCACGTCTGTCACACACCCGCATGCAACGGCTCATGGTGAGCGGGTGTACGCCACACATAAACGAAACGTCAAGGACACTGAAGGACAGCGAAAGAAACAAAAGGACTGCCAAACAGGCATTGAAAACTTTACTGGATACTCTACACCGATCAGAGAAGATGAAGACTTGCTGTTACTTATAGAGGCGATTTTACTGTCGCACGTGCACAAACGCTTACATACGCACACCCATGCCTTGCTTCACTTCTTTCGTTGATCGTACAAGCAGGGATGCACCAATCAACACTTCATTTCGATAAAGGTATAACGTCTGTGACTTACCGCCAATGCCGATGTCACGTCAGCATGAGCTACCATTTACGCGTCAGTGAAGTCAACGACCGTGGTAAGTCCACGACATGTACATAACTATCAATAGAGTTCACCACCATGCGATTGTTTACAAAGCGAGCGTCTAAATCTATGTACACGGGCCTCGAGCATTTACGCCTTGATGACACGTGACTACTCAATTGCATTACAAGAAGACGTCCAGATGCGTAGCTGTAATTTTTATCTGGGTGCAAGGGGGGGGGGGGGGGATCAACCATACTTTATGTTCATGCGTGCGTTCGCAGTGAACGTGTATGATTCAAAACCGTGCTGCGCGTTTTATCTACTCTGAATATACCTACAATTCAAGTGTTTCCAAACTTAAAACTCGTGCTCACCTTCCTAATCTAGAATCACGACGTCACATATCTCGACTATGCCTTTTTCACAAATTTTATCATGCCCCCATCGGAGTTCCAACCATCCTGCCAGTCCATCGCTCATCAAGCCACACAAACCTTTCAAGCGCAGTGTATCCTCCACCAGCCCAAAGTACCGCACATCTTCGCTCCTTTTTTGTGACAACCGCGCGGGCCTGGAATTGTCTGCCTGCAACTACCGTGCACCACTCCGACCCGCATCAATTCAAGATTGCCCTCGAATCACTTTTTTTTTATTCTGTAACTAATACCCATCCCTCATGTAATGCCTCAGCTGGGGCCTTTGAGGTATTCAAAATAAATAAATAAAATAAATAAGTACTAAAGCACAATCGAAAATATCAGGGGGGAGGGAGAGGGTGAACACTCCCAACTCCCCTTAGCTACGCCCATGAAGACGTGGATCGCATCTTGATATTTGCTTCGAAGTGTGGCGTAAGCAGCCACTCGCTGACTGCTTCGCATGAAATTGATTTGTGAAGGGAAATATATTTGCTCTGCCGCGTTATTCGAATGTTATGCCGGAGCTTCCCATGAAAAAAAAAAGGAGGGGGGGGGAGGGAATGCTTTTGGCGACTATTGCATTATTGGTCTAATATTAAATTAACGTAGTATAAATTGACGATTTTACCAACAGACGTTGTATCGAGGCTGATAAGTTGCCACAATTGCCTTTTTTTTTTTCGATGTCAACAGCAACAAAATAAAGAAAACAAGCAAGAAATAAAAAAATTAGCATCGCTAGGCACAAGAGAACGTGCTGGAATGTTCGATCAAGACCAAATACCCTCTCCAAAAAAACTCACGACTGAGGCTGCGACTACAGCCACCCCACCCACCCCCCCCCCTCCGAAAGGGAACCCTGCCCCCCTCTACCTGAAATGGAACCACGCGCACGGCTATGCACGGGAGTACGATTATACCGGTGTGTCACACGGGCACTTTTAATCGCGATCAGTGTTGATCCGGATTAACCACGATCCAGATTAGGAGCTGTGGTCGCTTTTAATCACGATCAGGCGTTATCGGGATCAAGGCTATCGCGATCCGCGCATCGTGATCTGGCTGAGAGATTGAGATTTTGCTGTCTTCTGCACCCCTGGCCAAACTTGTTGAAAGCACATTAAACAAGAAAATCGAGCATGGTTCAATAAAAAACTCTTTAAAATGGCTATATGCTTATAAAAAAGTAAATGTTCAACTGTTTCAAATTGGAACAATATCTTATATATCCTATATTTTAAGTTTCGTATCGACTGCATGTAGTTGCGGGAGAAGCAGACGACAAGCAGACGACCGTTGCCTTCCGCACCATCGCAGCCCTCGCACCATCGGAGTTGTTGGAGCACCTCGAAGCAAACCGTTTATGAGTGTCGCAAGCTTTTTCCACTACGTCGTAACGCACTTCGTGGTCGAAAGAAGAGACCTCTGCAGCAATTGACCGCTGGAAGGAGTGACTGGAACAGACTTGAGGCACCAGAAGTGAAACTCTCGCGCGTATACACCGAGATTGACGCTTCACTGCGACTGGACGGCTACGGGCGGGGGCAATCAGAAATAAAAGCGAAGGTTAAGGATCTCACACAGCAATACAGGTAAATGCAAAGGAAAACTCTATCGAATGATGGATTATCGAAATTACTATTGTAGTGGTACGCAAGGGCGTTCGAGCGGTTCTTGCACGAATAACATCGCTGATAAATGGCTCCGTAGAAAAATCGTACGCCGAGTTTTGTCAGTGACATGTTTTACTATATAGAGGTAGCATATACAGTAACCCCATGTTTTACTGCACGCAAGCCACCTGGTGTATTTCACCGGAGCCAAGCTCGAACCGGATTAGCTTGGACCGTGTAGCAGCGGTAAGAAAGTTGATCGCGATCAAGTAAACCAATCCGCATCGCCCTGATCGCGATTAAAAGTGCCCGTGTGACGTCACAGCCTCGGCAGTGTTTTTGTGGGGTGCCATCGAACATTCCAGCATTCTTGCCGGATCGGGCCGTGAAGGTTTCTCGCAGCGCCCCCCTCCATATTATGTCAATGTGTCGTGCTCACTTTGCCCCTCCCCCTCTCTTAGGTGACCAGGAAAAAGCCGCCCCCCCCCCCCTAGTCCCCCCCCGCCCCTGTGCGCACGCATATGCTCTCGTGCAACAGTCCAGAAATGAGGTGATACTTCTCCGTTGAAAAGCCGATGTGTTGAGTTAATCGATGACCTCCAACCTTGCACAGCATTCCCTTGATCTGACAGTAAACTCAAAGAGAAATGAAATATGCATGTAAGTAATAAGCATCGATAGCTTTCACGCGATGTCACGGACACACAACATGGCGGCTTAGATGACGCAAGGCGGTGTCAGAACACCGCGATTAACCCGATTCAGCGTGACAACGTCGTCGCTTGAATGTTAGTGGGCCTCTGTGCATTAATAAAAAAAAGGAACCACCATGCGGTGTCACGACAGTAATAACGATGCATCACAAAGTTCGCGTCCCCCCATGTTGATGCACCAATGTAACTGTTTCAGTGACGCCAGTGCAAGCCAAACAGGCCTGACGTATCCAGTTTAATAAATGTCAAACACAGGATGACATTTATTTCGGCGGCAAATTTACAAACGACTTATCAATTGCAGCACAGCAGGGAGAAAAAATAATACCGACGCCTAAGGTATAATGTATGGAATGTAAAAAAAAAACATTTAAGACAGCACATTGAGCCAATAAATTAATTACGGTTGAAAACAAAAAAATAATAAAACAATCCTCGGGTATAGGTTTCCGTGCAGCTCCAAACTGCAGCCTGGTGATGAGCCACAGGAATCGCTCGAGCTCCACGTAGTAGTACCGTAAAAGCCGAGAGAGGGCGTAGCCCGCCAACCCTGCAGCGATTCCCTTGCCAGCGCCTCGTCAAGGAGTACGCCCGCAAGATTGCCGTGTGAAAAGATAGATGTGTGGGCATTCCTTCTGTTTTTTTCTACTGGTAAATCATATTTCATTGGCGGAGTGTTCAGGGACTCGCTTGTTGGATTCTGTGCTGAAGGACATGGTTTAGAAACTAATTGATTGATTGATATGTGGTGTTTAACATCCCAAAAACACCATATGATTATGAGAGACGCCGTAGTGGAGGGCTCCGGAAATTTCGACCACCTGGGATTCTTTAACGTGCACCCAAACCTGAACACACAGGTTTACAACATTTCCGCCTCCATCGGAGATGCAGCCACCGCAGCCGGGATTTGATCCCGTGACCTGCAGGTCAGCAGCCGAGTACCATAGCCACTAGACCACCGCGGCGGGGCATGGTTTAGAAACTAAGCGGTGCTACTATCACAGTATCAATCCTAGGCGTTTTTACACTGAATAATGTCTGCACAAAGGAAAATGTGTCACGGTGTTTGTAAAGGCTTTGGCACTCTGTGAGATTTTGGGCAGGAATCTAGGCCGCGAGCGCTTTAAGTTGGCGAGGCGATGGGATTGAATGCTGCAGCAGTTCTCATGCGTGTACACGCCGGAACAAATCTCGCCGGAGTCAATCACTGCGATAATTTTCACTGGGCGTTTTATTGGTAAAAGGCAGGCACAGATCCAAGGTCTGATAGGCCACGTTCAAGCATATTACAGTGTGACGTTTGGTACGTGTGCTAAGATATACTCAAGCCAAATAATGACATTTCTATTGAACCTTTGCACGTTCTGCTGTCATCTAAACACACGCACACACACATGCGCGCGCGTGCGCGACAGAATATCTGGCTCATCCACCGAACTTCGCTTGCATGCGATTGTACAATATACTGATTCATATATTTGCTATGTCGCTCCGCCGTGGTGGTCTAGTGGCTAAGGTACTCGGCTGCTGACCCGCAGGTCGCGGGATCGAATCCCGGCTGCGGCGGCTGCATTTCCGATGGAGGCGGAAATGTTGTAGGCCCGTGTGGTCAGATTTGGGGGCACGTTAAAGAACCCCAGGTGGTGGAAATTTCCGGAGCCATCCACTACGGCGTCTCTCATAATCATATGGTGGTTTTGGGACGTTTAAACCCCACATATCAATCAAATATTTGCTATGCCCTAACGTTTAAAGGCACTCCGAAGTGTCTAATGACAAAGGTGCAGTACAGGCAAACGTGCAGGCCAATCGTAACCTTAGAAAAGCTTACTAACATACCCATCATGTAACTTAAGCTGATAAAAATAAAAGATGGTGGTCATAAACCTGCTTGATTGATAGCTATCTGGGGTTCAACGTCCTAAAAGCACCATATGATTATGAGAGGTGCTGTAGCGAAGGGGTCTGAAAATTTTGACCACCTGGCATTCTTTATCGTGCAGCCAAATATGAGCACACTGGCCTATACAACATTTTCGCCTCCATCGAAAATGCAGCCATCGCAGCCGAGATTCGATCCCACGACCTGGTGGTCGTAAACATTAAGCAGCGTTAAGAAATTCAGTGTGGGCAACTGTAGTGAGCACAAGGTTTATTGTTCAGAAGTGCGGCAAATAGTGCTAGAATACATAAAGCCGAAAAAAATATACGACAAATTATCTGCAGGGTGTTTCGAGAAATGTGTCAAATATTGTTTAAAAATCAACAAAGGACGCTATTTGCTCGCTGTCTTCACAGTTGCTTTTTCTTTAGCGGCAGGCATCTTAAGAAGGTTGGAGATATCATTCGAAACGGTAATTAAGAAAGTTAAGTTAATTATCATTTTAGTTAGTGGAGTTCGGCAGTTGCGTCAAATAGAAGAATGGAAGCCCTTGATGTGAAAAACCCATAGCCACTTTTATATTTCAAAAAAATCGGCCTCTTAGTAATAACTACGCATTAATAAAATTATCCCAAGCTCTACGGCGAAACCGAAACCAACGGACCGAAGAGCGCAACAAGCAGACGACTACAATATGACATGGTATCTGTTCAAAACAGCGGTTACCGGAGTGCAGTTCTTCTCCGTTCGATAACACATGTGCGTCATGTGTGATGTAATTGCAAGCGCAGCCGACACAGCCACACAACAAAGTCGGAGGACGGTTGATATAACAACACTCCCTCATTTCAGCTGCGCTCTTTCTCGTTTTGTTTTCGCCGCATACTTGGGGAGAATTCCATTAATTCGCAGTTATTACTAAATACCTTTTTTTTTTGAAATCTCAAAGCAGCAATCGGTTTTTCGCATGAAGGACTTCAATTCTCTCATTTGATTTAACTGCGTAACTCCAATAATTGAAAAGATAATAATTTCAACTTTCCCAATTACCGTTCCAAATAATATCTTCAACCCTCTTAAGATGCCTGCCACTATATAAAAAGAAACTGTGAAGACAACGGGCAAACAACGCCTTTTTTCTGATTTTTAAATAATATTGGACACATTTCCAGAAACACCCTGATTCAGGGTGTCCCACGTAACTTGAGCCAGAGTTTAAAAATATGCCGGAACACGTAATTACGACGCGACCAAATGCATGTTACTCACCGTTGCCTAGGGTCAGTCAGACTATTACTTGTGTTCTCTAATATTGTTTAATTAGATATGTTTAATTAACTAACTTTTCAAGAAACGAAGATAGATAAAAAATTCAATGAGAAATATGTAGATCGGTTGCAAAACGTCCGATTAGACAGTTTTGTACTTTATATCTGTTAGGCATTAGTGTTTTTCTGCTAATTACAAATGCCCGCGAAATACAAAAAATACCACGTGACAAATCTGCTCGTGCGCCAGTGCGCGCAATGATTCTGGTGCTCCTTAACGTTTCGCGTACGAACGCGCGAGCGGGTTTGTCACGTGGTACTTTTTTGTATTTCGTGGGTGTTTGCAATTAGCAGAAAAACACTAATACCTAACAGATATAAATTTCAAAACTGTCTAATCGGACGTTTTGCAAACCGATCCACAACTTTGTCATTGAAATTTTTTATCTATCTCCATTTCTTGAAAAGTTAGTTAATTAAACATATCTAATTAAACAATATTAGAAAACACAAGTAATAGTCTGACTGACCCTAGGCAACGGTGAGTAACATGCATTTGGTCGCGTCGTAATTACGTGTTCCGGCATATTTTTAAACTCTGGCTCAAGTTACGTGGGACACCTTGTATATACATATAATTGCTCCATCTGTTTGTCCCTTTACATTGACATGACTAGAAGTGCGCCCCGAGCGATTTCCGAAATTAGCGACATAACGCCCAACAAGAAATGCACAAAATGAAGAAACATGGGTGGGTGGACATGTTATCGTGTAAAATGAAGAACAATGTACATAGTGAGAGTGAACAACTTTATTCACTTCCTGCAGGTTACCGGGCTGTGTTCCCACTTTGGAGCTGGTTGAGAGACCATGTTTCTCAGCAGCTTCTTTGGTCTGCTGGATCGCCCAGAGTTGATTATCTAGTCCTGAGCTGAGCAGCGCGGTCCACCAACGCTCCCGTAGGTCCTCATTGGAGGCCGCGTCTCTGTTTTTGCCAATTAGTGCTGGACACTGCCAGAGAATATGCGCTAATGTGGCCCTATTACTACAATACTTGCACCATATTTTTTTTTTTGCAAAAAAACGAAATAAACTCTGTGCAAGCAACGTTCTACGCAGTAAAGAGACGCATGGAATACCAGGATAGTGTTGATTTTTTTTCCCATTAACACGACCATTGACACACGTCTAGAGCAGCGGTCTTGTGATAGTCACCCGAGGAGTGACTTCTGAAAATTTTCGAGCGCGTTTTTTTTTACGCGAGAACGGAAAGAGGAACAAAGCACCAAAAACTTGGCGAGTCCCCTTGCATGAACTTTCTTTTCTAAAAAGCGTGCATGTCTTGCAGAGAGCTCCCTCCTGATATTTGGAACACGCCAGCCAGACAAATAAGTCTAGCCAGAGAGGTTGGAACTTCAGTTAGCGCTCACTAACTGAGTAAAAGGTGTAGTTAGCACCTGGTTTGCGCCATTGGCAAACGTCTTCAAGTCTCGTAGTCCTGCAACGACTCACGTCTTGCCCGTTAAAGACGTATAGACTAATGTCGTTGTCAGGAATCGCGCTTTTCGTGCATGCATCGTGCTCCGATCGCTTTTCAGATCTTTCGTTACACTATAGTCGTATACGGGCATTGCAGAACTGCTGGGAACCGTTTTTTCGGCTTCTGTAGCCGTTTCGCCAGTTGTAGAGTGTGCACTGGGGCAAGCGTCAGTTTTCGAGAAATAATCTTCAAGCGTTACCTATTGGCATTTCGGCGCGGCCATCGAGTCTCATAGAAGGGCGCTCATTGACATAGAACACGAACTACCCATCGATTCGTGTAGGCAGCATATTACAAGAGGGTGACTTCGCATTGCTACGAAGCAACGCGCTCAGCAAAGTTCGGGCAGTGCACACTGAATGCGAGAAACCAGAACTTTAGCGACGATACACGTCAGCTGGTATAATGTTCCGCCTTAAAAACACTAGCGCTCGTTTCTCCCCTGGTGAAAAGATTCGCGAACATGGCCTCCGAGATAGCAGGCGCACATCGCGCTCCCGCCATTTAGGAGACCATGTTCGCCAGTAAACATTTGCCGCTTCCTTTCAGGTGCTGGTATGGCCGCGCTTGCCCTTAACCCCTGAATAAAATAAAAGTAAGGACAACTCCTCTCTCCTCCTCCTACGCCGGCGCTCGCTCTCTCTTCTTTCGACCATGGCTCCACCTACGCGGTGCGTAGCTAGCAGACGCTCTCCGCGTCTACGCTGTTGCCGCGAAGCGCTCACGCTCGACAGCTGGCGATTGTTATAGCGCGAGAACAGAACGACGACAAAGGGACAAGAGACGATAGCACTCGTCGTCTCTTGTTCGTCGTTCTGTTTTCGCGCTATAACAATCGTCATGTCATGCCAACTAGCCCAAACCACCACGCGACAGTTCGTATTTCAGCAAGATCTTTTTTCGTCATGCGAAGGAATTACTGACTGTCGAAACACAACGAGAGGACATCGAAAGACGGCCAGAGTTTCTGAAAAACTTTATTGGTAAGTGTGTTTGGACCACCTCAAGTCCTTTAACCACCGCGCGGTCCCACGCCACGTCTACAAGGCTATGCATGCTTATCGCGGCCATGGCATTGCAGCCCGAGTCACGCAGCAAGCTGCAATGCTGGAAGAGATGACATCGAAATGTTGCGATTGCACCCCCACGATAAGTGGTACAGAGTCGGCTTATCGCCGCACCACGGACACACCATAGAGTTACACGGCCTGGTAAAGAGTTGGAAGAGAGACGCGAAACACACTGCACACATGCCAAGCTTGTCAAAAAAAAAAAAAAAACAAGCAAGAGAAAACGCGTGCGAGAGGCACGTGATGGCGTTCGGCCAATGGGAGGACCGGCCGTCATGGGAAAGCGCCAGATAGGAGGACAAGAGGTAACAAACACTTTTATTTTATTCAAGGGTTTTACGCTTAACCAGTATTTTACTCTGCGCGCGAAACGTCTCGCGTTTGTGATTGCGCCCCTATAGAAGGCTGGTAGGTTTTGTTGCGTTGTGATGCCATACCACATGCGCGAAGGAACGCGAAGGTGTTGATGGCAGCAGTGAAGTTCTAGCGACTCACATCAGACTGCCCGAAACGGACACCCGACAGGCACGGATGGTGCACAGTACAGCGGAAGTAAACTCGTGTTGCATGCGCTGGTAGTTCTCGTCGTAGTTCACGCGTCCTGAGAAATAGACTATGGTGCACTATGCTCTGAACAGGACCGGAATTCATTCCTTCATCACTAGTGAACAGATCACTCCAGATATTGTGTGGTACGAGGCTGCTCCTGTTCGCGCCGGCATCAAACATGAATGCACGTACTAGTTATAACAGCGTAAACATGGCATATCTATGCTCCACGGCGAAATATTCAGTAGCTCGGAATCTGTTGACCTGAAAGAAAATGACAGCTGCACGCTTGCAAACGGAAGACACCTTGCCGTAGCGCTATTGTTTCAGGAATCAGAGCGACGAAATCCACGAAAAAAAAAAAAGAAAACGAGAACATAACGCGTTTTACAGGGTGTCTACCAATTACATTTTTCCAAATTCCCTGACTTTTCCAGGTTTTCCATGACCATTTCAAGCAAATTCCATGACCGGTACGTCTGCTTGGAAGAAACTGCGCACTGGAAAACAAACTCCTGAGCGGTAAAAAGAAATTATGAGGCGCTCATATAAAATGGAAACCATGCTGCTTTATTGCATTCCCTTGTCTGAAAGCATTTTTTACAATAAATAAAATATTCAAAGACACAATAATTGTCCCTCGACAAACAGAAAAGCTTGTTTACTTGCATCGGCAATGCCCTCACTGTTTCAAGGATTCAATCTCTTGCTGCAGCATGGAGACCTGAAGCTGTGCGTCTTCCATCAGTTTTTGCTTCTTTGATTCAAGCTCTTTCACAAGAGCCGCAGTCCTCTTCTTTTTCCTTTCAGCATCCAATACGTCCAACCGTTCCTTCTTTTTCCTCTCCAGGTCTTCCTTCCATTTGATGTTGGAACTTCGAACCATGTCTATCATCTTGTCTGTTACGTCAACTTCTGCAACACCACCTGCTGCAGACACCTCATCGTACACTAACCTTTGTGCTACAAGTGACTCCTCCTTCATATTTTCCACAAGACATTCCTTGTTCACTGAAAATCCCCGCTCCACGGAAGAATTTCCATGTGAAAGGCACAGCACAATCTTCACAAACAGCAGTAGCTCTTCATGAGAACTTGCACAGAGTTCCACCCACAGCTTCTCCAAGCGCTCTCTTGCACGATCAAATTTTCGCAAACGCACTTGTGCAGTGCTGTTCGAGCACACTTGTACATATGATCTACTTGCTCTCTCCCCTTGTAGGCCTGTAAGGCGCCCATGCTCTATAAGTACTTCAAGTGCAATGTTTAGCTGCTTCTGGCCAGCTTCCACAGAAGCGGCACAAACTGCTGAGTTTAAGCAACTGGCCCCCCTTGTCAGCTTGTATTTCAGAGGTGATCTTTCGATTATCTTTGCTGAACAGGCCTTAATAAATAAGATGCATTCTTTTTTGACACTTACCACCGCTGTGTGAGATGGTTTAGTGATCTTTCGCAACTCACTTTTGGCGGCAAGGCCTATGTCAAAGGCAGCTATACCAATGATGTTGTTTGGGTTCTCCAGGTCAATTTTTATCAGTTTTGAAAATGTGCCTGCAGCATCCAGCTTTTCCTTTAGCACGATTCGTCCCAGCAGTGACCGCAACAGGCCGTCCAGTGCTGTTGCAAGAAAGGGTAGCATCGGCTTTTCTGTCTGAAACTCAGCCAAAAATGGCTCCAATTCTTCTGAAACTGAAAGCATAAAGGCCAGCTTTACTGGCAGCATCTCGTCTTTCACAGCCGTCTCGACATGAGCATAGCTGCCACACGCTGGAAGTTTCTTTTCTTTCTTGACATGCTCAACATATTTGACCACATTTGGGAGGACTTGCAGTGCCCTAGCAAGAGCCTTGCCATTTTCCAGCCAGCGCACTGAGCAAAACTTTAGCGGAAACAGTATGCTCCCTGTGAAATTGACATCGTCGGCTCGGCGTGCAGGGACGTTTTTGAACAAATTGTACAAGCTTCTAAGAAACACTACTGTGTTCCACTTTGTCACATTGTGGCCTGTTTTAAATGCACCACTCACAACGTGCAGTCCGCAGCTTCCAATGTCCACAATATTCTGATTTCCATCAGACGCAGAAAACTCTTGCTTCAACGACTTCAACAACTTCAAATTGACGTTTGGACCATTCATCGAAAGTTGAAGTATTTTTGCCGGCTCAATGTTCTCAGTGGCCCTTTTGAAAGCGGCAGCTAAGTCTTCTGCGCGAGTGTGTCCTAAAAAACAGGACGTCAGATAGCGGGTTTTGACAACGTCGTCAGCTGGGTCCCAAAACCTGATCAAAACGTCCATTTGCTCTTTCTGAGCAATTTTGTTCAGGGACTCGTCAAAAGCCACGACCACGTGTGGGACACTATGCAGCTTTGATAGCAGCCTGTTTCGGAAGTACGGGGCTATACCGTAACAAATTGTATAGCCAACTTTGTCCTTACCAAGTTGCAACTTCTTCGCGACGTCGCACGTGGGGAACATGATGGGAAAAAGCGCCGCTGACGCTGCTGCTGAACGAAACGATCCATGGGTCGCTATAGTGTTCAGACACTAAACAACTTCTGCTTTCGTGACACATTTTTTGACCAGAAACCCATTCAAGGATGCCTTCCCGTCAGGCGCGACGGCCACCGGTTTAGCAGGCACGCTTTCAGCACTCGTGCTTGGCACAGTCGATACACATTCACTCGTAGTCGTAGCAGTCATGGAACACGGCAAGTTGGGTCCAGCACCGAAAAACGCGCGGATGTGTGTCTGGGAAGCACTTTGCACAATGCTCACAGCAGTTAGGTGTTTCTTGCTCACAGCGTGACTGGAGACAGCAGCGATGCCCATATTGCTAAGCGAGAAAGTCTTCTGGCATGCTGCACAGTGAGCCTTACTTATATTGTAACGATGTTGAAGGACTCGGGGTATAATAAAACGTATTTATTAAAGGGCGAACCTGTGCCCACAACTCAAAGGGACTATGGTCGTAGCACGTTACAGCAGATCGGCAAGATGTCTTCTTCTTCTACTTCTTCAAGAAGAGTCCCAAGCACGTGGCACACATCAGCAGGGGCCAGCTGGGTTCTCGTGCTATCATCATCGTCTCTGCGCAACACTAGACGGCGCCCATGTATGTCTCTGTGCGCGTGGTGATGGGCACGTTGTTTGAATGCAGGCACTATGTCGTGGCATAATCCCCCTCCTCACACGCATCGTCCCGATGCGTCAGGCGATGAATAGATTCGTGGTAGGCGTAGGCGTCACTGGTCTTCCGGTGATCTCTCATAGTACGGCTTCATCCGGACTACATGTACAACCTCTGTAGGGTTGCGGCGTTTTGAGCTCCCGTGTATAGCGGATCTGACTTGGTAAGTTACATCGCTTACACGATGGAGTACTTCGTAAGGCCCGAAGTAGTGGCTAAAAAGTTTTTCAGAAAGTCCACGGCGACGCACTGGGGTCCATATCCATACTTTGTCACCTGGTTGAAAATGGGCTTCGGTACGACGCTGATTGTACCGATAGGAGTCGATACATTGTTGGCGGCGTATTCTGTATCTCGCCATCTGTCGTGCTTCCTCGGCTCTTTGCAGGAAGTCGTCTAGGCCAGGTGGATTGCTGCTTTCATCATTCAGTGGTAACATGGCATCCAGTGGAGTGGTGACTCTTCGGCCGAATACAAGTTCAAATGGTGTCACTCGCGTTGTTTCTTGAACGGCTGTATTATATGCGAACGTGATGTAGGGCAATATTTCATCCCACAGTTTATGTTCGACGTCAATATACATTGAAAGCATATCAGTCAGTGTTCTGTTCAAGCGCTCCGTTAGGCCATTTGTTTGAGAATGGTATGCTGTAGTTCTTCTCTGGTCTGTGTGGGTCATTCGCATCAGACATTTCATTAGGTCTGCAGTAAAAGCTGGGCCACGATCTGTAATTACCACGCTGGGTGCACCATGTCTGAGGACTATGTTGTTAATGAAGAACTTGGCAACTATATCGTTCGGCACTGCTCTAATCCATGAGGCGTGCTCGGATATTTCCGCGTTCACCCAATCAGGGTTAAACGAACACTTCTTCGCAAGAGGCATAGCAACTCGCTGCATGCTCACGGCATCACAAGAAGAATGGCAATATGGCTGCAGCCCAGGCATCTTGATATGTGGATCGGATTGGATTGTATCCGATCTGGATTACCATATTTGCTCTACTACTGTTTTTGTATCCCAGTCCAATTTACGCACCTGTAAACTACACATTTCAGTAAAAAAATAATTACGACTCGCATATTCTGTGCACCTTGCCCTCTGCTGATGGCACTCCCAGCCTAACCAGAAAACCCTCAAGCCGAGCCGAGATCGCGGCCAAGACAAACATGCACAATTTTATGCGCGTGAGTAACGTTGTACTCGGAAAGTAGAAGCGCCAGCTATGCACTGCTTTTTTTTAACTATGCTTCTGCTTAGCTGTTCTGTGTGGTTTAAGGAGCGATTTTTAAAGCTTTGATTAATGCTAATGAATATTTTCGTGACAATCTGAAAGACTACAGTCAGTTTCCATGACCTGGCCGGATTTTTCAGAAATTCCCTGACTTTTCCCTGACTTTTCCAGGCGTGTTCAAATTCCCTGACTTTTCCAGGTTTTCCAGGTTGGTAGACACCCTGGTTTTAGCACGTATTTGAGTGTTCTAGCGCATATACACAGTGAACAAGCAATTTCTATGTGAGTAAGCATAGTCTGGTCCCAGGTGCATTTTCCATTAAGGCCAAGTGAACATTTATCAACAATGATTACCTTGCCCTTGAAGATTGCACGATGAAACCTCTAAGGTTGGAGTACTTCACTGCTATCAAAAGACAGTGCAAATGTAATGTCAACCAAGGTTGTGAGGTGAGTCTGCCCGAAAAATAACGCGAGCGAAATCATGTTGCCAACGTGCAGCATAACTTGCAAAAAATTACTTATTGCGTATCGCAAGCATGCTTAGATGCGCGCAGTAAAGAAAATGTTGACTAAAAATTATCCCTGCATCTGGATTGCTTGACATATAGAGCTTAACATAAAAATCATTCCCATAGGCATGCACTCACAACATCTACAGTAAGAAATAATTTGCTCAACAAAGTAAGCAAAACCGAAATGCAATTATGAATGTACAAAAACATGCTGCGCATACCTCTCATTCCTCGTTATAGGCGGAGCCGTCCTCGACTTAATTGTGCAACGCACTTTGCCACGACGAGGATTACGCCATCTACACTTAACAGAGATTTACCATTAACGATGTCTTTTCTGATTGGGCGAGTCATCGCAATGATGCATTTTCGAAGACTAGATTAGACCATTTAATGGTGCGACGAGAGGCCGTTGCTCCAAACGGTGACTGTACCTGTCGTTTACTGTATTTTACTGCAATTACTTACTCTCTTAACAAGCATACACATGGGGAAAGGCAGGAAGTCGCACGATTTTGATATACATTTACACAGTCTGCTCAAACTACCGCCGATAGCCACGTCACAGAGGAAAGCTGATGCAAAATTTCTGGCTACGACTGCGACCGTGGTTGTGTTACCCATGTTCTCCGACGCCAGCATAGCTCTTGTCGATCGGCCTGCCGTCCGCAATCTCCTGGCGCCGTGGAACTCACCGAGTGGTGCCCCAGATTTAATAGCCTAGTCAGTACAGAAACTGCACGAGAGACATTGATAGTATCCTTGTCAGATGTACTCAGGGACCCTAAATATTGTGCATTTACAATACCCCCTACACAGAGTTTCCATGTTCTACGCTTACATACAACACTACATGCTGTATCATGCCATGCTCCACAAATACAATAATCCTATTATTGCAAACACTGCCATGGTTCCGGCAATATTTCGTTTTCATCTTACATAGCTCTAACAGCCATCTGAGCAAGCATTCTTTTCGGGCGTTTCAACCTTGCAACAGCTCAGGCACAAATTAATCTCAACATATACACAATGAACTGTAAGAACTCTTTTATTGCAAAACAAACACACTTGCACATGTTCAAAAACCAATCGCTGCCAGCACGGCTAGCACCAGTTATACATGTCTAAAAATTATATTATGAAGCCATTAACAGCAGCAGATGCTGACAATGTCTAATGAGCAGCAAACTGCCAAGGTGCGACTAGTTTTGCAGTCTATAACTGCGTAGTGAAGCCCATAGGCACAAAAGCAAGGCAAGAAGATGCACAACAGAGCGCAGAACAATGCACGTACAAACACACGCATCCACTGATTATCAACGTAAAGCAAGTACGTCGATGAAGCTTGCCATATTTCTACCTTCTCGGTACACTAAGTGGCCTGAAGATATGTAAAAATATTAACGAGACATAAGTACAGTCCTACTAAAACATTTTAGCTCTTTCCTTAAGAGCATTCTTAAATTCAAGGCTTCTAACTTTTCAAGCCATCCTGAAGTTCAGAATAATACAAGAGCAATACAAGAGCAAGAGGTAAGTTAAGTACTGAGCACCTGAAAAAATTAGTAAAGGATAATTTTATTTAGTATACTGTGTGCCAAATTTAAAAAATAATGACAGTAGAGCATGCCACATAGAACACATTTGAAACATGAAATGCTTCCTCCTTGAGTTGTACCACAGTATAACTGATTGTGGAGTATGTGGTCCCACTTCACTCGCAGCCAGAAGCACAATTTGGAGCAGATGACCCATAAGAACAAAGTATTCATGTAAACACACAGCCGGATGGTCACCGTTGTGGAATAATGCACGATGTTCCCATAGAATTATCTTATGTTCTATGGGGTCATCGTGCATTATAGATGTCAGATGTTTACAGTGTGCACAGTCTTAAAACTTCTCCGATATCGGTGAAGCTTGGACTCAGTGCCATACAATCACATTGGCAGACAGGAGCATTATGTATAACTTGGAAATTATTCCTTTTAATTCAGCTACTGCATGATTGAACGGGGCAATAACTGCTTTCTTGAGGTACCTACATCTTTCAAACTTTCAAAAAAAAAAAACAATAAAATGAACTCCTACCCTTAACTTGATTTTCATTGGGTCATCTGACCACATTTCCCTCACTCTCTGATGTTGGATGGCCTTCTAAAAATGAACTGAAAGCTTTCATGTTTGAGGAAGCTTGCATGCCAATAACAATCAAGTTACTATACTCATATACAACTTGAGAAAAACGCAGCTTTTCGCTGTTGCGATGAATGTCCCCCTTCCCCTCCAGCCTCTGGTGTTCCAGCCTCTTTATGACATGCTGTATGACACGTGGCTTTGAGATTCCTCTCATGAGGATGGAGTGAAGGTGGTCTACCATGTGGTCACACGGTGATGCAATTAGCTGGAGAACGGTCATTTGACAGCAAAAACCCCCTTTTTCTTTACTTGTATCAGAGTATAACGCATGTTACAGCCAGTTTGCTTATCAGAGTAGTCAGTCTTTTATTGTCAGGTATTTGCTTCAAGCCTCTATATATTCATTAAAACCTCAGACTTTCTATTGACTCACTGTCAATGTCTAGACATGTTCACTGGGAAGCTGTTGACAACAACTGTCAGAAAGTATTTCATGCTTTACACTAAGTTACCGATTACAACAAATACAAATCAACCAATACTAAAACGTAGCTGAAGTGATGCTGGTGCCAGATTATTTGTTCACACTAAAACCATTAAGATTTGTTCATCACACGAAGAAATGTTTACATTTATTTGTTGAAGTCTTTATGAAAAGCAGACCTTTGATTCTCCAGAGATTACAAACATGCCACAATTCTAAACATTGCAGATCACTGTGACAGTCAAGCTGGACAGTGGCAGAAAAACTGACCGTCATAAAACAAGCTCTCTACACAAGTACAGTGTTTTTACAGCAAGCTGGTTCTGCCAGAGATGACATCTCAGGTCAAAGGTATTTGTCTTGTGCTTATTTGTGCTGCTTCACTTTGATGTGCTTTAAAGGTATACAGCAGCAAGATTCAATACAAGCATCAATCTAAAATGGCTCAAGTTGATTGCAGATGTTTTTCATTCATACATGGACGGTGCTAGTTTATATATATAAACAGCAACAGTAGAAAGCAAGTGCACTTGGGTGCAAAGCACAGCATATAACAGTGGGCACAGGCAAAGGAACTCTGCTTAATGCACCAGCTACTCAAAATACAGCAGCAAAAAGGCACCAAGAGTATAGCATGTGAGTTTGCATAGCAGCAAGCAAAGAAGGCAGCAGTGTGTCACATACAACCCTACAGCACTGTATGTGTGTGCACATCTGTATATGAAGGTGCGTATAAATTACACACATAAAAAATACACAATGCTTGCCCCAAAATATGGAATGTGGGCCCTATATCTAATTTTCTACAATATCAGGCGCTTTGGAATAAGCACTGCAAGGTCTATGCTTGAAAACCACCATGGAGTGGCAACAGGTGGCCCTGAGCTTCGACTGCATTGATAAGGAATGTATGTGATATGTTCATATTTTCGCTACAGTCAAAGTAACTTTGATAGGGCTGACAATGCGTCAAATGGTCCCATGTGCTGAATGATATGGCCAAGTATGGACCCAGTGGCATCACCAGTAGTGCCAAGTTGAAGGCATGCATGGCAAAATATATATTGTGCAGCCAAAGAGAGCCACTGATTTGTTATTGTACTAATATTTCACTACTATTTAGAGTGGAATGATTCTTGATTGTGTTTGCTCTTTGCTTCAGAGCAAAGAGTCACGCATACCAGCTATATTGCTCTTATAACTTTTCTTACATTCTAAAATCACAGCAGGTGCAACTATGTACACATCGTGCAACAGGTGCATAACAGAATGCAAGTGTAAAACATTGTGTCAAAATTTACAGTCAAAATTATAAACAAAATGAAAAAAACAATCAGTTCACATCAGCCTGAAACACTCAGCTTGGTGCAATAACTTATACAGCAAAATACTCAATTAGTGTGACTATATAACGACATTTAGCAACAGCATGTCAACACTGGACCCCAAATAAGTGGGAAAGGATTACCAAACAATCTGTGTTTTGAGCAGTAAAAATGACTTGCATAAACAACTGCAGCACATGTCTATACAGATTTACAAGTTCTCCAAAAGGTCAAGCCTATAAAACAGCTGAACAGTTTGGGTAACATATTGCTTTAGAGCAAGCAGAAGTCAACACTTACATACATCATTCCTCACTAACACTGGTTATAGGCAGGAATCTCATGTATAGAATCAGACTTGTTTTACCCCCAACAGCCTTGCAGCTGAGTCAGCAGGATTCATCAGCATCTCATCAATGATCTTAGAGTCCTGGATTCCTAAGAGGTTCTGGATGAGATCGCCATTGCCACATTCGAGAGGGCTCTTGGTTTCCACATTACAGGCCCCTGAAGCCTCACCAGCCTTTCTTTTCTGCTTTGTAAGGAGGAGTAGTTTCTTTGAGGAATGTTTACAGTTAGGCTTGCCCTCTTCTTCTGAGCTATCTGCCAGCTCAGAGGAAGGCACATCTTGGTGCTTGCGCTTATGTCGGGCCATACTGCTTTTGGAAGGGAGCTTCTGGTGGCAAATGTCACAAGCAATTTCATCACACGCATGGCAGCCAAGCACATGCCTCTTCAGCCCATCACTAGACACATACCTACGCAGGCAGAAGACACAAGCAATACGGCACAGCTTGTAGTCATCATTGGATTCCAGCCTGTCATTTTTCATGTGAGCTGCCACAACCTCATGTTCCATATTTGCAGGCAAATGCAGGCCTGTGTGCTCTGACTTCAGATGAGCCAGGCAGTCGGAACGCTGCACAAAGGCTTGATCACACATGTGGCAGCGATATGGCACATCTATGAGCTGACCCACATGAAGCTCCACTTCAGCAGCTGTACTAAAGGCAGCATCACAGCAAGGACAGTGCAGTCGATCAGGGCGTTCATGATTGTTTTCGCTGCAATTGTCTGAGCTGCCTTCTCCAGCATCATCCATGGCATCCAGTGAGTCATCATTTGGTGGCTCACCATCCGCTACATTTGGCATGCGAGCATTCTTGTCAGTGCCATTGCGAGACCAGTGCTTGATGTACAAGTGTTTGCGCAGATTGCCTCGTGTTGAAAATGTGCTGCTTGGGCAGACAGTGCACTTGAATGGGCGTTCAGGCACGCAACGCGTCAAAAGATCGTTATGGCGGCCATGCTTGCGCACATAGTGTCGTTCACAGTTGGACTTGGTGGTGAAATAAATAGGGCAACGATCACACTTGTAAGGCTTTTGCCCTGTGTGTGTGAGAATATGCCGTCTCAGTGAGCTTGTCCACGGGAATTTTCGAAAACAGTAGGGACAGGCAACACTGTTGGGCGAGTCAGTATATGAGCTTCGTTTTCGCTCGCGATGCTCCCCACCATCACTCTCACTGCATTCACCAGTGCCTGTCTCTTGTGTTTCCTCAGGCAAACCTTTCTCATCCAGCAGGTACTGCTGAAATACCTGTGAGTTGGCAGTGTGGATCACAGAAGAAACGCTAGCTAAATCTGCTGAGCCTTCATCACTGCCATTTTCAACACTTCGGCTGGACAAGTCTTCCACACCCTTGTGGTCATCTTTTGACTCCACTTTTGTTTGTTGCTCTTGGCTTGTAACAGGGGGCACGGTCTCAGTAGCATCAGCTGCTTTGTTGGCTTTGCTACTTAAAACAACCCGGAGAGCAGTTCGTGTTTCATCAGATAGAGTGGATGAAAAAGGTTTCGATGAGCCAGGACTGTTCATAGTTGGAATGAAGTTCCGACTTCGCGTCGGTCTTGCATGCTCTGGGTGCTTTCTTTTGATGTGCCGCTCCATGTTAGACTTCAAAGTAAATCCTGCAGCACAATGAACACAACTAAAAGATCTCTGGTTCTTTGGTATAAGCTTGTCATTGACCATTTTAAATGTCATTTTGCAGATGTTGTCACCAGCACTTGAAGATTCTAGTATATTCGGGTTTCGAGTCAGCGGCAATCCATTGACAGGCGGACGTCCAAGAGGAGGAGTCTTAGAAGGCAACTGCTTTGAGCTGGGCTGAAGAAGCTGACTTGAAGTTTGTGGTACTGGTGGTGGCGGTGGCGGCAGTGGTAGCAGTGGTGGTGGTAGTGTTAGTGCGGCAGGCGGGCTAGCAGAATCAATTACATGGAGTGGTTCAGGACTGCTGAAATTTCTCCAGCTCAGATCGATAGCATGGACTGCGAGGTCCAATGGCTCTTCTTGTGGGGGGGGAAGCTGAGACAGGGAAACCAAGCTTTTCGCAGCAATAACTTGGTCATCGTTGTTGTTGGCTTCATTGCCGCCAGTGGCCACAACACGCACCGGCTTGAGAGTCAAATTGAGTGGCTCTGCAGCTTCAGATGAAGTCCTGGCTTCAGAAGGGCTTGGCGATGACAGGTCAAGACAAAGTTCCCGTGATGGCTCCTCAGGGGAAGGTTCTTCAAGTGCTGGAGGCTGGCTGCACGGAGCTGCTACATCAGTGGGTGATGTCTTCTGGGGACTGTCTTCAGTGCTCCCTGTAGTAAGATCCTCTGAAGAATCACTGAGTGCCAGTGGCTTGGCAGCCACAACTTGTGCTAGGCGATCGCGCATCTCAGGGTGCTGCTTAAGGGCATGCCGAATGCAATTGTTCTTTGTAGAGAATCCCAGTTTGCAGATGTTGCAACAAAATGGCTTTCTGCTGCAGCTGTTGTGCAGCGAGCGCAAATGGTGACGCAAGACTCTATTAAACTTGAAGTCTACACTGCAATACTTGCAGACAGTTTCCAGGCTGCCCACTTCAGGAGCCAGAGCTTCAGAACTTGTACTTCGTTCCGCCATGTGGGGGTTGTATTGCATGGCTCCTCGCACTTCACCTTTAGTCAACTTCTTGTGCCTCTTACGCACATGCCTTTCACAGTTGGCCTTGGTAGTGAAAGCGTACTTACATATTGCACATTGAAATGGTCGCTCTCCATTATGTGTTCGCAGGTGTCGTATAAGAGTACTCTTGTCCATACTTGTGTAAGAGCAAACATTGCAAGCATAAGGTGTTGACCCATGTGAGTGAAGCTGGCTATGCTTGCGCAGCAAGCCAAGACTTGAGAATGACATGTGGCACAACTTGCAACCAAACTGTGGCTGGCCTTCCTCCTCAGCATTGGATTCGTCTCGTATACCCTCATCAGGTTTGCCACTATCAGGACTAGCAGAGTCAGCCTCCAAAGGTGAGCCAGGTCGTGGAGAGGCCCCACTCTGGCCTGGAGAAGTTGCTGCTAATGGAGCTTTTGATGTCACGGATATTATAGACTGAATGTCAGCAAAGTCATGGCCTGCTTCTTTTTCAGGCCTAGATGAGCTACCATTGAAATAAGCATAACTTTCAAAATGCTCTTCTTTGCTTTGAGGAACAGTCTCCTCGAGAGCAGCACTTGATGATCGTGTCTGAAGCTCTAGCAAGGCCAAGAAATCCTCCTTGCTACAAGGAGGAGCACCACACTGTTCAGCTCGGCGATGCTTGAGCTGATGTGCCTCTAAAAAACGAGGGCTAGGAAAGTCACAGCTACAGCTAGGGCAAAAGGTACCCCGCCCATGAGCCTGGGCATGCAAGCGCAGGGCACTGCTGCATGGAAATGCACGCTTGCAGAGGTTGCACTCAAATGTGTGGAAGGCACTACTCGGTCGTCGGGCCTGGCTCTCACAAAGTGACTTAGCAATAAGGGAGAACTTGCCCGTGGAAAAGTCCACAAAGGTGAGGTCATGGAAGCCAGGACCCTGAGGTGCCACATCCTGAGGTTCACAGCGGTGGTCCAGGTAGGCTGCATAGCTGGCTGTCACCTGGCAGCACTGGGTGCACCGGATGGGCTCATGTGGGTGGGTGGCCATGTGGCTGGCCAGGCCAGCCCGGCACAGGAAGGCCTTTCCACAAACTGGACAGGACACTTGCTCAGGGATGGGAGACAGTGGGGGTGTGTCTACCTCAGGTGGACGCTTGAGACCCCGCCGAGAGGACCCCTCAGACTCCTCAGGCCCTGCATGTGTGCGCATATGTCGGTGCATATTGCCGTTGGTCGTGAAAGCCATGTGACACACAGTGCACTTGAAAGGCCGCTCGCCAGAGTGCACCAACATGTGTCGGTCCAGAGAGCTGGCTGAGCTCAACGTCTTGCCACAGAGCCGACAGGTGTGTGAGTGATCAGTCGGGTTGTGCTGGCGGATGTGGAGAGTTAAGGCATGCGATGAGCCTAGGACATCATCACACACGGGGCATATGTGAGGGCCTTCCACCTGCAAAAGAAGTGTAAAATGTCTTCATCTTCAAAACAGCTACTATATTATTCTTGAGCAGGTAGCACAAAATCCGAAGGTACAAACAAGAAACAAAGAGATGAGAGTAGACAAACTGACACGCTGCATTAGTAATTTAACTGAAAGAATCAGCATGATGGTTTTGTTTGAGAGAAAATGTGTATTTTTGTCATTGCTGCAAGTATTTGACAGGGCCCATAAAACGCTTGCTTTAGAGCTACTTTCAGGATGTGAAACAAGAACGAGCTAAAGAAACTAGGACATGCAACATTTCACCATAATACAGCAACAAAGCAGCGAGGCTATAGTATAAGTCAGTTTACCATAATGGTGTGCCCCTGCAACCTGTTCTGGCATTACCATAGCCTCAATTATTGGGTGGCTCACAACTGTATCTCAGAGGCCACAATTTACAACAGGTGCTGCAATGTGGGCATATATATGCTATGTGCTCGACATATTGCTGCATCATTTCAATGCTTGAAACATCTTGCCCACAGTTGTGCCATAGGGAAAATTATTGTAGCAGAGAACAGTGAAAATTCTATGAGCTAACTTGCAATAAAGTCACATCTATCATACAAAGTGAATGAAATCAGCATAATGTCATGCTTTTATGAGTATGCTTAAAGAGCTTTCTTCAGAGGTCAGCAAGGCACTTTCAAGGGGAGGAGTACACAAAGTTTTATAAATTTTTTAATATTTGAGTTATGATAGTGAAGGCTTGTTGCTGCTTGTTCACACCTAGTTTTTAGAGAATATATGGTGCAGTTTTCTTTCTATCATTTAAATGTAAACAGTGTTTGGGACTCTTTATTCAGTTTAATAAACCTGCAGTGCCCAATTTATCAGGTTTGACACGGTGTATTGATATAATGGAATTCTGATGTAAGCACAGAAAACTTACCATGTAGTTTAGCAGTGTTCCTGATATGCTGAGCTTCGAATTCTGGATACCAAACTGATTACTAATAATTTAAAAGGGCCCTACAACACTTTTCCAAGTAGCCATGGAATAGATTCACTGAAGAAGCTTATTGCCTCACGAACTGACCGTTTGTCACACGCTGCAATGCTTTTCTCTCTTCTCTAGTTTCGACGAAAGCACTGGAAGCTAAGCAAGGAGGGATGGCATGGGAAAGATGGTACGTGACACATGCCACATGACCTTGAGCACCCTCTCTCTCTCTCTTTTTCTTTGAACGCAGGGCTTTTCAGTGCGATCGCGTGCACACACACAGGCACATCACAGCCTCTCACGGCGGTGCCAGTAACTCCCGAGCACGCCGTGTTTGAATAAGCGAAAGTGTGATACAATGATTTTTGAGTATATAGCATGATTTCTTAAGAGAAGAAAAAGTGATTCTCAGCTTACTGAGTATTTTGTAAATTCCAGGCCGCGTGCTAAGTTATAATATTTGGTTTGAGTATTTTTGGGAGCCTTGAGTACCGGTCAGCAGCATTTTTGACGATGCTCAAGAAGTGTTGCAGGGCCCCATCGAGAAAGTCTCTTCTGTCGAAAATGGGGTAAAGAAAATCATCTAATTTTGTGTGATGTGGACTATGCTCAGGCACAAATTTCCAGTTAATATAGGCTCATTTGAATTTGGTAAACAGGGTATCAGTGGCTTTTGCAAATGAATGAGACCTTATTGACCTTACATTAAAATATGAGCACTCCAAAACTACAAATACATAATATTTTTTAGTATGATAACTTGAATAAATTATTTTTTGAATTGTTCATAAAAGAACCAACTTTGTAAATTCAACAAATGAACAGTGACCTTCAAGGAAAATATTTTTTGGAGTACAATTAGATGTGGCACAGATGTGTTGCTAAAACAGTTGCTTTTGGCAATGTTGATTTTGATTGATATGTGGGGTTTAACGTCCCAAAACCACTATATGATTATGAGAGACGCCGTAGTGGAGGGCTCCGGAAATTTAGACCACCTGGGGTTCTTTAACGTGCACCCAAATCTGAGCACACGGGCCTTGCTTTTGGCAATGTGACTATGGAAAATAAATGCAATAACTGTCACTTGCCAGAGACAATGCATGACCCAGACAAATGAAAATCAACACAGCTTCCTAGATCAGAGAGATTAAACTATGCCATCAACTCCCACTGCAAGACAAAATATCTCAAAGCTTTCGTCATAACCACTAACAGTCTGATGCATCACCCACTTAGGTGCTGCACCAAGATAGCTAATGAGAAGTGAACCATTGTCAGCCTTGCAGCTTTGTAAACAATTTAGACTGAGCGACATTGCGCTCCAAATGACTTTAAAGTTGCTCATGTTATTGACTCGGCTCAGAATAAGCTTTTCAAATAGCAAGAACTACAACAAGACACAAGTATATAGGACGATTCAATGTACAAGATAAAAAAAAGTGCTGTAAAATCAGGTAATCAGCATGAAAGCTCTGTACACCAACAGCAGTTCCACAACAAAAAGCCCAGAGGGCTGAAAAAACAGTTTTTAACAGTGCATGCTGTAATTTCAAATCAGTGAGTCCATCGTTCATCCTGAGGCACAAGACCCAACATCTGAGTGTCAGAATGCAGAAGCGTCCTTGGCACGTGCTTGGCCATGTACCGGACATTATGTGGGTCAGCACGAGTTCACCCAGATATAAGTTGGCGGTTATTAAGCATTTCCTGTTTGTTTAGTGGCCTCATTTACTGGACAACATTAAGGGAATTTTTTTTCCTTCTGAGAATGCTGTGATGTCTTGTGGCTAGCACTGCTTTCCAATATTTGGTAATATCTTTACATTTCAGCACAAGTTGCACCATAAAGTTGCACTGCAGTTGTTCCAAGGCACAGTACTCTACACGGTCCAATACTGAATGGTAATAACTTTAGATTTCAGTGCAAGTTGCTCTGTAAAGCTCCACTGCAGTTGTTCCAAGGCACAGGCCCTGCCATAACTGATATACTTGTCTGGCACTTGACATTTTCTCAGTGACAGGCAGTACTGTATTCGCTCTGCATTCTTTGGTTGTCACTAACTTGAGTGCTCAGTATTGAATTAAATTTTGAATATATGCGAGCTTGCATAACCATCTATTCTAAACATAGATGTTAAAAAGTAAATTGTCACCGAGACGCCACCAGTCACATCATATGCCTGTGATCCTCAGTAAAAAACTATGAACATATTACCAGCAGAGAATAATGTTCCAGCTTTACAGTTCCTCATTAATCCATTTCCCTAAGAGCTTAAGTATGATGAAACAATTCTCAGTTTGAAAAAAGTACACAATGCCATGGTACATCAACTTCAGCTTTGCCTATAACTTTTATGAAGAAATTTAAATTTCACTATTCTGGTGGCTGAGGTGTTCTGTTGTGGTGTTCCCTCGAAATCAATAAACAAAAAAGGAAAGCTCATTTAATAGCTATCTTTTGTGTTGTTTGCAGAATACACTGTAGAAAAGATGAAAAGCTGGTTGGCATAAAGGTAATTCTATGAAGTGAAATCTAAGCTTACCAGACTCCCTTCCCACTCACCTTTTTTTATGTCTGCCATGAAAAAATAGACCATCTTCTCAGAATGAAAAGCTATTTTCAGAGTTTTCTTCAAGAAAAATTACAGGACCTCAGTTGATTTTTACGAAGAGGTGCAACTGAATATAATGCAAATACAACGGTGATTCATTCATTTCACCTCAATGTTGAATTATGATGAGGCGCAACAGAAAGAAAAATTAAAAAAAAAAATGGAGGGAGCACGCGTACGGTCTAGATGCCAACCTCCTTTAAAACTGCTAGCTCTGTGCATTTGTGCTCATTTCCTGCGATGCTCCTGTTTCATTTACTTTTTTCTTGGTGGGCTTATGAACAAAAACAAAAGCCGGCGAGCGCACACCAAGAGTGCTCGCCACCCCTCCCTCGTTCTCCAAACGTGGGGCTCACTTCCCAGCAACCACCTCCTGTTTCATTTTTTATACCTGGGCTTCAAAATTTTCATGTGAAGCTACCTCCTACATTTTTTTTTTTGCTCCATGGTTGCTTACCGCTTGTACAAGAACATTGTGGTCATAACCATTCCACCTCAAAGATATGGGTGTTCTCTTGTAACTGAGGGCCCTATTGTTACCCAGTAATCCACTGAAATTATATGTTTTCTGGGGTTGCTGTATCCCCTAACACTGCAATTATAAATATGTACTCTTTGAACACACTTGGCATAAGCAATTCAGTAGAATATTCAGCTTCTGCCATTTCTTTAAGAGTTCAATTATTGACATAAGCTCAGTGCAAATTTAGTGCACCGTTTCTTAAACAGAAGACAGTGAAGGGTACCTATTACGTTTCCAGGATGCCATGACAAGTTTTGTATAAACTTCATTACTTCCCGTACAACTAACTAACAGTGAGTAGATAAAACAATGAAAACTACAACATTTGTTGACAAGGTCAAATAATTTCAGCATTGCATCGAAGCATCAAAAAACATACATTTGTGTACAGAATTGTAGCTGACAGGCGTGTTATTCCTTGCCACTCCCCCAAGTTTACTTAACTTAAACCAGTTGTCGTTACTGCAGTTAAAGTCAGCAACACACTCATTACAAGCCAACAGTGCGACGCTTTAAAAGAAAAGTCCACAGCACCATTGTACAGTCTCTGAGGCTTTCTTAGAGCATCGCAATGACTAGCTTTAGAAATCTAACAGCAGTACATACATGGCATTCACTAGGAAGTGTTATTGGTGGCTATGACACTCACCGAAGAGTTCTTTCGTTTGGCCGCTATTGTGTCCCTTTGCAGATCTCCATCTTGGTGAATATCTTGGTTTTCGTTCGTTGAAAGTTCGGTTCCGTTGTTGTCAAGATTCGAAGGAAGGCTGCTGGGCTTGCCTAAAGCAGCTGCTGCTTGCCCAGGGTGAAGCTGGTGATCAGAGGTTGACTCTGAGTGAAAAAAGCATAACCAGCTCCTTTGGTGACTGATGCAATCACTATAGCTTATGAAGACGCCCAGACTAGAAAAAATTTTTTACTCCTGATTTAAATTAACTAAACAGGTATGCAGCCACATAAGATGGCCAGATTAAGAACCACTCAATGTCACTTATGAAGTATGGGTTGAATGAAGAGCTTGAAGGGTATATTCCGACGACGGTGAACTCGAACGAGATTTTTTTATTCATAAGTGATAAAAACCCAGCTGATGAATAGTGCACAGCGAGTTACGAGCTGGAGCTTTCATTGTATCAAACATTCAATTGATGTCTTAAACATGGTGACTTTTACTACATCCATCTTACACTGGTACGAATGAGAAGTGCAGATAAAAGAAAACACGCAATCAGCAAAATTCAAACTACCTTTCTCAGTGTCTCCTGCACCATCATCTTTCATTGGGTGCGCAGGAGACAGCTTCCCAGGCTCTCCATTCATGTCTCATCGAGAATTTCAGCAGCCGCCAGGCATCAGTTATCCACAGCAATCCAGGAAGGCACTCTGTGGTGTCTTGATAAACAAGCACCTCGTGACAAGCCTGCAGCAAACATGTAGAGAGAGCACAAGGTGTGGAGTATTCCTTTAATGAGGCCGAATGAAGCAACCACTCAATGGTTTCAGTATGGTCATTGAGGAAGTGGCAAGAAGAAAAATACTGAAGGGCTGATCACATGGGCAAGAGAAAATGAAGTGTTCAAACGAGATAAACAAACCCTCACTCAAAAATGGTGCAATGGCTGCTGTGCTACCTGTAGCAACAGAGCCACAATGAGGAGGAGCTGGAATGTATACAGGCACTAAGGTATATATATTGTTGGGGAACTTTTACACTACTATTTTATGGTCACTTTTGATCACGATTGCTTGATAATGATTGGCTGCTTCACAAATGCTGCAGCTGGGGGGCCTATCACCATTGAGAAATTTGATCTCTACCGGGCTTAATGACAACCAGCAGTGCACTGTGTGACACTGGTATCGCTTATCGTTACTTATAGGACGGAAATGCACGCCAAGTGCCATAATCAGAGATACGATGGTCTTACTATAAAAACTATTCAGCATATTTTGAACAAAGCATACTGGAGTAATGAATTCGCAAAATCTTAACTCCCAACCACTTCACGATTTTGTGCTGGCAGTTTACAAGCCAGCACTGCACTCCACCATCCCAACCACTTCACAATTTTGTGCTGGCAGTTTACAAGCCAGCACTGCACTCCACCATATGTACAAAGAAAAAAAACGTAGAAAGTTCTTTGACTTTGTGCACATTTAAACGAATATGTCCTTATTAGTGGCATATGCATTGATGGGTGACTGAACATTACATTGGAAAATGGGAAAGAGATAGCCTTGCAATGCACCAGTGTTGGGCACCGAAGTCCCGGCCGAGCAAATGCCAACTGTCAGTAGAAAGAAGGAGCAAAAAAAAAAAAGTGTTCTTACACTAACATCAGTTCTATGTTGATTCCAGTGGACCGACTTTTAATAAGCTTGGGCATCCCAGCCAACCACTCATTCAACGCATAACAGTATTTCTATGCGAAAAAAAAAAAACAATGTAGAATTTACACCCGCAACTACCAACGGGTGGGTACTCATGAGCATTCACGAAAACTCCTACAAGTGGCAGCAAGATGTGCCGCGACAGTAATAGACAATGGAAGGACACACTCCTTGACTGGACGTCCCCCCCACCGCCTTCGCACGCGTCAGTTCTCCCTTTCCGAGATTTTAAAGGCACTCTGCGCGGGCTCCGAAATGACACGGCACGCAACATCATGATGGCGCACACGTAGTTTTGTGCAGGGGCTGTTAGAGAAATGAGCTCAACGAGGATCCTCACATGTCGGGGACGCGCTCCTCGCGCAGGGGATAGGAGGCTGGCGCCCGGGGCTGCCGACCGTGGAGTTATTGTCGGTCCGATGACGGAGAATTTGCTGGGAGCGCCACGATAAGCGGCCCGCGGATCGAAATTCGGGAGGGGGTAGGGAGCATAGAGCGCAGGTATCATCCCTGACGGCCCTCGGCATCGCGTGGCTATGGCAACGGATAAACACAGCGACCCAGCCGTCGGCGGCGCTCGCGGGGGACTTTACCGCATGCAGCAGCTGCCGCGTGAGCTTTCGAGAGAGAGGGAGAAAAGAGCTGGTCGAAATCGCGTCGCGGATCAATCGCGGCTGCTCGTCCATCACTCGCGCCTCTGCATGGAGGACGCGATTATTGGGCAAAGCTATCGCCACGAAGGCCGTGAACCGTAGCTGGCTGGGATCGAGCGGGCTCGCTCCGCACCCTGCAAGCGTGACCAAAAATGACATCCTTTTTGCGCGTTCCTGTCGCCACGCCAGGCTTGGCCACGAAATCATCTTTCACTCCATGCGTGCAGCAAAATATAGCCACACTACACCTGTATCATATGAGCCAGGATCGCGCCGCTTATAGGCGGCGCATTTCGGGGCACCTTTCACTACTATCAACGTTAACCCGCTTACAGAAAGAAAGCAGCAGACGGAATGCTACAGCTGGACGACAAGCCTACGAGTCCCATACCGGGCCTCCGCAATCAGTCCACATATGCGAAAGAAGCAGCGCACTTGAGAGGTGTTCTGCGCGCTCGCTCATGTTAGTTATTGTGGTAAGCGCGAATGCCACATTCATTACCGTTCAGGGTCCGGCTACCGCTATGCAGCTTAGTCGCTATCGAGGGTAAACGGAAAATGTGACGTGCCTGATCGGAAGAGGCGCTGCCGTAAAGCTAGCTACATACACCATACTCCCACACCGTTTCCTGGCAGACATACGCGCACGCACATGAAGTGGCGACTCTTGCAGAGATTTAATATCGAGCGAGCGCTTTGGGGCACACATTTGAGTGTCAGCAGCGAAAGAAGCCGTGTTCTCCTTCGAGAGCTACAACGTCCAGCCCAGAAGAATGGATGCTGCAGTCCATCATAGGCGCGACCACCGGAGGAAAAGTGTTGGTGAGCGCGCATTCGCTCGAGTCTCCCAATACGCAGCGTACGAGGAAAGACGGGAATAGCCCACGAGGACGACCGTCGAAAGGCACTCTCGCGGGCGCGGCTTCGTGCTCCGCAGTAGACGCCCCCCGCGCACGAATAGCAGCCCGACGAGGAACCGGCGGCGGCGGCAGTGACGAAACAGCCCTCGCGACGCCTAGCACGGAATGGTGCGCTTTGCGAGGCTTTTGGCCACGACGTTCATATTCGGGGCGTTCTCATTCGCGAAGTTTACATCTGCACTCCTTCACGAAAACTTTAAGTTTAATAAAAGAGAAGCGCTGAGGACACCTAATGGACGTCAAGGTCGAGATGATCACTCCGATAACCACTAGATCGGCGCAGACACGCAGTGGCGGATCGCGAAGGCGGATCACAGCCGAGCGATCGTAAACAAGACCGCGATTTATTTCTCGCCCTATAACTGATACAGGCCACCAGGCTAAAGTGCAGTGAGGGCGTTCCCTCGACTGCTTTTCCACTCGGAAAACATTCCGAACGGCTGCGTCCAAGGCGCGCCATATTAAACGCCGCATCACGGTGTGTAAGCTACGGGGTTGTTGCATCATTCTGTTACACAGTCTGTATTCCAATGTATAACCGATGTTTTTTGTTCTGAAATCTAATAGAAATAATTAAAAATAAATAAAATGTATGTGCGTCGCAGTGTTCATGAAATGTGAAACCTCGAGTCTTTATCGAGAAATAATTTAAAGATTCCGGCGAAACCTGGTCGCGTGCAGCAACTTAAATCGTTGGCACTGCAATCGTTTTTCATACCTATCTGATTGCGCGGCATATACATTTCGATACCCACGTCTCCCATTGAAGCTGACACGGACTAGATTAACGTCGACGCAAATGAGGATGATATAGTGATGCTATTTGCACATGCGCTGGCTGAGAAGCAGTTCCGCGGAAAGATCGAACGGCCCCCATTTTCTCGCCCACTGACATGAAAAAGAAAAAAAGCTGCGCAAGCCACACGAATGCGCTTGTCTTGCATGCGCAACGGAGCAGGTGCGCTAGATGCTTCTCCTCGCTGCCGCCAGTCGCAAAGGGCTCCGAAACAGCCTCTGGATGGCCCCGCCAGGGATCGATGGCGGGCCCTCATCAGACCGAGCGGACACGGACCAAGGTCAGAGCGCACGCGTGAGCCACTCGGGCGAGCGGCGCCGTTTCTTGGCCCGCCGACGCGCCTCGCCCGGCCATGAACCGCGCCGCCGAAATTTTTCTAACATCTATCCCGAGAAAGCGATGCCAAAGATAGGCGATGCTACATCAAGGCAGAAGAAAATGAACTACCGTCGCTCTCGGCAGAGCGACGGAACCTACTGCGTCCGCGGGAATAATTAAATGCCCGGGGACCAGGAGGTGATGATAGTAGCGGCCGCAATGGCGGAGTCCAGCATCGGCCGACATCCGCAGCCGGCGGCGCAGAAGGGAAGGAGGGAGGTGTTCCCGTGTTGTCTTCCCGTCACCATGGCTGCGCTCTCTTCTTGCTATTGATCGGGCTCTCCCCCCCGCCGCCAAGACCGTCCCACCCAGCCGAGATGGGCGCATTGCTACGGAGAGGATCGGCCGCATGAACAGGGCACAATCACTACGGAGCTTGTTCCGCCACCAACGTTTCGCAGCAGCTTGACATCGCGTTCGGTTTCCATTAGACCGCAAGGTATAGATTAGCGAACTTGACCGTTGATAGTTAGTCAACTTGCATTTGATAAAAAGGTGAATGGCCATGCACGCTTTGCAGCCCACAAATTATCGTAAAGCGCACTTTGCGGACTAGACACGCAGTTGTTATTGGCGCAATATGGAGGTCTGAGCGGCCTGATCAGAGTGGTTTAGGGGGTCCTACGTGCCACAGTACTGACAGCATCGCATACCGCCTCAGTACTAGTGATGGCGATACACAATATGTGCAAAACCTACGACACCGTGGTCCCCACAAAAACCTTATCCCCACAAAATAGATGCCCCCCCCCTTTTTTTTTCAATAAAGGACTTTCCATCATACTGTGCTCTGCACTGACTTCCTTCTGATGGATCACCTTCCGTTCTCTACTTGTGCCGTAAGGAATCAAAAAGATAAACACAGCAAGATGTTCATGTCATAAACTTTGCCACAAAAATGAAAAAAAAAAGTTTCGCTGAGCAGTGACATGACAGCTGGCAAAATGTCATGAGCTGTAAGCATTCTGTTTCGTACGGCGTTTGTCGTTAATGCGATAAATAGCTACCGCCGAGAACTAGGAAACTGCGAGTGGTACTCGTTTTGTGCAGGTTGCGCCTTCCCTTACCGGTGTGTAAAGATGCGATTTTTTTTTACTTTCCTTAGCTCACCGGAATCAGCCACTAGTTTCTAATAATAAAAGCAGCCCGTGGATTCTTTTTACTCCGTGGATCCCTCCCGCCGTATCGCGATAATATTATTCCAATTGATTAACCGGCCTCGCGATACAGACACTTTTACTATTGCACCCGCATTTAAAGCAAGCATCTAGCCATGACTCCAGTTATCAGCTATCGCTGCGACGAGCACAGAGGCTGGGTTTGGTCACGTCACAGCTGGTGTCGAGGGAAGGCTTTCGGTAAGTTCGTTTCAAAAACCGACGCGCACCCTTCAGACAAGCGATGACAATTTTGGTCCACAGCCTCGAAAGTCAGTCTACGTCAGTGCCATCCCGCTGTTTTTTTTTTCTTTTTGAGAGCAGAAAAAAAAAAGATTCATAAAAGAATCAGACAATGCGCTCAATAACTGTCACTACTTGTGGAAAGAATAAATATGAATTCACAGACACCTCCGCCGCTGGGAAGGCGGCGTGGCGTGCGAACCCCATGCAATATACACAGATGTGGAGCGTCGCTTTAGAGTAGAGACCAATGCATCAGCTCCCGGCGCGATCTCATAGGCCTGCATTTTCATAGGCCTATATTCACACTAACCGTCAGCAGGAAAAGAAACTTGAGTCTGACGATAGCTCTACGCTGTTTCAAGAGTGCAATGTTGTTTGTAGCCATAGGTTATGAGGGTGAATTAAGATTGCGATAGGCATTACAAATGGATCTTGTCGCCCTTCTCTGGACCATTTCAAGTTTATGAATGTCTCCTTTAAAATATGGGTCCCAGACCACGCATGCGTACTCTAAACGGGTTCGAATAAATGTACTGTATGCAAGAAGCTTTATTTGAGATGGCCCGTTTTTTCTTTAGTTTGTGTCTTAGAAACGCTAGCTTTCTGGAGGCGGAGGAACAAGGGTCGTCAATATGGTTGCTCCAGGACAGTCAACTGGTAATCTTGACTCCCAAGTATTTAAAACTGTTCACTTAGATCAGAGGATTGAAAAGAAGCCCAAAAAGCGGCAAGTTCTAATATTCGTTTGCGGTTAACCGATGAAGCGCCGCTACGCGGCTGCTCCACACGTCTCCGGTGCGTGGCCTCCAAGACTGCCGCAACGGTCGGGCTTTCCCTGTGCCCCCCCGGGAGCTCCCCCGTGTATCGCTGGATCTTTTTTTAACACCTGTTTACAGCTGACCGGAAACGTAGCTTTCCTTCCTTTCGCGCGCACTTTATTCTTGTCGACACAGCTTCCTTAATCACGCCTTAACGAGACAAAGCCTCCGGTCTACTGGGACCGCCACATCACTTGGTCAACCTTTCGCGCCACGAGCGGAAAACTGGTTACATATGCAGCCCTTTCCGTCCGCTTCAGTACGGCCGCCGAGGTTCGAACGCTGTTCTGCTTAACCGATTGGCCCCACCGTGGCAAGGCTACAGGCCACGAAAAGTGCTGCTGTATTTTACACAATTAACGTACCACAATATTGCAATACCAAACGGGCGTGTTCACGAAATTTCCGCTCTACCGGAACACAACGCAGTCGCTGGGGAGTCGAACCCTAGGCCTTGGAATGCGCGAAATACAATGGCCGCGAATTGCGCTGTCGATCCGCACGCTTGCAGCCGAGTTCGGGACAGAGCGACGAAGTGCTGCAGCGTGTTCGGAAACTGGCCGCGTTCGAATGTGTGACAGCGCGCACTACCAAAAGAAAGAACAATTCGCGAAACATGACAGAGACCGCAGCATGTACGTCGCACCTGCGGAGTGCACACGTTATCGAGCTCTCATTTATGAAGCTAGGGACATGGTACTGAAACAATAAATTACAATGAGCAACCCAAATGATACGAGTTATAACGATATTTTCGCCGGGGTTATGGTGACAAGCTGTATACAGGGCTCTGAATTGTTTTTCTTCAATCGCGTAACTCCTGCCTCATCTCTCTTTCACACACACACAAACACACACACACACACACATGATTTCGCATATACGACCGGAATAAGCCATCACGGTCAGTCATCGTGGTCATCATGGACAGCTGGGCACGTTCTATAGTGCAACTTCAGAGGAGGCAACCTCATAGTTTTATACGGTCCACTCGGCGAACATCCCGAATTTGATACTGCGCGATTACGCGCCGAAGTTATCACATATATCTCTGGCGGTCCTGATATGCCACAACGTTCGTGCCATCTGTAGTGCTCTACAAGAGCGTCATCGTGCCGTAGTTAACGCTCGGCCGAAAGGGGGAGCGGTGCTTATAGCGCATGCGCAACCGACGGGAGGCAGCGTCGGTAACGCATATGCGAAATAGTAAGACGACCACCACTCGGTCGCCTTTCTCGTCTTCGTACCATTTCGCGCGCGATTTTCCCTAAACGGTGGCACACGCTAAGCTTGAGCAACGAGGCTCGCTTCCTTCGTCCGAGCATTTTAGTCGGGCGTTCTACCGGCTGTCCAGCCAGCTTTAAGGAAGGAATGGACCATCGCGCTTCATTTTGACACGACGCGCATGTTCTTACGGACTCTCCCTTCCGCGAACTTCAGATTAACGAATATTTCGTAATAACGAACTTTTAGAAAATTCCCAGCGGTTTTCCTATAAATTCCACACAAAAATCATTTAGTTTTCAGGATATTACAGTTTAATGAACTTGATTTGTCAACCCAGGATCGTTTTTTCTAAGATCGATTCAGTGAATTTTTGCGCTCTGCAGTAATGGTGTAGCCGATGCATCACGTCCCCCCATCTATCGGCGGCGGTGCAACATTGCTTCAGTGACTTCGCACTGCTTGTGCACGCAGCGGCACCGAGGCAAAGTGTCAATGCGGGCGACGAAATGGAACAGCGTAGGCTTCAGTACTTGCGCGAAGCTATCATATTTGAAAACTATCTCCAGTGTTCGTCCGAACGGAAAAAAGAACAGCATAAGACAACGACGTTGTAATCGCTGAAGCAGGTTCAATATCCTGTACCTCTAAAAGAGGTTGTAGTATATGCGAGAAAGTAGCAAGATTTCGTGTCTCAGCAACAAGCTGTGCCAAAGGCAGTGCACAGAAACGTCTGGGCTATCTGGACAGCTTGTCTCTCTTCTTGCGCTGTAAGGACGCCGGTAGAAATCAAAATGACAAAATTATTTTCAAAATAGAATTTGGCCCGTTTGATTTGATATCTGCTCTGCCCAATTCTTTTCCACATTCCAATCAATACACAATTCAGCGATGAGAGTGCCCCGCCGTGGTGGTCTAGTGGCTAAGGTACTCGGCTGCTGACCCGCAGGTCGCGGGATCGAATCCCGGCTGCATTTCCGATGGAGGCGGAAATGTTGTAGGCCCGTGTGCTCAGATTCGGGTGCACGTTAAGGAACCCCAGGTGGTCGAAATTTCCGGAGCCCTCCACTACGGCGTCTCTCATAATCATATGGTGGTTTTGGGACGTTAAGCCCCACAAATCAATCAATTCAGCGATGAGAGTTCGCCGTATATAATTTTCGCATCCTTCGACGGCACGCGAATTCGGCTACAGGCGGGTAACGGTGGAACGATAATGCTTTGCCAGACTACCGTATCGCGAGGTCGCAGGTTCGAATACCATAGCCGATAACGACGTCGATTCGGGCAGAAAGCTGTAGCGTAGGGCGACGTATATTGCGGAAGCAAGTTAAACCCAGTGTCCGCGACCACGGCGAGCAGGGCCGACACATCGCGGAGTGCATGCACGTGTAGCGTATAACACGCGGTATCGCACCACCCGCATCGGAGGAGGCTCCGGACATAGAAATTCCGCGTGAAGTCAGCGAGGCGAGAAAGTGTGGCGAACAACGAGGCCAGGAAAAACAAGCAAAGATAAGATAAAGCGATAGCACCACTGAACCTGACATCTTTAGACAGAGTTAAAAAAGAAAAAGAGGTCGTGTTTGTGGACCGAAATGCGAGAAAATAAGAAAGTGAAGGCATACAACCGACACGCCAGCTGCAGCGACTGTACCCCTCTCGCAGATAGTGACACCTTCTTTTTGTCACTAGTATATCTAGCCGCACTTGAGGAATGTGAAGAGCAACAGACTACATCTTACTTTTCTTTCTTTCAACTCGCGTAAACGTCTTAAAAAAATAGTTTGTGCAATGTTTACGCGATCAAGGAGCGCGCGCGAGAGAGATAGGGAGGGAGAATAAACTGTCTTTACTCCAGAGCCTTGATATTGGAGCCTGTTGTGGTGGAGGAAAGCTGCACGTACACTCTCTGGGTCGCGCGTTTCTTTGTCCCACAGCAGGCTTCCGTCTCACCACCGCGCGTTCCCTTTCTCGAAAACTGCGCCGCCTTCCGTTCAGGAACGTTTTTTTTACTTTTTTTTTCATTGGTCGATTACATTTTTACTCTGTAACGGCCAGAGTAATTCTTTTTTTTTTGTTTCAATCAATTACACGTAACTGGTAAATTTATCACGCGTGACAGGCTTGTGAAAGGCGATGCGACTCTTTTAGCATTTGTACTTTCATATCTGACACCATTTTATGAAGGTGTTTCTGCTCGACTCTGCCATACTAATCTCCCGTGTACAAAGGCGGTTGTGAGCAAAGCGTGAGGCTCAGCAAATGGCGTTAAGAGATTTTGTTTTGATATTAAAGCCAATTTTTCCATGGCGTACCTATACTGACATCGACACTAGCTTGACGTCCGGCTACAGTGCTAATTCTGGTGACTTCACGCGGCAGCCTGGCCAGTTGTGATTGATTGTGTGAAGCGGCTTTGTGCGCGACGTGAAGCTCATACCGTGTTGTGACGTCAGGGTGTACAGTAGAAACCGGAACAAGCCTTTTAAAAACATACTCTCATTACTTCTTCAGGGTGAACTCACGCTTAGCTGTACGTTTTCTAGGCTCTTGAGGTCTTGGAGATGACAAATAAAGATTTGCGTCTCAATACCCCTTTAAGCATGTGCATCTTTCCGCGTTCCACGGCATATCCATCAGGCTACCGCGGAAAGCGAACAAACTACATAGCCTGGTGGGAGCGCACGTTTCGACCGGCAAACCACAGTTCTATATTTGCTTCCTCACATGGAGGGCATGCGCGGCGCAGCCTGCATTGCCTCGGCACCACAGTCGGCATCTCGCTGTGGTTTCGCTTTTACGTTTTCATTCCCGTCCTTTGCTAGATATGTAGGGTTTAACGTTCCAAAACCACCATATGATTATGAGAGACGCCAGAGTGGAGGGCTCCGGAAATTTCGACCACCTGGGCTTCTTTAACGTGCACCCAAATCTGAGCACACGGGCCTACGACATTTCCGCCTCCATCGGAAATGCAGCCGCCGCAGCCGGGATTCGATCCCGTGACCTGCGGGTCAGCAGCCGAGTACCTTAGCCACTATAGACCACCGTGGCGGGGCTGTTAATTGCTTAGGGTGGTAGAATAACATACCGCTGAGCTAGCTGGACTGTATTAATTTTTAAAAGGCAGGGCGTGAAAACGGAGACATGATATGGAACGTGTGTGGTGTCTTGGCTTTGCATGCTTTTAGAATTAGGGCGGTAACTTGGGCTTTACGAACTGACACTTTCGTTCAAGGGATATGGTCGCGTAATACCTGTGCAGAAATTCAGCTTTACACATGTTCATAGTACGTAACACTTCGGTTTACGCCGCCCAGTGCTGCTAAAGTTTTCATCGGCGCGAGAGTCTTATCATTCTTTAGAAGTCCACCAGACGCACCGTCTATTTCAGTGCCCACGGATCGGTTACATAGTCGCGGTGACTATTGGCGCCAGTTCGCCAGCCGTGCAGCTCTGTCCTATATTAGCGCGCGCTCAAAGGCACAGTCCAATTATAGGTGACTTACAAAATACCACCCCTGGTGGACCGTTCAAGAGCAACGCGAAGCAGCACACAGACGGCAAAACTTTGCTGTATCGTTCAACTAGATCATAGGGGCTACTTAATTATGTGACGGCCTACTCACACATGCAGTCATGCCGTCGAACGCAGGGCGTTCTTCGTTTGGCGACGTACATACATTCCGTTTCACTTTCGCCGCACGGCCCGAGACAGTTGCCCGAGAATGCGATAGTGTCGCAGAATTTTCAAGAGTTCCAGATTCCGCGGTTTTCGCCACACGCTTGTGGGTACCGCTCGGCGAAGCCGTTACCGGTGCACACGGAAACCTTCACGCAACAATAGCATTTCTAGCGCAACACACACACACACACACACACGCACGCACACACAGCGAGAGCGGGATGCGCGCGGGACAGCAAGTAATGAGTGAGTGAAAGGCACAATGCATTGCAAGCATCAACTCAACACGCACAAGAGCAAAGTCCATGTACGAGACTGCGGCGCTTTGCAAAAGACGGTATGTCAAGCACGATCGACTTTCCGCAGGAGGCTGCTACGAAAAAAGCTTCACGAGACAGTTGTGCCCGCCCAACGTTCCCCGTGATAAAACTACACTGAGGTATAGGGTCCTCAATTTCTGCATCTTCAAAAGACAGACTCTGATGAGTTCCAAAACTGCCTATCACCGGACCTTGCAAACAAGGTCTGTGACAACATAATCAAGTTAGGCTCAAGTGCTCAAGCGCCATCTACAACTGCCACTGCAATAACTGGGCAATGGTACTGAGTCCAAGTATTATCTCAATAACTGCTTTTTCGAGCATCGAAAGCGAACAACCAATCATTTTTTTTATGGTTACTCAAGTGCCACGCTATGCGCGGTGGGCGCCTGCATACGGGATACCCGTATTCGCGTGCTGTGAATGACGTCACGATCAATGTGGGAAACGGGAGAGATGATATCATTCCGCGTTCTTCCCTGAAGGAAGACATTTCTGGACGCACGCTCGCACGCCTGATGCAGTCGTGTATGGGGGGTTGCAAGACTTCTCCATAAGCCTTTGCTTCTTGCGCCATATTCTGCACCCCGAATGCGCGAACCTAGCAACCGTGTTTGGCAGACAGGGCACCTGTGTACATAATTGAGAATACTCCTTAAGAGAAAGAAAGAAGAAATGGGCTTCGACAACTGCCGTGAGGGTGCAATTCCCCCCTCTTCCATTTTTCCCCCGCTCATTTAGAGTAGCGGTCAACGCGCGACACTAGACGCTGGCCGGTACTCGTGCTTCCGGCCACTGGCTGGCACGCGGCGACCGCAGAGCCGGATGCGTGCGCCGCGCCGGCAGAGAGCCGTGCCAGGAGCATCCCTCACCCCCCGGGCGGACGCAGAGCGGCAGGAGGAAAAAGCCGAAGACAACATCATACCCCCGCGTGCTTTTCGGAGAAAGCGCGCTTTGCCGAAAGCTGCAAGGCGCCTTCCGATCAGGATGCCGCGCAGTGAGGGCGTTTCGGAGGCACTGTCGCGAAAATGTCGCCAGCAAAGATCGGCGCGTGAAAAAAAATTCTCAACGGTACGGAAAAGTTTTAAACAGCACGCACTACTGGTTGGGTGCGCGATTCGCGTCTACCGGACAGATCGGCCCACCTGGCGCCTTGCCGTCTCAAAGGATCGACTCCTCGACAAGTCGCCGCACATGCGCCAGCATGCACGTCAGAAGGTAAGAAAACGCTGGGATGCTGCCAGATCGGCGCGAAACCGAGCATCCCGACGGTGCCTGGCGCGCGCCGCCATGGAAGATGCTCTCACCTGGACAGGGCTGATCGCCGGCGGGCGGCCGCGGAGCGAGTCCGCGCGCGCTGGGCTCGGCGCGTCGGCCGCGAGCGCCGTTGCCCCAGCGACGCTCCTGTACACACACACACCGGGGCTCCCCACCTGCGCTGCAGATCCGCGGATGGCGGATCGATGGAATGCCCCATCACCGCCCCGCCGCTGGGAGGGCCACGTGATCACGGACAGTGGCCGGAAAGCCTTTCTCTCCTCCCTCCCGCGCCCATGGAGGAAGGCTGATCGGGGGACTGCTGCCGCCTTCCCGCATCCCCCTGAAGACGAGGAACAAACGACGGAAACACGACGTCACATCCGCACGGCGACGAGAGCTCAGCCGCTCCCATGCCCGTTTCTCTGGCGACAAACGCGTGTTCGAGATTCCGAGAGGCGCGATTGCGGCACCTGCTGTTGTTGTTGTGACGCAATAGAGCGCTGACCACAGATTCCGGCGCGAACGGGGAAAAACCTGGCTCCTTCGTCAATCCCATTAAAAGTCCGGTCAGCCACGCACCGTCGTGGCCGTCACAGATTGTGCGTTGCCCTTTGGAAAAAACATCCGTTCGCGCTCAAGGAGCTGCGCAGAGACACCGCGGCGGGGAGCGCCGCAATCGATCAACATCCCGGGGAGAGGCGGCCGTTCGACAAAAACGGTCAAAACAGCTCCGTTTCTCCGCGCGCTTTTCGTCGCGCCATCAGCGATGACCGCGAGCTTCTCGGGCCGCCGCCAGGTGACCCGCGGCTCGCCCAGCCAGTGGCGCAGTATCGATGAAGCCCGCTGCTGCAGTACGTCAGCCGCGGCGGCACCGATTTCGCGCCGCCGATTTCTCGCGGGATCACGTCAACGAAGATATAGCGCGAGAACAGAACGACGACAAAGAGACAAGAGGAACGTCGTTCTGTTCTCGCCTATATACCAACGAGCCCAAACTGCCGCACTTGTAAGTATCATTTCAACGGCACGGCGGGGGCGAAAATGACTAAGAGCGCCCAAGCTCTGGAAAGCATCCAGACGCGGAACCGAACACTCACGGCGTGGGAGACACGAGATGCGTTATCGTACAGCCATTGTTTGCCACTGGGGAACATTCACCCGTGCCCGTCAGCGCGGCGCGTCACCCACGATAAAGGCAGACTGAACGCCATACTGCGCGCCGAGCGACAAACGATGGTGCGCCACGGTGCAGGTGTCGGCCGGCGCGCCATCCGCAAGGGGCTGGTCGGACAGCCGACTTGCTGCGCCGCTAAATTTATCCCGCGAAGGTAGGCGACCTTGGAGGAAAATCGCAGGCAATGTTCGTAGGAGCAGCGCAGAAATAAGCATCGCAGATCGACACGGTCTCTCGAGAAATGGTCGGCATGGGAAACCAATCTACCGGGATTGCCCGACCAAGCGATGCTCCACAATTAGAACGCGAAAACAAAGTCGTATGGTGCCGCAAAAAGAAAATTACGCGCACGCCACTACGAGTACAGCTGAGAGAGATACACAATCGCACGAGCACGTAATCTGCGAGGGCCTACCACGACCACAGCCACGAGAAAGAGATAATAGTGAGCAAGATCAAGGTCATTTCCGGAGCCCTCCCCTACAGCGTCTCTCATAATCATATGGTGGTTTTGGGACGTGAAACCCCACATATCATCATCATTAAGACGACAGCTCACTCTGTTAGCTTACGGATGAAAAATTACTTCTCGCCAAGTAGGTACACGGAAATGTGCCAGCTTGATAAGTGATCAGTGCTTGCTGCTGGCATCCGTTAATTGGGTCAATGCGGTGGTCGCAAATACGCTATAATCGACGCGTATGACGCTTTGAAAGCAAGACAGTTTACGTTCGATCAAGACGCCAAACGAAGCCTGAATCCGTGCTCCAAGCAAGCGCTCGGAGGCAACGTCGTACAACCGAGGGCAACGGCCACCAAGGTCGACAGCATTCCTGGTGCACTTACAGGAACGCCAAGCGAAGCTGTCAGCATGGATCGCTGGGACACACATCGGTTGGAGGCACCCAGCATCACCGCTGACGGATTCTTCACGCAGCATCTCGCGCGTTTGTTTTTTTCGTATACGACCACAATACACCTCCACGGGCAGTACTGGATGCACGAGACAGCTCACGACTCTATACCGACCATGATGCCTCTTCAAAGCAACGGCAGCCCTAAGAAAACGAATAGGCGGATGTCAGTGACCTGAATGCTAAGCCCAACTCCACCGCGTTTTAGCGGACTGGTGCGAGAGTTCCTGTTCTTCACCGAAAATGCACGCCGCCCTTCCACCCGCACGAAAAGTGCAGTGTAGTGGTCTATTATATAGATATTCAAGGAAGCGAGGCAAGAGCCGAACACGTGCGGACAGGCGAACAACAATGAGAGGACACGCGACAATCGGCCGGCGGTACAGGGAGAAAGTGGTTTCTCGACTTTTTCTCCGCCGCGTATCCCGACCACAGAGAGCTCTCATCGCAGCCGGTACGTGTCCGGCGTCCTTCTCCCCTGCCATTAACTCACCCTTCCCCCTCCCCGCGCGTTTACGCCAAAATACGGCCCTCTACCGATGAGCCAAGCGCCCTTGACCACGCCTTGGAGTCCCCCCCTTTTCACCGCTGCAAAGGAGAACGCATGGCTGCCATAGCGTGGCCTCCCCGCGAAGGGCGCTCTCTCCTGGAGCAGCAGGAGACGCGCCGGATGAACTGGTCGCCGCTGGCACACCAAGGCTGCAGTTTCCTCGTCGGCTAGCCCTGCGGCGAACGGTTGTACGCCGCGCGGCCGGTTTTTTCCCGGCGGGCCAAGCCCCGAGCTTCCTCGACGAGTTGCCGCGCGTGCCGCAAACCCGACACGCGCCCCGCGAGAACGGTTCCGTCGCCCCGGAAACGATCCCGTCGCAGCCGCCGCAACCCGACCGCATTCAGTGCGTATCAGCGGTGACGCACGCTAAGAAGCGCAGCACTGCGATCGACGACGGGCCGATCAAACGAGCAGCCGGCACGATCCTCGCTCGTCCATCAATTGGCAAACTAATTAAAAGAACACGAGAGGGGGGAATCTATCGATGGCTATATTTTTTTCTTCGTTAGAACCTTAACGAAAACCATCAGACTTCCAAGTATCGGCGACGACGTAATTTTTTAGTTAAACATAACGCAGTTATGAAGAGCGTAGATAGGCTGCACCGGTATTAGCTCCACTTTTCGGCGATCCAAAAAAGAGTGAAGAAAGTTTCTTAAGGTAGAAAAGGTGAGAGGCCGGCCTCAATCAGAATTGCTACTTACCGTTGGGCAAGTGATGTGAAGAGAGATTGCGAGGCGGAGTTAATACTACGACTATACGTCAAAGCCTGTCACGATTTCTCGGGTGTCGATCAGCGTTTGCCTTTATTTTGCCTTAATTAATGAAGCCAGTGTCAAGATATAGCACGACAATGACAACAAAATGTATATTGCACAAATGGACGCGGCAAAAATCCCCTCGAATCCGTGCCACATGTAACATTACTATTTGGCCACTGCACGCTCCTATGTCACCGTTGAACTAATGATTGTTGAAGTTTAACGTCCCAAAACCACGATATGATTATGAGAAACACCGTAGTTGGAGGGCTCCGGAAATTTCGACCGCCTGGTGTTGTGTAAAGTGCACGCAAATCTGAGCACACGGACCTCCAGCAATTTCGCCTCCATCGGAAATGCGGCCGAGATTCGAACCCGCGCCTCTCGCTTCAGTAGTCGAGCATAATCAATAGACCACCGTGGCGAGTGCTGCAGTCGTCGATATCGTTTGCGAAGAATGGAAGACTGCTTGCACATAGCTGACCAGATAGTTTTTGAGTTCGTATCGCGAATTCAAGATAACGATATACGAGACGCTCGAGCGAAAATCGCTCGAGATACATCGACGAGATACTGGCGGATAGTGTTTTTGACATGTCTATAGTTCGCATGTAGTTGCGCTCAGTGAAATGAGTCGTCCACTTCCGAGAGATTTTCTCATCGAATGACGTCAGTTTTACATTTTATATTGCACCGATACTGCGATTACTGATTGCTAAGTGCGAACCACCGAACAGCCACTTCAACACGGATGCTCAATGACTGCACGCGCGAGTAGTTATCTCCGTAAAGCGAGTGAGGCGCGTGGACATCACAAAACCAATGACGCATGGCAGAAAAGAAAAAAAATACAGATAGATAACCAACCTAATCCCATGTAGCACGACGAGCATACCAGTGTCCCGGGATGCAATTACAATCATAGCTGTAAAAAAAAAAAAAAAGAAACACTGCGTCGCAACTAGGCGCTGATGCGGGGAAACGGTCCGAGAAGGAGGAACTGGAAATATGGCGGCATTAGCGTCGCTCCCTTATCACTCCCATTACACGAAACAGACGCTTATCTCTCATGAAAGCCCCGGTATATCGTATCCTGTATCTAGGAAGTTCGTACCCGCGGACGACGCGCACTTCCGCCAACGAGCTTCTTTTATCTCCTGCTCGCCCCCCTCCCCCCTCTTCCGTCCGCTCGGTTACAGTCGCGTTTAAATACGGCTTTTCCTCGTGGCGCTCTCAGAAGCCAAGATTATAATCCTTCGTGCAGGACAGAACCTCACCGCGAAACAGTATATATGCTGCTTGGCAATGGTCAAGCGGACTATCACGACGTTTCTAAATCACCACAGTCTGAATCACACTTGTTAGCTGCGAGCTTCCGTCCATGCTTGTCATGGCGTGGAGTATGACTATGCTTGGTATCATTACAGCGTCCGTATCTGCGCGCGCACACACACACACGCATATATATATATATATATATATATATATATATATATATATATATATATATATATATATATATATATATATATATATATATATATATTGAGTGAGTCTGCGTGAGGTCCACTTTTTATTGCTGACCTATAGTCGGCAATAAAAGATGTGGCCGACCGGCAACTACAGACAAGTGTGATCACGTTGCAGGGCAAACGAGATGTGCCACTGAAGAAACGCGGCAGAAGTCTGCCGCTTCGCTGTGTGGCGAAACCACAATACGCAAGGGCGCCCGTTTCAACAACGGCAACAACAAAAATGAATTCGGGATGACTCCAAGCGTTTGAAACGCGGCCTCGCAGAGTAGAAGAAAGAGCGCGCAGCCACAAAACCAACTCGCCGCGGCGGCTTCTCCGCATTTCGGTCTTCCCAAAAGATCGGCCCATAGCGGCGAGCGATAAGGCGCCGCACCAAAATATACGGGCCGGCGGAAGAGCGCCGGGCGAGGAGGAGGAAGGCGACCGGATAAGCTTTCTCCTTCGACGGCAATGGAGGTTAGCGGGCCAGGAGGAGGAGGACACGGTGCTCCGCTACCTGGAGCAGCCAAGCGGCCCACTAAAGGGAGCTCCCATCTCACTGGGCGAGATTTCTTCCTCCATGCCCGCCGGCGGCGAAAGGAGCCCGCGCGGGCCGGCATGCTTCCACGCGGGCCAACACACGGCACGGTGTCTCCAATAAGCGCAGTGAGCGCCATTCAACTAAAACCAGGGACGAAACCTCTCGCAGCTCGAACAATACGTGGCACTCGGGTGACGATACGCGCGGCATCGCGTCGCTTTGTGTCTTTCGCATACATGTTGAGCCGCTGCGTTGCAAATATCACATCATAAACTTTATGTGTTCACCTACTCTAACACAACGACACTAATTTTTAACGTCCGCCATCGTGTTTACAGGGACGGAATATTGCCACGGGTTGTTTATTTTCTCGGAGTGTCCGAAAGCGTGCACCACTCCGGCCTACAGAGATCGAAGTTAGAGTGCACCAAGCGTCAAGTGACGCAGAGTAGCGGAGGTAAAGAAAAAGAAGAGCGTAGCAGTGTACATCGAGTACGCGCTCTACAACTCTACACCTTGATATAATACAGCATTCTAACCATCGCCCGTCGATGCGAGATATCAGGCAAGAGCGCCTAAAACAATGAAATGTTCAATAGAATGCAAGTTTCGCTTTGCGCAATCAACGTAATCGAGCAGGAAACGCTGCACTGTTTAACGCTCGTCAGTCTCACGAAGGTTCCTCAAAGGAACGCGCGCTATGTGCGAAGTATATACAGGTCAAGGCCGCGGTAGTCTTTGATGCGTCACCGTATATATACCGCCACAAACGACCTAAGCTTTCGGGGCTACGCATCGTTAGAAGTTTTAGACGTTTTGTAATGCTCAATGAGCGTTGACGACAGAAAGCTTGTGGCATGCCGAGTGAGCTTATCTAAAATGTAAGATACCACGCATGTGACGGATTTCTAGGGAGTTTGAAAAGACAAACCCATGCGAGAGACATTCGACATCCCTATCCCCCTGGCTAACACGTGGTTAGTCGAACCACCAGCTCTTGAGCTGGGCAGTGACGTGCGCACCTCCAAGCTCGAAAAAAGAAACTTCATTTAAAAAGAACAAAATCACAAAGACCATAAATTCAAAGCCCAACTCTCTGCCCCATACGGAACAATGACCTTATTTTTCCCCCTATTCATTAATGTCCTCTCTCTCCTTTTTCGATACCACTTGTATAACCATCTCTTATTTAATTATATCACGCACGTATTTACCTTTTCCTTTGCTATCCCTAAAACCAAAGCCTTCATGTAGGATATAGTGTCCAAGCATGCACCCGGGCGTATCTTTACATTAAATTTCGAACATGCTCCGCCGTTTCCTTCCACACAACACGTACATATTTCTCCTTTACTGAATCTCGCTTTATAACTACGCGTTCTAATAATAATGTTGGGGTCTAACGTCCCAAAACCACCATATGATTATGAGAGACGCCGTAGTGGAGGGCTCCGGAAATTTCGACCACCTGGTGCCCTTTAACGTGCACCTAAATCGACAAGCCATGAAAGCCTCAAAATCAACCGACAATATAGAGCTGAGTTAACCAACAGACCCAAGGTAGCTGACATCAAAACATATAACATGGAGAGAATTGAGCAGGCTGTAAAAAGCGGCAGTGGCCTAAAAGCAACGACAGCAAACTTGTGCATATGCAAAAATCTGATGTACGCATTAAGGGACAAGGAAGGCAATGTCACTCATAACCAATGGGGATAGGATAGTTGCGCTGGCGCAGGAGTTATACAGAGAGCTGTACAGAAACCAAAACAGCAGGATGATATCGGGAGAAACAATAGTTCAGAGGAATTCGACATCCTACCAGTAACGACAGGGGAAGTAAGGAAGGCTACAGAAGGAATGCAAAGAGGCAAAGCCGCTGGTGAGGATAAGGTAAAAACGCACCTGCTGAAAGATGGCGGAGAAATCGTGTTAGTAAAACTGGCCACCTTATATACGAAGCGTATCTTGACAGGAAGGGTAACAGAATCTTGGAAGAACGCCAACATCATCTTAATCCACAAGAAAGGAGACGTCAAGGACTTGAAAAATTACAGGCCGATCAGCTTACTATCCGTTCCCTACAAAATATTTACAAAAATAATAGCTAATAGAATGAAGACGATATTAGAGTTCAATCAACCAAAGGACCAAGCAGGATTTCGTACAGGCTACTCTACAATAGACGATATTCATACTATCAATGAGGTAATAGAGAAATGCGCGGAATACAACCAACCCCTATACATAGCTTTCATAGATTTCGAGAAGGCGTTTGACTCAGTCGAGAAATCAGCAGTAATGCAGGTACTACGGAATGGGGGAACCGACGAACCCTACATAAACATACTGGAAGAAATCTACAGTGGACCCACAGCCACCATAATTCTCCATGAAGAAAGCTACAGAATCCCAATAAAGAAGGGTGTAAGGCAGAGAGACACGATCTCTCCAATGCTATTCACCGCGTGTTTACAGGAGGTTTCGAGGGCCCTAGATAGGGAAAAGTTAGGGATAAGGGTTCATGGTGAGTATCTTAGTAACCTGCGATTCGCTGATGACATTGCCTCGATGAGTAACTCAGGGGACGAATTACAACTCATACGTGAGCTGGACACAGAAAGCAGAAGAGTATAGCTCTGAAAATAATATGCACAAAACTGATCGATTGATTGATCGATGTGCGGGGTTTAAAGTCCGAAAACCACGATATGATTACGGGAGACGCCGTAGTGGAGGGCTCCGTAAATTTTGACCACCTGGGTTACTTCAACGTGCGCCCAAATCTGAGCACACGGGCTTACAACATTTCCGCCTCCATCGAAAATGCAGCCGCCGCAGCCGGGATTTGATCCCGCGACCTGTGGGTCAGTAGCCGAGTACCTTAGCCACTATAGACCACCATGGCGGGGCCAACCGAAATTGAGAAATAGTATGAATGCGATAGCAACATGTAATTTTGAACGAAGTAAGGCTAGCAGCTAACTCCCTTTGATCCGATCTAGCGCAATTATAAATTTCTGGTGCATGGGAATACGGTCGCTTCCAACGGAAAGGTTACTTTCATGCCGTTTCTCGTATCAGTGGTGATACAGCACCAAGCAGAGGTCACAACGCGCAGAATGGTATACGAGCCATTCGCTGATGTATACGGATAGCGCTCACGCGCTGCATGCGTGGGGTGGGGTCGCCACGTCATTGCAACATAAGGGGGGGGGGGGGGGGGTCTCCCAGTTTGTTCCTTACATTCACCCAATAATGAGGAGACACTGCGACGAATCTTCCCCCTACCCTTGAAGGGATCCCTGCGCCCGCTTATGCACGCCAACGCTCGCCACAGTGCCCTAAATGTTCATAGTTGGTGCGCCAGCCACGCAGCCCTCCCCTCTCAGTCTCCCGGCGTTCCTTCTTGCACTTGAGACCAGGGAAGTACCGGCGGGACGTTTCCTTTCTTCTTGAGGAGCAAGTGATGGCAGGTCTGTCATGCGCAATGATGGTACATGCGCCCTCCGTGCGACTGAGATGGCCCGCTTCTTCCATCACTGCTGCAGCCGCGGTCCTCGACAACACTCGCAAGCTTTTACTCGCGGGTAGAACATACGACGCGCGGAGCGGTAGCTACATGACGGCGAGTAAGGCAGCCATGCCGTCATCGCAAGTTTAATAAGAGGTCGAAGGCGTACAGATTAGGAAGGATGCGAGACGCCGAAGCAGAGCGGTGGCCGTGGCGCCCAGCCGGCACCCGAACCGGCTGGCCACCACTAGCACTGCGCTACACGGACTTCATACGGAAAATGATGGCAACGCGGAAAAACTTGTCCAAAGTTTCCATATAGTTGCTAGTGAAAGAAAAGTACAAATACCGTAGAATCATGCCCGCCTTTTTGCAGGATAGCTGCATTGTCTCCGCCGTAGAGTTCCTCTGTTAGAAGAATCAAATGATCCACCGCGCTTCCATCCGTTCCGTTCTCGCCTTCACAAGCCTTTATCCAGGTGATGTATGCTCGCTACCTATTTCTTCGCAAAGCACGCGTGCCACGTCAGCACTAAGCGATAAGCTCATCAGGATTTCGCACATGTCGGCTACAGCTTGTCGTCTGCGCTTGCGCTGTCAATAACCAGGGTGTCTACCAATTACATTTTTCCAAATTCCCTGACTTTTCCAGGTTTTCCATGACCATTTCAAGCAAATTCCATGACCGGTACGTCTGCTTGGAAGAAACTGCGCACTGGAAAACAAACTCCTGAGCGGTAAAAAGAAATTATGAGGCGCTCATATAAAATGGAAACCATGCTGCTTTATTGCATTCCCTTGTCTGAAAGCATTTTTTACAATAAATAAAATATTCAAAGACACAATAATTGTCCCTCGACAAACAGAAAAGCTTGTTTACTTGCATCGGCAATGCCTTCACTGTTTCAAGGATTCAATCTCTTGCTGCAGCATGGAGACCTGAAGCTGTGCGTCTTCCATCAGTTTTTGCTTCTTTGATTCAAGCTCTTTCACAAGAGCCGCAGTCCTCTTCTTTTTCCTTTCAGCATCCAATACGTCCAACCGTTCCTTCTTTTTCCTCTCCAGGTCTTCCTTCCATTTGATGTTGGAACTTCGAACCATGTCTATCATCTTGTCTGTTACGTCAACTTCTGCAACACCACCTGCTGCAGACACCTCATCGTACACTAACCTTTGTGCTACAAGTGACTCCTCCTTCATATTTTCCACAAGACATTCCTTGTTCACTGAAAATCCCCGCTCCACAGAAGAATTTCCATGTGAAAGGCACAGCACAATCTTCACAAACAGCAGTAGCTCTTCATGAGAACTTGCACAGAGTTCCACCCACAGCTTCTCCAAGCGCTCTCTTGCACGATCAAATTTTCGCAAACGCACTTGTGCAGTGCTGTTCGAGCACACTTGTACATATGATCTACTTGCTCTCTCTCCTTGTAGGCCTGTAAGGCGCCCATGCTCTATAAGTACTTCAAGTACAATGTTTAGCTGCTTCTGGCCAGCTTCCACAGAAGCGGCACAAACTGCTGGGTTTAAGCAACTGGCCCCCCTTGTCAGCTTGTATTTCAGAGGTGATCTTTCGATTATCTTTGCTGAACAGGCCTTAATAAATAAGATGCATTCTTTTTTGACACTTACCACCGCAGTGTGAGATGGTTTAGTGATCTTTCGCAACTCACTTTTGGCGGCAAGGCCTATGTCAAAGGCAGCTATACCAATGATGTTGTTTGGTTTCTCCAGATCAATTTTTATCTGTTTTGAAAATGTGCCTGCAGCATCCAGCTTTTCCTTTAGCACGATTCGTCCCAGCAGTGACCGCAACAGGCCGTCCAGTGCTGTTGCAAGAAAAGGTAGCATCGGCTTTTCTGCCTGAAACTCAGCCAAAAATGGCTCCAATTCTTCTGAAACTGAAAGCATAAAGGCCAGCTTTACTGGCAGCATCTCGTCTTTCACAGCCGTCTCGACATGAGCATAGCTGCCACACGCTGGAAGTTTCTTTTCTTTCTTGACATGCTCAACATATTTGACCACATTTGGGAGGACTTGCAGTGCCCTAGCAAGAGCCTTGCCATTTTCCAGCCAGCGCACTGAGCAAAACTTTAGCGGAAACAGTATGCTCCCTGTGAAATTGACATAGTCGGCTCGGCGTGCAGGGACGTTTTTGAACAAATTGTACAAGCTTCTAAGAAACACTACTGTGTTCCACATTGTCACATTGTGGCCTGTTTTAAATGCACCACTCACAACGTGCAGTCCGCAGCTTCCAATGTCCACAATATTCTGATTTCCATCAGACGCGGAAAACTCTTGCTTCAACGACTTCAACAACTTCAAATTGACGTTTGGACCATCCATTGAAAGTTGAAGTATTTTTGCCGGCTCAATGTTCTCAGTGGCCTTTTTGAAAGCGGCAGCTAAATCTTCTGCGCGAGTGTGTCCTAAAAAACAGGACGTCAGGTAGCGAGTTTTGACAACGTCGTCAGCTGGGTCCCAAAACCTGATCAAAACGTCCATTTGCTCTTTCTGAGCAATTTTGTTCAGGGACTCGTCAAAAGCCACGACCACGTGTGGGACACTATGCAGCTTTGATAGCAGCCTGTTTCGGAAGTACGGGGCTATACCGTAACAAATTGTATAGCCAACTTTGTCCTTACCAAGTTGCAACTTCTTCGCGACGTCGCACGTGGGGAACATGATGGGAAAAAGCGCAGCTGACGCTGCTGCTGAACAAAACGATCCATGGGTCGCTATAGTGTTCAGACACCAAACAACTTCTGCTTTCGTGACACATTTTTTGACCAGAAACCCATTTAAGGATGCCTTCCCGTCAGGCGCGACGGCCACCGGTTTAGCAGGCACGCTTTCAGCACTCGTGCTTGGCACAGTCGATACACATTCACTCGCAGTCGTAGCAGTCATGGAACACGGCAAGTTGGGTCCAGCACCGAAAAACGCGCGGATGTTTGTCTGGGAAGCACTTTGCACAATGCTCACAGCAGTTAGGTGTTTCTTGCTCACAGCGTGACTGGAGACAGCAGCGATGCCCATATTGCTAAGCGAGAAAGTCTTCTGGCATGCTGCACAGTGAGCCTTACTTGTATCGTTCGGCACTGCTCTAATCCATGAGGCGTGCTCGGATATTTCCGCGTTCACCCAATCAGGGTTAAACGAACACTTCTTCGCAAGAGGCATAGCAACTCACTGCATGCTCACGGCATCACAAGAAGAATGGCAATATGGCTGCAGCCCAGGCATCTTGATATGTGGATTGGATTGGATTGGATCCGATCTGGATTACCATATTTGCTCTACTACTGTTTTTGTATCCCAGTCCAATTTACGCACCTGTAAACTACACATTTCAGTAAAAAAAATAATTACGACTCGCATATTCTGTGCACCTTGCCCTCTGCTGATGGCACTTCCAGCCTAACCAGAAAACCCTCAAGCCGAGCCGAGATCGCGGCCAAGACAAACATGCACAATTTTATGCACGTGAGTAACGTTGTACTCGGAAAGTAGAAGCGCCAGCTATGCACTGCTTTTTTTTAACTATGCTTCTGCTTAGCTGTTCTGTGTGGTTTAAGGAGCGATTTTTAAAGCTTTGATTAATGCTAATGAATATTTTCGTGACGATCTGAAAGACTACAGTCAGTTTCCATGACCTGGCCGGGTTTTTCAGAAATTCCCTGACTTTTCCAGGCGTGTTCAAATTCCCTGACTTTTCCAGGTTTTCCAGGTTTTCCAGGTTGGTAGACACCCTGATAACGCACAAGATGGAGCGGAATCAGTTCATCGCGCATGATGCGAGACCAGGAAAAAGACTTGGGAGCGACTGCATGGCAAAGCCGGGTGGAGGACAATTGACAACTCACATTGTTCTAATGTATGCAGCGATCGAGAGCATGTGCGCTAATGATGTGACATGAATCACCATTCTAGCGCCATGAAGTACGCCTAAAAGTCAAATAAGAAGGGCTATATTTACATCTGCCTGTTTAAGATGCTTGAGCTGAGGCCTAAGAGGCATAAAGTTAATTCCTGGGAGCTGATTGCGTGCCTCCGGCTTGGCTGCCAGGTATTTTAAGCATTCATAGATGGTATAAACCAGTGCACAAATAATGGGAAGCACGCTGTTAAAACAACATCAGCGTTGTGGGTTTTCGTGGGCTGCTTTGTTACTTCTTCACTCTTCGTTGTGCGTTCGTATTCAATTATTGTCTCACGGTGATGCACACATCAACCAGGGACCACTTAGGTGCATCTAGGCGAAATCCAATTGTAGCTTTCTTTTGAGGGTCAGCACGCTCCTAACACATGGAACGAATCGGCGCAATTTGTGCACCATGACGCGTAGCAGGCGTTCAGACACCGTTTAAAGCTCAGTAATGCGTTAGAAGCAATCGAAGCGCGCAGTTGCACGCTTTCGTAGGCTATGACACCCGTGCGCCAAATGCAGACGCTCTGACAGCTTCCGTACTACGGCAACTACACCGCCACCGCTATGATCGTCCGTCGAAACACCAACCAAGATTCGCCTATGCAATGCGGCGCGGCAGCTTCGTTCGTCCCACTTCTCCCAGCCCCTTCTCACTGCACTAGCGGGGCAGGCGGGCTCCGGGGCTCGCGTCACATCGGCGCGACAGTCGAGACGGCGCCTCCTCCTCCCTGTCTTGCCACCCCGCCGCGGTGTTGACGCCATAGTAGTCACTAGTGACACTGCATGAGGCCCTGTGCCTAATATAAGGATACAAGCGATGCCAAAGTTGCTGGAAACTGGCTGAGAAGGACATATTCACTTCTATACCTGCGGCGGACCTTCGTAAATACTTTTTTGACGAATAAAATTTCCCCGACTCCTACCATTATCTCTCTATTGAATAGCTGGCATAACGTTCTGGTGATTATTACTGCTCAACATTGTCATATGGCGAGGCTGACACTTTAATTTGATCACAAACGTTCTTGTGAATACACAACTTTGATGTTACTGTAGCACGACCACGAGGGGCACGCACTTCTGTCAAGTTCGGCAGCCAAGTGCATTTTCTCTACATGAGACGCATATTGGTTCGTGAAAAAAAAATGTCTAAAATCACCATCTTGCCACAACGGTTTCGCCGCGGTGGTCTAGTGGCTAAGGTACTCGGCTGCTGACCCGCGGGTCGCGGGATGGAATCCCGGCTGCATTTTAGATGCAGGTGAGAATGCTGTAGGCCCGTGTGCTCAGATTTGGGTGCACGTTAAAGAACCCCAGGTGGCCGAAATTTCCGGAGCCCTCCACTAAGGCACCTCTCATAATCATAAGGTGGTTTTGGGACGATAAAACCCATTGATTGATTGATTGATTGATTGATTGATTGATTGATTGATTGATTGATATGTGGGGTTTAACGTCCCAAAACCACTATATGATTATGAGAGACGCCGTAGTGGAGGGCTCCGGAAATTTAGACCACCTGGGGTTCTTTAACGTGCACCCAAATCTGAGCACACGGGCCTACAACATTTCCGCCTCCATCGGAAATGCAGCCGCCGCAGCCGGGATTCGAACCCGCGCCCTGCGGGTCAGCAGCCGAGTACCTTAGCCACTAGACCACCGCGGCGGGGCGACGATAAAACCCACATATCAATCAATCAATCAATCAAATCTCTGTCTCGCTTTCTCACGGAGTGCGTTGCGTGTACGGAAGTTTTGCGTTCGAGAAAACGCGCCCATCTTCGGAGCTGTTTCCTTCCTCTGCGGGTTGCGCTCACGCGGAGGTTTTGTTTACTGCGTGGCGGAAGTGACGATTGCAGTGTGCCTTATTCATGGATCTGCGCACGTGGGCAACGTTCATTGGTAGCGTGCGTACGCAGGGTTGTCGCAGACAGCCAAACGAAACTGTAATTAACGAGTTCACACAGTTATGTGCGCTTTCGGACTAGTCCACGTTATCTGAGTGATAATGCAATAAATTATCAAGGGTGATCGTACGCTGATCGCAGATTGTGTCTGCACTGCTGATGCGGTTTAGATGTAACCCCTAATAACATTTGTATCGATAATCAAGGTGCAGCGCGCGTCCACTCGAGCAAGCATGGAAAAAAAAAAAAAGACAGCGTGGAGAACACTTCGGCATACTAAATAAACATAGTGGCTGTTTAATATAGACGATATAGCTGGAGGTGCAGATTTAGTAGGGCATTTCCAGCATCTATGCGGGAAATTGATCAAATCGGATACGCCTGGTTCTGCGTAATAACAATAAAAGAGTGAGTTAACGTGGCTGCGTGCGTGGTGTGCACGGTGATTCTCTAGCATATGTAAAGTGATCATACCCCAAACACTCCAAAGCGGGACGGGGAGGTCAGAATGGCGGAATCATATTGCTGAAACAGATAAATACACATTTTAACAAGGGAGCTGCTTTATGCTTGACGTAGATTTGCGTAGTACACGCCGTGGTCTGCCCGTCTGGCAACTCGCACAGGGAAAGTCATATAAGCCATTCGCGCTGTCAACGAGGCACTACACTCCCCTTAGTTGAAAAAGCCGACGGAGCAAAAAACGGTGAATAATATGGAGCCTCAACCAACCTGAATTGTTGTTTAAAAGAAGCTCCCATCATCGTGTGCTGCAAATTTGTTACCAGACGGCGGGTTCCAAAACTACCATTTTCAAGTTGCGTTCCACACGGTAATGAGTCATGACAATTCATATCCTTGCCATGTCTATTTGTATTTGTTTTGTTGTGGCTGTTTGTTGTGTCTATGTCAACTCCTTATTGGCGAATATTTTGAAAACTGTTATTACAGTTCCGTTTCGTCGCTACATTATTACGTCCTGTTTACATACTTCTATTCTTCATGGCTGCTCACGGTGAGTAGGAAAGGCAACAGAGCAAGTCACAAGTCTGACGTCTGCAGCGATCACCACGTAATTATTTATCAGTAATGATCATAAATAAACACGGAAACTTCATGCTGATTCATGCCGTGCATTTCGCAGCATTTGACATGCACATCACAGTCGCACTTTTTAGTTGGCTGTGCTCACATGTATGTAAGCGAGGCCTACATTAGCTGCCTAATGTTGAATTCCAATGGCGGAGTCGGAGCAAGTTTTTCTGCTCCTTTCAGAGCAAGTGTGTTCCAATGACAGAGTGAGAGCGAGAGTCAAAAGTTCCAATGAGAGAGCCGGTGGAGATTCAGAGCGGGAGTCTCTCCGTGGAGCAGGAAAAACTGCTCCGCCGAAATCGGTGGAGTGGACCGGAACTCAGCGTGACGCATTTCCTTTAACACGTTTACCTGCTTGGGGGCACGGCTGGCGCCGCGCCAGCATCACGCAAGTTGTGTTGATAATGGCGGACGGCATGGACGGCTCGGCTGCCTCAGCAAAGCGTGCGGCAATGCTTCTGCTACTCGATAGCGACAGCAGACGTCGTGGACAATAGCTGTTGCACGCTTGGCGTGATATCCATTCCACACAGGTGAATAGCGCTGAACAAGCAAACGAACGATGCGGCGATGCTGGTAAACCACGTAGGAAACAGACAGCGGAAAAGACCACGCGCAAGGTATCCTGGGTAACGCGGCAGCTTCCGCCTTGCTCCAGCAGGGCGGGTTGTGTTCCGATGGCGGATTTGGAGGATTTGCTCTACGCCAGAGTCGAGTGCTCGCTCGCGAAGTCGGTCGGCTGCACCGACTCCGCCATTGGAATTCAACATAATTCAAAATCACAGGTTATCTTTTTGCGCTTCATATTTTTACTCTACCGAATAGCTTAGTGAGTTATTTGCATGAGTTTTGTTAAAATAATGCTGAAAATTGTCTCTCTCTGTCTGTCGCTCTTTTTTCAGTGACTAGGCACAGCGGAAAGTGTTATCGGAATTGCTCAAAATGAATACTTCCCTATTTTTAATGATAGCCACGCCCGAGTCACTTGAATAGATTGAAATTATAGGCTCACTTGCCACTCCAGTGAGTGTCATTTAACCCGCTCAGCAGAGCTGCCGGCAAGAGTATTCTGACTATCTAAGCTGTGGTAACATCACCTTTCAGATAAGGGCCCCTGCTTTCTTCAGAATTGATGCGAAAGCAGGTGCCTTTATAAGACTAGTTTCCGCCAATTCGAGCATCAGTTCCAGTTTGCCAGCGACTCCACAGTCGCCCAGGCTAGAATTATGCCTTCATAAAGCATTTTTTGTTTGTCCTCTATATCTATAGTTTAGTGTCCACAGAAAGTTTTCGTAGATGAAAAGCCCAAAAATGTGCACGGGTATTTGCTTCGCATTCGGCCTCTCTGCACGCGTAGGAGCCGCTTCTTGACAATAGGTTTCTGATACGCTTTCCCCAACAAACGCACTCAACCATCTCGTGGAGATAAGAACCAAACTTGATGATCATCTTCTTTATGAACGAGCAATCGGAACCATCGAGAATTTCAATGTGCATGTTGTTTTTTTTCTTCGAAAATGGCTATTTCATTCTCGCGTCTCCGTAAAGAGTCGTTGTAATTATATGAAAAGAGGGTTGACTCACAGTGGAGAAGAACTAGTACACTCACTATCAAGTTGATGGCTGTCAGTGCAACCGATACGGCAACAAAAGGGCGTTAAGCAAAAAGTCAGAGGGGAGGGGGGGGAGACACGATTTATTGGATAGCAGCGAGGAGGAAAAAGCGGCTATACGTACTACGCAAAGGCAAAAAACGGAAGTAGAGAGAGATACATTTTATGATAACTTGAGAGGAAGCGGTTACTGTTAGAGGCGAAGTCGGCTTACCTTATAAGCAACACCACCTAGACTGTTGCTTGTGGACTGTTGCTTCATCTCCGAACGTAAATTTTAACGAACAAGAAGGTGGGAACCCCGTGTTGTATTAGGCACGCTTTGTGCGCCAATGAAAGTACAACTGAGCAATAACGGCTTTTAAGCGCCGTACGGGTCGAGCTGTAAACGTCGTACTATATCTGCGCCTCAAAAAACGAAATACATTAGATTTATTTAGTGTGTCGGGGTGTTCTGCACGCGTACTGACTTTTTTTTTTTTTCAACGTTTGCGTGAGCGGGCACACGCTGTGCCTTGAATACATCGCTGCAAATGTTATTAGCGGTTGCAGAAAACCGCATTTCAAAGCGACATATTGCGATTTCAGCAATGCAGACAAAAGCTGCCATTGCAAACAATCGCCCTTGATAAATAATTGCATCACTCATATTATAAGGGAGCGTGCCAAAAGACGCGAAAAACGGTCTGAACTCGTCGATAGACAGTTTTAGACGGGCGTCCGCAAAAGCCTTGCGTGCGCTAGCTGCCGTTGGATTTACAGGCGCACGTATATACGTCATTTCTGGGCGCACGTGGTGCGGGTCTGCCGCTTCATGTATATGCCAACTTCCAAGCGCCACTTCGAACACGGAGGCTCCGCTTACAATACAGACCCGACCGGTACCGAAGATGCGCACATTAGAGTGAAAGCACGTTACCAGACGCGTAGGCAGAATTTTTTTTTTCGGGGGCAAGAGGGGCATTCGTTAAAATTTTCATTTTTCTATCTGTATACCATCGAAAACGCGGCCACTGCGCGCGGGATTCGATCCCGCGACCGGCGGGTTAGCAAACTACGCGTTCTATTAGCAGCAGTCTAAGTTATAAGGCAACCCGACTTCGCCTCAAACAATAACCACTCCCTCTCAAATTTTCATAAAATGTCTCCCTCCTTACTTCCGTGTTTGCCTTTGCGTAGTACGCATAGCCACTTTTTCCCCCTCGCTGCTATCCAATAAATCGTGCCCCCTCCCCACCCCCTCTGACTTTTTGCTAAACGCTCTTTGTTGCCGTATCGGTTGCACTGCCAGCCGTGAAATGGAGAGTGAGTGTACTAGTTTTTCTTCTCCACTGTGAGTCAACCCTCTTCCCATAAAAATACAACGACACTTTATCAGCCCATCTACTCTCCTACATATTCCCCGAACCTCATTTCGTTCTGAGCTTTCATCACCTTAAAACCTGTCCTGCGTTGCCGCTCGGTTGAAAATGACGCTGCGCTACTCAAGAATCACAGCACACTATTGCTGATACGCAGTGACTTGCCGTGCCTCGGTTTTCCCAAGTGAAGGCGAAGCGTCGAGTGAAGGGAGATTCAAGAATACGGGGGTGATTCACGTCCATCCCTCATTGCACCTTTAACTTCAACCGCACTAATGCCTGAGTTCGCAAATGTAAGCCTCGGAATCGATGAACCTTTTCATAGACCACGAAACACCTCATACCTGCTGTATCCACTCTGCGCTTCATTATTGCCATTTCTCTCTTTCCCTTCGCTCGCGTTGCTTTTTCCTGTAACTCAATCCACGTATCAACCTCACACTATACCCATACATACGAGGTACTTGTATCCTTTTTCTCTGGACATTCCTGGTCTTATATTCATTGACAGCCTCATTATTGGCATCACTGAATACCATCGATCCACATTTTGTTAAACTAAATCCTATAGTCCTTCTAAAGATTCACCTTCCCTTCCTAGTATATCCGCCAGATGATCGGCTGTCAGCATAAAATATACCTGGAAGCTTCCGCTCTATCATCACGCCGACCTGTAAGAGCGACAAATCAAACTAGTTTTGCTAGCTCCTAACGCTTTTTCGATGACGCACAGCATAAACAACAGCGGGGACAAGGGACATCCCTGCCTGGGCCCATAGCTAATATCAACGTTTTCAGTGCAACTTACCCTTTCCATTCAACGCAAAATAACTGCATTTTCTCAGTAGATTCCCCCCCCAAACGCTCCTACAATCGTCGCCTACGTCCCCTTTCTTCAATATATCGTGCAGGATGTCCTGATTAACGTTGTTATGGGCCTCGGTGATGTCTACAAAAAGAACCATACATGTGTCTGCTTTCTACTTCAGATATTTTTGAACACCGCGCAAGAACCGATTGGTTATCTTCAAACGGCCTGCACATTCGAAATACATTCTGGCGTTCTCCCAGAAAATGGTCATATTTTGCCCTCGATTTTAATTTTATGGCTGCATCGGCCAAGCTGTGACATTGTGTGACAGGAGAGGGGAATAGCACCACACACCTCGCGAATCGCCCAACGAGGGGGTTGTTTAAACGTTCCAATCCGTTACAAAGGGTTCAGCCAAAATGCATCACATCTACGAAGTGTGCAGCTACATAGGTGCGCGTATTGCCTCACAGGCGCGAAGAGGGAATTCGCCTACTTTGCAAAACGACAAGTTATAGCGCTGTGCGCACATCGCAACCACACTTACAGTAACAGTGGGTCGCGTGAAGGCCGGACCCATGGCCTTGCGCTGTGGCTGCGTTCTGCGCATGCCTGGCACGTTTTTTTTTTTTCTTTTTCAGACTGCTAATACCAAACACCACGTTATTTAGATTTCGATGCAAGCAGTTTTTGCTTCTCCCGCAAAACGACGTATACTATCCATCCCCCTTTTCTACGCAGCGCCACTGCAGCAGCCGGCGTCTCGGATCCTCGATAGAGCACCCTGCTTGTAGTTTTTTCGATGACGGGACACGGGAAATTGAGCATGCACGAAAAAAAAAAGAAAAGAAAAATCGATTTATGCTTTACTTCAGGAACGTTTTCCATTCGAAAAATATCGTTCACAGCATGCGCTTTTGTTCATCCTCCACATTGCTCCCATGAGTAGGGGAAGGAAGAAACGAAAGAGGATAGGCAGGGAGTCCTGACTCCCCCCCCCCCCCCCCACACACACAAAATTAGGATGGAGGGGATTGTTTCACAGAGTAAACATAATTTTCAAAAATGGTGTTCTTCAAGGCCTTCAACAAGTGGGCGCTACCCCGCGGAGCAAATTCCTGGCTACGGACCTGGCATGGACGTGCGGATCACAGCGAATGGTTCGTTCTGCGAGTCCGTGCTCGAGGTTATTCGGTCGCAAAGTGTACAATAAAAATTTTGCAAACTGTCAATCACATTGCTCTTTCGATAGTATTCCACCAGCACTGCTGGCATGCGCCAAGTAGTGCTGGCGGATCTCAAATATCTGCGCAGCGCGCCACATTTACTACAGTCTCACAAAGCTTCCGCCACGCCATTTTGGATGTTCGTTTGTGCACGCCGTCCATAAGTTAGCGTGCAAGAGGTCCTCCGGGGGTCCCGCCGCTAGGCCTCATCGCAGATGACGTCAAGTGCACACCAACACAAGCAACGAACGACGACAACCATAACAATATCTGGCGTGTTACGTCCCAAACCCACCATATGATTACGAGAGGTGCCTTTGTGGAGGGCTTAGGAAGATTCGACCATCTGTCGTCCTTTTAAGGAGCACTGACATCGCACAGTGAGTACGCGGTCCTCTACCACTTCGTCTCCATCGATATGTGACCGCCGCGGCCAGTTTCGGCAGCCGGGCGCCATGACCACTGCTCACGCGCGGCGGACAAAGCAACAAACAAGCAGAAGGAACAAGGGACGGTGAGAGAAGACTAGCTCGACTCGTTGTATAAAATTCGCGGAGCCGAGGAACAATAATGCGCTAAATCAGCACCTGACACACTTACTCCATAAACCTCGGATGCACGGTGGACACGCTAGGGGGGAACAGGTGAGAACGGGGCGAACGTACAGAAATGGCGGGTTACTCAACTGTAACCAGCTACTTTGTAAATCAATAAACAATTGTATCGGGCCAGTTGGTAAGGATCCATCTTGCTAGGAAGCGCAGCCACTATTACAAAGAACACACAACACAAGCGCTTATGTTGTGTGTTCTTTGTAATAGTGGCTGCACTTCCTAGCAAGACAGCTACTTTGTATCCGAACACGAAAATGAGTAAGAATTAAATCGCAATAAGGACAACAAATGTGACAAACCTGGTGCTGACCGTGTGGAGACGCCGCGCGAGATTGCAGTGCGTAAATGACAACGTGCCGCCAGTATTCCGAACGAGGTCCTAGGAAGACACGCCGATTCCACTCGAGTGCACGCCGGTGCTCTTCGCGGATGGATGCTGGACGACGATCCGAGAAAGGGCTAAGCGCTCTCCCTCCACGTTCCGACGATGACTGTGCAGCTGGGTGCTTCTCGGAAGACGATGCCACTATCTCTGAGAGCATGGAGGAAGGTGTCAGAGCAGGGGGACCAGAGGAGGAGGAGGGAGGCTGCGACAGACAACGTTGTAGGGTAGCGCTACAAAATGCGCGTAGGCGGAGCACGTGTGTTGTGGGCTCTAGTTGTAAGGTGGCACTGCGAGGCTATCGAACCCTGCTGTAGAGGAAAGAACTGAGGGTCACAAAGTGAGCGGACCTTTCCCCTCTGTACTCCATAGTGCACACCATCCCTCGCACCTTTCCCGTCCTGTTTTCCCCTTTCTTTGTTTTTCTCCCGTAGCCGGGATTTTCTGCCGCTCTTCTTGCTAAATTTTCTAGCTGTAACTTCTCTTTTATGGCCAAGCCGCTATGCACGCGACAACCCGTTACAAAGGGAACGTCACTACATCATCATCATCATACTACGCCAAATTCCGTGTTGCGTGAGATGGCGTTTTCTTTTTTTTTCCCTTTTTTTTACATTCTGCGTACGCGCTTTCAATAGCGTACCCAGAAATTTTTTTTCTGGGCGGCGTGGCGGGGGTTCAGACTAAACTTATTATGCTAGTGCGTACGTTTCATGTGCAAAACTGAAAAATTACACGAGAAAGCATTGAACCCCCCCCCCCCATTCCGGCTACGCCAGTACGCGCTTCATCTAAAACTCCTTGGCATAGTATCATCAGTGAAACAATAATAGATAAATTGGACATCTATGACGTTAATCGGAAAGCGACCACGAGTAACCACATATTTATGGATCATGGATACGGGATGTAGCAAAGACGGAACTCAGCACTTCATTCAAATCATCCTCAGTAATTTTCTGATGAAGCTTTTGTGCTGTTGGGGTGATTGATATTGATATGCGGAGTTTAACGTCCCAACGCCGCCGTATTATCATGAGAGACGCCGTAGTGGAGGGCTCCGTGAATTTCGACCACCTAGGGTTCGGCTGTTGGGGTGCCTTTAGCGGCGAAATGTCCACAAGGGGTAAAGGAGAAGCGGTACCGTCACGAGCATTTGCATGTCTTATTTTTACAACCGCCTGTTGTTTGTTAGGTGGATCACTCGTCGTCGACTCCCAGTTCATCTTTTCGGTCAGTGTAAACATAGCAATAGCAACAGAACGTCTTGCTTCCCAAGAAACTTCCTCTTAATTCAATTATCACTCGAACGCTGAAGCAGAAAACTTGTTGTGTTTTTATGTCGATAGTTATAGCGCGAGAACAGAGCGACGACAAAGAGACAAGAATGACACGAATGTCGCCGTTCTGTTCTCACGCTAAAACTATCCTCATGTCATACAAACTAGCCCAAGCAACACTTCTAAGTAGTTTTTTTTTTTTTTTTTAGTTATGCCAGAGTAAGGAAAGTCTTTTTCCGCTCTCTGGTAAAGGGAAGGCGTTTAATGTTCACGCCCAACTCCTATAATGTTGTGCGTAGCTTTGAAAAAATGCATTTGAATTATTTGGCCAGACAAAGGCGAGAAAAAGGCCGAACATGAGGGGGACACTCGCTAAAACATTCGTTCCCCGCCAATGCTTGTAGGCTACCCTAGTGCACAAAACCAGAAGCCGTCCAGCAACTCTGCGTAAACAGCGAAAGGGTCCGGCCGAGTTACCCTTGTTCCTCTTTTTTTTTTTCGCCACGAGATATTCTAATTAACGCTCCTCCAAAAAAAAAAAGCAAAGCAGTGCTGGAGTGGCGGCGGGCTTCTTTCTAATATGCGACAAATGCAACAGCAGACACTGACGAGAATGCATGTAGGACTAGCGCTGTTCTTGTCTGCGTTTACTTCGCGCTGTTTTTAAAGGAATACTGAATCAAAGTTGAAAAAAAAAAAACTGACGAAACTTAAAAATGCGACTCCAAAGATGTCAGTCACTGTTCCGACAAACGGAGTGAATTTCCTGCATTTTTGATGGATTGTCACCGTGCCGCGGCTGCCGTGACATCACATTCACCGAGGAGCATGCAGGAATGCACGTATTGTTGTCCCCCTCTTGCTTTTCTCCACCTCTCCTTTCATCCCACTCTTTCCCTTTCACAAAAGGGCTGGTGCATCGCTCCAGCATTACACTGTACCAGCGTGAAGCATTGTTCGCTGCTGTTGCTGTTTATACCGGTTTTGGAAACCGACGTGGTAGTCGAGCGAGTGGAGAGCCGCGGCCGACGGCTAGCATTGTTGACTTGCCCGATTCGAGGCACTGCGCCGTGCTCCCGACCGGGTTGCAGAAATTAGGTGCCCTTCTCATCTTCTAACCACTACCACCACCACCGTTTCGGGTGTGTGTGACGTCAGCGAACGTCACCTTCTCAAGTTCACGGCGCGGCAGTTTGTGAAAAAACACATTAATTTCATTATTTTCCCGCAGTTTCTGCCTAGAATGAAGGTTGTCTCTATCAATTTAAGGGCCAAATTTTGCAATCTGGTTGAAAATCTCGGCAGCATAAATTTTGTTAAGCATCCTTTCAACTGTGGATACCTACCAAATGGCTCGCATTCACTTTCTTCAGAAGAATATATGTGCCGGCAAAAAAAAAAAAAAAAACAGCGGACGAAAATTTAGCAAACGGCTCAATCACAACATCACTTATTTACGACATGTAGTTTATAAGTAAACTTAAAGTTGCGTTACAGATGCAGGGAAGATAAACCTCTTAGCGACCTAAGCAGGGGGGGGGGGGGGGAGCCCTATTAAAGAAAGCTAAAAGATGGAGCAGACATGGTGAGGACGACCGTTGAGAAAGTGAAAAGCCTTTTATCGTCAGCCTCTGTTAGCAAGTGTCAGTGTTGAATACGTATATACTCAAAAGTCGCTAGTTACAGCTAAGAGTTGCTGAAACAAAGTAAGTAGTTACCGGAAACACGTTGCTACTAACTAGTTACTGCCCCAGGCTGCTGACTTGCAACGTTCATCTCTACACCAGTGGCCGCATTAAAAACTGAACTTGGTGGCTCGCAAGGCACTGTCCCGTTTCTATAAGACAGCATCCATTCATTGGTTTACCAATCTACAAGGCGTCCGCGCTGAGGCGTGCTGCCGAGGAGCAGGAGGAAGAGAATGGTCGAGGTGAGAAGACGTTTAATGCATCAAGTGCAACGTTATGGCGGCTAGCGATATTTCTCACAGTAGATGCGTTAGCACCGAGAAGTAAGTCAATAAATTTACAATCCGCAGTTTTATGCCTGGTGTGTGAGCCTTGGAAATAAACAAATTTCGTTATAGGGTTATTAATCAGTTGTTTCTGGGTCGTGTAGCGATTATATGTTTTCGATGCTTTCGCATCGAAAACAACGCAACGCCCGACGCGCAAGGCTCGCTCGAGCGTTTCCAACAACCAGTGCCAAGCTCACGAGACGTGCGGGTTGAATTTTTCCCTGACCGAACACACTTTTGCACAGCCTCTGCAGCGTTGCACCTGAACAGCTGCACAACTCATTATGTTTATAGACTCAGGGGGACGTGGACCGAAACGATGGGAAGAGGACAAAAGGAGCAACGCAGAAAACGTGGACGGACGGGGACTCAAGGAAGTGACGGGCGAAAATGGGTGCTACCGCAAAGGGTGAAATCATCGCAAGGGAGAGAGAAAGAGAGCGGAGAGCACCTTGTCGCGAATTCGATTCCAAGGGGCGCCCAACATATTTTCTACCAGGGTGGGAGAGAGAGAGAGGTGACATGCCGGACGCTCGGTGTTGCGCATTCCCCGAACCGAAGAGGTGGCCTCTGCACTTCATTCTTTCTCCCCCCTTCAACGACGATAATCCGGGAAGGCCAGCTGCACCGTGCACCCAACCCGGCTGCAGAAATCAGACGCCTTCTTCTTCTAACCACCACCACCATTTTAGAAGTGAGCGTCTCTGGGACCTCTCCCTGTTTGTAAACAGTGTGACGTCACTGGGGGCACCCTGCCCCCTACACCCTCTCTAGGAGCAGGTGCTGGTTTGCAAGAAAGCTCCTTCGGCGGCATCTTTATGCATAGCAGAGCTGCGTGTCTGCATTTTTCGACAGAAATTTCTACATTGCTATGTTGCAAAGTCACAGCTTTTGTAAGAAGGGGGTCGCGGAAGGGTCACTGCTCATAGTGTGGGAATTTGCTCGTCGTAGTTGGATGAATGGAGAAACTTTGTTTAGAGTACTGAGAGATGCGACTATAGCACGCTGTGGGCTTCACTCACGTAGATGGCAGCCATAGAAAAAAAAATCTGATCTTTTTCGAAAGCGAACGTTTTGAATGTACACCATTACTGGCACTTTGAGAAATATTTGCAAGGCATATATGTAAACTTACTCAATTTCCATTGTGGCATGTGCAATGCAGTTTTAAACGAGGTACAGCATTGGCGGCAGCGTGGTTTTGAGCTGCTGTGCGCGACGTCACGGATAAGACTCTCAATCGTTGCCCAAAAGTCTCATCGGAGATGAATGAAAAAAAAAAAAGAAACACTTCTTGCCGTGGGTTAGGCTGAGGTTAACATATCCTCGTGAAAATCAAAGTGAAATTCTGCCGCTGCGTTTCTCAATAACCCAGTGAAAATTTATGTGATGTAAAACCCGACATTCTAAAAATATATAGTATTATCTGGTACAGTTACCTTGCTGCATTTGACACCTATAACGTGTGTTCGTACCCGTCGCTCCTTTAGGCCTGATACACAAACTTCTAACGCGCATTGTCACTTCATAAGGATCGAGCCGTAAAAGTACAAAGTATACAAGAAACCAAAATCTGCGCTGTTTTCATTAACACGTATCAGGTATCCGATATTAGGAGTTATAGCTGTGGTGAAGCATATATGCAGATTTGGCAACGCTACAACATGCTTATAGCTCATGCGTAGTCGTATATATCACCAGGATATCATGAACTTTTATTTTTCTGCACGCCGCGCATATGCTCAGATGTACCCACTCACCGATGATCGTGTCGAATGTATTTTTACCTTGACTACAATGTCAGATCGTAAAGTTCCATCGACAATCGGTTACTGAAACCGGCCCGCAACGAATGCCAGTGTTTTCGCCAACAGGACGCATTGCATTATTCACACTGCACACACCACGCACAATGTTCCCAGTTTCACCGTCCATAAATATGAACCAATATTGTCGATGCCTTTCAACGCACACTACACGCCACAGTCAACACAGCCCATTTTCGAAGAAGATGCCGCTGTTCCTCGCACAGGCCGCCACGTACGTGTGTTCACTTCTCCGAGATAAAGAGCCAGCGAGCGTGGGAAATGTTTCATCACGCACTTTATCACACACCTAGATGTTCTCTGACACACGCCACAGCTAATGCTGCTGATTGATATGTGGGGTTTAACGTCCCAAAACCACTATATGATTATGAGAGACGCCGTAGTGGAGGGCTCCGGAAATTTCGACCACCTGGGGTTCTTTAACGTGCACCCAAATCTGAGTACACGGGCCTACAACATTTCCGCTTCCATCGGAAATGCAGCCGCCGCAGCCGGGATTCGAACCCGCGACGTGCGGGTCAGCAGTCGAGTACCTTAGCCACTAGACCACCGCGGCGGGGCCAGCTAATGCTGCCACTGTGAGATGAAGATTAAGCTTTCAAAAAAAAAAAAAATGCCCCAAGCACCAAGCGACAGCACCCCACTCAGCTACCGGCGGGAGTGTTTTGCCAACCACCGCCTTGCACGTGCACCGGTGACGTCACGCTGTGACGTACCCCGGTAGAGGTCTATTCTCAAACCACTGCTGCCACTACCCACACCGCCGAACGCAAGGGTCGGTACACGGAAGCACTGGTAGCCTAACCTCGTATGGTCGTACCTGCCGCATCGACCACCACTGCGGTTAACTAGATTCATTAAAAGAATTCGCTACCAGTCTCGAAGGTAACTAAAAAGGGCGGACTGCGAGCTACAATTTTTCGACGAAAGGCCGAAGCGAAGCAACCTTCGCATAAAGTGAAGGGACGCCATGAGTGAATGCATGCAAGAAACGCGAGAAAAAAAAAACTCATGACGTCCGCGCGACCCAAGCACTTAAAAATATGCAGAGGAAATCACAACTAAATCCACGGTCAGCATTCCTGCGTAAAGCTAACCTCTCCTATTCACTGAAAGCATTAGCTAAGCGCTACTTCGCATTTTAAATGACAGTAAAAGATGCCTCTGATGACAATATGTATAAAGCGCGCAGAATTTTTTCTCTTTTTTTCTTTCGCAGTTACATTGCGTAAGTGCACGATATCAAGTGAAAAACCTCGGCGGCGTGTCACTGGAACTACTATGATTGTTTCGTGAAGCAGCGGGACCACTTCCTTTCAATCCGTACCGCTTCTGTCTCTTTCTATCTCCGCACAGAGAAACCCTCGCTCACTGGATTTCCTGCCGACCGCTTGTGCCCCCGCAATCTCCGACGACAGCGCAGCTCTGGTCGACTGGCTCACCCTACACCATCTCCTGACGCCGACTAGAGATCTCGCTGAGTGGTGCCTTGTCGTCGGACTCCTGCGACCGTGTCCACCTTTCCCTATCTCCTCCATACTTCTGTATGTGGGTGTCCCCATCTCTATCCCTATCCCGTTTAATCTTCCATATACATTTTAATCCCTCCTTACACCCATCCCTCGTGAGCCACTGTCGAAATGTCGCACTATGATGCAGACAGTTACGGCAGACAGCTCACTTTTATCTTCTTTTCACTTATTTAAGAATCACCCCCCCCCACACACACACACACACACAAACACAGAATAAAAAGATATTAGAAAAACAAATGATGCGCGGAAATTTGCCGCGATGCTTACAACACACACGATGCTCACAACACAACTCACGACCTGGCTTGGAAGAGGAAGTAATTACGATGGATGGGCCGGATGCGAAAACACGTGTGACATCACCTCTTACCGCTACAGCGATTATCAGACACCCATGTTACGCGGATGCATGCAACAGGCGGACGTGAAGGAGCGATTGAAGTGGTGATTTATGCGACTTGATTTATGAACACGCCCAAAATTATTTAAAAGATGGGGGCTGTAGTGAAAACGCAGTCAACACTAGTACGCAGATCGCGAAGTTTTCTCTGTCTGTACCTTTCTACATTTTAGGAATGATTCACGTTATCATTGTGTGTATCTTTCGCAGAATATATACCGCTCACAATAAAACACTTCCATTCCCGACTCGCCGCCCGCTATTCACAGCCTGCTTAATTGCAATACAGATGCCGTGAAACGGTAATTCATAAAGGAGGCCCGAGCGCTTCGTACAGTTACTGTAAAACTGCTAGCGTAATACGTCATACGCCAACAGCTTTAAAAGTTTCGATTGCTGCCTAAATCCTGACATGAGCGCACACACAGACCAAAGCTGTATACTACTACCCCCGACAATATTAATATTTTCGGGCGCAAACTAACTCTTCTGTGAGAAGTAAATCGAGTCTTACCGCATTAATAATCGCTCTTTAGAGACCGTCGTTAAGGAAAGAAAAAACTCCAGAATGGAATGAAAATTTCGGAGAAAGAAAATCAGACGAGCGTTTCAACTCGCGTCCGAACAGCGAAAACTTAGGTTATAGTACGGGAACAAAGCCGACTATTTAGCAGTTTACTACTCCACAGGTGAGAGAGAGAAAGAAAAAAATATCCATTGACGCAGCAGCAAGACAGCCACTACGCAAATGCCTATCATTGTTAGTGTCGGCTACTTTGGTTCATGATATTATATGAAATGCGTCAGAATCGTCATTGCCTTCTCTAAAATTTTTGGTGGTGCATGACAGCAGAAGATCACGCGTACGCGGACTGGTCTCCGCATATCAGCTCGCAATACAGGAATACACTGCAAAGGTGAGACCACGCGTGGAAGACACAGCAAGGAACACAATGAAGCGCGTCGCGTCTTCCCGGCGAGGTATTGCGAATTAACAATCGTCGGAGCAGTTACGCAAGGCGTTCGCACAAGCCCCTCTGACGTCTGCACTGCCCTTCGGAAACCGCAGCCTGAAAGTTGCACTCCCGACCCTATAATGGAGCAACGCAGACTGCAACAGTAGCAGAAAGAGAAAACGAGCGAACAGAGGCGACGCCCTCGAATGCTCGCCGATGAAACGAGAGGAGGAAAAAAAAAAAAAACCGCAGATGTGAACCGTCAGAGAGTGATCGCGCGCTCTCCTGTATGGCGCGACGATCACAAAGTAAAAATATAAAAAAATAAAGCGCCCGCTAAAGCAACTCTTCCCTCTACAAGCAGACCGGCCTTTGCACCGCCGCGCCAGCAAACACGGGCGGAGGGAGCAAGGGGCGCGATTTACCGCTACGTTTTTTCCACGCGCCGTGCAATGCGCCGGTCGCATCCGCGAGTCCGGCATCACCGCACGTCGTCGGCTCTTCTTTGGTAGCAACATTGTAGCCGCCCCGCCGTCGCAACCGATGCGGTCCCTCCGGAACGAGCAACACAGGCGCGGTATCGTATTCGTGGGAGCCTGCGGCATCATATTCGTGGGAGAACTCCACGGGAAGCCTTCGGTATGGCTGTGTGCCGGTGCACGCACGTTGTGTGTGCATGCGCGCGCGATCGAGAAATGCGCCGGTCTCGGATTCAGAAGCGAACTGCGAACGCGGTGAACAGAGGGCGCGCTAGCATTGATGAAACAAGCAAAAGCTTCTTATACTATGTACCGCAGAATAAAAGCAATAATGACTATTACAGGGATACGGCTCGGATGGGATGGGACACATAGCGATGGGCTTTCGTCTTGGAATTGTTTCGCTCTATTCACACGATCCCTGTCCAGAAGAGCAGGCCCGTTTGTATCCGGCATGTGAGTCTCACTGAGCATTTTGGCCGCCGAAAGGGCCCTCTCCGCGCCGATCACTCTCGGACCAATTTTCGCGGCGTCTGCCGTCAGATCGGCTAGCCGCGAACCAATAGGAGCGCTAGCCGAGGAATTCGAAAAACAAAAATGGCGGCCAAGTCCGACTCGCTCGTCATGTCACAATTAAGTAACGTGCGCTTAGCAGAAATGTTTATTGAATTCGTGCGCAACCACCCCGTCCTATACAACAAAATGCCACCCCAAGCACAAGGACAGCTTGCTAAAGGACGACTTGTGAAATAAAATAGGACACGAACTCGGATTGACTGGTACGTACGAGTTCCTCAGCCTATGTTCCTTTGCTCATAAAATCGCGAGTACCTTGTGATGCAGTTGGCTTTCTCAACAAAGTTGCAACGAACGTTGAAACGTGCAAAACAAAAAGATCTAGCTCTTCATGGTCGCACTAAAGTTGCGAGCTGCCGACAACATACAGGAACACAGCATCCATCCCGTGCTCGCACCGTAGTTCATTGTACAATCGGCTGATGACGTGCCATGGCTATTCGGCGTAAAGTTATTCAATATGCTAGCTTTAGGTAGCACATAGAGTAACTAATTCGGCGTTGCGGTGCGCATCCAGTGCAAAGAACACTGCGTTACGGCGACGAAGAAGTTTCGCTCGCTGTAGATTTGATTGATTTGTGGGCTTTAACGTCCCAAAACCACCATTTGATTATGAGAGACGCCGTAGTGGAGGGCTCCGGAAATTTCGACCACCTGGGGTTCTTTAACGTGCACCCAAATCTGAGCACACGGGCCTACAGCATTCCCGCCTCCATCGGAAATGCAGCCGCCGCAGCCGGGATTCGATCCAGCAACCTGCGGGTCAGCAGCCGAGTACTTCAGCCATTAGACCACCGCCGCTCGGTGTAGAAAGTGGATGCTTCAGTGGGAAGTAGGGTTAGCCAAGTGCCGTCCTCATAATGTGAACCTTTTAGGGGCGAAGCTCCTTAAGCCGTGGGTCGTGCGTCCGCGATGTATGTATGTATGTATGTATGTATGTATGTATGTATGTATGTATGTATGTATGTATGTATGTATGTATGTATGTATGCATGCATGTATGTATGCATGCATGTATGTATGTATGTATGTATGTATGTATGCATGTATGTGTGCATGTATGTATGTATGCATGCATGCATGCATGTGTGTATGTATGTATGTATGTATGTATGTATGTATGTATGCATGTATGCATGTATGTATGTATGTATGCATGCATGCATGCATGTATGTATGTATGTATGTATGTATGTATGTATGTATGTATGTATGTAGCCAACTCCAAGGCCGGACTATAGAGAAGCGGCACGCGCGCACTCTTTGAAATGAGGAGGAAAACCACGCACGTTAATCATAAATAAAAAGATGGTTGCTTCTGATGAAATAACCTACAGAGACGAGTATCGGTGGCTTAGTCTCCAATAAAACTTGCCTTGAATTTGATGCTTACTAAAAACTAATAACAGAAGGACGCACTTGGAGCATTATCTGACCGGAAAAGGTTGCCACGTTAAACTCGCTGGGCGTAACCTCCTCTGTTTTAGCAAGGTTTAGCGAGGGTAGGGCCGCAGTGCCATGAACTAGCGGCGGTGAAAGGTGGGAACTAGAAACAAGGCGCAGGCCGCAAGAGAGTGTGCCGGTGCCGCTCCTCTAGTCCGGCCGTGCCACCTCTCGTTTAGTCCTTGGAATGTCCACTGGACGGCGGTACTTCTATGTAATGAATATATGATAAAAAGATGCGAGATGGCATTAGTTGGAGTGTTCACCAGATGGACGCACGGATTGACAGACGGACGGAAGCGCGGACGGGCTGACGGATGCTTCGCCCCACTCATCATCATGTACTCCGTAAATATGCTGTGATTTTTTTTTTTTAAGGAAAGGAAGAGGAGGAAAGGAGAAGGCGGTTGGGGCTTATCTCGGTTACAAATAATAATCGTCATATGTCATGCGTGAGTCAGGCGAGACAATGCACTTCGGGATAGTATCAACCTCGAAGGGTGTATCATTTTTATTTTTTTTTGCATGGCATAGATAATAACCTCGACTAACGCCGATGCATCATTCGCTTCGCGATGGCTTGGTTGTACGCGCCGTTACTGTCGCTATGTTATAATACAGGTGACAAGTACGCCCTCTGCTGGGGGAGAACATAGCGGACAGAACTGTGCGTCCACCATGTCTTCATGCACAACAGGAGAGCTTTCGTGCAACCCATCAAGCGTCTATCACGATGACCACAGTAATGATAATTTACAATCACGAGTTTACGTCTACACACTGAAAAAGTACTAAGTTCTCTTAAATGGACAATTCATACCAAGGTTGTGCACGTGTGATTCCACTCACACAGCAACCTGAGCGCCGCGAATGGATACTACAGGGACACTAAACCAACTAAAGAGCAAAACGATGTTTCACGTATTAGTAACGTAGAATTTCACAATCCCGAAAACACCATTATTACCGCGACACGACGCTTTGTTTAAGTGAGAAAAGGCGCGAAAAGAAAATACGGGGGGAGACGCCACCTTGAGATTCCTGCATCAAATACCGTGGGGTCATAGATCTTGAAGGCGCCTGCTAGGTCCTACGTAACCTACATAATATAGTTGCAGAAGAAGCAATCAATAGGTTTTACAAACGAGATTTTGTCCATTTTGAATCAAACTTGGTTTTCTTCACTATTAGTGTTTGTTCCCTTCAAACATGGTCGCGCTTCAATCGCAGCTCCCATAACTCCCCATGCTGATGTCGCTGGCAATAGCTTCTGAAGCGCTTTTCGCCCGAGCCTTCGCGACCTGTTTAAATATACCTTGCGAGAACTCTCAAGCCCGGGCTGTTTTCGACTGCTGTTGCACATGCGACGGTGACAGCTTCTTACGTGGTCTCTTACGCGTTCGCCTCAGACGACCCAAAGCGAAAGCGGTCTTCTTATCAGTCAATATGTTAAACCTCTTCCGCCACCTTCCGAAAGCTCTGGGCATCTAACGTGGTTTTGCATAGCCGCCAGGATCAGAGGCACTGCCAGCTTTCCTTTAACACCCTCACGCCCCTTCCCTTAGTGCGGGATAGGAATCCGGGCGGCGTCTGGCTAACCTCGCCGCCTTTCATTGCTCCCCTTCCTCCTCCTGCACCTCGCATAAAGTGAAGCTGTAGTCCTGCACCAATTGTCGGGCGTTGCAGACTGACCATGATCGGGCCACCTTTGACCGGTGGCACGCTGTGACGTCATGACTTTGGCGATCTACGACGTTATGATGACGTCAGCACACGATAATTTTTTTGCGTCACTTGAGTTAACGCCGATGCCACGAGACGCCGACGGTTCATCGTCGCGTCTGATGAGGCATCCGAGGCATTCGCCGAAGAGCTGGACAACCAAGAAAGGCAGTCGGCGAAACGCACGAGCTATTGTCGTGCCGAACGTGTCGAGATGACCGACACTTTCGAGGCAGGGGAGCGAAACGGTTTGGCCTGCGCTTTCGCCGGTGGAAAACCTCCGCGCTTCCGGGCATGCGAGTTGACCCTAATTGCGGCTCGCCCGGGGAAACGGTTTGCCCGCGCTAACGACAGTCGCTGCTGTCCTTTTCCTTTTCTTCTTTTTTTTTCAAGGCCGCTACAACCGAACGGGCACATAATCAAAGCCGGGGACCGCTATGCCCGCAAGGTGCCGGAAGCAGCTGTAAAATAATATGCCCCTTCTTGGCATGCTGGCTTTTCCCAAATCGGGCCAGGACGTCCAACGCTCGATACGGTTTCTGTAGCTATTCAACTTCCAAGAACACAAACCATGCATGCAATAGGGTCAAAGTCTCGCACACAAAAATTCATCTGATCAACCAAGGTCCATTACTATAGTCAAAAAAAGAAGCGGCCATTATGACAACTCTACAGCCCAAGTTCGAAACTACCCATACACCTAGCATATATGCAGGGCGCGCATCAGCTGAAGCTTCGCTTGCTCGTTTTCTTGTTGTTCTTTTTTTACACCATTTCTAACTCTTAACAGTACTAATTCATTTGATGTCCGTCGTGAGACAACACTTTTGATGGACGGTAAATTAATCCTGCTGTGTGCCCTACTGGCGCACTGATGCTATATCCGACCATGCTTGACTAATTCGACAGCAGTACCTGTCAGTTTTGCTGCACACAACAGACGGGTGGGTCGCGCGGCTTCAGCCCAGTTTTTCTCGCGAAACAAACTTCCGTGTGGACGCGCCCTGTTACGCGTCTCTTTCGAAGCAAACCGCCAAATTGCTCTGCGCGCGCCGTTCTCGAGATGCAAGCGTGTTCCTTCGCCACAAAAGTCGCAACGTTTGCCTCCTGGTTTCGGGACGTAAGACCCCAGATAATATTGCCCCGCAGCAGTGATCTAGTGGCTAAGGTACTCGGCTGCTCAGCCGCAGGTCGCGGGATACAATGCCGGCTGCGGCGGCTGCATTTTTGATGGAGGCGAAAATGTTGTAGGCCCGTGTGCTCAGATTTGGGTGCACGTTGAAGAACCCCAGCTGGTCGAAATTTCCGGAGCTCTCCACTAAGGCGTCTCTCATAATCATATGGTGGTTTCGGGACGTTAAACCCCACAAATAAATCATCAATCAACCCCACATAATATTATTATGTTTGCCTCCATGTGTGCTTCCGTTGAGCTCCGCTCTCGTGGCTCCCAGATGAAAGAGCCGAAGTTGTGCGTGGCTTTTTTTGGGAGTCGCCTTACACGATTTCCAGAATGCTTTTATCACGTTACACGCTTAAATTTGCATACCATTCCAGTCGAAAGAAACCACTCGTCTAGAAAGTACTTCCTCTTGCGACCGAAGCATTTGAAGGAGGCCGCAGTTTTTAAGCGCGCTCACGAGTGTATTTTTGGCCCGCACTGGGACAGCGCTAGCCAGGCCGCCACGTGGAAAATGAAACCATGCAAGCCCGTGCGCAATATCAAATGTCATTGCATCGCGAAGTTACAGGAGCATTGAGAAGATGTTAAAGAGCCGTAATTTCTTTGCTTGGGCACTGGCCAGTGCAGTTACAGGGCTCGACAAATGCAGCTTTTTTTTTTCGTTTTTGTACTCGCACGAACTCTCCTGTTACGATGCGCGCAGGGACGGTCTGCGCAAAGAAGAACGCGTACCGTTGGCGTGTTGTCTAGCAACTAAAACACACACACACACATGCACACACACACACACACACGTGTGTGTGCGCATGTGTGTGTGCGCGTGTGTGTGTAGGCATGCGCACACGGGGGGGGGGGGCAGGGTGCGAGAGAGACGGCGCAAAGCCAGCCTCATATATTGACAGTATAGGGAGGGAGGCGAGAGGGGGGCGCAAAGTCAGCCTAATATATTCACATGATAAGGAGGGTAGGGGGCGGTGCGACGAACCTTCGCCACCCCCACCACCCCTGCAGGGGAGCCCTGCGCACGCTTATGTGTGCGTGTGTACGAACTTTCGCGATATGGGCACACATCTTTACAGCGCTGTAGCCGTATTAAAGGCGTCTCCCTCTAAGCACACAAACTCTTCCGTGAATAAGCGTTCACACCGACACAGATGTGTCGCTGTGAAACACAAAAGCAAAAAAAAAAAAGAAGCTAGGCGAGGCAACGAATGCATCACAAGCACCCTTTGTAAGTTCATCAACAACTTAAGTAAAACCCTAATAACATGCGCAGGGGTAAAACGTCTTGTGGGGGAGCAAATTCCATGGCTGTCGGGACTGGGCCAAAGACAAACAAAAAAAGAAAGAAGGAGGAGGACGGCGCTCGCTGACGTCTCGCAGCTGGCGGACGTCTTCCTCTCGGCGGCAAGTCTCGCGTCCACTGCCGGCTCCGCAGATGAACGCGCGCTGTAAACGCCCATCCGCGGGGTTCAGACACCGCTCCATTCATGCTACCTGTCCTCGGTCACAGGTCGGCGCCCCGTACAACGAGTTCCGACTTTTAATTGCCGCACAATTCAGGGATTCGACTTGTCCATCTACCATCTCATGTCGCATAGTCACGCCGTGGTCAATACAGGCCTAAAACAAATACAAACGTGCTCGAAGCCAGTGCAAAAGGAAACTAACAAGGTCTAAAGAAATACAGGCACAAGAAATAACCAAGAACAAGTCGCCACACAATTTACCTAAAATCGCGAAAAACGCCTTCTGGAACATCCGGCTGACCCTCGCGCCGCCCAAGAGAGGACGCCTCCGCAAGAGCGTGAATGACGAGGTGGTTGCCTTATCTATGGATGCATGCGTCAAGAGAATCGCTGCGGCGTTGCTCGTGCTACGCACTTGCTCGGTGGTGGAGCTACGTGAAGCGCAAGATGTAGAACTACACCAAGACCTTCACAAGAACGACATTAGCGCAGGATTTCTTTCCTGTTTCTGGGATGACCGCGGTCAGGTCACAGCAAGAACGTTTAGAGGGACTGAGCCCAGGGCGGTGGCTGCTTTGTTTAACATCAGGCCTAATCTCCAACTTCGGCTGGAGACCTGGCGGAGGACGTCGCGAGGCACTGCCTGGACGCCACAGCTCTCAGCGTGAAAGCCATCCACAACGATGTGCTCTCATCAATAATGTTTTCTACCGCCACCATTTTCGGCCACAAACGCGCAAGCAACGGCGCGAGCCCCCGGTCGGAGGGCTACGACACCGCGAACAATTACTCCATTGCGCCCCTCCCGTTGATACAACGTCACGATCCGTGTGCCACCATCTACTTCCAACCTGCCGACCCGAGCCGATTATTAAAGTTCACTTCTTAGTAGTAGTAGTAGTAGATTCGTCAGTACGCTAACATGTATGTCCATGGCAAGAAGCATTATTCCATGAGCGAACGCTCTCGCTGCATTCGAAATGAGCGTTCTAAAGAAATCGAGCCAGCGTGCGACCGAGTCTCCACGTGAGGCCGCGTGGTGGAGACACAGTCACAGGGAGGCTCTCGAAAAGCCGGCAAGCGGTGCCTGCCTGCTGACCCAGTCTATGAGCGCGGGCGAAGTGGAAGGGAGGAAAAAAAAAAAGAAAAGCACGCGAAGCAACTTTCTCTTTCCTTTCGGTCATCGACTTTCGTCATGCACACACACGGGCCCACAAGCACACACATACAGGACGCGCGCGAAACGGAGAAAAATAAATAAATAAATAAGCTGAGGCGGCGCACATCATTAAGTCGAAACGTTGCTGCGAAGGTTACCACTGGTAGTTCCAAGCAAAGATGGTCGCGAAGGACAGCAGTTATTTTTTTTATTCCTTAATAAACATTAAACTACTTTAGCTTTAAGCTGTAACTCTTTTGAAGCAATTTCATTCGGTTTATTTTTTCCCACAAGAGCGAAAAAAAGAAGCCTAAGTTAACGTGCAACAGGGATCACTTGACTACCATTTAACCAAGTATCGAAGCAAAACTAGGCAAAAAAAAACAGACACCTTGCCGGAACGATGTTTGAAACTGTTTGACGAAAACGTGAAAAGCATAGCTTTGTTGTCGCCCTGCTGACAGAAAAGTAAAACACAAAAAGGCAACCAGGGAAAGGACTGAAGAGAAAAATCAAAATGCGAAGAGCACGAACGGCTGCCACTTGATCCGCGCGTTCGTAGAACTGCGACCGATCTGCTTTGCGTCGTGTCTTTGGGTTACTCATCACGCACTATTCCACCTTGGCACGTAAGGGGATGACACAAACGCGCCTATCTCGGCTTAGTCGGCATTTCGTTTTTCACCCCCCCCCCCTTTTTTTTTTCTCCCAGCATTCTGTACTATGCCGAACTTATTGTAGGGTGTCTCCGCTAGCCACCTTACCTACTGTGCAACAACATGACGCTGTCCGTGAGAACAAGATAACGATGGCAGCTCTGTGCAGTCAGGCCCGTAAGGTTATGCATCGTGCAGTAGACGATACTCGGAAGGGATACACCGAGAACAGCCTGCGAGCAAGATGTTGCTGCGCACACGCTTCAGGCGAGCAGCCCTCGCAGCGAGATAAAGCGAAAGACAATGGAGTGGCTCTAACAATCAACGCGAATGCTGGCTTCCAGAGATAGACGAATGACTCCCTGCAACTAAGCGTTCGAGTGATGTCACCCCCCCCCCCCCCCCAACCCCCGTTTGCAACCCACACCTTTTTTCTTTTTTTTTTTCTTCGCGAGCGAAACGGGGCTACGGAGCATTTTCACTTGCCCGGCATTTCAGGTAGCAATGTCGGACAGTGCATCCGTAAACGGACACATGACGACGCGCTGCAACGACAAGCGCCGTGCGCGATCGGCTGCCACTTGTTGATTCGCAGCGGACGGGTTTCCTCTCTTTTGTTTCCTCAAGGGAATCTTGCCGATTCGGGGCGTAAGCGGACGGGCTTTGGTTTTAGTTCACTTCGCCATTTTCAGCGGGTCTGACGCACAAGGCACAGGCTGTGTCCTTACGCGAGTCGATTAAAAACGCGACGAATGCACCATCGAGAGGATGCAGCTCGGGAGCCGTGCGTGACGCCTCTTGGGGCTCGCTCCGCAGCGGGGGAGAAGCTGCTCTCGGGCATCGCCAGGCTGCGGCCGATCCGCACAAACAACAGGTTGCACACACAGAACGGTCACTTCTACATTTCCATAGCTCTACCATCGCGTGAAAAAGTCAAGTACGGCGCGGAACCGCAAATAAAGGAGAGCAGATCTCTGTCGCAAACGCCGCCATCACGGAGAACGAGGGAGGATTCCTTTCACACACACACAACAAAAAAGTTCGGAACGGCAACTAGGCGACGAAAGGAAACGAAAAGGCTTACCGACTGACTTAGTCGTCGCCGGCGGTGATCGTCGACGCTCGTTGGTCGATTGACGACATCCGATCGCAACGTTTAAGGCACACTGCGGCAAAAAAAAACAAGGGGAATCCTAACAACCACCTACCTTGGCGGCGGTGGTAGGGGGGGGGGGGGGAATCAGGGATGCGGGTGAGACATGATGCGTGCACACAGGAAGTTGACGGAGCGCGCGCGCATGCGCACCGCGCTCAAACAGGTGGCGCCATGGAGGAAGGAGGAAGACAACGCGGAGCAAGTGGAGAAGCAGAAACGATGGAGAAGCGGCCCGCTTGATTCCCAATCTAAAACGAATCTTAAGCCAGCTTTGCAAAAGTTAATGATGCCCCTCGTAAATGAACGTACACAACCATGGCGCATAAGTATTGGCGATCCAGTACCGAGTATTTGGATATTTTGTTTTCCTCTGTTGAGTGAGGAAACGAAGATGCGCGCATCATTATGCGACGCATGGTGTTGAGACAGGGATTCTGCTTATTTGCCTGAGTAGGGAGTAATCATTTGGCTGAAAAACAATACAAAAATTATCGATAATCTGTCTATATCTGCTGACAGCTCAGCTGGGGTTCATCATATTGTGTAAAGGAATTACATCTGTCGAACGTAAATTGAACAATATTTATAGCTGAGAAAAATATTAACAGCTTCGATAATGCACTTTTCAAGGACAAATTCTTTGAACTAATTTCACTTTCATATCTGTGTGCTGTATCTCACGTATTTCCACACCTCAATGATACGGAACATTTTCGTTTACAGTTCATGCATGTACATCACCGTCAGCACAATAAGTAATTAATATTGTGAAAATACTCTCACCGTAGCCCAACCGAGTGAGAATTGCAATCTCTCAACGCTCTGGGAATCCCATCAGCGTTTACAGGAAACTTTCTCGAAAGCAGCACAAGAGCTCAAACATTGCGGCTGTGGCCGTGCGCTCACACGCAAGCGACGCGTGCTCGTAGCGCGGCATGCCTGCGCATGTAGCGCCATCTGTTTGGCTCACCGAAAACTTAACATTGCTGCGCGTTCGTGACCACAAGAGGTCGCCAACGGCAAAAGATGAATCACTGAACAAATATATTCAAGGTACCTTTAGTACACTGTAATTCAAAGCTTGCAGTATTTGGGCCCCTAGGCAGTTGCTTAAATCATGAGAAGTCGGGGGGGGGGGGGGGGCTGACCTCACTAGTGCTTAGATTGGGGTGGGGGAGTAAGTTTGACCCTTAAACCTCCCTTTTTCACCAGGGCGTACAAGGCAGAAAATGACCATTTCCCTGCCCGGCCCCCAATTGAAATCAAAAAAGTGCCACCCCTCACTCCCCCCGAAAACAAATGCTGCGTACGCCCCTGGTATGCCAGGAAACACGAGTGACAATTAAATTAAATGTGTTGTTGATCATGGTGTATGTATGTACGTCTTTCTGCTTCCTCGCTCGGCTTATTCTCCCCCGCAACTGACCAACGAAAGACGTAACTGTCGCGAGTAGGTATACTGTTTGATCTTTCTGAACATTACAGACGTTGGGTGACACTTGCGTTGGGGTGTGCTGCGGAAGCCGGTACAGCCCCGTACGTATGCGAGATAAACCACCGCAATATCTACACATTGTGGCGTCGCGCTGCGCGTGTCTTCTTAAAAGGGCTTGCCCACGCATAGCTTATAATATATACGAGATAGAGAGAGACGAAAAAGGGTGTTTGACTCACAAGTGAAAAGACTTTTTTATTTGACGTTTCGGCCGTGGGCCCAGCCTTCATCGAAATGAAACAAAACACTGCAACGGTTACTAATATGCCAAAGGGTTACATGGATTACAGATTGGTAAAATTAATGCACGTGGGAAAAAATGCTGTCATCGTAAGGCTGATCGCAAACACGCACACGCAATAAGAAGAGAAGCAAAGAGCAAATGACTGTGCATGAGGCAATTGAAACGAATAATAATAACAAGAGAGGGGGTGGGGGTATAAAAAATCAACGCGTGTAAAAGCAGGAACTAAAGTGCAATTAAAAATCATGCGTACAAAATTAAATCAAGGGGATCAGTACGCACGGCAGGGCGCAAGAACATTAAAGTACTGGAATTTTTGTAAAACTCGCGAGCAATGGTGTTTAATGTGCACGTGGATGAGATATATGATTCCTGAACTTCTCTGTCACGACGAGAGTTGAAACCCGATGCGGGATAATAATAAATGCGTGAACAATGGTTAACTGCCAGCAAGTCTTTTTCAACGCATAAATTATTATCATCATCACTACTTACTGTAGTCACCGTGTTCATCATAAGTTCAACTCGTTCGCTATTAATATTGTTACATGGCCATCACAGTCACTGAACAGTCACACAAGAACAGTCATGCAACAATCACCTTCACCATCGTCATAAATGTCCCCGTGGCCGCTTGCTAACGGCGTTGACTCGACATTTTCATCATCGTTCCTTATCGACATCATCAACGCCCTTTTCGACAGGTTAAACGCTTTCATTATCGCCATTGTTATCGCCATTAAAGGCCCATTTTGTTTGTTTGTTGAGCGTTACCGAACATGACACGTACCTACTCAGGGTATTGACCAGGACTTCGAGGTTTTAAATTTAGTACGCAATGAAAAATGTTGTATGATAAAAAATAAACTAAAAATAAACTAAACCCATAAATTGCCGCTGCATCTTCCCACGGCATTAACTCGAGTAAATGCGTCGCAGAGAGGGGGGGGGGCGTAGCGCGTGAATGTTGAGTAATTAGGTATAGTTTGGAAATTCTTAATTGTTATTTCGTCTTTATTATTCTCATTTATCGAATGAAGGAGAAGAATTGTCTTCAACGTCTAGAGAAAGGCAAGTAAAGTTGCGCTTTACTACATTCCGAACGCGCAGTCCTTTCCCTAATATACGGGGTGGCCAGTGAACGGTTGTGCAGCACGCACAGCCGTTTTATTGCGATATCAACCATGCATATGGGCAGTCTCGGCTGGTTCTTGCCGTCGTCACAGTCGTCGTTCAAGTATATATATATATATATATATATATATATATATATATATATATATATATATATATATATATATATATATATATATATATTGCCACAGGCGTGGAACGAGGTTTAGCCATGCCAATGCGAGTATGTGCCATGGTGTGAAAGAAGAGGACGGTTGGTGTGTGCTCGTGCTCTAACGTTCGGTTCGGCTCGACGTCCAGTGCTGCTCCTGTGAACAGACGTTGTGGTCGTTCTGTGATCACGTGACATTTTCTGGTGGAGGTGCTGGGTAGTGTTGTATGCACTGCAATCAGCAGCAAGGTCCCGACACTAGCCGCGACTTGGAAGAACCAGCTGACCTACGGCGTAGCAGGCGACAACTAGGCCTACCTCCTGAATTCGGACCATTTCCTCAACTCGACAGTACTATGGCTAGTGCGGGAACGCAAACCCAAGAAACATCAACGCTGCCTCCTCCATGGTTCTTCAACGTCCCGCGTACTCCGAAGCCGTTCCACGGTGACCCTTATGAGGACGTCGACGACTGGCTCGACGACTACAACCGTTGCGGCAGCGTCAACGAGTGGAACGAGCAGCGAAAGCTTCGGTACGTCTACTTTTATCTCGAGGACTCTGCGCGCACTTGGTTCGAAAACCATGAAGCCACTATGACAACCTGGCCAGAGTTTTGCAACCAGTTGCGAAATACTTTCCGAAGCTCTGACCGAAAGGAACAAGCGGAACGGCTCCTCAATTCCCGAAACCAGCGTCTGAACGAGAGTGTTGCCATGTTCGTTGAGGACATGACGCGGCTGTTCAGGCGAGCCGACTCTTCAATGACGGAAGAAAAGAAGGTGCGCCTCCTAATGCGGGGAGTGAAGGAGCAGCTGTTCGCGGGACTAGTGCGGAACCCTCCCGACACTGTAGAGGATTTCCTTCGCGAAGCCACGACAATGGAGAGAATGCTAAGGCAGCGTTCGTACCAGTATGAACGTCCTGGCAGTCTTTCGTCAGTGTCGTCGGTCCTACAAACACCTGACGTCACGACTGTAAAAGACCTGACGGAGCTCGTGCGCAGTATTGTGCGCGAGGAGCTTCAAAAGCTGCACGTGGTGTCTTCTCCGCCCCATGTTGCTGCTTTAACGGATGTCGTTCGCGAAGAGGTCCGGCAGCTGGTGCACCCCATGACGACTCTGCGTGCAGCCGAAGTCCAACCCATGACGGCCCCGCGTCCAGCCGAAGCTCCGCTATTAACGTACGCGGAAGCACTGCGTACTCCTGCACCAGCTGTTGGCTATCCGTCCCGTCCGTCCACCCTGCAGACGGCACCGTCGTTCTACTCGGGACCACCGCAGTACGGCAACCCACCCCTTACACGGAAATCCAGTGTATGGCGTGCTCCCGACAACCGGCCTCTATGTTATCACTGTGGTGAACCAGGTCACATCTACCGTGAGTGCGCCTACAGGCACATGGGTCTTCCCGGCTTTCGTCCGGATACTCGTCGACCCAGAGATGGTGAGCGGCCCCGTGCTATCGCCGAGTACTTGGCAAGCCAACGATCCTCAACCCTTCCGCGTCGCCAATCCCGCTCACCATCTCCACGGCGTTCCACGTCACCTGGCCAACAATCAACCTTTGCGGACGTCCTTGCAGGAAGATCACCTAGATCCACAAGCCCGCGCCGGGGAAACTAAGAACAGCGACCTCTGGGGGTGAGGCCGCTGTTGATCGACCGTTACAAGACCCTCCCCCGATTTGCCTGCCGACATCCGACGACATTCTTTCACCGACGTGTGCCATCGACGACAAACAGGTCTCTGCTCGTATCTCTGTTCTTGTCGACAACCACCCGCTGACCGCTCTTGTAGATACGGGTGCCGATTATTCTGTTATAAGCGCTGACCTCGCTGCACAGCTAAGAAAGGTAACGACACCTTGGGGACATGGAACCAACCTCCGGACTGCGGGAGGTCACCTATTGACACCGCTAGGAATGTGCACTGCCCGCCTCCGAATTCGTGAGTCGACGTACATTGTTTCCTTCGTTGTATTGCGCGAATGCTCCCAAAACCTGATTCTCGGAATGGATTTTCTCCGCGAGCATGGAGCCATTATTAACCTTCGCGACCTGCTCATAACGTTATCTAACGACCATACAGCCCTACGAAAGGATGCAGTTGCGCCGACCACAACACTTCGAATTGCTGACGACACCATCGCACTGCCGCCGCGAGCCAGTATGTTCGTAACGGTGGAGAGCGACTGTGACAACAAGAGTAGTGGCATCGCGGAAACTAACCTCTCGGTGCTCTTGGCTCGGCAGATTTGTGTCGCGCGTGCTGTCGTCAAACTGAAACATCGGAGGACTCAGCTTCTGATCACGAATTTCGGCGGCCAGTACCAACACTTAGCAAAGCGAACATCAATCGCGAACTTTGAAGCCATCGATGACGCAGAATGTTCCACTATCGCTCCGATTGCCACTGCTGCCGAAGGTAACACTGATATAGCCAGTACGGTTGACGTGAATTGCCAGCTATCCTGTGCGCAGCAACAGCAGATACGCATGATTTTACGTACGTATAGTGATTGCTTTGCGTCCACCTCCAAAATCAAGCAGACCCCAACCGTGAAGCACCGCATTATAACGGACCCTACCGAACGGCCTGTACGACAGCACGCCTACCGCGTGTCGCAAAAAGAACAAGAGGCAATACGTTTTCAAGTGAAACAGATGCTCGACGACGACGTTATCCAACCCTCGAACAGTCCATGGGCGTCACCCGTCGTACTTGTTAAAAAGAAAGACGGCACTCTTCGATTTTGCGTCGATTACCGGAAGCTCAACAAAGTGACGAAGAGAGACGTCTACCCTCTCCCACGCATAGATGACTCACTGGATCGACTTTGACATGCCCGATATTTTTCCTCAATGGATTTACGCAGCGGCTACTGGCAGATCGAGGTCGATGAACGTGACAGGGAAAAAACAGCATTCATAACTCCCGATGGCCTCTACGAATTCAAAGTGTTACCATTTGGATTGTGCTCTGCACCGGCAACGTTCCAAAGGATGATGGACACCGTCCTGTCCGGTCTGAAGTGGGAATCCTGCCTCGTGTATTTAGACGACGTCGTTGTTTTTTCCAAAACATTTGAGCAACATTTACAACGACTTCAGTCCGTCTTCATCGCTATTCGATCTGCAGGCCTATCTCTAAAACCGGAGAAGTGTCATTTCGGCTACGAAGAACTAAAGTTCCTCGGCCACCTTATCAGTCACGATGGCATTAGACCAGACCCAGAAAAGACCATGGCTGTTGCTGCATTTCCTCCACCTTCGAACAAACGGGATTTGCGCCGGTTTTTGGGTCTCTGCGCCTACTACAGGCGCTTTGTCCAGAGCTTTGCCAACATCGCTGAACCCCTTACCCGTTTAACGAAGGAGAATACTCCTTTCGTGTGGGGTCCAGAGCAGAGAGCCGCTTTTTCCCAGCTTCAGCAGTGCCTTCAGAGTGAACCCTTACTAGGGCACTTTGATGAAGATGCCACCACCGAACTTCACACTGACGCAAGCAACATCGGTCTTGGTGCAGTACTCGTCCAGTGGCAAGACGGCGCTGAACGTCCCATCGCTTATGCTAGCCGCATTTTGTCATCTGCGGAAACTAACTACTCGACCACGGAGAAGGAATGTCTTGCTGTTATTTGGGCGATAACAAAGTTCCGACCGTATCTGTATGGCCGTCCATTCAGAGTAGTTACGGACCATCATGCCCTCTGTTGGCTGGCCAATCTCAAGGACCCTTCAGGGCGCCTCGCGAGATGGAGCTTACGCCTTCAAGAATTTGAGGTTACAGTCGTCTACAAGTCGGGCCGCAAGCACACTGATGCTGATTGCCTTTCGCGCGCACCCCTCGCGACGACATCGAGGAACGATGATACCGATGGCCATTTTCTTTGTGCAGTCAGTGAATCTGACTTGGCCCAACAACAGTGGAATGATTCAGAGATCCAACAACTTATCAAATACCTTCAAGGTCGCAGCTCGAATCCACCATCGGCATTTGCACGTTCAGGGTCATTTTGTCTCCGCAACGACATCGTCTACAAAAAGAACTTCGAACCTTATGCGACTGAGTACCTCCTCGTCGTTCCACCAGGGCTACGTGCTGACATTTTATCTGCCTGCCACGACGAGCCTTCCTCCGGCCACCTAGGATTCGCACGTACCCTTGCCCGGATTCGGACTCGCTACTACTGGCCAAAGCTCACCCAGGATGTCAAGCATTACGTTAAAACATGCAATCATTGCCAGCGCCGTAAAGCCCCACCTGTGCGCCCTGCTGGTTTATTACATCCTATTACACCCCCGTCACAACCGTTTGAACAAATTGGCATGGACTTGCTTGGGCCCTTCCCGAAGTCACATGATGGCAACCGCTGGATCGTAGTCGCTACTGACTATTTAACGAGGTACTGCGAAACGAAAGCCCTACAACGAGGCACCGCCAATGAGGTTGCGTATTTTTTTATCAACAACATCGTCCTCCGCCATGGAGCGCCAACAGTTCTTATCACTGACCGTGGAACAGCCTTTACAGCCCAATTGATGCAAGACGTCACGAGACTTAGTGGAACAGCTCATCGCAAAACAACCGCATACCATCCACAAACCAACGGTCTGACGGAGAGATTAAACAAGACGCTCGCTGACATGCTATCTATGTACGTCGACCGTAATCACAAGAACTGGGATGCAATTTTGCCATACGTAACGTTCGCTTACAACACTGCGGTTCAAGAGACTACGGGTTTCACTCCATTCCGGTTGCTTCACGGCCGAGAAGCAATTACGATGCTTGATGCCATGCTGTTGCCTGACACGACCGATATTACTACTGATGCGAACGACTTTCTCCGGCTCGCCGACGCGGCCCGCCAGCTTGCACTCAAGCGGATCCGAAAACAACAACGAATCGACTCGCAGAGGTACAACTCACGTCATCGCCATGTCATTTACCAACCCGGTGATCTGGTCTGGCGGTGGATCCCCGTTCGCAAAAGGGGCCACTCGGAAAAGTTACTTCACCGCTACTTCGGTCCCTATAGAGTACTACGGCGCCTCACAGATGTCAACTACGAAATTCTGCTTGAAGACACAGCTGAGCGATCTCGATGTTCCCAGCAGCCCGACATTGTTCATGTGTCACGGATGAAGCCACTCTACCCCCGAGCCACCTGACACTGCTTCTTCACGCGTCTTTGTGCGTGTACGCGACTACTTTAACTTTTAATCGGCATTGGTCATCGGGGTGGTACTTTTTTTCGAAGGGGGGGTGATGCCACAGGCGTGGAACGAGGTTTAGCCATGCCAATGCGAGTATGTGCCATGGTGTGAAAGAAGAGGACGGTTGGTGTGTGCTCGTGCTCTAACGTTCGGTTCGGCTCGACGTCCAGTGCTGCTCCTGTGAACAGACGTTGTGGTCGTTCTGTGATCACGTGACAATATATTGTTACACGCAAGAAGTACACGAAAAGGTTGAAAAACAGGCGAGCCTGGATGGTTCGCGTTTACTTCCACAAGGGGTCTCGAGACAGCACACCCAACGTCGTCTTCCTTCTTCACCTTTTGTCTGAATGTTCATTCGCGCTGTATGCGCCGTGCATTGCAACCGCTCGTGACATTTCCCCGTTGGCAGACGAAGCCCGCCGGGCGAGTCACTCAGTGGTTCGTGCATTGCATAGCTTCATGCGAGCGACGTGCGCCACTTCTGTTTTAGCCGAGCGCCGTCCAGTGCTTGTGCGCCGTGCTATGCGGTAGTTGACCTCACTGAGGCGTTCGAGGATAACGTAGGGCCCGACATAGTGAGCGAGAAATTTCTGGTACAGGCCACGTTTCCGTAAAGGCGTCCAGAGCCACACCTGATCTCCAGGATTGAAGTGAACATGTCGGTGACGGTCGTCATAGCGGATCTTTGACCGGTCTTGCGAGGTGACGGTGCGTAGCCGAGCGAGGCGTCGCGCTTCTTCTGCTCTACAGAGAATCTCGTTGATCGGCTCACTGTGATGAGCAGAGTAGGGAAGCATAGTGTCAAGATTATAGCGTGGTGGACGAGCATAAAGGAGAAAGAAAGGTGAGTAACCAGTGGTCTCATGTCTTGCGGTGTTGAAAGCATAGGTGATGAAAGGCAAAATTGTGTCCCAGTTTTTGTGCGCGGAGTCGATGTACATGGACAGCATGTTGGCAAGCGTTCGGTTCGTGCGTTCCACTAGACCATTAGTCTGTGGATGGTATGGAGTGGAATGGCGGAAGCTTGATGAGCACAGACGAAGGGTCTCTTCGACAACATCCGCGGTAAATTGCCGCCCACGGTCGCTGATTACGATGCGAGGAGGTCCGTGTCTGAGGATAACTTGAAACAGCAAGAAGATGGAAACGTCTTTTGCTGTGGCCGACGGCACTGCTGCCGTCTCACAATAACGGGTTAAGTGGTCTACGCAAACGATGACCCAACGATTGCCGTCTGTGGATCGCGGAAAAGGGCCCAGAAGATCTATACCAAACTGCAGAAGCGTACGCATTTGGGCTGGTTGGTTCATGTTCACAGAAGTTAAAAAACAGCGCTAAAAAGACGGGACAAGAAAAGAAAGGACAACAGGACAGCGCCCTGTCCTGTTGTCCTTTCTTTTCTTGTCCCGTCTTTTTAGCGCTGTTTTTTAACTTCTGTGATCTATACCAACTTGCTCAAAGGGGGTGCTAGGAGGCGAAACAGGCTGAAGGCGACCAGACGGCGCGTCAGTTGGTCGCTTGTAACGCTGACATTGGGTGCAGCTGGCGACGTACCGTTCGGTATCATTGCGCATCCGGGGCCAATAAAAGCGTTCCTGAGCACGGTAGAGTGTTCTTGTGCATCCAAGATGTCCGGAAGTTGGTTCGTCGTGCATGGCAGATAATACGTGACTGCGAAGGCTCTTGGGGACAACCAAAAGGTAGCGCGCACCGGTAGCCGAGAAGTTCGTCTTATATAGGGCGCCGTCACGTAAGCGAAAACGATTGTCTGCAGCGGACTCCCGCGCGGCCGCGAATAGCGGCTGTAAGCTGTCGTCTTTCCTCTGCTCTGATATGAAGGTATCCATATCCGGGAATCCCGTGGACACAAAAGCGATGTATTCATCAAAGTTGTCCGCGTCACATTCAGTCGTTGGGAGTGGCAGGCGAGAGAGACAATCAGCATCAGCGTGTCGCCGGCCGCTCTTGTAGGAAACAACGAAATCATACTCCTGCAGACGGAGCGCCCAGCGTGCTAGTCGACCAGAGGGATCCCGAAGATTCACAAGCCAGCATAGAGAGTGATGATCCGTGACGACAGTAAAGGGGCGCCCGTAGAGATACGATCGAAACCGTTGCACAGCGAAGACGACCGCCAGACACTCTTGTTCGGTGACAGTGTAGTTGCGCTCGGGGCGACTCAATGAGCGGCTAGCGTACGATATCACATGCTCGCTGTCGCCGACACGCTGAACTAGTACGGCGCCAATGCCAACACCACTAGCATCGGTATGAACTTCTGTCGGTGATGACGGATTGAAGTGGCGAAGAATAGGCTGGGACGTCAACAGTAGCTTTAGCTGCCGAAACGATGAGTCGCATTCCGAGCTCCACTCGAAAGGAACACCTTTTTGGAGAAGGCATGTGAGCGGATGAGCTATGTCAGCAAATTTGGGAATGAAACGGCGAAAGTAGGAGCATAACCCTAAAAAACTTCGTAGCTGCTTCACAGAGCGAGGTGCCTCGAATGCCTCCACAGCTGTTGTCTTTTGTGGATCTGGTCGTATACCTTCTTTGTCGATCAGGTGTCCCAGCACAAGTGTCTGTCGTTCACCAAAATGGCACTTTTTAGAATTAAGCACAAGGCCGGCCTTCCTCAAGCAGTTTAGTACCAAGTCCAGGCGCTCGTTATGCTCACGAAATGTTCGGCCGAAGATCACAACGTCGTCTAGGTAGCACATACAAACTTCCCACTTCAAACCGCGAAGTATAGTGTCCATGAACCTTTCAAACGTTGCGGGGGCGTTACAAAGCCCGAAAGGCATCACGTTGAATTCAAATAGTCCATCGGGCGTTACAAAAGCGGTCTTCTCTCTGTCATCCGGGTGCATAGGGATTTGCCAGTAACCTGATCGTAAATCCACAGAAGAGAAGTAAGAAGCCGCAAAGAGGCAATCGATGGCGTCGTCAATTCGTGGGAGTGGATATACGTCTTTCCTAGTAACGGCATTTAGGCGACGGTAATCGACACAGAATCGCCACGTGCCGTCTTTCTTCTTCACCAGTATCACTGGAGCTGCCCAAGGGCTAGACGATTCCCGAATTACTCCTTTACCCATCATTTCTTCGACTTGAGCGCTGATGATCTTTCGCTCCGCAGAGGACACACGATATGGTTTTTGACGAATCGGTTCAGCGGATCCTGTGTTGATGCGATGGCGAGTACGGGATGCAGGAATCGATGTGGGGCCGTCGTGCTGTGCAAAGTCGAATATTGAAGAGTGTTTCGAGAGCAGGGCCATCAAAACACGACGTTCATGGTCACTGAGCGATGTAGCTACCATTCCGAGCATGTGTTCGTTTGCGGTGTGCGAGACACTGGTTTGTGCTGTATCCGGTAGTTCTGTAAGCACTGCCATAGGTATAAATGACTCTCCCTGAAACGTAGCAAGTTTTAGGCCTTGAGACAGCACTACTGCTTCAGTGGAGCAATTTAGCGTCCATAGCCCTGCGCATCCATCGGTAACTGAAACCATACAATACGGAACCAACACATTTTTCTTAAGACAGTTTCTATGGACCGGTTCCACTGCAACATCGAACGAAGTACTAACAGAAGACGAACAAACAACAGGAACGCGCATCGCGGATAAAGCGGGCACAACAGTGTCTTCAGAAACACAAAACACACTCTCTTGCTGGGATGATTCTTCTAAGAGCGCAGAGGACACACTTCCGCAAATACTGAGTTCTCCTGTTCGGCAGTCAACATTGGCGCCACACAATTTCAAAAAGTCAATGCCGAGAATTACATCGTGTGTGGAACGCGGAAGCACGGTAAACTCAGTGTTAAAGGTTTGACCACCCAAGGAGACATCCACGTTACACACACCAACCGGGTATAATGAGTCCCCACTCACTCCACGAAAGCTTGTGCTGTGGTCCCAATGAAACATAACCTTGCGTCCCAGCAGATTTTTGAACACCACACTCATGACAGAAACAGTTGCTCCCGTGTCGACTAAAGCCATGGTAGAAACGCCATCAATAAGTACATTAACCTTATTCTTCAGCATGAAGATAGGTGGAGGTATCCGAGTCGGCAGCAAAGATTTTCCAGCGACCTCACCTCCATCGGCCGCGCTGGCTAGTTTCCCGGCGGTGGTGACGCGAAGCGGCGTCGAGGAGATGATGACGTCACACGCCGTCTGGGAGATGGAGATCGAGACGCTCGGAAAGCTGGTGGTGGTGTCAGAGTACGTTCGGAGGCAGGAGAGCGGTAACGGTTTCGATACCTTTCTTGTTCTCCAGAATAGCTGTCCAGAGGGAAGTGACGGCTTCTTTCTTCTCGGAAGTAGCCTTCAAAAGTGGTGTTTCCTGGCCTATTAGTGTCCATTGCACGACCACCGTGTTGCATAAACGATCCCGACTGTCCATTGCTGAATGCCCGACGTCGGTTACAATACCTAGCTATGTGGCCAGGCGTGCCACAGTTGTAACACACGGGCAGAGGGCGAACTTCCGGACGCTGATTGAAATATTCCACAGCGGCCACAGGCTGAGAGTAACTCATCCCCTCCCCTTGGATGTCGTAGGCAGTGTTGGGTCTTCGTGGGCGAACGTCGCGTGGATGCTGATCAAAACGCCGATCAATCGAGTCGTAATGGCGTTGTTCGGTCTGGCCATAATGCGGGTCGTGTCGGTAGCTGTTACAATCCGCAGCATTCACCGAATGCTGCCAAGTAGCCGGAGGAGATGCGCAGACGGCGTCTCGGAAAGCGACGGAGGCGCAACGCGGCACCGCATAACGCGTTTGTTCTTCGTGCCGCAGGAGCTCCTCACGGACAATCTGCCGAATGGTAGCTGAGAGGTCTGTCTGCGGACTCGCGTCAACGCTGGCCACAGTCGTGACATTGGCTAGCCGTCCAAACTTCGGCGTGATTCGGCGAGTTTTCAGCGCCTCGAATGTGCGGCAGTGCCGAATCACGTCTGATACGGTGTTCAGGTTGTCTTTTCCAATGAGGAAGTTATAGACGTCTTCCGCAATACCTTTTAAAAGGTGTCCCACTTTATCTTCCTCGGGCATTCGAGAGTCGATGGTCTTACACAGCTTGAGAACTTCTTCAATATATGTCGTGCAAGTCTCGCCGATCACCTGAGCTCTCTGAGCTAAAGCTGTTTCCGCTCGTTTCTTCTTAGTGTCCGAGTCGCTAAAGCACTTCTTCATTTCTTCAATAAGACTGCTCCATGTAGTAAGCGTGTCGGCGTGGTTTTCATACCAAACCAGGGCCGTGTCCGTCAAATAAAAAACGACATGCCTGAGCTGGCTGGCCGGGTTCCAGTTGTTGCATTGGCTTACCCTTTCGTAATGGGTCAGCCATTCATCGAAGTCTTCCCCTGGCTTTGCTGAGAACGGCCGTGGCTCTCGGTAATGCTGATACAGCGGTGGTCTTGCCGAGGCATTGCTGAGGGGGTCATTTTGCTCCAGAGACATGTCGGGGCGCGATGGCGAAAGTCCGGCAAGGCGACGGCTTCTACGAAGTTCTGGTGCTGACGGCTCCGTCGTAGGTCGTGGGAGGTACCCAGCACAGCTCCACCAAATGTTACACGCAAGAAGTACACGAAAAGGTTGAAAAACAGGCGAGCCTGGATGGTTCGCGTTTACTTCCACAAGGGGTCTCGAGACAGCACACCCAACGTCGTCTTCCTTCTTCACCTTTTGTCTGAATGTTCATTCGCGCTGTATGCGCCGTGCATTGCAACCGCTCGTGACATTATATATATATATATATACATACATATATATATATATATATATATATATATATATATATATATGTATATATATATATATATATATATATATATATATATATATATATATATATATATATATATATATATATATATATATATATATATATATATATATATATATATATATATATATATATATATATATATATATATATATATATATATATATATATATAAATGAGTTGGCTGCCAGCCTCACTTCGTATATCAACGCCGTCACTACGCACGAGTCTTGTTGTGGTCATCTACTGCGACCGCACCGCAGGAAACTTGGTAGAAGGCGCACGTTTACTACAATTAATATTGCTCCTAAATATACTAGCCATGCTTCGTAAAACATTCGAATATGTTGCTATCGCATTCATTGCTGAATGCTCCCCATTTAAAAGAAAATGCTTGGCCTCAGCTCTACTTCAATGTGGTCATCATCATCTTTGTTGTCGTTTACCGTCATTACTAAAGCGATCATGATAACGTTCAAACTGAATGCTTTAATCATCAGCAATAGCATTGTTGAAAGGCCTTTGCTTGTTGATGGCTCTTCTTTGACGTGCTAATTATCGCTCCTCTCCAAATCGAAGCCGAAAATTATTATGGCATATGTCATTGTTGATCACCTAATTTACGTCCCGAACAAAACAAATAAATTGTTAACATGACTTCTAAAAGTTGTACTATAGCTTATACGTATATGCAGTTAGTATGTTGTGTAGAGCCGCTCGCCAACAAAGCGGGCCCTCGTACAATTCGTTGTTACATCAGCTTTTACATCAGCTCGGTACACTCTTAAAAATGTTTGTAAAAGGCTTGTAATTACGAGCAAAATGTTACTAACAGCAGCTGTTACTAACCTTCTTGGGCCGTTCCTAACCTTTTACGACCATTTTACTACCCACGTTAGCAAACGGTTGAAGGTTGCAACTATTACTACGTTTTGCGCACTGTTAGTAACTTTTCATCATGCACGTATTTGATGAACTTGTTAAAAAACCTTAGAAGTCATTACTACGAGTGTCTAACAACCTATTTAGTAGCACGGGGATGCATTGAAGTTCATTGAGGCAATATATGTAAGCTTATTACCCAATCTTATGTCTTGTATATTAGGCCGTGTTGAGGCGGTATTATGCAAAATAGACATAACTAGTTGTTTTTCTTAGTATGCTTGCTTAAAAGTCCCACACTACGTTATCTCACTCATCTAAAAAAACTATATTTTACAAATAAAGGCACCTAACTTGAATTATACATCCTACACCATAGCCGCCTACCGGCACCAGTGGCATTCCCCAAAGTATACGCGGAACGTTAGAGAGCACTAGAATCATCGTGCGCACTGACGCGTGAACGGGTTTGTCTGGTGGTATTTTTTGTATTTCGCGGACATTTGTAATTAGCAGAAAAACACTAATACTTAAGAAGATATATAAAGTTCAAAACTATCTATTCGGACGTTTTGCAAACCGATCTACAACTTTCTAATTGAAAATGTTTATCCATATTTGTTCCTTCAAAAGTTAGTTAATTAAACATGTCTAATTAAACAATATTTGAGAACACAAAAAATAGTCTGACTAACTCCAGGCAACGGTGAGCAACATGCATTTAATTGCGTCGTACTTCCATGTGTCAGCATATTTTAAAACTCTGGCTAAAGTTACCTGGGACACCCTGTATATGAGACACTTGGTAACAGTTACAAAAAAGTGGAGCAATTGTTCAACAACAACAACAACAACAACAACAAACCTTATATATGCAAAAAGCACACACAAGAGAAATCTGATTTGCTAAATGGGGTCATGCTTTCAGGTAGTCATTAATTCTATCCGAGAAAATGTCTAAGGCGGGCGAGGTTACAATGTCATCGGATAACAAGTTCCATTGAGAAATTCGTTTAGGGAAAAGGCTAAATTTAAGCAATTATTTCGGGCAAATGGCGGGAGAATATGCATGCTTTGACGTTTGTTGTTTAATTTTAAAGTATTCATTGTGATCTATTTTTATCTTGTGGTGTACAATTTCATCGAGACATTTCAATCGTTCGAAAGAGCTTCGAACCTCGAGCGGAGAAATGTCAGCCCGTTTGCGCAAATCAGAAGGTGAATGGCATCGCTTGTACTTATTAGAAATAAGCAAGCCTTTGTGCTCTGTCCAGTTTGATTTTGTTTGATTGTGTATAAGGGTACGTCCCATACAATTTTAGTATACTCAAGAATAGGGCATATAGCGTTTTGTACGCTAGGCTTTTAATATCTGCAGTGGCATATATATCTTAGGTTTCACCTAGGCGCCCAGCGAGCCTTATTGGCTTTACAAGATACATTATCGATGTGAGTATCTCAGCGTAGGTCATGCGTAATTGTCAAACCAAGATATTTGAACACTGTGACGCTCATTAGAATGTGGTTGCCAATAGAGTACTAATGTTGAAGACACTTTTTTTTTTGCAAGAGATTCACATGTATACACTGCCTTACTTAAATTTAATTCTATTTGCCAGCTTTCGCACCAGTGTTAAATTTTTTGTAGGTTTGCATTGAGCTCAACTTGACCTGAGGGTGTACGTATTTCTTTATACAATATACCGGCACTGTGAAATCGCGGGGTAGGTCGTTTATAAAAATACAAACAAGACAGGCCCCAAGACGCTCCCCTGCATGAGGGACTACTGAGAGGACAGGGCGCATGGTTAATTGTGAACTCTTCAAGCGGACAAATTGATGGTGCCCATGACGGTATGAATGAAACCGCTGGGCTATGGAAGCGTTGTTAAATATCACAGCAATCTTTTGTAGCAATTTAGGATGCGACACCTTATTGAAAGCTTTAGAAAAATCTAAGCTTATGATATATGTTTGACAGCATACGGTAGTTTATGGTTTGGGCGAAGTTGTGCACTAGTTCGATTAACTGATTAATAGTGGATAGACCTTTGCGGAAACCATGTTGGTGTGGGTGTAGCATATTGTGATGGTCGAGGTATGTCATCAAATGAATAGCAACAGTGTGTTCGAGCACTTTAGAGTATGTAGAAATGAAAGATATTGACATCGGACTTACACCCAGACTTGTGTATATGTATGCTCTGCGCATGCTTCCACTGACGCGGAAAGCATCCTGTGTTGAGCGAATGTCTGAAAAATGAGCTTCAGGTATTTCGTAAGCCAACTTGCGTATCTGTACAAAAACTAGTTGCCCCGCCGCGGTGGTCGAGTGGCTAAGGTACTCGGCTGCTGACCCGCAGGTCGCGGGTTCGTATCCCGGCTGCGGTGGCTGCATTTCCGATGGAGGTGGAAATGTTGAAGGCCCGTGTGCTCAGATTTGGGTGCACGTTAAAGAACCCCAGGTGGTCAAAATTCCAGGAGCCCTCCGCTACGGCGTCTCTCATAATCATATGGTGGTTTTGGGACGTTAAACCCCACAAATCAATCAATTTGGCTGCTGACCCATAGGTCGCGGGTTCGTATCCCGGCTGCGGCGGCTGCATTTCCGATGGAGGTGGAAATGTTGAAGGCCCGTGTGCTCAGATTTGGGTGCACGTTAAAGAATCCCAGGTGGTAAAAATTCCAGGAGCCCTCCACTACGGCGTCTCTCATAATCATATGGTGGTTTTGGGACGTTAAACCCCACAAATCAATCAACTTGGCTGCTGACCCATAGGTAGCGGGTTCGTATCCCGGCTGCGGCGGCTGCATTTTCCATGGAGGTGGAAATGTTGAAGGCCCGTGTGCTCAGATTTGGGTGCACGTTAAAGAATCCCAGGTGGTCAAAATTCCAGGAGCCCTCCACTACGGCGTCTCTCATAATCATATGGTGGTTTTGGGACGTTAAACCCCACATATCAATCAATGTACAAAAACTCGTCGGGGATCTGATCGGGCCCGGGACTATTCCTGATGTCGATGTGTAACAAAATATCCAGGATTCGCTCTTCGACGATTTCTATATGTACTCGAGCGGAGTACTCACTGAATCATCAGCAAAAGCGACCGCCATACCATTATCTCGGATGAAAACCGATGCGAAAAAGGGATTAAATTCTTCGGTACGCGCAGTGTTATACTGAGAGGACAGTGACGCTGTTAATCTTGTTGGCGGGTTTACATAGCTCCAAAACTTTGTAGAAGCCTCTTTCAGGAATTTGACATGTTTAACGTTATAAAATCTGAACTTAGATTTACCAAGTTTCCGATTTACCAAGTTTTAAATTTACCTAGTTACCAAGTTTCGGATTTGTTTGCTTAAGCTTTGAATAGTGCGTTTGTTTTCAGGCGAAGGATTGGTTGAAAAGGCTTTTTTTTTTGCGCTTTGGTTTCTGTTTCACATGGATGATTTCTCTCGTGATCCAAGGGTCTGTTTTTCCATAATTTTTGTACGGGAATAAATTTTTTCATGCAATGCATGACCACGTTCGAAAAATATGCTCATAAATTGTCCGCAGTTCTCCTTGACTGATAGAGTGTACAACTCAATTCATGAGAGTTTTTAAAATATTCCAGAGCGGCCACGTCGTCGGCCGCCTAAAAGTTGGGAACCAATTTGACGGAATTACTGTCCGAGGAACGGGATGATTAGTTCAGGGCGAGTATGGTAGCCTCGTGATCCGATATGCCATCATGCAGCTATTTCGCAGCTTTGAATGAAGGGCATCATATGATCATACATAAATATAACATCAAGAAGCGTCGCAAGGATATCAATCGGATTGCCTGCAGGTTCAGATACAAGTTGTTTAAGTTGAAGCATAACGCAAGCTCTAAAAGATGCTCGATACTCATCACTACAGGGCCACCTGGGGAATAAGAAAACCAGTCAATGCCCGCTAAGTTAAAATCGCCGACTAATATAATGTTATGGTGTCTAAAATTAGATTACATGAATGTTGCAAGTTTTGCTAGCACGTCTGCTGGTGAATTGGGTGGTCTATAAATGCCACCTACGAAAACTTTGCGCATGCGAGTTCAGCCTCAATGTCATCAATGTCACTTTGATTTAGTATTACTCGGCATGTTGTAGCTTCCTTAAACAAAATGGCTACACCGCCACCTCTCCCTCTACGGTTCTTTCTAACAATAGAATACCCGGAGGGTGGCATACCAGAGTCTGGAATGTCACAATGAAGCCAAGTTTCAGTTATCACCATGATATCTGGGACTCGCTCGCTGGATTCCGTGCCGACCGGTTGTCCGCTCGCCATCTCCGACGACACCGCAGCTCTGGCCGCGGCGGGGCTCGTTTATTTTTAATTTCTGTTAGTTTTGCCCCGCCGCGGTGGTCTAGTGGCTAAGGTACTCGGCTGCTAACCCGCACGTCGCGGGATCGAATCCCGGCTGCGGCGGCTGCATTTCCGATGGAGGCGGAAATGTTGTAGGCCCGTGTGCTCAGATTTGTGTGCACGTTAAAGAACCCCAGGTGGTCGAAATTTCCAGAACCCTCCACTACGGCGTCTCTCATAATCATATGGTGGTATTGGGACGTTAAACCCTAGATATCAATCAGTCAAATCAATCAATTTCTGTTAGTTTGCCAAAGATATTTTTTTTTGTGTTTCAAGCACTTCCTTAATTATTTGTTCAGTACCAGGTCCTAGATTTGATTCAACGTCACCGGAGAGAGACAGTGGCAAGCCAGCCAGGGCGAAACAATCGTAAGCCAACACTAATACTATTTGTGGACACGGCAACACAATAATAAATCCGTTATCCCTACGGAAACAACGTCTCTTGCCACTAACCTGCTCGAACAAAGAAACAGCCGGTGACATAGTCACGACAGTGTTGCCGTGTCTACCGGCGCCAACGGATGGTGCTCGGTGTTCGATTACCCGAAGGGGAGGGGGGGGGGGGCGTTTTCGCAGGGAGGCGTCAACGTTGAGGTACCCAGAAAAGGTGCGCAGAAGTGTAGAAGCACGTGTCTGGTGTCTGTGATGCGGTGATAGCTGATTGTCGAATGGTTCATAACATTATTCGGCTCGAGCTGAAGGCAGCCTTGTAAAGTGTGTAGCGTTTCGGCGATCGTCATGTCCCACACAGCAGTTCGGAGCGCCCGAGAGGAAGTGCCATGCAAGCACCTGCACGAACAAAGAAACAGTCGGTTCGGTTAAATGTAAAGAAACTTCAACTGAACACCTCTAAAACAAAATATATGTTCTTCAAACCGAAAGGGGTAACTTCCATTTCATGCGCACCAATTTACTTCCAGGGCAATGATATTCAGCGAACAACAACAATAAAATTCCTAGGAACTCTACTTCACGAACAACTTTCTTGAACATCTTACATAAACATGACAACGAAAAGATATTTGCAGAAAGATCAGCATTTCAAATAGACTAAGGTACTACGTCCCAACAAATATCAAGCGACGAATTTACTATGCTCTAGTACACTCACCATTAACATACTGCGGCTTAGTGTGGCTAACAACGACTGTCACAAACCTTAATTCCCTCTTAGTGCTACAAAAGCGTGCAATACGTGCAATATCTAACACTACACTCCGAAAATACTCGACCACATTTCTAAATACATCTCTATTCTTGCGTCACACAAACACCATATGAATTACGTAAGAGCTTAATATACAAACCTAGATACGGTGACCAACGGCTAAGCTCATGTATACCAGACATCCTAAATCAATACCCAACCATACTTCATTTATTGCAGGATAAAACATCAGTTAGTTCATTAAAAATAACAAAAGAACTCCTAGCAGACAAAAATGATGACCCCATTGATCCTTAAAATTTTGTGACTTTATATGTCTTGTATTCGTCTACACCTTTGTTCTAATGACCTGTGATTGTTCATTAAATTTTGTAATCACATGTTTGAGTTATAGATAACCTCTTTCTTTCAAAATTTCTTATCGGTACGTTCGTAGGTTTCTCCTTCTGTACATAAGCATGCCCAGTGAATTCGGTTTTTTTTTCTACTGAATCTTGATTATATTTTTGTGCATTTCTCTCGAAATAGCGGTGAGAGACTATTTTTATTTTCTTTCTTTTGTTTGTTGCTCTATATGAGTATACGTTCGTTGTATCAATATCACTTTAAGACAGCTGTGCTTATATCTTTGTGCAAGTATCATTTTCTTTAATCCTGTAATCATTCTGGATGATTATGTATCAGTGTATTCGGTACAACAAATGCTTGTTGGTGTGTCTATGCTTTTGCTGCCAGGGTGGCACGACCTAGTCAGGTGTTTATTTAGCATTTAGTCGTATCCCCAAAGGCAAAGTGTAACGATTTTGCCTTGAATAAAATGAAAAATGAAAACATAGTCACGACAGTACGTGTTGCCGTGTCCACTCCTGTGATCCACGCAAAGACTGGTGACGGCAAGATTTGTCTGGCCGGGCGTAAACCGGGACGTCTGACGCTGGGCCCGTGGGCAGAGGCATGCCGCCATCCCTATCGTGGACATCACTGCCGAGTCGGTTGCGAGTGCTTTCCTCTACCACTGGGTAGCCCATTTCGGGGTGCCCTCCATGATAACAACAAACCGCGGCCGACAATTCGAATCGGCCCTATTCACCGCCATCAGTTAGCTCATGGACAGCTCTCGCATACGCACGACGGCGTATACGCCCGCGTACCACTCCATGAGCAACGGCATGGTGGAGTGCGTTCACCTCCAGCTGAAGGCTGCGCTCATGGCAACCGAGGAACACAACTGGGTGGAGGCCCTCCCACTTGTTCTTTTGAGTATAAGGTCCACTTGAAAGGGGACATTGCCTGCAGCGCCGCTGAGCTGGTCGACGGCATGACACGCAGGCTGCCGGGAGAGCTCTTTGCGCTCGGCTCAGAAGTGAAGTGAAATGAACTTTATTTGGTCCTCGAGAACTGGTCAGACAACTCCCTAAGAGGGGTCCGCCGCAGTTGCTGGCCGCGTCCACGCCCGGACTGGAAGACCGTGGCCCTCCGCCCGTTCGCAGGCCTCCTGGACTGCCGAGTATTAGACTGAGAGTTCGGGGCGAGCCCTCTTCCAGTGTTCTTCTGTGCTGAACTTTGCGCCATGTAACGCCGGGCACTGCCAGAGCTCAGAGGAGGCCTCCATAGCTTGCAGCGACTATTCACTTCGCCTACGCGACGTAATGAGCGAACTGCATGCGGTACCTCCACGGCTCCCAGGAGCACAACTCCTGGGAGCCGCCACCCTCCGCTGCTCTTCAGAACCTCCAGAGAACCCGAATAAAACCAGTTGATGTTTGGGATCTACGTCCTGCGGTCGTGTCTGTTTCTCCCGCGCGTACACGCGTCCCAACATGCCTTTTAATTTCTTGATTTGATTGATATGTGGGGTTTAATATCCCCAAAACCGCCATATTGTCACAGGGTCGGGACGTGCACGAAGGAAGCAGACTATAGATCGAAGATGAAACTGTTTATTTAGGCCGAACTTGTAGCCAACGAACAAAAATTAAGATTACAGTGATGCACACTGGCACCAATAGCGGCAAACAGAGCGTCGGCCAACTGACAAGCGCTGAAGCGCATCGGCATTTATGCCATCGAATGTTTTAGCGTTATCGATAGCGGCGACGTAGGTTCCAGAATAATCTGTAATGTTCACGGAGTGGGCGTAATCTTAATGAAATGATCTACTACACTCCAGAAGCTTCTCGAACACTCCTGGCTCGCTTGGCACTGAAAATTACGTACAGTGTAACAGGGCGATAACAAAACTTGAAAGGAACGTGGCAATGGACACTAGACATTAGAGAGTTTTAGTACTGCGGAATGGTGCTATGTACGCATCACGCAAGCGCCTTGCGTTACGTGGCGTCGTTTGCCACTAATCGGCTTTTAGTACGCCGTAGTACCCGCGTACGTAACGAGCGTGAAGCGTGTTGCGTCATTTGGTAGATCAAAATAGAAGCACGTGTTGTTGACAGCTAATGTGAGCCAATCCAAGTGTTATAGCCAGATTATGGCCATATTTTAAGCCACAGAGCCGGTCGGTGCTTGCCTTCGATGCCGCCATTTTGCAAAACGAAGTCTCGTGCTGTCGCGAACTTGTTCGAGAGCGGCGCGATCAGCTCACACGTACGCACGCACGCATCTCATGCGTGCGTACGTAGCGGCTACGTACGTAACGCGATACGTGCGCGTTGCGGTCTGCGCATGCGCACTACGCAGAACGTGGCGTCCTTACGTACGCAACGGCGCCACGTACGCAGCGTACGCAGTACTAAAACTCTCTATTTTCAGTTGGGCGTACGTAACGAGCCCACGTACGCAGCACTGCCACGAGAGAAAACTGCGCATGTGCAGTACGTAACGCATCGATTTCAAAATTACGCGCGCACGCCCCCCCCCCCCACCCCCCCACCGAAAAAAAAAAACGCGGCGTGCGTAAACGTGACGAGGCGAAGAGTAAGTGGCGTGACGCTCTCGCGATATCACGATTGATATAGGAACCAGATAGCAAAATGGCAGCGACGGCGTCGAACGCAGAGAGCAACAAAGCCGACCCAAACCGAGTATATTTTACTTTGAGGGACGATGCTGCGCTGCTACCGCACGAGGGTGCTAAAAAAAACACCCAAAAGCTGTTTTATTTCTAAGAACATACGTCTAGTTGAACCAAACGTATCTCGGTACGGTCATTACGGTGAACTAAAAGTGTCGTTGAGCGCTTTGCATGCAGCGTACACAACGTATCGTGCCACGTGCGTAGGCTCGTTATGTACGCCCAACTAAAAGTGTCTACTTTCAGTTGGGCGTACGTAACGAGCCCACGTACGCAGCACTGCCACGGGAGAGAACTGCGCATCTGGAGTACGTAACGTATCGATTCCAGAGATGCGCGCGTACGCCTGAAACATGCTGGGTACGTAACGCAACGCTTACTACGTTAAGAGGGAGTTTTAGAAAGGGAGTTTTAGAACAACGTTTGCAGGCGCTGCGGGCGTCATATGAAATTTAGAATAACGTTTGCCCCCTCCTAGAAAACAATCTAGGTACTTTAGCTGCCCCGCAAATGCACGAAAAGTACACATAGCCTCGACACCAGCGTTTGCGGGTCGCATGCGGGCTGCACACGCCACCCGCTATTTCGTATTTTCTGCGTGCGGTCCGCGAACGCAAATGGCGGCTCGCGTACGACGCGTGCGCAGTGGCAGTGACCACACCGCAAGGGCTCGCGGTGCGCTATTCTAAAACTCCGTAATAGCGCACCGCGAGCCCTTTCGGTGCGGTCGCTGCCACTGCGCATGCGTCGTAACGCAAGTCGGCGTTCGCGTTCGTGGACCGTACGCAAAAAATTCGAAATTGCGTGCGGTAATGGCGGCCCGCATGTGGGCCGCAAGCGCTGGTTTCGAGGCTACGGTGTCGCTGCGATCGTGCGTTGCGGATCGCAGCAGGGCAAACGCTATTCTAAAACTCATATGGCGCCCGCAGCGCTTACAAACGGTATTATAAAGCTCCCTACGTTCTCGCGAGATTGATTTGATTGATTTGTGGGGTTTAACGTCCCAAAACCACCATTTGATTATGAGAGACGCAGTAGTGGAGGGCTCCGGAAATTTTGACCACCTGGGGTTCTTTAACGTGCACCCAAATCTGAGTACACGGGCCTACAACATTTCCGCCTCCATCGGAAATGCAGCCGCCGCAGCCGGGAATCGAACCCGCGACTTGCGGGTCAGCAGCCGAGTACCTTAGCCACTAGACCATAGAGAAATAAAAAAAGGTGAAGAGTGGACACTCCCGTAGACCCCAGCGGCCCAATCGACTCTAGCACACCTAGTGGTTGATGAGAGCAAGTGGCTTGCGCTTCCGGTTTCGGTTTCACTGGCGCAACTTTTGAATTACTTTGCATAACCGGCGTTTGGCTATGTCGTAAGTTCATAATTTCAGACCACTATTCATCGCCCAAATGGATAGTTTTTGTAGGTCGTTTTGATTTAGCGATTCCCTGTTTTGTTCTGTTCAGTGGTTCGTGCGAATCGGTCGTGACGTAATTTTTATTTTGATTAAGTTATAATAAAAAGAGATGCAGGTAATGATAATTCACTATCGTTTTATTCATCGCGCTTGTGTTTTTCTTTTGGAACAAGTGATCAATGTATATATCAGTCAAAGAAACAGAGCATCCGCAATGTTTTATTCAAAGGCAAGGTAGAGTATGAGAATATAAAAAGCACAATATGACAAAGGTAGACAACAAATGCATCTCGCCTTACAAATAAATTGTAACAAATATTGTAACAAATACATAGAGAACACAGACAACGCACACATCGCTAGAGTTGGCAGAAGCCGAGAAACTGGTGAAGTATGACACACCGGGCCAGTGGGTAGCTAAGGATCTATGGCAAAAACATAGCGCACAATGCTGATGAAGAAGGAAGAAGTGACATATACACAGCAATGAAGTCGCGAATCACGCCTGGGCTAAACTGAAATAATGCATAGAAAAAAAGAGCGCACAGAAACCACACGACACAATATAGCAGAAAGGCAAAGGTGCAGTGTGCTGGCTGTGCTTAAGAACAGCTAGTCCAAAATGAAAAAAAGCAGACTTGATGCCTGCTTGTCCTCAGAAAGGTAGGGCTTTGCAGCTTGCTCACTACGTGAAAGACAAACTTTATGCTACAACACTGACAGGTCTTGTGGCTTTTGTTATGCGTCGCCTTCATCAAAAACTTAAGATCCCAAGTGATTTGCGTCTGGGTGTTGCTGTGACGCTTGCGAGCTAAAATAGATTGTAGTCATCACTTTATCCAGAATTGTGGACCTTAATTGGTGCTACGAGAGCGGTATTACAGGGCTAATAAATAGCAGAAGGAAACCACTTTGGCTCATTATTTTTCACAAAGGCTCTACATCGTACGTTATCACTCACAAGCTATATAAAAATAAAATGGCAGCGTCCGCAGCCCCATCAAACGCTACAAGTTTGGGTATTCTTTTGAAAATTTTGATGGGCAAGATGAGGAGGTTGATGAGAAGCTAAAATACGAAAAGCGTGATAACATGAACCGTGCCCACTTCATACTGTGTTCCTTACCCGCTCGAAGACATTTCAACAAGCGGTTTTGTTATCGATATATTACTTGAGCTGGAGAGATAAAGCATACACAGTGACCAAGCGACCCACAGTAAAGTGTACAGTTCGCCCGTATTTGCTACAAAAAATACAGACAGGATGCCCAACATTCTTTTTAAGGTTATGCAAATCACTTCGAGCGAATACACAGTGTTTGTACTCCTCATAGCGGGTAACCAAAACAATGAATGCAACAAAGGAGTGGTTAGTCCAGTTGAACTGAATATAAGCATATAAGACCATAATGAAGTCTGCTGTAACGAAGTAATAACATAACAAAGCTATTGCAGGATTCGGCTCAACTCCAATACTTTAGTGTAAACCCGCCGCTAATTGCTAACCTTTGAACTTGTCAAGCTGCATGCCCGAGACTGAAGACTGGAACCTAACCCTGTCTAAGTTTCGGTTCACAAAACGCACATGCCAACATAAACGAACCCGGCAAAACATTTTCAGAAACTTAGCGCGACACCCAGCAGAGCAGAAATGAAAATCGCCAACACTTGACAGATGGTGATACAAAACATCGCACACTTTCAGGTGATGTGCAGTGGCCTCAATTATGGCAAGAAAGTGAGATTCAAGTTGTTGTACGTATGCAAAAGCTGCTTCTGATGGCACAGTGAGATTCCCAAAAAGTTTGCTGGGGACGTGGTATGCTTTGAGCATTGTGAAATACTGGTGGGTACCCTTGAGCGTCTCACTGTCGTCTTTCAGTAACTGTGGGCAACTGCAACCGTCACATGCATTCCGAAGGAAGTGTTTGATGAGAAAACCAGCTACATAATATGCAGCGGAGTCATCGATAATATGGGAGTGAATGTTTGTCGCAAGTTCAGAGAGATCGTCTAGAGCGGGAAAGTCGTCAGGCTGTGGCTGTGCACACTCCTCATTATCCACAAGAGACGCACTGGTGAGGGAGAATGGCGACAGCTGTTCCTGGAGGAGGTCACATTCATCATCCTCGACATTTCCGTATTCTGACAGCTTGAAGAGTTTTCTTATGCAGATGTGCTTCAGGCCACAAATAAATTGTGCTACATTGGGGTTGGTGTTGCAACCCTGTTTTTGCCTAATGTGGCCAAATATGTTCTCCAGAGGATCCTGTTGAAGCCTGCGTGTTAACAGGTATTCAAAATTGTAATTTTTGGAGAGGTCGTCCCATAGTTGACAAATTGCCTGAATTGTAATTTGCCAACCTACGATGGTTTGTGGTTGACGTCTGCCAACAAACTGCCATGATGCAATCCAGGGAAGCTGACCTCGGAGGAAGTCAATCAGCTCTGAATCATTTTTCATGATTGCATGCCGCAGCTTTTGCGAAGTTCTTTTTTTACTCGAGCTGTTCAAGGCATCGAAAATCCTGTCCATACGATCACAAAATTGAGCTGTAGGGATGGCCGAGGCAGGCAGCACCTTCGCATACACCATTGCCGTGATAGCAATCGAAACTGATGCACTGAGGACCTGAGTTGCTCTGCTGACCTTCATATTAGAAAAAGGTTTCTGATGAACGTGCCGTTCAGTCAACTTTGGAGCCAATCGCAACCGCAACTCATGTGAGGATTGGTAAAGGCTTACAATGTGCGACCAGTTAACGATGTCATCCCCAATGTATAACTTGTGTGCTTGGACATTATTGCGCGTTGTTTTAATTAAATGCGGAACATCAAAAATGTAATATACCCGCTCACCATTAACTTCAAAAAAAGGCTTTGCTACAGTCACTTTTAGTTGGTTAGAGAGACTTACATTTGAACTGCCCTGGTCACAAATGACTGCTTTCACTGCAATATTAATGCTCCTAAGCTCCAAAATGAGTGACACCAGCAAGTTATGCATAACAGATGATGGTGTTGATGTGTGCCCTATAGTAAAAGCAACCGGTTGAACCCACTTTCTCGAAACACCAACAAGAAGAAAAACCAGTGCTCGATCAGCGATGGTTGAAGTGCGATGAGTGCCATCATCTGTAAAACCCTGGACAACGTCTCTTGAAGCATCATAGTACAAATTCTTTTTAAGTGCTATTTCGTCGAAAACTAAAGCGCACACTCGGTCCCGTTCATTCCAAGCTTGAGTATTTGTTGCAATGGAAGAAAGGATTCCTGGAATTATGCCTGGAGTCATCTTTACATTAGCTAGCCACCTCCTTAATGAACGCCGGGAGGGCAAAGAAAAATACGGAGCCAGAAATCGGTATGCTCGCGGACCTCGGAAGTTTAAGTGAAGAGCGAATTTCTTGAACCACACGGGAAACCGCTTGCCCTTGCGTTTGGGCCTCAAGCGAACATGTGCAGAAAGAAGTTTAAAAACCTCCTCGGTGACGTGCGGTCGGATAACTTCAAGGGCCTTCGTAGTCGATGACGGTGCTTGGTGAGGCTGTCTCTGCAGTCTTTTGATAGTTTTCCGCTGTGCTGCTACTTTGGCTTGCAGATGTTTAATGGTTTGCTTGTACTTCATTGATGGAGACATTGTCGCTGGCACACAGGAACGCACTGCAATAAACAAAAAAATTGATGTAAAAGCGAAGAACAACTAATCCCATACGAGCACTTTCCTCGCTCTTTCAGACCCAAGGTGCACAACTTTCTGTGGTACAAAGTTTTCGATTCCACTACCTAAAAACAAACCATTCACAATGTTGACAATGCACAAAAAAAATGAAAATCACTGAGAGCCCACCCTTACATTTTGTAAGTGCACACGTAGTGTCCTTTTGAGGATAGTTTCCTCAGAATGTCCTAAACATAAAATAGCACATTAAAAACTGCTGCAATAAAAGCATAGTCACCATTTTCTCTAAGGCACTCAGGCGTGGAGCTGTTGGCGGAGACGTCTTCTGGAGGGTCTTGTGAAACTTGTTCAGTGCCTCGGACAATGCTGTCGGAACAATCTTGCGAGCGGCCTGCGGAAGTCTCTATATCAATCCACTCTGGTGTTGAAGTGAACATACAACTTACCGGCCACACAAGTTCCTTTTGTGACAGCTGAACGACTGGTTAAGGTTTTCTCCGGCAAGACGAAATCATCAGAAATTCTTTCACCAGCTACAAGGGAGCTGCCACCTGCAGAGGTTTGGTCAACAGTCAATTTGGGTAAAAAAAAAAGAAATCGCGACACTGAACGCACCCTGTTCATCGGGGCACCTCAATGTGTGGGAGCCGCTTTTTGAAGCCTCTACCGCAGGTCCTGAAGAGATGAAATTACGACAATGTGTCAGTAAGAGGCTTAAAATAACACAAACTGAAGCTCATCCGCACCTTGCAGTGCAGCTTCTGCAGCCATGTCACAGTCACTACTTGAAGCGACGCTCAGAGAACCTGCATATATGTGCAGTTGGTACAAGTTACAAAGCTTGTAGCATGGGGAAACTTAAACAGCTCTTTCAAACGCATAAATTGGTCGAACGTGGAAGAAAAGAGACAGCACCTACTAGGAAACAAGTAATTTGTGATTTTTGGAATTATCAACAGTGGCAGCTTTCACTGATGAAAGGTATGCGTACATGTGCACTCAGGCTTGAAGATAACGTGAAATAGCCCTTTAAAGTCTTTCAAAACAAGTTGCGCAGGTCCAGAGCATCAAAAAATGACAGAAATGTAAAGCTGCCGTTAGGAAGGTAATAGCCCACAATTCACAGAATTTAAGACTTTCCAAGTGTTACTTCTGTAGTGAGGTTTCTCTATCGGCTACAAAGATCTTCACGGTTAACTGTCGCCACTGATTCAATACAAGTGGCTGCTATTGCACATATTTGAGTTTCAGTCAATCACTTACATGGTGCAGCTGGTTGCACACTGGGAACAGCCATTCTTGTAAGCCTTGTGTGCCCAGGGTCCATGAAACTTTGAGCAGTAAAATGGTCGCTACAAACCCTGTACGTTGCGTACAATAGGCTGGCCGGCTTACTCAGGAGATCATCGCGTCCAGCATACTGCATCCATGCTTTCATCCTGCATTGGCAATGAACTATCAGCTGAAAGGGGAAGTGCTTGAATAGTGATTTTTTATTGTCACCCTCACTTAGCAAGTACGAACAGTAAGCCTACAGACATGCAAACCATACAAAAGCTTTAACACACCTGCCGTCCCGTGGTACGCGGAAGAAACTCGTCCCAGGCTTCTTGTGGGTTCTGCCATTGTTGAAGCACCACGATACACAGCAGTAGCTGCCGTAGCTTGGACCGCCGGACGGCATGGCGTCAGCGCGGTCTGAAAATGTTAGTAACCCAGACAACACTCGACGACCTGAGGTCGTCCTCATATGGTACAAACGTCCTCGGCAGTTTCAGGACGTCCTCATTTGGTCCTCTAGTCGACACTTGCAGGATTATCCCCAAAATGCCCCTTTGAGACCTTTTTAAGGACGAAGAATTGTCCTGATATCGTCTGCTCGAGGACGTTTTGAGGATATGCATGTTTCGTAGGTGCATGCAGCTTTCGCAATTCGTGTTTGGTTAATTTTCTGGCTGTTAACGAATAAGTCCACGGGATTTCGTATGCCTACTTTCGAGTCATAATAGTAAAGTACTTCTCGATCATTAAAATGAGATAGTTACACGAGGAAGCACTTCAAGCCAACACGAGAAAGACGTGTTCTTTTATTTATTATTTATTTATTTACTTTGTAAGTGATCGTAGGCCAAACTTTCTGCCTGCACGTTTTCGTTGGTCGTGATCTACCGCCGACGTGCATACGGAATTATATCGCACTGACTGTGGTCTGACCCGTTTCCCCAATGAACGCACGTGCGGCAGACCAAGTTTGGTGCGAGTATAAACGGTGTCGGCTCCAAAATGAATGCAGGCGTGAAAACTGTGAATAGCGAGCACGTTATTCTCGAGTGTCCAGTGTTGCAATGCCGCACGGTCCCATCGAGCAGACGACAACTGACCATGCTGACGACTGGGCTGGCCTAGGTTATCGTGAATAGAGCAGCATTGGAACTAGAACGCTGTGGGAAAACGAATGGGCGACTGAAGTTGTGGTGGTGCTAACAAAAAAAAAGCAGTACCTTAATGCGGTCACCATGCGCAGTCAAGGTGCTTTTAAATCTGGATGTCTACGACACTGTTTACCCATTTTAAAGTGACGCAACTATCATCATCATCATTATGGGCCTGCAGTAAGTCAAGTCGAGTCATTGGTCGAGTCAACATTCCAATACAACACTTCTCGCCATAGAGGAAGCTTCTCGCAGAAGCCCTCAAAGAATCGTAAGCATGCCAGGTGAGTGTCTTCTGTTAAATTTTCATATTGAAGTTGTAAGCCGCAAAGGTAAATAAATAAAAAAAGAGAGGACAGTTGATTTTCAGCCTCGCGCTGTATATCTTTACTGCTTATTCATGTATGTATGTACAAACCAACTGACTAGCCTAACAACGTGTTCTGGTGGTGGGTGTTCTTTGGTCTAGCCACCATTCTACTGTGCTCTGTGCTGTTCAAGATGGCTGAGAGCGCGGATCGCAAATTTCGGCGTGAAATTAATCGGCGCGTCAATGCTAGTTTTCAGCTTATTGACAGTGAGGCCGATGTCATAAATGACACGCGGTACGTTGACCGAGATTCCCGCAACGCCGAAAGAGAGAGCGACTTGCCCTCCGAGGCTTGTGCGGTCGACCTCGAAGACGGCCATCGTCGCCTTTGTGTTCATGACAGAGAACGGCCTTCGGCACACTCCTCGATCGTTCCAGAAACGGATGTGCCCCAAGGACACGTTTTGATTTCTGGCGACGCGTGCTACCCCAGCGGCTGCAGTGTTTCTGTGCCTCACGATCACACAGACTTCGAACGGCGTGCCTTCCATGACAGCAGCGCTGCGGCTTCGACTTCGGCGACCTCGCAGGTGAGGCAGAGGGATTCTTTCGAATTGGCACCGACTGGGAGTAACGAAGAGCAAGTTTGTGAACGCGGCAGTGTGGACAGCTTGCTGGCCTTTCGTGAGAGACTGCAAGCGTGGGCCTTACAATCTCGCGCATCGCACACTTCAGTTACATCGCTCTTGAGAGTACTACAGTCCCACGAATGCTTCAGCGCGCTCCCTTCAACTGCAAGGGCATTGTTACAGACGCCCAAGAAGTGCCTGGAAGTGTTGCAGCTGGCCGGCGGGAAATACCATCATTTCGGCCTCAGTGCAGGCCTACAGCGAGTGCTGCAAGATTGTGCAGAACTACCAAGAATTTTGAAGCTTAGCTTCAACATTGACGGTCTGCCGGTTTCAAAAAGTTCACGGGGCCAATTTTGGTGCATACTGGGACGCATAAGTAATTTGGAGGACAAAGCACCATTTATAGTGGGTGTTTTTTTCGGAAGCAGCAAGCCCAACAACGCGAATGATTTTTTGCGACCATTTGTTTGTGACATAAATGCTGCTATCACAACAGGGATTACCATTGGAGAAACTGCAATTCCTGTTAGCTTGTATGCCCTCATATGTGATGCACCAGCAAAGGCATTTGTATTATATGTCAGAAGCCACACAGGCTATTACAGCTGCACCAAATGTGACGTAAAAGGTGTCTACTGTGAGGGCAGGGTGTGCTTCCCAAACGTCAATGCTCGCAAGCGAACAGATGACAGCTTTCGCTTAAAAGTCCAGGAGGAGCATCACACAGGCGAAAGTATTCTTGAGGAACTTCCTTTTGACCTAGTGAAAGATATACCATTAGATTACATGCACCTTGTGTGCTTGGGTGTCATGAACAAGCTCTTGACACTGTGGGTACGTGGCCCAAAAGTGACCAGACTTGGAAGCAAAGTGCGTCTTGAGATGTCGGAAAAAAATTCTCAAATTGCACGGTGTGTTCCATGTGATTTTAGCCGAAAGCCGAGGAGCATTGCTGAACTTGATCGGTGGAAAGCGACTGAGTTTCGCTTTTTTCTTTTATATGGAGGACCCGTTGTTTTGTCATCACTGATTCCTGCACACATGTACAAGAACTTCTTAGCTTTACATGTGGGGATCTCTGTTCTTTCCACACCAGCTGCACCTGCAAGTGAGATAGAGTATGCCGGAAACATGCTCAAGTTTTTTATCCGGACATTCATAAGCATTTATGGCAAAGAGCATGTTTCACACAATGTGCATGGCCTGTGTCATTTGGCAGATGATGTTACACACCTTGGCCCCTTGGACTCATGGAGTGCCTTCCCATTTGAAAACCATATGTCCTCGTTAAAGAGAATGCTGAGAAAGCCAGACCTTCCCTTGGAGCAACTTTGCAACAGGCTTGCTGAGCAGGCACACCGTCCTCTGAGGCATAAGAAAACTGAAAGCCATGTCGTATTTGCTGCAGAGCATGCTGACGGGCCACTTGTTGCTCCATGCCGAGGCCCCGAGTTTAAAAAAGTAACATTGCCTGGCAATGTCATTCTTAGAGCTGAAAAGAGAAATGGGTGCTGTAGGCTAAGTGATGGGTCAATCGTCGTTATTGACAATTTTGCTCATCTCCCGTGCGGTGAGCCATGCATAATTGGAAGGAAGTTCCTCAAGTGTGAAGATTTTTATTCTCTGCCATGCCCTTCCTCCATACTGGGAATTTACTCAGTGTCTCAGCCTTCTAGTCTGCGGTATTGGCCTCTGAAGAACATCTCACAGAAATGCCTGAAAGTGTATTTGAAAAGGAAAAGCATTGTTTTCCCTCTTTTGCATGCTACAGTGCACATGTAATAAACTTTCACAACTGTGTCAGAATGTATACAGAATTTGAATTTGGCTTCTCTTTCTTTTGCAAGGTCAATACGTTGTCGTTCTCTTCCCAGAAGAGGATGATACATCTGGGATCATCCTCAAAAGTTGGCTGAAAGGCGACGGCTGCCTGTGGCCTCGACAAACTAAATATGTACATAGTTTGTTGAAGGCGAAAGCGACTCCAGGGGCTGACTGGATAGAAGTGCCTTGCACTGTTGTCCGAGAATTTGGTAAATTATTCCTTATTTATGCTGTTTTACTGCACGTTTTTCAGCGATTTGGTCAGCAATGAAGTAAAAGGTATGTAATAAACTGCAATTTCAGCATTGTAACTCTAATTGCCACTTTAGATCAAAGTAACTTCTTAAAAGTTTAGATGGGTTCGAGAATATCAGGAAAAGATATCAGAAGATGGCTTCGAAGAATATCAGAAGATAGCTTCGAGAATATCAGGAAAAAAAGAACAATTATGCGAAATCAAGTATCTCATATTTTGTGAATACTTGCATGTCAGCTGTCATTGCAGCAAAATTTAAATGATCCATTTTAATATCATGGGTGACTCTTAGTACCTGCTTGGTAATGACTTATGCAAAGGAATTGGAGTTCTACTTGTTATGTGTGACAGATCTGAGAAATGATCATGCTTATCATTTAATTAGTAGTTGTTGCCCTTCTTTCTGCAGATACATATGCCGAAGCACGGGCAAATCTGCCAAGGGTAGAAAATGGATCCAACTTGGACGGCGAGGCAGAACTTGGGAAAGGCAGAAGAAAAAAAAATAAGAGATCCTATGAGTCTGAAGATGATGAAGGGGCACCATCACCTCCAGCTTCAATGATAAGACGTATAACACCATTTTTGAACTTTACGTAAAGTGAACTGCTTGTACTTATGTTTTTTAATAGTATTGAATCTTTTTACATCCTGCAATGCCTATTTTACAATGATAGCCCCACGGAATTGCTCACACTGTTTTCTGTTATCTACCGCCAAAAGTAACACTGGGTTATCTGGCTTTAGGGCTGTGAAATGCTGATTCTGGCTTGCTTTCTTAGGGAGAAAACACAAGCGACCAAGAAATTTAGAGAATCGGCCACTGCCCACCCAGCCACGGTCATTGGAACATGAAGGTGATATGCTTCTGGGATAAAATCCTGTTTTTTTTTCTTGCTATTTTATTTATCTCTCCTCTTTACAACCCCTTTTTCTACACCCCTATGCAGGGTGGCAAACTGGTTAATAACTCCATGTTAACCTCTATTTACTTTTCATTTTCCTTTCCAAAATGTCATGTCAAATAGCATATGACATGCTTCTGACCTGCGATAACTGAGAATGTCAGCACGCATTTAAGTACTCGCTTCCAACCAAGAGTTTTTGCCAAAGGGGATATTGTACGTAAACCATGCACATCAGTTTTAGAGCAGCTCTTGAACACCCGTTCTTGCATTGAGTGGGGTCGCCATGGCCATCAGTGGCCTGATGGACATGAAAAAGTAACTGATAGACACAAAAAATTAAAACTGAGAAGAGAAATACCCAGGGTCGTATCGAATTTGGACACTTGCCCTTTGCTTGGTGTTGAGTATTCCACGACAGAGTGATGCTAGCGCTTGAAATTCATTTTTTATATCATTCTCACTGCACAGATTTGTAACTTTGATTATGTTGTAGACGGAGCTGATTTCATGCAAGGTTTGCAGGTTTTCAGGAGCCATGAAGAAACAATGGAAAATTTGTCTAATCTTCACATGACTATTCTACTGTCCCATTACCCGCTGATTTTTTCTTGCCTCTGTTTTCTAACAGGGTATGCAGACAAGGCAGGGCGGCAACCACTGCAGCAGCATCGCACCACAGGCCAGGAAGGGGCTTTATGTAAGACTATGTTTGATGAACAGCTCAAAGTGCATGTGTAGAATTACATTTCAAAGCTTCACTTATGTTTCTGCAGTGACTAGATCCAATATCAGTGAAGTGCCTGCGTTCGACTCCAGTTCACCAGCAGGCATTAGGCCATCACAAAGAGCCCCTTCACCGAGAATGGCATCACCTGAGGGTCAAAATGTTTACAGAGGTTCATACAGCAACAACTGCAGACCTCTGGGTAAGTGATACAAAAGCTGCCTTCCATGGGTGTCACTTTACGTGTGAAGTCTACCTTCATATTTATTGTGTGTTATGTATGCAAGTTGTTATTTTACTTTAGGCACCAAGTTTTCCATATGCTAAGCAATATGTTTAGTCTAAAGCTATGGTAGAGCTAAATGGCATGGATGCTTCTTTTCAGTTTTGGAGCAACTTACTAACTGTAGTTGGTGTGTCAAGTGTAAATGTAGTTCCAGCCTTCTAAACTCTGGAACAACTAAAGCTTTGCATCACTTTGCAACTAAAGCTTTGCAGCAAGTGTTGATGGAAAGATGGTGGGAGCTTCGCGTAACTGGCCAAAATAACTGTCCCATCACTCTGATTCTTGTCCCTTTTCTTTTTTATGCAGACAATCTTGAAGGGCCACCATTTCAGCAGCATTACAGCAGTCAGCAAGGGGCTTCATGTAAGACGGTATTTTTGATAAAATGCTCAGGGGCTGTTTTTAGAATTGTGCAGCTTAAAAGGCTCATCTATGCTTCTGCAGGGACTGCACCCAATAATTGCCACGAGCCTGGCTTAGGCTTTCCCTCAACATCATCTATGCCTGCTCAGAGAGCAGGATATAATGAGGGGCAAAATGTCATCAGGAATTCTCCTACCAGTAGACACACACCTTCCAATTCCCCTAGCACTAGAAGCATACCTTTTGGTAAGTAACATTAGAGCTTCCTTAGATCGGCACCTATTGTGATGCAGACTACCTTTATATTCATTGTTTGGGGAATACAAAGTGTTTTTGCCTGTACGTTATAAAGGTTTGCAAGTGCTAAGCAACACGTTTCGTCTGATAGCTGCACCAGTGGTAAACAACATAGGGTGCTTATTTGCAATTTCGGAACAATGTACCAAATGTAGTTGCTTTATCAAGTGTAAATGCCTGTTGTCTCAGAAAAATTGAAGCTAAGGTGCCAGTAATTAAAGCTTTAATACATAAACAACTGTTATCACCTTTTTGGTGTACAGAACATGCCTCTTGATCGCAGTGGAAATGAGAAAACTGCGTGTCACTTCGATGGCAATGAGCACGCTTTTACCCCATAATCAAAAAAAAAATATTTTTTTTTCAGTAGACAGAAATGACAGTGGCATCACTTTGTAGCAAAAACAATGGCAACTGTCACTTGTAGGAACTGTCACTTACAGAGCATGCAGACAACCTTGAAAGGCAAGTGTTGCAGCAACATAACAGTAGTCAGCAAGGCCCTTCATGTAAGAATACTTTCGATGAAATGTTCAGAGCTAGTTTTTAGAAGTGCATCTTAAAACCTTCATCTATGCTTCTGTAGGGACTGCACACAATAATACCCATGGGTCTTCATTAGGCTTCCCCTCTAGCAATAGAAGCTCACCTCCTGGTAAGTAACATTAAAGCTTTCTTACCCGGGTGCCACTTCAGAGGTGAAGACAATCTTTGTATTTATTGTCTAGGGAATACAGTTTTTTTTCTCTTTAGATTAAAATCTTTGCAAGTGCTAAGCAAAACGTTTTGTCTTATAGCTGTGCCAGTCGTAAGCAGCATAATTGCTTATTTGCAATTTCGGAACAATGTACTAACTGTAGTTGCTTTATCAAGTGTAAATACCTGATGTCTCAGAAAAATTGAAGCGAAGGTGCCACAATTAATACTTTTAATTCATAAACAACTGTTGTCGCCTATTTAGTGTAGAGAACATGCCTCTTGATCACAGTGGAAATGAGGACTGTGTGTCACTTTGATGGCGATGAGCACGCTTTTACCCCATAAATGAAGAGTTATATTTTAAACATTTTTTTTTTGCTTTCGTTGGGAAAGTGATAGTGGCATCACTTTGCTGCAAAAACTATGGCAACTGTTATATGTATGGTCTGGTCACACATTGTTTCAGTGCTTAAAACATTAAAGTATCTGTTTCTGCTTATTCTATTTTTCACAAATTCACTTAATAACCTAACTTTCAACAATTTTTCTGAACTTATTCCAAGTTTTTGTTGAAAACTAGGTTGTAAATATATGGGTACACTGAATCACAGCACGCAATGAAGGTGCTTCATCTCAGTGTCAACTCTGCATGCGTATTCAGGTCCTAAAAAGGCATCACTGAGCATGCTAACAAAATAACTGAAGCCATGTAGGCACAAATTTCTAAAACCGACAATAATGTGCAGAGAAGCCATAAACAACTGTGTGCTTGTTTTGCTGTGTTTAGTAGCACTTCTCATTTTCAATGTTATCTCAGCTTTTGCCATTTTATATGTTGCAATTCAGCGCTATTACTTCATGAACACGTCTTTACAGAATACGTGCGTCAACTCATGCGAATTTCGCAAACTATCCTGATGAGGCTAGAGCAGCTGGGACGACAGGTTGATGCCATGCAGCAGCACCTTTTCAACACAACAGTGAGGCTTCAAGATGAGACAAATGATGATGTGGTTTTGACACCGGTCAAGGATATTGACCAATTTCTAAGTCTTGAGGGGAGACTTGCTGCTGATGGCAACATTAAGCTAAAGCTTGTACGTCATTCATTATATTTTTCTATAATTTTTTTTTCTAGTCACTGCATTAAGCTACTCTTCTAAAAAAAATAATGACCTCAAAACTGTACAGATACAGCAGCTTGCTGGCCTTGGTGGCTCAACTTTTGGGGCAGCAGCCAGGAGGATGCTGGAGCTTCTGCTAAGCCTTGAGGTTGCTGTGCAGTTCAGCTGGGCAGGCCAAAAAGGCAAAAGGAAGTTTGTGGATCTAGGTGTCACAGATGTCATTTGCAGTGAGTAATTTGTTTCACAACACCATGTGCTGCAAGAGCCGTGTTTGAGTACAGACATTTCTAAGTCTGTTATCCACATTATCTTTCATTTGAAGTCAATAGCAAAAGAACAATCTTTTCATGAAAGCATTAAATTTTTTAGGATGCTTGCTAATTAAAATTATGTGCTTAAACGTGGAAAATTTTTAGCATGAAATATCTGTTGTCAGTAAGAAACCCTGCAGCTTCTTCAAGCACACTAGTATACTTGCATGGCACACATACGCAAGCATTCACTACTTGCAGAAGTTATTATCAGGTAGCACTACTAGGCATTCTTAACTGTAGTGGAAATCTTATGTACAGATGAAAACTAACAGATGGAAGCTCATAGTGATCACTGAGGATCTCTAAACAGGAATAAGTACCTAAGACAAGCTGGTCAACATTTTCATACATGGACGTATTTTCGTCAAAGGCGCCTCATCATTCTTTGCATGCTAGGTTTCAAAAAAGTTACAATGATGTCTTCTTCGTGGTGTTCTTCTTGTAATGCAACACATAGTGTCAATGTCAGTACTCTTGAAATTAACATGGGGAAGGATGGCAAGGACCTTTAATGATGATGTGCCCACCTATCAAAATGTCGATCATGCTGACTAGAGGTACTTCTTCAAACAACCTATGTAGCATTATATTAATGTATTATGTTTGTGTAATTCCTGTTTTATGAACTTTGTACTTTTTCAGAGGCCGTGAGGCGAAATTTTCCGGAAACAAAAAAAAATGACATCGAGTGTGTGATTAAAGTGTGGCTTCGGCATGCTGGGGAAAAGCTCCAGAAGCAGCGCTTAAGAACTTCTCGCACTCACCATGAGGGTGAGTTTTATTATCTGTGCTGTTGAAGCTATCATAACATATGATACTTTTGCTGTTATAGTTTAAATAATTTTCTTGCCTTACTCGAATTTTGATGTGTATGCAAGCATGAACTATATAAATCATTTTCACCATTATATAATGGCTAGTTCGTACCTGCACATTATGGTAATATAATTTTCATTTTATGCTTTCAAATCTGGCATGCTGTTATTGTCTTAATATTCTTATTGATACTCTAAATTCACTTGTGCTTCAAGATATGCTGCTTTCTATTACTACAGAATGTCTTCAAAGTGTCGCGTTGTCAAGCCCATCGGATGAAGACCTCTGAAGGCACAGGGCAAGAAGTCTCATCTAGTGAAAACTGCCAAGTTTCATTCCTGAAAATAAACATGTTTTCTGTGCATTGCTGTTTTTATTGCTATACTTGAAGAAATTGTTACTGAAACCTCACAGGCAGTGCTTTAAAGAGTGTGCATGTTCAGGCACTTTTGATTGATCAGTTGTCATTTCAGCGCTCCAAAAGAAGAATTAGAGCAACTTTTCGTAAGGTCTGATGAGTGCCTAGGTCTTGTATGCTTCGTCCTCAAAAAGTACTAGACTCATCATAATGTGCTCTTTTCTGGATGCCCTGAGGACGATCTGAGGCCGGACAAACGGACTGGTTTAGGACCACTTGAGGTTCATTTGAGGGCTTCCTCAGGTCATACTTTCGTACGGTGTAGGTCATCCTCAGGACAACCTCAGGTTGTCGGAGCGTTGTCTGGGAAGTGGATGCTTCGCTGTCAAATTACAAAAAAGATATGTGCACGTCATAAGTGTACCAGCAAACCCCTTTGAATGATTAGCTAATCGATGCACAATACAAAACCAGTGATACATCTCTGACCCATAAAACTCTGACTTACAAAGATATACGTCAAGACCACGAACAAAGATCTTCAGAAGTTTCCAGGCCGCTATCCCTTGTAATGCAATGGTATCGCGGCCTGGGAACATTAGAACACCTTCGTGCGTACGCAGTATCAGCAGTACATTGGGAAGAAAAATCGTAGTTGAAATTTGTGCGGTAAAATTATATTGGAAACGTCAAAAAAATTTGTGGGCAGCTTGCACTAGTGGCACAAGGCTAGCGAAGAAACGAAGATGATGGCCACTTGGCTAGTCCAGATTTGCCTCCGGCACACCAAGAATTATTCGTGTTCCGAGCCTTCGGGAAATGCGTCGTGAAGCATGCGAGGCCCAACAAACGCTTCTCAATATTTTGCACCGAGCCTACGACCTAGCTGCCCAGCTATGCTCAGCGCACAGACGCTCGCGTCCGTGGCAGACGCAGCACGCGTCGCCTCGGCTTGACGCCGTGCCGCCTTTTCTATACTGCATACGTTGCACAATGTTCCCGTCTAACCGCCGCATAGAGCCACAAACTTTCTTTTTAGCGAACCTCTCAGTCCTTACAAGCTTCAGAAAAAGGTTACAACTGCGTGAATGACACGCCACGTAAGAAACAAACTCGCACACACGAAGCGCAACGTGTGTGTGTGCATCTTTCTATGTTTGTTGCATGGTGTCTTTTTCGCGCAGGCGTAACCGTTTTCTGAAAAAATGACCCAACAAGACCAACAACATGTCATTCAACAAGCTTCGCTTGAAAACGTGACTCACCTGTTATCTCACGCTTGAAAACGCCGACGCAGCCGGCGTTGACGAAAGCGACGAAAGCTTCTCGCTGTCAGTCATGCATGGGCTTGTCGCTGGGTAGATGGTGTTTATGACAGTACGGCTGAAGAAAAATAATCGCGTAAGGTGTGTTGAATAAATCGTTCTTATGTATAAAGAACATACCAAATTTGGGCGTGTAATTATTAATTTGTGAAAACAATTCTGTTGCATTGATTATAACTGTGTTTTTTTTTGCGCTTGCGCCCTCTGACGTGTGGTGGGAGCACTAGTTCGTTACGTAGTCGTGACGCACTTCCTGAGGCCAGGTTTCGCGGAGTGTCCGCTCTTGTCTTCTTCTTTCTCTATGACTAGACCACCGCGGCGGGGCTCTCGCGAGATCTCGAAGAAACCGGAACGAGAGAATATAGCGGCAGCAGTGGCGTTCGACGCATGCAGCAACAGCAGGCCTGATGCAATGCATGTGTATTTCCAAATGAAAGGCGATGTTTTCATGTCAGACAAGGTAAATTCAAGCGGCACGTTCCAGCATCCAGATGATTCAGAAAAAAATTGCCTGGAGTCTCAAAAAAATCCTCAAAAAATCGTCTTTGATAGAGTGAGTGCGGGAACGCGTCTCTTTCTGCTAGGCCTAATCTGCTAATGAACCCGTAAATAAAGCGGCACCTTGGTGCGTACGTTTATTCGTGGAGCAACATAACACACCTTGGACGTTATGCAAGCTTTCACTCTTTAAATATGCTGGTAGTACATCGTAAGGTCATGAATACCTGGAACGCGACCACTTGCTGCGAGGTACGCAAAGGCCCATCCGCAGCAGCGCTGGGTAGAACGCTGGGGTCGATCCAGTGCGGCCATGCCCGATCAGACGCCGTTCTTACATTGCGCACCCAAGTTCAAAACAACAAAGGTGAACGTGTGCATTCGGTGCTCCCAAGAACGATGCTGAAAATCTACATAATGAATGCGACGGCCTTACTTGTACGCTGGTGGCCCTTTCCCTGGCAGTCGTGTTTCGTGCAGATCACAGAGGCCACGTAATTACTGGGACCAATGTTGTAGGACCTAGCATACTTCTAACGTCAGTGGCGCTGATAAGCATTGCAAACCCTAGCATCTCGCATACCATCTATCTATTTGAGTGAACCGCATCAAGGTACGTTGAACTAAAAGGGTCGTTGCACGCTTCACTTGCCGCGTACGCATCTTATCCGTACGCCCAACTAAAAGTGTCTATTTTTAGTTTATTTTAGTTGACGTGTCAGCGCTTTTCCCAAAGGCACGCCCGCTTTCCGCGTCGCCGCCTCGCCGCTTTGGCCACCCCGCCTTTGTTGTGAACAAGCCTTTAGAGCAGTGAGCACTTTTAGGGTGAACGCGTGGGTGACGGCACTATCAGTGCCCCATAACAACTATCGTCGGGAACATGCACCTGCGCAACATGTGCTCCGCGATGCACTCTTTCCACCACGTGCATCACGTCATGGATGCGCTTGTTCATCGTCTGCATGCTATCCGCATTTTTGTCTTCCAGGCTGATTCATTCAGCATATTAAGTTGCTTCCTTCTTTGTGCAGTTTTCTTTAATAAATAGTTCAAAGTTCAAACGTAAACTGTATTATATTGATTGTTGTTTTCGCTCACCAAATCGAGCTGAACCTTGAAATGCAGGACGCATCAGCTTAGACGACAAAAAATGCGGCTAGCAGACAATGAACAAGCGTATCCACGACGTTGTGCACGTGGTGGAAAGAGTGTATCGCAGAGCACATGCTGTGCATGTGCAATGTTTTCGACAATAGATGTTACACGGCGCTGGTAATGCTGTTGGCCTCACGCTCGTGCGCTCATGCACCCCAACGTGTGCTAACCGCTGTACGGCGACGATCCAGGAGTCTGAGAGAGGCACTCGTTCCCCTCGAAGCCAGGCACAGCCCGTGCAGCAGCCAATCTGAGTGGTATAGCGCCATCTAGAATATCCTCACTCAACTGCACTTTGTATGTTCTTCTATGAGACAGTGCCATATATTATACGGTTCGGGAGATACTGCCGTTACGTATGACGCAGGGCAACGTTAGACTAAGAGGAGCTTCGCTCCTAACTACTTTGGTGCCTCAAAGAACAGAATAGCAGTCGCACTATCTGCGCTGAACCACGATATGCGATATCCCTGAGGATTACAAAGATCAACCATGCTCTTTAAGACGAACATTATTGCACCGTCCCGACTGTAAACGGGATTATGTAAATGGCGCCCATCGCGCAGTCTACAAACTTGTTGTTTACATGATACCGTTTAGCTGTGGTAAAGTATACATAGGACTGTCGGGACAGTGCATCAATGTTCGTTTTAGAGAGCTCGATTCATTTTTGGAATCCTCAGGCGCATCGCATACGTGGTTCATTGCAGAGAGTGTGGCTGCAATCCTGTTTTTAGGGCACTAAGTTTGTTTGCTTGTTTTTTTGTTGTAACAATCAAATAACTCGTCAGTAGACGGAAGCTTTTCATATAAGAAAAAAAAAAGAGATCTGTGCGTGAGCCAACCTTCGGTGTTGCTACACGATAAGGAGTTTGCCTTTCTAGATGATGTTTGTAGTTATTCTTACTGCTTTTGTTTGCTGACTGTTCGTGCACTCTTAAAAAAAAATTTAGTAAAAGGTAGCAACTGCAAGTGAATAGGTAGTAACTGCAGCAGTTATTACCTTTCTTTGACCATCACTACCATTTTGCTACCTGATTAATACCTACGTTAGTAAAAAGTTACTAGCTGCTACCGTTACTAACATTTTGCGACCTCTTTACTACCTAGGTTAGTAAGCAGTTAGTAACTGAAATGAAAGAGGTAGTAACTGCAGTCGTTACTACCTTTCTTGCCCCGTTACTACCTCTTTGCTACTCGGCTTTTGACTATCTAATCCAAAATAGTGCGTGAATGCGATTCTGATCATTTATGAAAGGAATCGTCTAAACGTATTATCATTAAACGGAAAAATGACGCAGAAGGTATACATAGATCAAGAAAATACATTTCGTTCTAAATTACTCCACCGAGATATGTAAACTTCATTCTGATACTGTCTAAACGGAGAAGTACAAGTTAACGAACCATAATCAAATGCTACACGCGCCGTAATAGACAATTACAACAAACTTAGTAAATTACAGCAAACATTAACAAGACCGGCAAATCAAAATAACCAGATGGTCACAATTAGCCTCGAGGACAGTCACAGTTATTCCACTGCGGCGTGTCTCCAAATAGTATCGTTGTTTTGGCACGTCAAACGCCCAAAACGATTATTACCTTTTAAACGCTGATATATTAGTCGTGTGAAGCATTCAAATGCACTGAGAATGAGTTCGGTACCTTGTTCCGGCCACTGTACATAATGCCTTTTTGTGGCCATTTTATAATAGGTAAATATAACATATGTTTTATAAGTAAGGCTGATTAAAGGTCTTGTGCTACGTCACCGAACACACGTAACCAAGTAGTACAATATAGTGCTATAGGTTTACATTTCTTATAATTCCTCCTGAAACGCAAGTGATCCACTGTGCCAGACATGCCCCTGCGAAGTAGGGGCTATATATACCCCACGCTTACTTCTTACTGCATGTATACGTGAAAAATAGTGAACCTGTTTGGTCTATATTCATGGCACACCACGCTTCTTACCCGACTTTGTCTAGTAATAAGGTATTGATTAGCCAACATTAGCAGTGGAGAAATATGCCCAAAGTAATGAACTAGGTAGCATCGGTTTACTACTTTTTTTGAAACCTCTAAAAGTTACTACCCATGGGTGGTAACGGCTAGGGTAGTAACAGTTACTAACTGCTGGTAGGAACAGCAGACGTAGTAACAGTTACCACCCTCGCCGTTACTAACTGCGCTTACTACCAGGGTTGTAACATATGTGACAAACCATTACCACCCCAAAGTTAGCAAGTACTACCACCTTTTTTCTTAGAGTGTGTGTTGTCATGGTTGTCCTTTTCGGCTTCACGCACATGCGTTATTTATTGCACACACACACACACACACACACACACACACACACACACACACACACACACACACACATATATATATATATATATATATATATATATATATATATATATTGTAGGCATTCATTAAGCACATCATCTATCTTTACACATATTCATCATCATGAGTGGTCGTCATCTTCTTCTGCTGTGGGGACTTGGCTTGTCTGAGTTCTGTGCCTTGGGCGTGGTCGCTTCATCGTGTCTTCCGGGCCTAATAAAGGTTGCCTTTACTGTTACATCACAAGTGGTGGAGTGTGCTCTACGATCGTCCGTCCTCTCCCAGCCCGATCTGCCTCCTGGAGCTGCGCTCAGGTCGTCGTTTGTACCAGGTGTCCGGTAACATGCCTCAGGACGAGCCAACCGGCGCTTCTGCGTCTACCTCCACGGCCCCGGCTACCACGGCCTATCCATCGTGGATTATCACCGCGCACCAGCGTGAGCCGCCCACGTTCGCCGGACTTCGAGGTGAAGATGTGGAAGATTGGTTGGACCAGTTCAATCGAGCGAGTTCCACTAACAACTGGGATGATCCTACCAAGCTTCGCCGTGTTTCTTTCTACCTCACGGGCGTAGCGAAAACATGGTTTTTCAATCATGAAACGGACATTACGGACTGGACGCGTTTCAAGCAACAGCTTCGCCAAATTTTCGGCACCCCGGCGGTTCGTTCAGCTCTCGCGAAGAAGACACTGGATTCTCGCAAGCAACAATGCGGTGAGTCCTACACATCGTACATAGAGGATGTGCTTGCTCTCTGTCACCGTTTCAGCACGTCCATGTCTGAATCAGAGAGAGTTCGTCATCTACTAAAAGGGATAGGCACAGTCGCGTTCAATGCCTTGGTCATTCAGAACCCGACTACGGTCGCTGACGTTGTTGCCACGTGCCAACGCCTGGAAGAACTTGAATCCCAACGGTTACCGCCGGACAGCTCTGAAACCACTACCACGACTGATGCCTCATTGCGTGCCATGATCCGGGCGCTTATACGGGAAGAGCTACAATCTTTCGGCCTCTCAATGACACCGAGTCCACCTCCCCCCTCCAACAATGTTTTGCGGGATGTTATCAAAGAGGAGTTGGCGTCCATGACCAGGCCAGCGTTTGTAGACACTCCAGTAGCTCGACTCCAACCGACGTACGCACAAGTCCTCGCTGGCTCACCACCCGTGGTACAACCGATGCCCGCACACTCGACGCCTGTCCCGCTGGCTTCGTTAACTCCGAGTGTGACTAGCCAGCCCTTTCACCCACCGTGTCGGCCGCATCGTCCGATATGTTATTACTGCGGCTATCGGGGCCACATTGCACGCGTCTGTCGGAAGCGTCAGCAGGACGAGCGTCGTGGACTCGACACCTACGGACGGGATGATGGGACAAGCTGGTACGCTTTCCAACGTCGTCCTTATGATCCGCCGCTACGCCGCTCACCGTCTCCAACTGCGACATCTGAGCCAACCAGTTCCTACCGCTCTACTAGACGCCGCTCACCCTCACCCCTCCGCCGTTCCACGTCTCCATTGCGACCTGTCTCGCAATTCACCAACCAACGCCCGGAAAACTAACCTCTGCAGCTTTTGGAGGAAAAGCTGCATCGAACGAAAAGACAGAAATTCCTCCAGTGCGTCCATATAATACGATAGCTGTTTTAATAGAAGGTGTGTACGTGGACGCTTTAATAGACACTGGTGCCTCTTTGTCTGTGATTGATCGTTCTTTGTGCTCACGTCTACGAAAAGTCACCACCCCTTATGATGGACCTACACTGCACGCTGCTCAAGGGGACGCCATTAGACCTGCCGCAATGTGCACCGCTCGTGTTTTCATCGCTGGTATTCTTCATTTTGTACAATTTGCTGTGCTGAATTCGTGTGCCCACCAGATTATATTAGGCTGGGATTTTCTGTCTACGGCGAACGCTTCCATCTCCTGTAAAGAAAATGTTGTTCATATGATGGAAACTGACTATGCCCTGTATGCGGATGACAAGCCCGTTCGCTTGCTCGCTGCTGAAGAGACCGAGCTACCACCTGGTCATCAGCGGATAGTTGCCATCACTTCTAATGTGATCGACTCTGGTGACGTGTTTGTCCAACCATCTGCACGCTGTCTCGCAAGAGGTATAGCCTTTCCTTCAGGTCTAGCGCGATTCCACAATGGCTCCGGACTTCTCTACGCTACAAACCAGACTTCTGAGAAAATTCTCATTCCTAAAGGCACCACAATGGCTTGCGTTTCTGAATCTCAACCTGTCTCTGTTGTCTCTCTTATGCCAGCGTGTTCTGACCTTCCTTCTATTGGACGTTCATCAAGCGTTTCTGTTCTTGCTGCGACTATTAGTCCAGAACTGACCTCTTCACAGACAGATGAGTTGCTTGCCTTGCTACAAAAGCATAGGAGATTGTTTGATGCCCATTCCTCATCTCTGGGACAGACGTCCATTATTAGGCATCGTATCCAGACCGATGGCACTTCCATCGTACGCCGTCGACCATATCGCGTCTCTTCATCCGAGCGTGAAATCATTGAACAAAATGTAGCCGATATGCTGCAACGGAACATTATACGTCCCTCCGCGAGTCCTTGGTCATCCCCTGTTGTTTTAGTAAGGAAAAAAGATGGCTCCGTGCGGTTTTGCGTGGACTACAGAGCACTTAATAAGATTACCCACAAGGATGTTTACCCCATGCCGCGCATAGACGATGCTTTGGATTCACTGCAAGGTGCTGAGTACTTTTCAAGCCTAGACCTGCGTTCAGGTTACTGGCAAATACCCATGCACGAGGATGACAAAGAAAAGACAGCGTTTTCAACACCAGATGGGCTGTATGAATTCAACGTCATGCCATTTGGCCTTTGCAATGCTCCAGCAACATTCGAGCGGATGATCGACACAGTTTTACGAGGCTTGAAGTGGAAGACTTGCTTGTGCTATTTAGACGATATCGTTATTTTCTCGTCAACCTTCCCTCAGCACTTGCAACGGCTGGACGAAGTTCTTACGTGCCTTGCAAACGCAGGCCTTCAGCTGAACACCAAGAAGTGCCGTTTTGCGAGCAAGACGATTAAAGTGTTAGGCCACATCGTAAGCAAGGACGGTATTCGTCCCGATCCTGACAAGATTTCCGCTGTCCAACACTTCCCGCGTCCTGAAAAAGCCAAAGATTTGCGCAGTTTCCTCGGCCTCGCTTCTTATTTTCGCCGATTCATTCGAGACTTCGCCTCAATAGCTTCACCATTGCACAAGTTGCTCGGATCAGGCGTCGCCTTTGTGTGGTCTCCTGAATGTGAAGCGGCGTTTGCCCAACTGAAGTGTGCACTCACATCCGAACCAGTCCTCTGCCATTTCGACGAAACCGCGCCTACGCTCCTGCATACAGACGCTAGTGGTCGAGGCATTGGTGGAATTCTTCTACAGCGAGACAAATGTTCACGTGAGAAAGTCGTCGCATACGCGAGCCGTGCACTGACCCCTGCTGAAAAGAATTATACCATCACCGAACAGGAGTGCCTAGCGGTCGTATGGTCGATACAAAAGTTTCGACCTTATCTCCACGGCCGCCACTTTACTGTGGTTACGGACCATCACGCCTTGTGCTGGCTCTCGACAATCAAGAACTTGTCCGGCCGCCTTGGTCGCTGGATTCTTCGCTTACAAGAATACGACTTCACTATCACATACAAGTCGGGAAACAAGCATCAAGACGCCGACGCCCTTTCGCGTTGCCCGCTCTCTTCGGAGCCGCTTAACAAACCCGCCACTGCTGCACACGAGAAGCTTTCGGCCGTCTCTTCCCTACATGTTTCGTCATTAACTACTTTGGACCCAACTTCTCCAAGCGAGTGTGGTTTGTTCTTATCTCACCAACGTGCTGACCCTTACTGTCGCCGCATCATGGACCGTCTTGACGGGACTTGCCGGCCCCCTAACGCCCGTCTTCGCCGACAGCTGACGCAATTCAAGCTCAACAACCACGTCCTGTACCGTCATATCTACCACCCTGATGGTCAACGCTGGGTGCCCGTTCTACCTCGTTCTCTTCGGGCTCAAGTCCTCAAGACATATCACGACGACATGTCTGCTGGACACATGGGCTTCCAGAAAACGTATGACCGCATAAGATGTCACTACTACTGGCCGGGCTTGTCCACCTGTGTCGCGAAGTACGTTGCCTCATGCGCCCTTTGTCAGCGTCGCAAGCTACCTACATCAACTCGAAGTGGACAATTACAACCGCTCCCGTGTCCCCTGCAACCATTCGAGGTAGTTGGCATTGACCTGTATGGTCCGCTTCCTATGACTGTCACGGGCAATCGTTGGATAGTTACAGCTGTCGACCACCTGACCCGCTACGCCGAAACAGCTCCCGTGCCTTCTGCATCAGCTTCGGAAGTGGCCGACTTCATCCTTCGAGCAATAATCCTTCGACACGGAGCTCCTCGTGTAATCCTGAGCGACCGTGGAAGAGTATTTCTTTCAGCACTCGTCGAAGAAGTGCTCAAGGCAGCCGGCACTACACACAAAACAAGCTCCAGTTACCATCCTCAGACAAACGGCCTGAGTGAGCGCTTCCATCGTACACTGTCAGACATGATTGCGATGTATATCGAACCCGACCACAAAAACTGGGACACCATTTTGCCATTTGTCACTTTTGCGTATAATACCTCTGTACAGCGCACAACCGGTTACTCGCCGTTCTACCTCGTCCACGGTCGCTTCCCCTCTTCTTTCCTCGATGTTTCGTTCTTCTCTGCGCCTGTCAAACCATGTTCATCTTCAAGTGAAGAATACGTGTCTCGTCTACTTCATTGCCGCCAGCTGGCTCGCGTCAACACTGAAGCCAAGCAACAGGATCGCAAGCTTGAATATGATGCCTCCCATCGTGCCGTGTCTTTCAGCCCTGGCGACGAAGTCCTCCTTCTTACACCCATTCGCACTCCCGGACTGTGCGAGAAGTTTCAATTACGTTTTATTGGCCCCTACACTGTCTTGGAGCAAACGTCTCCTGTGAATTATCGCGTGGCACCCGTTCTTCTTCCGACGGACCGCCGCTACAGGGCAGCAGAAATAGTCCACGTATCCCGCATGAAGCCTTTCATACGGCGTTCATCTTCGCTTTAAAATGCGGCCAAGAACTGCGGTCAGGATGACCGCTTTCACGTGGGGGGGGGGGAAGTTAGTGTAGGCATTCATTAAGCACATCATCTATCTTTACACATATTCATCATCATGAGTGGTCGTCATCTTCTTCTGCTGTGGGGACTTGGCTTGTCTGAGTTCTGTGCCTTGGGCGTGGTCGCTTCATCGTGTCTTCCGGGCCTAATAAAGGTTGCCTTTACTGTTACATCACAATATATATATATATATATATATATATATATATATATATATATATATATATATATATATATATATATATATATATATATATATATATATATATATATATATATATATATATATATATATTCTTTTTTCAATTAGTGTTTTAGTTGCAAGCAAGCTATCTTCTTCTGTTTCTTTTTGTTTCTTCTTGCGTACAGTTACAGTTACAGTTGCGTAAAGTACAGTTATACCAAGAAATGTTTCGCATGTAAAATTCCTGAAGGGGGCGTGACCCACATCCCCCTTCGTTTGGCTTCACAAGTGATACATCGGTCAACCTAATATCGTCAAGCATGCGGCCAGTTTTTAACGCGATAGCGTTAAAGAGCTCGTTTTGTTGCTGTGTTCGCGAAGGCACAACGAATGGCAATTCGTTGGAAATATTTAATGTTAGCCAGTCAAATGCTTACAGTTAAACAACATATCTAAATAAAGTCACATCACTAAATAGACTGTCTTCGTCGCAGCTAAGGACATGAGCAAGCGACGATGTGGGACCGGTCGAGGGCACTGACCGACGCTTGAACGCAGACGGTCGTGCCCGTCGTCGGTGGAGTCGACGAGCTTGAAAACCAAGGTTGCCCGGAATGCAGCACTCGATAACAGCGTGGAAAGCTTGCAACAAAGGTTACTGATGCCATTAGCCGAAGTAGGAGTGCTCGCTCGAATCTTGCGGCAACTGACTCGGGCTGTAGCATGGCTGACAGTCTTTCGCGTTCTGCCTGGGACAACGATGGCATGAGCGAGGGTAAGGACGCAGCCTGCATCACAGATCTGCGGGGACCACGGCATGCTATGGCAGCGAGAAATTCCGGTATGACTTGAAGGCCCAGCTACAATCAGCTTGGACAGCGTCGAGGATCTGGAATGGCTCTGGCGACAAGAGCACGTTGCGTGGCGTCTCGTGCACAAGAAAACGGAAGCCGACAATAAAGGAAAAAAGAAAAGCGTGGAAACTGTGGCAAACACCCACACTGGGGGATCGGCCAAGAACCGGGAAGTTATTACGAAATACTGTTAATTTGTTAGCTCAAGTTTTTTAAACTACTGAGAAAGCAAGGACGAAAATTAAACATGAGGAGAGACAATTAGAAAAAAACGAATACAGAAAATGAAGCAGATGGTTTTAGCAACAATAATGAATAAATTAACGAAGAAAGCAATTTGGAAAAAAAATAATTTAGAAGCAATAATATGGTCTAACTTTTGAAGCTTTAATAAACACCTGCAAGGCATCGGCAACTTTCCTGTCACTGAATCTATATAGGGACAAAGCCCTTAAAGAAAGTACAGTTGGAGTGTATAACTCCCATATTACGAGACGGAAGACGCCATCTAGTGTGATTTTGCGCAATGCAGTGTATTTTTTTTTGCAATATATCAGAGAATGGTCAGTTGTCTCAGGGACTCCACGAAGCCAACAATTAGATCACACGCGTGCGACATATTTTACTGTTCCAACGATAATTTAGCTGTTGAAATTACAATGTGTTTATTATGGACGGCAAAGAAAGTTCTTTTAACATCATTTTACTCCTAAATCAGGGACGCTTAGGAGGAACAATTGCCGGCCCTTTAGGCCAGGCTAACCCGCCTTTGCAATAACACCATTACCACCACCACCACCACCACTGTGAAGCAGAATTCGGCAATTTTTTATGTTGTTCGATCTTCCAAAGTGTTCAATAAGTACACGGTGGCCATCCAAGTGCACTGAGGAGCTGTGTATCACGATCGAAAAGACTTGCTATTGGACAGTTTAGGCGCTGTAACAAATACGTGGTTGCTGTATGTCAAGTTTCACAACGATAACTTGCACTAACAGGGTTAAATATATAGATACATTTAAATTCACCATCATTTAACTTTACAACCACTAAGCCCTGGTGTCCTATATATAGGAAATGAAGCCGTTTTTCTTGTATACTAATGGGATGCTCGAAAAAAATATATATTTCCATGTTCTTGAGGCTGTAGTAACTCCAAATCAAAGAGAAACAAAAATATCTGCCGGTTAAAGAAATCAGACCTGAAAGGGTTAATGAAAAAAAGCTTATAGCGTTTCGCGAGCCGTTTTATGTGTACTTCTACCTAGGAATTTAGTACAGCAAAATCGCGGTTCGCAATGCGGGCGAGCTAAGCAGTGGTGAATAAGGTGACTTCTCGCCTTATTATTCAAGATTTCTTTCGTGTTCCCTGAGTCGGTCATTTAGGCAGCGTCCTGTCAGGTCGATGTAGACTTCGCCGCAGGACAGGGGAATCTCGTATACGGCGTTGATGGCACACTTCACAAAACGTTTTTTATGTTTTTTTAAGGCAGGCCCCCTTTGCTCCACAAATGTGGTGCACCGGCTCAGCTGAGTGAGCTTCTTCGGGGTTGAGAGAAGTTCAACGTGCCGTTGCAACGGCACGTTGAACTGACTAGCCACTTCTTACAGCGAAAGCTGTTACGAGATCACGATTCGGGTCCCGCGCGGTTGTCCGCCGCCGCCGATGGGGCTCGAACCCGGGTCCGCTAGGTGCCAACCCAGTATTCTACCACTGAGCAACGTCGGTGCTTGTGGCTTGTTGACAAACTTGCCTTAAGAAGGCTTGATGTCGGGAAAGCAATCGCATTAATACGAATAAAGCATTTTGAAACAGCAAAAGAACAACCAGTCGTCGCACAATACGAATAGCGTAACTAGTGGGTCGTCCACTGCTCCAACCCATTACAAAAGCTTGTTATTGTTCAGAATACCCACTTCAGGCATGATTCCTCATTGTGGTCAGCCACTGCCTGAACAATTGGCACAAAATCCATTGCAAGTGTGTAGCTGATATCACGCTTCTCAGAAAAATAACGAAAAATAGTATAGCGAATGCCGCCCTACTATAACCTAAAATTTTATTATTAATGACGTTGTGGATATCAAGGAAATGTGCTTGCAGCAGTTACCCAATGAGTGTTTAGAAAAGGCTCTGAAAGGCCGCTCTTTTAGCTTTCGTTGTGACTGTGCGGTGCCTTCCGCGTAGGCCTGGCGTTTTTTTTTTTCAGGTTCTGCGTGACCTGGTGCATGTACGGGACCACAGTTGGCCTCTGCCACTCCACTAGAGACTCAGCGATATCTTTTGAGTCGCCGTGCTTCATCTTCTTGAGAAGCGTATCAGCAACAGACACGATGACCGAGCCAGGGAAGCCAGCTGAAACAAGCCTCTCCAATTGCAGAACAATCTTACTCGCTGTGAATGCACGACTTATGAAGCACATATTCTAAACAGAGTATGGCGACGCCTGTCTTTATCGTCTTAGAATTAGACACTTTTTTATGGAAGGAGCTCTTTCTGAGCACGGGGGTAGTTCTATGAGTTCTATGAGTAAAAGTTCTATGAGTCTCATAGAACTTTAACTGTAGGTCCAAAAAGTGAATTTTACTTTTTTGGGGGACGTTCAAAAGTAAATGCTAGTCCTTTCCCATTATTTTTTAAGTATTTAGGGACACACTTGAGCACATGCTCATGTTGTGTTGGGCACGTCTTAAAAAGGATTAAAAAATTGGCAGATCCCACGTACAATGGGAATCGATGATATGCGAAGCACAAATGAGAAGGGTGATAGCTCACTTTAAAATCTGCACAACGCTAAGAGGCGGAAGTAAATTAAGCCGTACATGACTTCCATGTCATGATTATCATGTTTGGATATTTCATTTACCTTCGTCACCTATGAACGTCACCTGATACCAACTTTGGTATACATGGAGCTATAGCGAAACAGCCAAGAGCGTGCTATGAGCGTAGCATGCAGTCATGTTTTACACGAAATCCATATAATGATTACCATATTTGGACATGTCACGTTCATTCATCGTCAATTCACGTCACGTAATACCGAATTTGGTATATGCGGAACTAATGAGACAGCCGCGAGAACGCTATGAGCGTAGCATGTAGTCATGTTCTACACGAAGCGCATATGATGATTATCAGGTTTAGACGTGCCTTTACCTTCGTCAAGTGCACTATTACCTACCTCGAAGCGCTGCTCCTTTCCGAGGTTGTTGTACATTACTTTCGTTTTCTGAAGATTAATTTTAAGACCCACCTTTCTGCTCTCCTTGTCTAACTCCTTAATCATGAGTTGCAATTCGTCCCCTGAGTTACTCAGCAATGCAATGTCATCGGCGAAGCGCAGGTTACTAAGGTATTCTCCATTAACTCTTATCCCTAACTGTTCCCATTCTAGGCTTCTGAAAACTTCCTGTAAGCACGCGGTAAATAGCATTGGGGAGATTGTGTCCCCCTGCCTTACACCCTTCTTGATTGGTATTCTGTTGCTTTCTTTATGAAGCACTATGGTAGCAGTTGATCCCCTGTAGATTTCTTCCAGAATGTTTGTATATACTTCATCTACGCCCTGATTCCGCAGTGTCTGCATGACGGCTGATATTTCTACTGAATCAAATGCCTTCTCGTAATCTATGAGGGCTATGTATAGTGGTTGGTTATACTCTGAGCATTTTTCTATTACCTGATTGATAGTATGGATGTGGTCAATTGTTGAGTAGCCTGTTCGAGATAGGTAATAGTGCACTTGAAGTTGTAAAAGACTATGTCTACTTAGGGCAGGTAATAACCGCAGAGCCGAACCACGAGATTGAAGTAACTAGAAGAATAAGAATGGGGTGGATCACATTCAGCAAGCACTCCCAAATTATGACAGGTATATTGCCACTATCCCTCAAGAGGAAGGTATATAACAGCTGTATCTTGCCGGTACTTAGCTACGGAGCAGAAACCTGGAGACTTACAAAGAGGATTCAGCTTAAATTGAGGACGACGCAGCGAGCAATGGAAAGAAAAATGGTAGGTGTAACCTTAAGAGACAAGAAGAGAGCAGAGTGGATTAGGAGACAAACGGGGGTTAAGGATATCATAGTTGAAATAAAGACGAGGAAATGGACATGGGCCGGGAATGTAGCGCGTAGACAGGATAACCGCTGGTCATTAAGGGTAACTAACTGGATTCCCAGAGAAGGGAAGCGGGTTAGGGGGAGACAAAAGGTTAGGTGGGCAGATGAGATTGAGAAGTTTGCGGGTACAAATTGGCAGCAGCAAGCACAGGACCGGGTTAACTGGCGGAACATGGGAGAGGCCTTTGTCCTGCAGTGGACGTAGTCAGGCTGATGATGATGATGATGATGATGATGATGATGATTTACCTTCGTCGTCTATTCCCATTCTGTGATACAAAATTTAGTACATGTGGAGCTAGCGCAACGGTGGAGAGTGCGTCATGAAGAGCCCAATATACTCCGAAGCAACGTTGACGCACGCGCAGGCTGGGCACAGCGACGCCACGATAGCAAAATATGAGCACTCTATAGTGTGACTCCAGGCGTGACAGGGGCGACCGGCGCGTCCAGCGTCTGTCGGCGAAGCCCGATGGCAACCAGCGCGAAATGCGACATGCTGCATTTCGCGCCGACGACGTTACTTAGCAGCGCGTCTGCCTCTCTTCGTGACGGAGGGACGCCGTGTGCGCTTAAACACGCATGCGTCAAAGCAACGCAGCGCGGCGCGCGCCTGCAAGTATATGGCATGCAGATCCACAATGAAGGTCAGTGGGCGGATCCACTGATTTCTTCTAAAGGGATATCGGTGCCTGGCCTGGCGTCGCCGGCGTGACGCGATAAAACCAACGCCGGCGCACGTGCGCGCCGGCTCACGTCGAGGTGTATTGGCGCCTTGAGTGTCGCGTGTATTATTGTTCTCACATGACACGCATCTCATGATTATCATGTTCGCGCGAGTCACATACCTTCGTCATCCATTCACGTGACGTAATACCAAATGTTGGCATATGTGAAGGTAGTGAAACAGCCGCGAGCACATCATGAGTGTGGGACGTAGTCACGTTACATGACACGCATGTCATGATCATCATGTTTGGACGTGTCAATTATGTCGTCCGTTCGCGTCACGTAATACCGAATTTCGTACATGTGAAGCTAGTGAAATGGTCGCGAGCGCATCATGAGCGTAGCATGTAGTCATGTTTTACATGACACGCATCTCATGATTATCATGTTCGCGCCAGTCTCATACCTTCATCATCCAATCACGTGACTTAATATCAAATTTTGGCATATGTGAAGGTAGCGAAACGGCCGCGAGCGCCTCATGAGTGTGGAACGTAGTCACGTTACATGACACGCATGTCATGATCATCATGTTTGGACGTGTCAATTATGTCGTCCGTTCGCGTCACGTAATAGCGAATTTGGTACATGTGAAGCTAGCAAAACGGCCACGAGCGCATCATGAGCGTAGCATGTAGTCATGTTTTAACATGACACGCATCTGATGATTAACATGTTTGCACCAGTCACATACCTTCGTGATTTATTCACGTCGCGTGATACCAAATTCGGCATATGCAAAGCTAGCGAAACGGCCGCGTGTACATCATGAGTGTGGCACTTAGTCATGTTGTTTCATGACACGCATGTCATGATTTTCATGTTAGGGTCTGTCACTTGTGTTCGCCATGCAGTCATGTTATACCACACCAGTTTTGCAACATATCATGTGAATGAAATAACCGCAAGAGCAGCAAGACCGTGAGATGTAAATCATGAAATTTATGACATAAATGTCACGATTTTCATGCTATGACTAGTCAGTTATGTTCGTCATACAGTAATGTTATATCATACCAAGTTTGATATCGATATCATTATCTAAACGGCCAGGAGAGCTAAAAGTCGTAGGCGGCTGGATAGATAGATGATACGCTCAAAGTCGCCGAAGTTCGCCAAGAAATGCTTAGCATTTAAAAGTAAACATAACGAAAAAGGTTAAAGGCCTGACAACTGATTTTTTTCGGCCCTGTGTTTTCCGGCGCGACCATAAGCTTACCCTTCGCAGTGTTCACATCTGCATTAGTTACTCCGAATAGCACGTAATTATTCTATAAGCAGTATTTTTTCAATTTGAAAGGCTCCGAAAAACGACGTGTCCTTTTGCCCAGCAACGCTGAGTATTGATAGCGGTGCCAGCAGCCCTTTTAGCGAGTTGTGCGTCGCATGCAGTCATTGTTCTGCTTTCACAGAATTTCATGCTTACCCACGTTTATTCGGAGCCTTACAAGTATTTTTGAAAATAACAAGCTCTTACAATGAGACGATGAGGCCTTATACAGCTTCCCTGTATATGTGAACCAAACGGACCAGGCCACCTGTTTATAGGCGATCTTTTTTATTTTTATTGTTTTTCTTTATGTTTTTTACTTCTACTCATCAAAGCCTCCGTCATTTCTTCTTTCATTCCTCATGCTAGTTCCTCTTTCTTCCCGCTAATCTTTGTTTCCTCTCTTTCTTCCCTCCTCCCGAAAGAGTGAGCAGGTGTTGTGCCCCTCCAGGTGGCAGTTGCCAGTTTACTCTCTCCCTCTTTTCTCTGTGTCCTTGTGTATCTGTGTATGCAAATCAAATAAATAAATAAATAAATAAATTTGTGCCACGTCGAGTGTGCCTGTATGCGCCTAAGGTCCCATCGTCGTTATTCTCTCGACACACGAGCCAATTCAACTCGCCGAAAACGTCACTGCGCGTCATTTCTGGGACCAAGTGTAGATAAAAAACCCACGTCACTCCAAAATCTAACGGACCCAGAAATTGCGTGCACGGTTTCATGAGCACGTAGAAAAGTTTCTTAAAACGCGCTGACGAGCACGGGATCATTACGTCATGCAAAAACAGCGTCACTTTTTTTGCGCACTACTAGAGTTAGCATCTTTTACTATAAAGGAGCAAACAATATTTCAATACTAAAAAAAATGTTGACCGCGCACACTAGTTTAAGGTCACGTGACAGAACAGCTCGGACAATTGAAGCTGCTGCCAACAGGTGGCGCCCCGGGCTATGATCTCCAATGAGGAAATAAAGTTATAATTCCACTACTCACGAGAAAAATAGGGTTGGTTTGAGTAACTACGAGGGACAATCTTTCCATCTGCGCATTCATTTCATGTTCTTGGCAGTTGGGCTGCCTTTAAGGACTATGCCATTGTTAGCGCAACCCAAATGGTAATTACAACGCGATGGAAGGATGATAAAAAAATGGCACAACACAGGTGCCATACAAGAACCTATGCAGATACCTTTCTTTTGAAGATAGATCTGGTCGTCAAACTTGACGAAAGTGGACTGAAGGTGAAATTCCAAAAGCGCCAATAGGTTCTCAACTGACATCCCTGCTCCATTTTGAAAAGCAATTACACCATTTTCATCAATGCACTGTTTAACAGCAGCAAACAATTCTCGAAGAGGCACCAATTACACCATTTTCATCAATGCACTGTTTAACAGAATTCACGAAGAGGCACCTCGTAAAAGAGCTCCTCCTTGTCCACAGAAAAACCAAACCCAACGTAACTCCTGTCTTCAAGGAAACGGTGACATTGGGTTTGCTTAGGTTTGGACCGTGGCTGAGCAGTGGGACTTACCCAATTCCTGTTGCACAAGTGCAACAGGAATTGGGTAAGCCGCACTGCTCAACCACGGTCCAGAAATAATTAAAAAGGGAACGCACAGGCGGGAAGCATCAGTTACTACTTCTGTACAGACGTGTAACTAGCAATTGAGAAATACTTTAGTGAACCGTGGAAATTAAACCACCAATGAACATCGGGACAACAGGTTCTCGTTAGCTCTCTGAGTGCAATGCTTGGCCGGTGATTTTAGTTAAAATTATTCAGGTTAAAGCACGCGACCCTGTAAATACAGTTCTTTGCCTCACACAGCGTGCTGATCGTTGGCGTGACATTTCAAAGCATTCCTCCAGTCATTAGGTCGTGTCAACGCCCACAAACACTCCATTTTTCCGTCCCTTATCTCCTACAGGAACAGTTTATATAATGATATATCCGTGCGTGCGTCTGTGCGTCGGTCTGTCTATATGTTTTGCTGGCTACGCCTGAGTTACGCAGGACTGCATGCCCTAGACCAGATGGAGCTTTACCTCTAAAATGTAGACAGCGCCCGCAGATTGGATGGTTAGATTAGACATGGAATGCTAATAACCAAAATAGAATATACCGGAACATGACATTTCTGTCTCGTTCCCAAGTGCGGGCTCGCTCAGGCACGTTTTGATTTTATACATCGTAACTCCGCTGTTAGCTAACAGGTGCACATGCACCAATGACATTCAAGCACGTTTTAAGTCAGTTTAGATGTAAGTATGCATATGCAAATTAGGTTTTGTAGAGCTGTACTAGCAGGGGCGTAGCCAGAAATTTTTTCCGGGGAGGGGGGGGGGGCGGTCACACCAACCCGACTGGCAGGGAGGGGGGGGGGGGGACATGCATTAGCCTTCCTCTGTGACGTGACTACCGGCCATAGTTTGAGCAGATTGTGTGCATGTATATAAAAGGAGCGGCGATGGCGTAGTGGTTAGAGCATCCGCCTCGCATGCAAGAGGTCCGTGGTTCAAATCCCGGTGCCGCGCAGTTCCCAACCGGATTAAAAAAAAAAATCCGCGTGTTGATGGAACTGCATTAAGAGGCCTGGGGTGCGGCCTCACCGGTAACCACCGCCGGGAACGCACTCCTTCACCAGAGAAGGATTGGCCACCCTGGTGCAGTATCTGGCCACTACCTCCCACATGCATACGTCAAATAACTCACGGCCCTCAGTCCCCAGCAGCTGCGAAGCAACTGACCATGGCGGCGGTCAGATCTGCAACGCAGCAGAGGGTGCTAAGAATCTCTGGATACGGACAGGCCGCCATTGGAACCTGAACTTGGCAACGTTTAACGCTAGAACCTTATCTAGTGAGGGAAGTCTAGCTGTACTATTCGAGGAGCTAGAGGGTGTTTAATGGGATATAATAGGGCTCAGTGAGGTCAGGAGGACAGATGAGGCCTATACAGTGCTACAGAATGGGCACGTCCTTTGCTATCGGGGCTTGGCAGACAGAAGAGAACTGGGAATGGGGTTCCTAATTCACAGAAACATAGCTGGCAACATAGAGGAATACTATGTTGAAAGGGTGGTAGGTATTGTAATTAAACTGAATAAAAGATACAAGATGAAGGTAGTACAGGCTTACGCGCCTACATCCAGCCATGATGACGCTTCAGTTGAAAGCTTCTATGAAGACGTGGAATCGGCAATGAGTAAGGCAAAAACACTGTATACTATAGTGATGGGCGACTTTAATGCAAAGGTAGGGAAGAAGCAGGCTGGAGACCAGGCAGTAGGAGATTATGGCATCGGCACTAGAAACGCCAGAGGAGAGCTACTAGTAGCATTCGCAGAACGCAATAACTTGCTGATTTTGAATACCTTCTGCCGAAAACGAGAAAACCGCAAGTGGACATGGAGGAGCCCTAATGGCGAAAATAAGAACGAAATAGACTTTATCATGACTGCACACCCGGGAATCGTGCAGGATGTGGAAGTGGTTGGCAAGGTACGATGCAGTGACCATAGAATGGTACGGTCTCGAATTCGCCTAGACTTGAAGAAGGAACGACAGAAACTGATACGCAAGAAGCCAATCAATGAGCTATCACTGAGAAGGAAAGTACAGGAATTCAGAGTGTCGCTGCAGAACAGGTACTCGGCTCTTAGTGAGGAAACCAACCTTAGCGTAGATACAATGAATGATAATCTGACGAGTATCATTACGGAGTGTGCAGTAGAAGTTGGAGGCAGGGTAGTTAGACAGGACACTGGCAAGCTTTCCCAGGAAACGAAGAACCTAATTAAGAAGCCTCAAATCATGAAAGCGTCAAGTACAACAGACAAAATAGAACTGGCAGAGCTGTCGAAGTTGATTAATAAACGTAAAGTATGCGATGTAAGAAGGTATAACATGGAGAGAATTGAACACGCTCTGAAAAACGGAAGAAGCGTCAAAGCAGTGAAGAGGAAACTTGAAATAGGCAAAAGTCGGATGTATGCACTAAGGGACAAAGAAGGCAAAATAACTACCAATATGGATAGGATAGTTAAAATATCAGAGGAATTTTACAGAGATCTGTACAGTAGCCGAGACAACCACGACCTTAATACTATAAGAACTAGCAGTAACCCAGATGACACCCCACCAGTAATAATAGAAGTCAGAAAAGCTTTGGAGAGCATGCAAAGAGGCAAAGCTGCTGGTGAGGATCAGGTAACATCAGATCTGCTGAAAGATGGAGGACAGATTGTGTTAGAAAAACTAGCAACCCTGTTTACGATGTGTTTCCTGACGGGAAGGGTACCAGAGTCTTGGAAGAACGCTAACATCACCTTAATACATAAGAAAGGAGATGACAAGGACTTGAAGAATTACAGGCCGATCAGCTTGCTCTCTGTAGTATACAAGCTATTTACAAAGCTTATTGCTAACAGAGTAAAGAAAACCTTAGAATTCAATCAACCAAAGGAACAAGCAGGATTTCGAACAGGCTACTCAACAATTGACCACATTCATACTATCAAGCAGGTAATAGAGAAATGCTCAGAGTATAACCAACCACTATACATAGCCTTCATAGATTACGAGAAGGTGTTTTATTCAGTAGAAATATCAGCCGTCATGCAGACACTGCGGAATCAGGGCGCAGATGAAGTATATATAAACATTCTGGAAGAAATCTACAGGGGATCAACTGCTACCATAGTGCTTCATAAAGAAAGCAACAGAATACCAATCAAGAAGGGTGTAAGGCAGGGGGACACAATCTCCCCAATGCTATTTACCGCATGCTTACAGGAGGTTTTCAGAAGCCTAGAATGGGAACAGTTAGGGATAAGAGTTAATGGAGAATACCTTAGTAACCTGCGCTTCGCCGATGACATTGCGTTGCTGAGTAATTCGGGGGACGAATTGCAACTCATGATTACGGAGTTAGACAAAGAGAGCAGAAAGGTGGGTCTTAAAATTAATCTGCAGAAAACGAAAGTAATGTACAACAACCTCGGAAAGGAGCAGCTCTTCGAGATAGGTAATAGTGCACTTGAAGTTGTAAAAGACTATGTCTACTTAGGGCAGGTAATAACCGCTGAGCCTAACCACGAGATTGAAGTAACTAGAAGAATAAGAATGGGGTGGAGCACATTCGGCAAGCCCTCTCAAATTATGACAGGTAGATTGCCCCTATCCCTCAAGAGGAAGGTATATAACAGCTGTATCTTGCCGGTACTTAGCTACGGAGCAGAAACCTGGAGACTTACAAAGAGGGTTCAGCTTAAATTGAGAACGACGCAGCGAGCAATGGAAAGAAAAATGGTGGGTGTAACCTTAAGAGACAAGAAGAGAGCAGAGTGGATTAGGGGACAAACGGGGGTTAAGGATATCATAGTTGAAATAAAGAAGAGGAAATGGACATGGGCCGGGCATGTAGCGCGTAGACAGGATAACCGCTGGTCATATAGGGTAACTAACTGGATTCCCAGAGAAGGGAAGCGGGTTAGGGGGAGACAGAAGGTTAGGTGGGCAGATGAGATTAAGACGTTTGCGGGTATAAATTGGCAGCAGCAAGCACAGGACCGGGTTAACTGGCGGAACATGGGAGAGGCCTTGTCCTGCAGTGGACGTAGTCAGGCTGATGATGATGATGATGATATAAAAGTCAGGACACCCCCCCCCCTCTCTTAATGTGTATGCTTGAGAGGAGAGTAAGTAAATGTAAAGTAACCACAGTAAAAACCAGTAAACCACAGGTACAGTCACCATTTGAAGCAACTGCCTTTGGTCGCACCATTGAAAGGGCTATAGTCTTCGCAAATGCACCATTTCAGTGACCCGTTCGCTCTGAGCAGACAACGTTCATCTCTGTTAAGCGTTGATGGCGTAGTCCTTGTTGGGGCGAAGTGCGTTTCGCAAGTTAAGGACGGCTCCGCTTACAACGAGGAATGAGAGGTATACGTAGCATGTTTTTGTAGATTCATATTAGCATTTTGGTTTTGCTTACTTTGCTGAGTAAATAATTTCTTACTGTCGATGTTTGTGACTGCATGCCCACAGGAATATTTATGTTAAACTCTATATGTCAAACAGCCCGAACGCAGTGATAGCTTTTAGTCAACATTTTTTTTTACTTTACTGCGAGCATCTGAGCATGATTGCGATACGCAAAAAGTATTTTATTGTAAGTTATGCTGCACGTTGGCAACACGATTTCACACGCGTCTTTTTTTGGGGCAGACTCACCTCGCAACCTTGGTCGACATTACAGTTTCACTGTGTCTTACGATAGCTATAGAAGTACTCTAATCGTATAGAGGTTTTATCGTGCAATATGCGACGGCAAGGTAAACATTGTGAAGATATGTTCGCTTGGTCTCAATAGAAAATCCACTTCGGACCATACTATACCTACACACATAAAAACAGCTTGTTCGCCGCGTATATGCGCTAGAAAACCTAAATACGCGCCAAAACGCATAATTTCCTCGTTTTTTTTTTTTAGATTTCGTCGCCACACGGCGTAGATATGCCATGTATACACTGTTCTAACTAGTGCGTGCCTTCATGTTTGCTGCGCTTACGCCGGCGAGAACAGAAACATCCTCATACCACACAAAATCTCGATTAATCGGTTTACTAGTGATGAAGGAAGAAACTCCGGACTTCTCCAAAGCATAGTGCATCATAATCAATTTTTGGGAACGCGTGAACTCCAGCCAGAACTGCCAGCGCATGCAACACGAGTTTACTTACGCTCTACAGTGCACCGTTCATGCATGTTGGTTGTCTGTTTCACGCATTCTGATGCGAGTCACTAAAACTTCACTGCTGGCATGAACTCCTTTGAGTTCATTCACGTTTGTGATATGGCATCACAGCGCAACAGAACCTACGAGCCTTCTGTATAGGGACGCAATCACAAACCCGAGACGTTTCGCGTTCAGAGTAAGATATGCAGAGTAAAATACTGGGCGAGCGCGACCTTTTTTGCATCCGAAGGGAAGCGGAAGAAATGTATGCCCGCGAATGTTTCTGCCAGGAGAGAAACGAGCACGATCGTTTAAGGCGAACTTTACCAACCGACGTGTATCGTCGCTGAAGTTTCCTGTTTCTCGCATTCTCTGTCACTGCCCGAACTTTGTTGAGCGTGTTGCTTCGTAGCAATGCGAAGTCGCCTCCTTGAAATACGCTGCCTACACGTACTGGTGGGTAATTCGGGCTCTGTGTCAATCAGCGCCCTTAATTCTATGAGACTTGATGACCGGTCCGAAACGCCGTAAGGTAACGTTCGATTATTATTTTTCGAAAGGTGATGCTTGCCGCAGTGCACACTCGAAAACTGGCGAGAAAGCTACAGAAGCAGGAAAAATGGTTCCCAGCTGCAGTTCTGCACTCCCGGAATACGACTCATGTGCCGAAAGAACTCCTGAAATCTCCTGAATTGAAATTGGAGCATGATGCATGCACGGAAACCGCGATTCCTGACAAAGACATTGGTCTTTACGTGTTTATCGGATCAAGACGCCAAAAGTTGCAGGATGACGCGACCAGATGAAGCTTGCTAATGGCGCCATAGAATCTGTATGCTAAAATACAGCTTTCCCTCAGTAAGCGCTAACTGAAGTTCCAACCTCTCTGGCTAGAAATGTTTTCTTGGCTGGTTTTCTTCCCTCATGATATTGGAAGCTCTCTGCAAGACACTGCACTTTTTTTGGAAAAGAAAGTTCAGGCAAGGGGACTCACCAAGTCTATGGTGCCTTGGTCCTCTTTCCGTTCACGCTTTCGAAAAACGCGCGCGAAAATTTTAGAAGCAACAACGAGTGTGACTATCACAAGACCGCTGCTCGGCGCGTGTCAGTTTTCTTGTCGATCAACACTACTCGGGCGTTGCATGTGTCTCTGCTGCGTGAAACATTGCTTGCACAGAGTTTATTATTTTATTTCTTGTAAAAAATTATCGTTACTATGTATATTTTTCCTAATTTCACATGATGACATGTGCACCCATGTCATCATGTGAATTAGGAACTGCACAGAACTGCATTCTGTGCAGTTCTTGTTGTGCTCTTCTAGTAAAGGGTCAAACAGGTGAAGCGAATCAATATATATATATATATATATATATATATATATATATATATATATATATATATATATATATATATATATATATATATATATATATATATATATATATATATATATATATATATATATATAAAACTGGCAATTTTAATCAGCTGGGGTTCTCTAACGTGTACCCAAATCTGAGCACACAGCACTAGAATAAGCAACATAAAGGCGAAGAAAATCTACGAAAAATTATATATATATATATATATATATATATATATATATATATATATATAATTTTTCGTAGATTTTCTTCGCCTTTATGTTGCTTATTCTAGTGCTGTGTGCTCAGATTTGGGTACACGTTAGAGAACCCCAGCTGATTGAAATTGCCAGTCCCTTTCACTACGGCGTCTCTCGTAACCATATGGTGGTTTTGAAACGTTAAACCCCACATATCAATCAATCAATCTATCAGGTTTATGACCGCTATCATTTATTTATCAGCTTAAGTGACATGATCAGTATGTTAGTAGGCCTTTCTAAGTTATGATTGGCCTGCACGTTTGCCTGTGTTGCACCTTCGTCATAAGACACTTCCAAGTGCTGTTAGCACTTAGGGCATAGTAAAGATATGTGTCAATATATTGTGCTGTGGCATACAAGTGATGTTCGGTGAATAAGCCAAATATACTGTCACGCACGCACGCGTGTGTGTTTAGATGTTAGCAGAACGTGTGAAGGTTGGATAGAAATGTTATTCTTGGGCTTTAGTTTATTTTTGGCACAGGTACGAAGAGTCACACTGTAATGTGCTTGAACATGGCCTATCAGACCTTAGAACTGTGTCCGGATTTTACCACTTAAACAAATCTTTGCCTTGTGAAAATTACCCTAGTGGTCGACTATGGCGAGATATCTTCCGGCGGGTACACATATGACCACCGCTTCAGCATTAATGCCGTCCCAGAGCCAATTTTCAACACTCACGGCCGAGATTCCTGCCCAACATCTCACAGAGTGCCAAAGCCTTGACAAACACCGCGATGCATTTTCCCGTGAGCAGACATTATTCACAGTAAAATCGCCCAGTAATGTTAATGAGGTAGTAGCACCACTTAATGTCTAAATCATGTCAGCGCAAAGCGACGAAAATAAAGGTGGGTAAGTTGCAGGAGGGGGGGGGGGGCTTGAACCCCCCCAACCTCCCTTCCCCTTGGCTACGCCACTGCGCTGTAGGCAGGCAATCGTATGGTCATGTTGCCACAATAGGTCATTTTCATGCAATCCCAGAACTTTACGAAGGTGCGTGAGACACTATGGGCAAAGTCTGTACGTTGAGTCCGCTGGCTGTTCCGTCGCCCTCTCCTCGTTGGTGCTTTGGGATCCAATGAAAAAAAAGAAAGCATTCAATAAAAAAGATGTCGGCGCTCTTGACTACAAATAAATCCTAAATACTACACATGTCTGAACGCACTTGCATGTATCTCTACGCATGAAAGGCGAAATGAATTGGTGTATATTAGTGCTCATTATTGAGTATACATATATTACTGAGAGGAAGTATACGGCATGTATACCAGTTAAGCGGCATGCGGGTTATCGCGGGCCGATACACGCAGCCAAAACGTACTATCGGGATTAATGTGAGCATAATACCGAATTTTCTATTTGTAGTTCTTGCTCCGCAAGAAAACACAACGCAGAGTGAATTGTTACAGGTAATTATAGACACGACAATTTCATAGTCCGCGTTAGCGAAAGTACTATTTTCAAGCACACCCCGAAAAGAACACTTAATTTATGAGAATGGTTCAAACGCCATGAAACCACTTGGAGTTACCAGTTCGCTGAACACAAATTCAAAATTACGCACATAACTTGTAATAGTCTAATCTGTGGCTGTGTTACTAGTAATACACACGCCGTTTCAAAAATCATCCCCCAAGTAACTGACGTAGCAAAGGAAAGGTGATAGGAAACAGCCACAAAGCTGGCAATATTCACGCTGCATTGGCGAGAGGCATCTGTCGGCTGTCGCTCTTTTATTCTCACTGTGAATAAAAGTGCTCTTATAGGATGGCTTTGGAAAGAAAACACCTTCCATCCATTTCTAGAATGGTTCGTGCTCTGTGTGGCACACCGCATGCAGTCATCTTTCGGGATTGGCGAAGAGTCAGATGGCCACTTACACGTTTAAACAAGCGCGGCGTGGGCCATAACATGGCGGACGCGCGCGGCCAGGCGGCGTCGGCCCTTTGAAAGCATAACCAAATGGTAGTATATAGGTGTTCTGCGACATTTCGCCTTGCCCTTTGTCCCTTCGCCGGCTTTCGCCTTTTGCAGTGTGTTTCATCGCTTCATGCCAAGCACAATGCAGTACAAACGTGTGCATCCCCAGAATCGCCCGCCTGAGTAGCCTGTAAGATAAAGGAAGCACGCCAAACTAGTCACTGCCAGGAAGTATGGTCGTCAAGTAAGCAGTTTTGATTCGTCTCTCAGCTGGCCTTGATCAATATTACAGAACAAAACTAATGTACAAAGTTGGTTCTGTAGCATTTCAACGTTTAGAATGTAAGTCACATTCCCGGTCTCTCTATTCAATGCTCCCTCACGGAAGCGCTTTCGATTCTTCCCGAAACCTATGTGTAACGCTTCAGTTACTCTTGAAGGAATAAAACTGAAACTTGATCTGTCGGTATGATCTGTCGCTATGCATTCAAGCACATTATTTTCCCTCTCTATTTCCCCTCCCCTTCCCCTTGGTAAGGTAGCAAACTGGGTGCAACCTGATGAATCTCCCTGCCTTTCCTTTGCTTTTCTCACTCTCTGTTTGAACCCTGTGACAGTTCAGTTTTATGACCTCCTGGGCCTGATTGGTACATACTGCTATGCATTCAAGCACATTATTTTCCCTCTCTTTCCCCCATTCCCCTTGGTTATTGGTAGCAAACTGGGTGCAACCTGATTAATCTCCCTGCCTTTCCCTTGCTGGCATCAAGGAACTTTCGCTTTTTGGCTTGGAATTTCTTCTCAATCTGCTGCAGTTCAGCTTCCAATTTTTCCTGAAAGAAAGTTCTGCTATAACCAAACCTTAAATGTACCTAGTGGGTAGAAAGTACGGATCTCATCATAGTCTGCCGAGAAACACAGCCAGGCCTCAATGCTACAATACTCAAGACCTAATGAAAACTGGTAATCCCAACTAAATTCTTTGAAAAAAAAATTTTTTTCAAAAAACAAAGCAAATATACACAGCAGTTATCATTAAACTAAGCCTTTATAACAGAGCCAAGCATGCAATACATTATTTGCGAGGCGCTGGGAATGAAGGTGGCTGTCATGTGCCAGTCATATGAAATCTCATAAAAGTGGCTTGTATTCCCTAAAGTTGTCACGGGAAACTACTTTCCTCCACTTCACGTGCAAATCCTCTCGGGTGCTGCGTTGTTAACAGTGTACCGCCCCAGCTGACAGAACATTCTTATTTAATTCGGGCACATGCAAGATTTTCGCAGTGTAAAGCTCAGCTAATATACTACTAAAGATCAAGACAGCACAAAGGGACATACATACCTGGTGCATAGTGAGGGACTGCACTTGACGCTTAAGAACACCCATCCGCGCTGTTGTGACAACCGATCTTACGTCAGGCACCACAGCATCACTGAAGATTTCGTTGATCAACCTGTGATTCAGCATGTATCGAGATGCTGCTATGTGATTCATGGAGAACTCATCGATATCTGAGGGAAGGAGGTATCATTAACACATGTTATCCACAGAAGGAAGTGGAACAATAAGTACAACAACAATAGCAATCTTGACTGTGACATTCCCTCAGTAAACAACAATCATTCACTGCTAAGTGCTCTTTGTCCCACTTACATTTACTACGACAATTGTATAAAACTAAATACAGGCAATCTTTTGTAATGCTCCACAAGTATGATGGTCTGTAAATAGTAAGCAGTCGCTTTTTGATACCTGGTGTTACTAAATCAAAAATTTTCTGTTGGTATGCTCAGCTGCGAATGGTGTCCCTCTTTATGTCATTACGATGGAGGGGGCACCTTGGCGCAATACGACGTGGCACCATGCAAGCGATGGTAACCTACCCACATAAACAAATGCACCGACAAAGATATAGCGAAAATTTACCATCACATAGCTGCTGCAGTTGCGTGGCATGGATTCTCTCATAATAAATAAGGCCACTGTCAACTGGATGAGGCCACACTAGTTTGCTGCATCGCATTGCTCTTGCTGTGCTGCAATGCTAGACACGAGCACAAAAGGAGACGCCAACAAAGTTTCACAAGGCTTACACGGTGATGGGATATGCGAAGTGACATTCCAAGTTTTTACCGTGGAGGTCTTTAAAGATGCTGTTATTTGACAAATTTAACAAGACCAGTTTGGTCACACTTGTCTCTTTTTTTTTAACCCAGCTGGAAATGTAAAAATCGATAGTAGTAAGCCAGTTTTATTTCAACATGCCATTCATGCCAATAGATCTTACAAAATTGGCACGTGAGAGCAAGACAACCGTAGCTAATGATAACAGGTTGATTCGGCACTGATGACACCTACTGAGCAAAGCCGTTGCAGGAATATGCATGCGACTGCAAGCGAAGCTTAAGCAAGCATAGTTAATTCATAAAGCCCCCAATAAGAAATACTTGGAAGGAGCCCTACCACTCAAACCTTTGACTTCCAAAACGTAAATGCTATTGCTCATTGACCCAGAGCCTATCCCTACATAAACGAGACAAAAATGGTTGCAATTACATTTCAATGAACTTGTGCTCCTGCAATTCACAGGCAAGGGAAGAAAAAAAAGCAAGTTCCGCATGTGCAAAAGCCACATTCACACAGCTGTCATATTGTAGCGAAACGTCGGGGTTGTTCAAAGTTAAGCGCATCGGACGACCAGGGAGACCAATAAGTGTGGGTGAAACTCCGCGGAGGCAATCGATGAGAAGTCAACACGATGATTTCGGGGAGCACTCATTGGGGGTTTATTTAGCTAACGCAACTTCAATTTACAAAATGCACTAGGTCACAAGGACAAAACATAGAAAATGGTGGCATACCCCTCGGCTTGCATGGCTGGTCTCTGGTGGTGAGATCCACTGTTGCCCCCACCCCGACTACGCTTTCCTCAAAAAGAGCCCGAGTCGCTGCTTAAATAGGTTTTTTTTTTAGCCTCCCCGGTGGTGCGGACCAACCAGGCAAGCCGAGGATAATCAAATCAACATGTGGTTGCCTGAAGTCTGTCTCGCGACAACACTGTGGCAGCTTCTGAAACGGGCGCGTTCTCCGAAACAGCCTTGACGCGCTAACGACTGCTCAAATTTAGGTGCCCTTTGTCCCCGGAGGACCGAAGCGGCGGCTCGTCCGTTTGAAGCATGGGGGCTCAGTGGTTAGAAGAAGGAGAAAGGCACCCAATTTCTGCGGTCTGGTTCAAAGCACGGCGCGGTGCCTGCCTTGGCGCGAAGCGCACGGTGACCGACCAGACGCGGCCCTTTCTGTTCACTCATTCTTCCTCAAGGTCCGCTCCCCGAGACAAGTTAAATGGTGCCGCTAACAAGGGCATCTGGCAAAGAACAAGCTCCAGTTGTAGTTGAAAAAGAACAAGGTTTTCCGCGAGACATTGCTCTCGCGACACCTCCCTCCTACGAAAAAGAGTGTCCCACTCGTTTTATCTGCAAAACACGACAAGAAATACACTAAATATACAAAAAGGTTTTGCATTCAACAAGTGTGTGAGAATGCTTATTCAAAGACATTTATGCATGTGTATAAAAGGTGAGAAGCTTTAAAAAAATTACATAAAAAACAACAGATGAAAAATAAAACAAAATCATTGGGCACAGAAATATATAGGTTCACTCGTCGGTACTGCAATACAACTCAGTGTCCGTGTCGTAAGCACTGACATTCTGTTGTGCGTTGTTACCACTTGAAAATGTCTTCCAGTCGGAGTAAAGTTCAGTGTCCATGTCATAGCTTTCGCACTGCTGTACTGGAACACTGGTCTGTGTCCCGCGCACACAATGTTGCAAACGGAGTTCTTGACCCACTCGCGAACCGCACTAGCGCACATCACCATTGGAGCCGCACTCGCGCACAACACTTTGATAAAATCCCTGTTCATCACTCGTTGCACTGTTCCCGCGCACAACACTTCGATGCAATCTGTGGTCATCTCTTCTTGCACTGCACTCGCACACATCACCACCTAGATCACGCACCTGATGATTATCATCAGACTCATCGTCCGCGTCGTCGGCATCGGAGCCCAATCGAACGTGGCAGGGCTTTAAACGCGCCACATTCACAATGTCACGTTTTTTCTTAGTTTGGTCTACCACCTCCCAGTTGTTCTCGGCTACCCGGCGCACAAGACGGAAAGGTCCGTGATATTTGTGAAGAAGCTTCGTCGTCTTCCCTTTCGCCCGGGAGGGAGTCCACAAGTACACCAAGTCGCCCTGATGATAAACAACACTTCGTCGCCTAGCATCATAGCTGCGTTTGTTCTTCTCCTGCTGACGCTTCTCCCGTTCATTTACTATTTTTCGAGCCTGCCGCAGCCTGCGAGCCACTTTCATTGCATCCAGGGTGTAGTCGAATCCGCGTTGCGCGCCCGACCCTACATCCACCGGTAGTGTCGGTTCATGTCCGTGAAGAAGAAAGAAGGGAGTGAATCCAGTCGTCTCGTGGGTGGAAGAATTGTATGCAAAAAGAATGTACAGTAGAAATTCATCCCAGTCGCGGTGGTGCGAGGAAACATACATGCTGAGCATGTCAGCCAACGTGCGGTTGAAACGCTCGCACAAGCCGTTGGCCTGTGGGTGGTATGCTGTTGTGGTGGCATGCTCGCTACCCACGAGCCGGAATATTTCTTCGGTCAAGTTGGCGACAAAGTGCTGCCCACGATTGCTTATTACTTTCTCCGGTGCACCATGACGTAGGACGATTTGTTCGACGAAAGCTCTTGCTGCTTTTGCGGCAGTGGCCGCTGGACACGCGACAGCCTCGACCCATTTCGTATGGTAGTCGGTAATCACGACGATGTAGCGGTTCCCTGCTTTGGATTTAGTGAAAGGCCCAATGAAGTCCATGCCCACCTGCTGAAAAGGTCGACCTGCAGGTGGGATCGGTTGGAGGAAACCGACCGGCCTCCCCGGTGGTTGCTTTCGTGTCTGGCAGTCGGGGCAGGAGAGAACGTACTTGCTTACGTACGAGAACATCTTCGGCCAGAAATATCGGCAACGAACTTTCTTCCATGTGCGTTTGACACCTAAGTGGTCTGCCGTGGTGTCGTCATGGCAGTACCTTAAAATCTCAGATCTCAAGCACTTGGGGACAAGGAGTGCCACACGATCCTGCTGAAACCCTTTCGCCCTTCGATACAGTACACCGTCGATCAGCCGAAAGCTGCGCGCCGTTCTTTTAGTTTTCCTGACAATGGGCGCATCCGGGTGCTCGAGGTGCTGCATAATTTCTTTCATCCATGGGTCTGCCCTCTGCTTTTTTCCAACATCCACCTGATCCAGAACCAGCAACGGTAAGGGGTTTTCTTCGCTTACAGGTGCGGGATCATGAGGAAGGCGGGAAAGCGTGTCAGCATTTCCATTCTTGAGGCCAGGGCGGTGTCGCAACGTTATGTCGAATTCCTGAAGCAACAGGGACCATCGCATAAGACTACCGTTCGGATTCTTTACTTTCATTAGCCAAGACAGGCTGGCTTGGTCAGTCACGACCGTGAACTTAGCACCAAAGACGTATGGCCGAAACTATCCGCAGGCGTACACAACGGCGAGGCATTCTTTCTCAGTTGTACTGTAGTTCATCTCAGCCTTGTTAAGGTGGCGGCTGCCATAGGCGATGACTCTCTCTTGAGTTCCAATTTTCTGTACAAGCACGGCACCGATGCCGTAATCACAGGCATCAGTGTGCACCTCTATCGGCTTTCCCGGCTCAAACTGACGCAGAATTGGGGCTGTGATCAGCTTCTCTTTGAGGGATTGCATGGCCACTTCGCATGCCGCATCCCAGACGAAAGGAACATCTTTTTTGGTTAAGTTGGTCAGAGGTCGAGAAATACGAGAGAAATCTTTGATGAATCGCCGATAGTAGTTACAGATTCCGAGAAAGCTCTGTACACCTTTCTTGTTTCATTCATTCATTCATTTTATTACCTCAAAGGTCCCGGTTGGGATATTACATGAGGGAGTGGGTATTACAAAGGCTAACAATATTATGGCAGTTATGATAGGATAGTTTCGATGAGCCGTTTAAATGCTTGGGTGTCGATGATGGTGGCGACTTCGGTGGGCAGGTCATTCCAGTCTTGGGCTGTGCGCAGGAAAAACGATTGCTGAAAGGTCACAGTATGGGCTTGTGGTGGATATACTGCGTTACAGTGACTGATGCGGGAAATGCGGTGGGCTCTTCTGATGTATGGGTTATCTAAAGGCAAAGAATGGAAGAATTTATGATAAAGGTTAAGACGTGTGATTTTGCGGCGCTTAGCCAGATCGGATAAGTTAATCTCTGCTTTTAGTGCCGAGATGCTTGATGTGTATGAATAGTTAGACAGTATAAACCGTGCCGCACGGTTCTGGACAGATTCGAGGGCGTAAGTGAGGTTAATGTGGTGAGGGTCAAAAATCGCGTTAGCATATTCTAGCTTTGGCCGGACAAAGGTTTCGAAGGCAACTTTTTTAACAAAGGGAAGAGCGAGCGAAAGGTTACGGCGTATATACCCTAGAGTACGATTAGCAGAATTGATTATGTGGTTAATATGACAGGTCCAAGTTAGGTCACGCGAGATGTACACACCAAGATATTTAAATGAATCGACTGTAGTAATCTGGTTGTTATTGATGCTGTAGTTATAAACAATGTGATGTTGACGATGGTGAATAGACATTAACACAATTTTAGTTACATTCAAGGACATGAGCCAAGTGTTACACCAGTTTTGTATGCGGGTGAGGGTGGCTTGGGGAATTTTTCGATCGCTGCTACTTTGTCTGGGTCCGGCCGGATGCTTTCACCTGTGAGAATATGTCCAAGATATTTGATCTCCTGGCGGGCGAAGCTGCATTTCTCGGACTTCAGTCATAAGTTTGCCGCGTCCAAAGCTAAAAACGAACTTTCCAAATCTTGCAAATGAGTTGCCATAGTCTTCGAGAAAATAACGCTGTCGTCCAAGTAGGGCAAACAAACTCTCCAGAGAAGACCACTGAGGACTTTGTTAATCATTCTCTGGAATGTGGCAGGGGCGTTGCACAGGCCGAAAGGGACAACATTGAATTCGTACAGGCTGGGTCCACAGGCAAATGCGGTCTTTTGCTTATCTTCCTCCTTGATGCCCACTTGACAGTAGCCTGATGTTAGATCAAGTGTGGTGAAGTATTTTGACCCTTGTAGCACATCGAGAATGTCATCAATTCGTGGCAGTAGGTGCACAACTTTTTTAGTGACCTCATTGACACTGCGGAAATCGACGCAGAAACGCCAAGTCCCATTTGGCTTCTTCACCAGGACAGGTGATGACCAAGGACTGTGAGACTCTCTAATTATCCCATCGCGCAGCATTCCTTCTACTTGTTGCTCAATCTGTTGCCTTTCAAAAGGGGAATGACGATATGGGTGCTGATTAATTGGTCGAGAATCGCCTATGTCGAGCACATGTTCAGCGACATGAGTCTGCCGGGTGGGGTTGTCACTGCTCGTAAATAGATGGTGGTACTTCTTAATGAGCGACAACAGCTCATCCCGTTCAGATGGCTGTAGGTGATCCCCAGTCTCTATGTCAAATTTTTGAGGCACTCGATCGTTCTCGGGGGCCGTGATTGCCAGCTGTGCGTCATGAATAGATGAAACCCATCCAAGCTTTGTTCCGCTGAGCAGGTTTACTGGCGACATAGTAAGATTAGCTATGCGAATGAGGCCTCTCCCATGCACGATCCTCGTTACTGTGCGTACAACCTGAAGTCTGTTTCTGAGCGTGCTGTTTGGTTCGACGAGGTGAATTCCGTCCCTTGCGACCTTTACTTCAATAGCGACTTCTGTGCAAGGTTCAATGCGAATTTGCTCGTGGCACCGCACTGTAAGTGCATCATTATGTTCGGGGGCACTTGAATCTATACGCAGCCGGAAAATTGCACCGTTTAGTTGCAGCTCTTTCTTGGAGAAATCAATGAGAAGCCGGGCTGCTCGACAAAAAGGAAGACCACCGAGTAGCTCGTACGGGCAATTCTTGACCACTAAAAACGTCTCGTGAACTTTGGTGGTGCTAAATTCGAGTTTTATTTCAGCTTCACCATTGGGGGTGAGCAAGCCTCCGCCAATCCCTCGGATGAATATGTCTTTTCTCGATTTGAATGAAGCACATATTTTGTTAGCTAACTCTTCAGAGATGACACTTACGGACGAGCCGGTGTCAATTACAAGTTTTGTTTCTGTACCGTTGGCTTGTGTGGGGACTGCGAGAAGCTGATCTTCCGACAAGGTGCCGATGGGGCGGCCGGGCTGGCCCCCTAGGCCTGGCCGTTCTCGTTTCCCGAAGAATTAGGCTGCCCATCCTGATTGCCTAGGAGCTCCGCCTGATCGTTCCTGCCATCTCGGAACCGCTGCCAGCACTGTTGTGCTATGTGACCTATGCGGCAGCAAATCTGGCATCGGGGACGCCCGTCGTTAGCACGGGAAGTTCTCTGAGGCCAAGGCATTGGGGGGCGACGCACCTCGTCTTCGACGCCTTTTAGCCGGTCAGACAGCAAGGCAACCGAGTCCGCAATCGTTTTCAGGTCTCTCTCGCGGTCGGCAGCCTCCCGCGAGCAACGCAATGCGGCCGCGGCGCAAGTGGCGACACACGTAGGAGGAGGGTGCCCTGTCGCTGCGGCGGGTGGGAACCCTACGGGATGAGCGATGTTTTGCATCCACGACTGCGATCCGGTAGAATACTGGATGCCAATCGGTTGTAGCCCCGACGCACGGCTCATCAAAGCTGCCAGATTTATGCGTTGCAAAATTTGGAGGAATGCAGTGCAGCTCTCCGGGTTTGGGATTATCATCTTCTCCAGAACATCCGGACGCAAACCGCGCATAAGGTGCCGCAACCGATCATCTTTTGTCATGGACGGGTTCACTCTTGCACGCAGCTGTACGACGTCATAGTAGTACTGCTCGGAGGTTTCGGACGGCAATTAGGTGCGGTTTTGTAGCCGCAAATGGGCGATCTCGACTGAGTGGCGACTCGTAAAGGACGTTTTTAGTAGCGTCGTCCATTCTTCTCATGTATTAGGGGTACCGGTTAGAATTTGAGTAGTGTGCCACTTTTTCGCATCTCCGTCTAAAGCCAGACACAGAAATTACACCTTCGTGGCTTGGTCCCAATTATTAAGCGACGCTACATGTTCGTAGCAAAGTAGCCACTCGGAAATAGATTCCTCCGGTGCGCCTCTAAAGACTGGTGGTCCGACGAATGGTTTAGCTTGGGGGGTAGACATAGCAGAGAAAAAGGTAGGGGGTTCCGTCATAGTAGAGCAGTCAGAGGTAGGTTCCTGATATTTGTTGTTGACTCGGGCAGAGTGGGACTATGGTTACCAAGCAACCTCCACCACTTTGTAGCGAAACGTCGGGGTTGTTCAAAGTTAGGCGCATTGGACGACCAGGGAGACGAATAAGTGTGGGTGAAACTCCGCGGCGGCAATCGATGAGAAGTCAACACGATGATTTCGGGGAACACTCATTGGGGGTTTATTTAGCTAACGCAACTTCAATTTACAAAATGCACTAGGTCACAAAGACAAAACATAGAAAATGGTGGCATACCCCTCGGCTTGCATGGCTGGTCTCCGGTGGTGAGATCCGCTGTTGCCCCCACCCCGACTTCGCTCTCCTCAAAAAGAGCCCGAGTCGCTGCTTAAATAGGTTTTTTTTAGCGTCCCCGGTGGTGCGGACCAACCAGGCAAGCCGAGGATAATCAAATCAACATGTGGTTGCCTGAAGCCTGTCTCGCGACAACACTGTGGCAGCTTCTGAAACGAGCGCGTTCTCCGAAACGGCCTTGACGCGCTAACGACTGCTCAAATTAAGGTGCCCTTTGTCCCCGGAGGACCGAAGCGGCGGCTCGTCCGTTTGAAGCGTGGGGGCTCAGTGGTTAGAAGAAGGAGAAAGGCACCCAATTTCTGCGGTCTGGTCCAAAGCACGGCGCGGTGCCTGCCTTGGCGCGAAGCGCACAGTGACCGACCAGACCCGGCCCTTTCTGTTCATTCATTCTTCCTCAAGGCACGCTCCCCAAGCAAGTTAAACGGCGCTGCTAACAAGGGCATCTGGCAAAGAACAAGTTCCAGCTGTAGCTGAAAAAGAACAAGGTTTTCCGCGAGACATTGCTCTCGCGACAATATACTCAGCTGGCCCAGAGTACAGTAAATATGAACCATGCAGCTAAAGTTATCTTTTCCACTAAGCCACCTTAATTAAGTATGACTTGCAAATACAAGTAGTTAAAACATTTTTCGCAGATGACGTGCATTCCGAGGTTCGTTCAGGCTTTTGAGGTGTGGCTTTCAACATGCCAAACCGTTTCACTTAAGCAAGCATTTTTGTAAATGTCACAGAGGCCAATTTACGGAATTATGAACAAGAGGGGGGCAAGTCTCATTCCGATATCAACATGTTCAGAAGCAGACTCATCTTCTCTCTGAACTGCCTACGGCGAGACAAAAGAAAATCGTCCAATCAATGCACTGCTGCTCAGACTGAGCCTTCACCCTCTTTTGTTCTCTAGTTGATTTGTTTAAACGGCCAGTAAACAGCCCTTAGATCCAAAATTTAAAAAAAAATAGATATATGTGCAGTTTTTCTTTGCGAATACATGCTATTTAAGGAAGTTACAGGGGTTAGAACATCGGTCTAAGCTGGTTTCAAATTTTCGCGCAGCCTCACCCCCCTTCTGCCTTCCATGAAGGGGAAGGCGTAGCCCATCGTCGTGACTCTGCCCACTTCGGCAACGTGACACCACTTCAACGATTGACGTCATCGGCGAACTCAATCAGTTGCAACGCACTTCCACTTGCTGCGAAGAGTGGTTGTTTGTTTACCGTTTGCAGCACCAGCCGCGGGTCAACCGTGTAGGTGTCAGGTGCGAAGTGTCGACCACAAATAATTAGGTCCCCGACGTACGTCGCTGGATGACCGATTCGCTTCAGCCATGCAGTGCGCAGGGCCCCATCGTGAGGCACCCAGCGCCGATGCTTCTCTGCTGCCCAGTCGCTTGATTTGCAACTGACGACAGAGCAACGCTTTTTACCCATGTTGCTCATGTCAAGGGCGAAGTACATTCGTACGTGGGCATAGGCGCTGTAGTTGAGCGAGGAGTGTACACGTGCACGCGACAACTGCGAGGCTGGTTTTTTCACCCCAGTGCCAAGAAACAAGGGGCAGTTTCGTAGCTGTGGGTGGGAACAGGAACCGACGTTGACTTCCCTACTCTTTTTTCACACCTGATTTAGACCATTCGGCGAGCTGCGCGCTACGTCACGTCACCGATCGCCGAGTTGATGTCACTGCACATGCAAGAGGGTCAATCAGGGGTAGAAAAGATGCGCGGGAATCGTTTTTCGAAATAGAGGCCTTGCGCGGGGTGCAGCCCTGTAATATTCAGAAAATGGGATCGCTGCGGTCTAATCTACGAATTGCCGAGCTTGTATAGGGGGTGTAAAAAAAAAGTCTGAGCCTGTTTGCTGGCCCTTTAACTCTCTGTATTTCTGAGCAACCTCCAGCCTCAATTTGACATTATCCAGTTCATTACAGACAATCCATCTGTTTTGTCTTATTGCATTTATTTGACCTTGTTGCTCTTTTATCATAAAAATAACAAAGAAAAGAAGCTTTACAAATGCAGCTGCTGTTACGCAAGCATAATGCTTACTTGTTTCAAATGTCAAAAATGAAAATTTATTTCAATATGTGCCATGTGTGTTCCGAAATGAACACATGCATTATAGTCATGTCTCTGCGCTAGTGCTTAAAACCTAAATTCTACAGTGCTAAGAACAGACCAAAACAGACAAATGGATGATGGCTCTGCATTCCCCCTACTGCCCTTTGTAAGTAAACAAGGTTGTAGAGCTACGAAATGAAATTGGCATAAAAGAGCCCATCAATCAATATCAAGACTTCATATTATAGCGGCTCAATAGAATTATGATGGTAGAAATAAAATGAGGCGTGGATCATACCGAGCTGAAATTACGCAGGTTCTGTGAATGATGAAGTGACCCTTGCATTCATAGTAGTTGGAGGAAACAAAGGAGAAAAAGTATGACCATACTTAACAATATGTTTCTTAAATGAAAAAGAAAAATTGCCACTAAACTGACAATTTTTACGGCTTCTTGAGTCAAACTGCTCCACATTACGCACAACAATGCCTGAAAATACATTTAATGGGGAAGTTAGACATTTGCAACAAATACCAGCCCTTGGGCTTATCAAAGGCCATGGTATCAATGAAAAAATATTCTTGCATTAATAGCAACTTTTTGAAAGTAGCTCCTCTGCAAATGCAGAAACTACGCCACACATGCAGCTTGGTATGAAAGTCTCTTAACCGATGAATAACAATGAAACTCGGCAGGCACCTTAATACTATCCTTCTGTAGACTAAATAAAAAAAATGCAGTTTTCTACTTATCCGATACAAGAAAATAAACAGAGAGAATGTATATGAAGAGGAAACAAAGCTAAAGTTTTCCCAAGCAAAAATATCATTATAAAAAAAAAATAAGTGACGACACGCACACAGGTTTGCTTTTTTAATTTATATAGGCAGCATGGGCACCTTAGGCTTGTTCTTTTCACACTTGTGGTGTGACATTAGGGCATGCATTCGGCATCAATAGTTAATACTGAGTGTGTACACGGTACTAAGACTAAAGAGGATGCAGAAAGGGCAAAGTGCAAGGGCAGAGTTTTCAAACAGCATTATTTGAGAAACAAAACGAAACAGCCAGAAAACTAGGAAAACTTCTAATCACAGGGTGAAATAAAAGACAGACTTCTCTGTCACGCATCAGCAGCAGCAACAACGCCAAACTAAGAATGCCTTTCTAGTTGACAAGCGCTGGCCTCCAAAATTACGGAAAATTTTGCCCAAGGAAAGCAGCAGCAACGAATTCTTGGTGAGAAATACACTGCCTTGAGGCTCTTGCCAATAGTGAAGAGGAACAAGCGTGCAACGAGAAACCGCCTCTTGCCCGCTGCACCCTCGTTACAAACCTACCTTTGTACCTGACGAGGCAAAACTATAAAGGATGTGTTCAGCACACACACAAACACACACACAAAAAAAAAACCACAAAATGGCACAAAGTAAATCCGCGATGCAGTTGCTTTTGCGTCATGCAGTGCACAGGTGTTACGCAAAAAAAAAAAAAAAGAAATTGAAAGACGAAGGGTTACACAGCCTGATAATAAGACAGAACAAATTTAGTCTGCTCACATCTCACCCAACACAAAAATGTCTTCTCAAACACCTGAAATGCCATGCTGTGCACCCTTTATGTTATGAAAATATTCCAACACCTTAGTTTAAAAAGATGCTTCTCATATTTGCAAGTTAAATGCCTTTTAGTTAGGAGCAGTTCCAAAGGCAGTTTTAAGTATTTAAACATCTCTAGAACCCCATTGGAGTATCATTACAAAAGATTATATTAAGTTAGAGCAGCATAAATATAAGCTAACAAGCCAAAGCATGGTCTCAAGTCAAAAATTTCACAGTAATATGTGGTCGAGCGACATGTAAGGGCCTGAAATAGAACAGTGGCAGCATCGTGCTAAGACTGTAAGTGCACCTCACTTCATTCAGGATTTCAAAGTGTACATTCAGATTTTATGACCAAGGGAGAGAGAGAAAGAAACTATGAGATTCCGTAAAAGCAATATCTGCATTTGAAAGCTCACCATCTTCATCTTCTGCCGGCTGTATGCTAACCTTGCCATCACTTTTTTGAGAACTCGTAAGGGACTGCAAAGGAAGGCAGAGGCATAAGGAATCAAATGAGGAAGGAGTCATCCCTAGCAATGTCATGAAGAAAAAGAAAGTGTCTGCCCAATTTTTCCGCATGACAACCAATATTAATTTGAACATAGATTTATAACACATAACCTTACAGGCACAAAAATTTAAAAGCATGGACTGTTTAGCCGTTACAAAGCTATGCTTACAAGAAGTCTACGTCAACAAGATACATGCCTTTCTTCTAAAAATATAAACAAACTTCCACACCACTTTCAATTCTTCATATCTTTATGCTTATGTAGTTCGCATATGCTGCACGTGCCTACCATTTTTTTCTTCATAGCTATTTTGCGTACATTTTAAATTTTTTTTTTTGTTTCCGTGTGTCAATCGTAATTATGCATATATTCTTGCATCTTTTGGCTTAATTTTAAATTCCTCGTAGTATGTTCATACTTGTTATGTCATGTATGAGTAGTTATACATGTGTGTACAGTACAGTCCACTGTTAAAGGGAACACTCGGATGAAGACCATTAATATTGCTGTCCTTCTAACAGCAAGTGGATAAGGAAACATTCTCTATGCATGTAACTAATCTGTCAAAAGGGGTCAGAACTTTCAACCACCAGTAGTCTTATGCAAATCAAAGCCACTATGTCTCTGTAAGATAGAGAAATGTAAACTTGCTGAGCAGGTAAGTGTTCCCTTTAACAGTGGATGCATCTGTACATCGGTGATCGTCACTCTGTCAGGCTTTTTTTTTGCTTTCACACCGATTCTTTAGGCATTTATGTGTACTGATGGTTTTAAATAAATATGAAATGAAAATGAAATTAAAAACGAGAATAAGAGAAGCAGCACTGACCGAACTTACAACCGATGGACTCCTTTCAAGGGCCTCCCGTTCTTCGGCAGCTTGCTGGGCTGAAAGAAGAGGACATACGCGTGAAAGTGTTTCTGCCTGAAAGCAGCTAACATAGAGAAGACAACAAGTACATATCCGGCTCATGTTTCCAGAAGAATACCATGCAAACTTCCCGTAGATTCACACTTCCCATTGTAAATAATGCCTAGCAATATTTCACATTTGTTCGCTACTAACAGCTACAACAAATCGCAATGAAATACTTAAATCGCACAAACTGAACAAGGCTTTCAACTGATGATAGAATGTTGCATAGCACAGACTGTCGCACACACGTTAACACTGATTTTGCAAGACACTCGCCCCTAACCTTGGCAGCCACCCATGCCTGGTATGCAGGGGAGCTGTGATAAGACTTGAGTGCTTCATTGTACTCCATCTGCAAGAGTGACAGAGGAAATTGGCACAACTCACCTAGAAAATGAGGGTTCATATACTGTGCGATAAAGCTGAAGTAGCCATGCATCAAGCAGGTTTTCATTTGGCATTATGGGAAAGGCAAGAGAAGTAAGTGTGGAAGTACACGAAGCTAATTCAAGTGCAGGAGAGGGCAGATCAATGGTGTGCTACGACAGAGGGCATAAGAAGTGAACAGAGCACAACTTGTACCACCAGTCCTTACCCTACAAATTTTAGCAGAAAAAATAAAGAAGTTTGATTACTTTCATTCTTAGGAAATTAGATTTTCAAAAAAATCTTGGTACCTTACCTCATACTTCATAGTGAAAATGCTTTGGATATGGCAGCCTCTGGTTATGGTCACGACACGTGCATGGTTGATAAAATTGAAATACTTTGTTTCACTGGCACTTTAACTGAGTATTAAAAACTATTCCACATGAATCTTGGCAGTAATTATTGCAAGAGCAATCTGCAACAAGTCGAAAATGAAACAGGCAGTGTCCGTCAAAAAAAAAAAAAAAACATCTTGTATTGTAATATTTTTGTGCGACAACCTGTAGGTGAAGAAATCCAGATTGAACTTTAGCTATCCAGAGTAATTAAATGTGCACATATATGAAACCACACAAATTTTTTTTTGCATTTTACCGCCACGACCCCGAGCTTAGCAGTGAAACACTATAACTACACTGCTAAGACAATGGGCAATTGTGAAAAAAAGAAAAATGGTTGCACATGCACCAGTGTGTCAGAGCCATTCCTTTTCTATGTCGATCTCTTTTTGTGCGGTCAAACGCTGTAGTGATATAGACCACTCGCACCCCACCCACGTTGGTTTGTGCTGCACTACATACCCATGTTCATGTGTGCATTAGCTCGATCTTTGCGTGTGCGGTACACATTCTAGACTACAGAAAGTGTACCACACACACTTGTTAGTTATTGGGAAGGAAAGGTACACCCATGGCAAGTGAAGAATAAATACCCTCCTTTTCAACATTCTTTGAAGGTTGTCCCTTGTCAAAGGTGTGCATGTTTCTGTCGTTACCTATAGTTTCTTTGCACCTGTTCTCCATGGCTACACTAACTGCAGTGAACTCCCACTTTTCATTTCCAATTAATCACATGTTATCAACACTCTATGCAAGGAAGTGTTTTCCATTTCCATATGTACGGTGGAACGGGAATCAGATGCAGTCCGTTTTCGTGGAAAGCCAAACCACATTCTCGACTTGTAACTGACTGCACAGGTAAACTCTTCTAACACTCAAATCTGGAAGTAGTAGCAGCAGTAAAGTGGCATTTCACACATCGAAAGCATGACGCCAACAATGTGACACTCTCATTATTACACAGGGGTGAATCAGAATATGAAAGGTTAATGTGTCATGAAGCACACTTATAGATGTGAAGAATAAAGGGAAATGAAGAACTCAATTTCTTTGTTAGTGACAACTGCATGAAGCACACTAAAGCACAGGAAGAAATTAACAGTTTGTTTCAGCTTTACCATAAAAAAAGAAATAAGCAAAGGAAAATACAACAGGTTGATGCCAAAACTACATTCTGTGCATCACAAGGGCAAAGCACAACTGTAATGGCCAACTTTCATTCAAGTTTCTTGGATGTTTGCGAGTATGCATCAGCGGCCATTGTGGCAAATGTTGAACAACCTTTCAACCAACCCAGCCATCGACTAAAACGAACAGTCAATTTTGCCCATGCTTTTCCTAGCCCCATTTTTGTAACAATCATGGGGTGCAGCACACGGTGACAATGACCATAACCATGGTGTAGCATGGGGAGCCCAGCCCAGTTGCAGTGAACTTGCACTCCCACTAAATGAATAAAAAAAAAGGAGGTGCAGCCAAGCAAGGCAGGGAAATAAGCATGTGTTGTGAGACACAAATGGAGGGTGTCGATGGGTAGGGTAGGGAAAATGGTGCAGTCAGCTGACAACACAAAAGCAGGGCCAGACAGAGAGGGGGAGGGTCAGGAGAGGGCAGCCATGCGAAATGACAGCGACGATGTTCATAGGCGCCCACCTTCTCGGTTTCGTAATCATCGACGTACCTTGCTTTGCCTCGTCTGGCAGTTCTCTTCACATCTGACCGATTATTTTGCCGATTTCCCACAACTTCAGGTCAGGGTTCGTAGCCTTCACTTGATCCCACACCTTAAAAAAAGTCACAGGTAAATGAAGCTTGTGCCTCCCCCTTTTCAGATCATCGCACCGACAAGAGAGGTGCTTGGAAAGCGATTAGGCAACCTCTGGGAAGCAGGAGTATCACGAAACGTGATCTCGTTAGCAGTGAGGCAACAGATACACAAAATATGCTGGTTATGCCAGGCGAGACGATCCTGTACCGCTCCACGCAAATGACCTATGGCACTTTGCTTACTTTTTTTTTGCCACAATAGAGTTAGGTAAATTGTAAAGCCTGTTACCTGTGCTTGCACAATTAAGCATGTCACATTTACGAACAAGCCCAACTTGAAGACAAGTTGTGTGTGTGAGCACTAGCGATTTTCTTAAGAGTTAGCAAGCAAACCAGTGCTAGACATTACCTTCATATAATCTACTAGCCTACTTAATGCTGACTGAGAATTGCAACTTGAGCGAGTTGGTATGGATTCATCTCGATTTACTGACAGCTTTTCCATGTTTACAGGATTCTTTCACAAATATAGAGCACTGATATACTAGCACAAATACAACCCCTGCCCCATCTTTTTTTTCTTGGAACAAATAGCTTGATAATGTGCCTTGAGTTCATAGTTTATAAATGAGATTACAGCTTGTATAAATTTGTTCCTTTGAATTGTAGCAAGCTCTGTCGTAGGGTTTTTACTAAGGTTTGAAAAAAAAAAAAAAGCCTGAATATGATCGGAGGCATGTGTCTGCAATGAGAATAGCAAATAGCACAACTCAGTGCAATAAAGCTCATGAATACAATGGTAGAAAAGAACCAATTGTGCCAATCAATGGAGCATAGGCCAAGTGACATCAATACAAAAACACAACTATGCGAATGCACATATGTCTAGTCCTACAGTGCATTGCAACGCTATTGAGATGTCATCACATGCTGCATCGAGAAACGTAGCATTATAATGTGCAGGTGCATGGGTTTGAGTCTACAGATTACATGTACTGCTATGACATACATCCCATGGCTGCATTATGCACAGTTGATGTGTTTTACAGTCATAATAATATAGTAGACTCTCACTGAACGGAACCTGAAAGGGCCAGGAAAATAGGCTCTATTTAACAAAAGTTCCGTTTGCGAGAAGATGAAAAAGGGCGCAGGATAGACACAAAAAAACCAATCTTGTCCGAAGCACTTGTTCCATTTGAGCAGCAGTTCCATTTAACAGATTTCCATTAACTGAGAGTCTACTGTATGTACAGACATTTGCTTCCACCTCCCCTTCATGTATCATATTGGCACAAATTTTCCTCTGAACACTTACAATAGAATAAGCCATGTTTTTAGCTGCCAGTTTCATAACGACATGACGCAGTGATTTCAAGTTAATGTAAACACCTGTCATTATGCTGCAAGTTTCGGTTTCACGTTTTAGTCCATGGCGACTGCACATTTCTACTTTTGTAAGTTTATTCACAGCATTAGGTATATTTATGCTAACATGTTCTCAAAGTCGATGCTGGGGAAATGAGCAAACACATTAAATGTATGGAGAGAGAGGTCAATCATACATTGTTACTCAAACAAACGTGATAGTTTTGAGATTACTTGTTTCGTAGATACATAGCATCGTAGAGCTAACTTCAACAAAGTACGTAGTACCATTGGTAATGCCACTGAAGGTATTACACCCATTTTCCCAGAAGCCTTTGCAGCTACCTCGCACCACAGTCAATTTTTCTCTTGTTTACATTTTGTGCACATATGGCATTACATGATAAAAATATATATATTCAGCAGATAAATAATTTTGACAAGTTTTCATTATGACTTTACAAGGAAGCTTTGCCAAGGATAAAGCTCTTGCATGTTAATAATTTGCTAAACTGCAAAAACGAAAAAAATGAGATTTCACAGTCTAGTTTGCTCGGCATTTTTCGGAAGACATGGTGAGAGGCTCAGCTCGCGATCAGAAGTCTGCAACTCACGGAACGTGCATATGCATGCGAGTACGAAAGACGCCGAAAAACGAAACGCAAGGCATCAAGGCATCTTGTTGACATCAAGAGGGGCCAAATTTTCTAACAACTATTTCTTCGATTATTTCCATCTTTTTCACTCAAGTTTTTTTCTAACATGCCACAAAGGTAATATTATGTTAGCACTTTCAAAGCATAAACTGTTGCGTGAACACTCTTCAAGTTTGACCATTACAATGTCGGCATTTTCTTATAAGACTTAGGACAGCATAGCTCACATAATGTTTCCTGTCATTCAGCTAAAGAGCCACCAAAGTAACAATAGTATGCTTCTTCAAAGCAGAAGTAATAAGCTGCTGTAGCCAAGCAGCTTATTAAAAGAAATATTTAGCTACCCTTTGATCAAAGTTGATGTAATCAGCAAGAACACGTCTCTATATAAAAAAAAATTCAAGAACCACTTCTTAATTTTAACGAGCCACACATTTCTTGACAAAAGTTTCGTAACATGCTGTTTGAACATGCTTTGCACTGTATAGATATTATATATGTACATATACATGCATGTTTTTGGTTTCTTTTTCAGTTTTTTCAGTGTATTTTTGCAGTGCATCATTTTCTCTCTAACTTATTCACTGTAAACTTTTTTTTATTTCTTTCCATGTATTTACTGGTGTATTTTTCTGTGTTTACTTTGTACTTGTCCCCCTTACTCGATGCCGTACTAGGCTCTGTAAGGTATGATGAATAAATAAATAAAATAAATCAATGCTCGTTCTCATAAGGATTCCAAAGTCTATCAATAGAACACAGCACCACACTAACAATCCAGCTTTCAAACTGATGGCACATTAAAGAGACACTACGGAGAAAAAATTTTTTTCGCTTTTTAATAAAGCAAAATTTGACAATCTCGAAAACACCACTCTTACCGCCATGAGACGCTTAGTAAGCGAGGAAACGCGCGAAAAGAAAATGCGGGTGGCGACGCCACCAGGAGATTTCCGCACCAAACACTGTGACAAAACAAAATTTGAAGGCGTCTACTGGGTCCTACGTAGCTTCTAATCGATAAAAATGAAGTGCATTGTAATCTCTGGGTGCTATAGCCATGGCGTACGAAGTTTCAGAAAATTTCATCAAGCCTATGTCACGAAAATACCGAAAATACATTTTGAACTTTCTTCTGTCACGCACTGAGATTTTAGCACAAATATTAAAAATGAAACTTAAGCTTTTATTTTTTCCCACTAATAATGAACTTATGATGGTGAAACATATGGCATTAGAGTTCTCACAGTGCATTTTGTTAATCTAAACCAAATCATTGTTCCTCTTTAGTGTCCCTTTAAAGGACGCTGGCAATCGTGGAGAAAATCAAAATCATTCGAGAAGAAGAAGGAAAACAACATAAGGCTGAGTTGCAAACTGCTTCTTTTAAGGCAAAGGTGCACTGTTGACGTTAAGAAGCAAAAAATGATAAACCTGAGGGGGGCTGTAATCCTTACCATTTTTCTTACCTTTCTACTGTACCTCATGTAAGGCATCAGGGGTTTATCAGGTGGTTTTGGTGGTTTGGGCACACGACTTTCGGCCTGCACAAGTAAGAGAAACAACAGCCAAACTTAATTTATCCTCCAAGGAATCGGCAGTCGAAAAATCAATGCTTGCACATCCAGGTATCAGGTGGTGCAAAACAGAATAAACAAACATTATTAGACAAGGTGTTCTGAGCCTTCAGAAGTATCACAATAAACTTATTAGAATGGCAGATTGCTAATTTACTTAATGATAAGCAGGTGTTATAAGATATTAAAGTGTTCATATTAAAAAAAAATCTAAGCTACATTTCTTTAGTTGTATGTAGCTGTTCTTCAAGATATTCGTTTGACTGATTTACAATTCCATGATTACAAAATATTTTTTTAACCTTGTCATCGTCAATACTGGCTTGACACCCCGCTTCTGTTCGCTATATTACCACTCATGATTAAAGGGGCTTTGCAACACGAGTGCAAGTAATCATTGAATCGCTTCATCAAAAAGAGTTTAGTGTCTCACGAATCGACCGCGGAAGAACTTTGTAGCGTCATTCAATTACAAGCAGAGTTGCAGGGACTTGTCGCACCCTTCAAGCTCTTCCCGTCTCCTTTCATAGCAGTTAGTGCACTGAAAGCTACGCAGGGAGGAGGATGACAAGGGGGCTAGAAAATGCGTTCTTTCGTCTTCATCAGCGAGCATCATTACTTTGAGCACTTTTTTTTCTTCTTCGAACAAGCAATTTACTGTCGGTGCAATCGTGAGCAGGCACGTGGGAACCTCCCGCGGTGGTCAAGATAACTACGCAGATCATGACGCTTTAATCAGCCCAGGGCTGTGGACTTTCGGCATAAAGGGCAGCACGCTGGGTATGTGCCGTGAGATAACACGAAAAGAGACTGTGGTTGCTATCGCTCCCACTTGAATGCGCTGCGAGCAGCCGCCGGAGCGCGCAGGCCACGCGTTGCCGTGTTCCCTTTCATAAAAATTGACACTGTACATGACAGTTCTGCCTGTGTTCTGTACCTGTTTCAAATGAAGGTTACCAGGAAAATCTCTTAGACAACAGACAACAAAACCACCGAATTTGCTCCTTTAAAAATACAGGCCACTTTTAAATTTCACACCCCTTATCTAAAAACAAGAAAAAACACTCAGCCAGTACTTTTATGTTTTCATTTGTGGTTTAATATGTGGGCTAACTTCATAAAGCAGAGCATTCACAAAGTAGATTAAACCTTTGGTTGCAACTACCCCCACAGGAAAAAAGTTGTCTAGCCCACAGTCAATTTCTTTTTGCATGCTTCAGATTGGAACATACCCCAGCCTCTACATTTACAGTGATTTCAGCACTTTGTCGGGGTTGTCAAGATCACAGAGTAAAAAGTGGAGACACACGCTCGGTAGATGCTCCTCTTTACAGGGAAAGCATCGAAAATTCTCTGAATATGAATTTCATTCCATGATCAAGAGCCCGGTCATACTACAACTCGAGGCTGTTCAGAAGGCCCATGTGATGGTGAGGGGCCTCACTGTCACATGGGCCCACAAATGGCGGTGAGGCTAGTCTCTCCATTCCTAGGTGGGAGCAGAACCATGAACCTCCCCTTCAGGACTTTAATAAAGCTTTTTATCTGTCTACTTCGGTTGCTGTGGAGAGAACACAGAGATAGAATATAAGAAGCCTATTAAAGCAAATCAGCAGAAGTTATTTTGCATGCACGTACTTCTCATTACTCATTCATGCGCCATAAGCTGAGGTGAGAAACAAGGAGGGCATGAGCTTGCGAGACATATGTTAGAGAGCTGCAAATATGTATCAGAGGGAGCGTAGGTGTAGCAGCACATTAGAGGTTGCAGGTCAAGCAGAGTTCCTTCCTTTGAATAACTGCTCCGAGGGGTGAAGCCATTCCAAGCATGCACGGCATTTCTTTTGCCACCGCAAAGAAAAGCAGTGAAGGGATATCGCATCTTAAGTCTTTTCTTTTGCAGCAATTGTACAAGCTTAGAAGAATGCAGATGCACAATGTGTTTGCATTCAGTGGTCAACGATAACAAATGAAGAATGATGAAAGGTTCGCATGGCATGTCAAGCCCGTGTACCATGGTGCATGATTTTGCTACACATTAAATGTGTTGTCGGCTGTGCATATTGGACGAAGAACCTAATTCACAGGCCACCGTAATTGACATTCTAAGCAGTGCTTACTATGCAAGCACACTACTTCTCTTTTCAAGTGCATTTCCTTCGAGAGAGAGGGCTCTTAAAGTTGTGCTTTAAAATGCAGACTGTTTTCCCATCATACAGATGCATCATATTTTGCAGACATGCTCACCGCCAACTGACCTATGCACTATGTTTTATGGTGAGGGATTTGTTTTCAGAAAAGTGATTAAGGTAACTTTGTGTGATCGTATGCACTTGAGCACCAAAGCTACAGGTGTCATTCAAAAGATGGTGAATATAGCTTCCACGATAAGGAAGACAGATATTCACCAAAATAGTGATGTGGTGAATACTGTACGTCAGCAAGTACACCACGACCAAATCAGGGGTGCTACAGAGGAGAGGCAAATCCACGAGTGTGCTCACGAACAACACTTACGCCTCCAACGCCACGTGATCCCAACTTGAGTGGATTGAATGATGGGTGCCCATGTGGGGATGGCACGAAAGGGCTGCTGTTGGCAGAAGAAGGCTGCAGATAGCAAGATGCTCAGTCATGAGTAAAAACAGTGTATGCAGTTAGCAGGAGAACATCATGAAACAGAGGGGATATCTGCGGGCTAATTATTAGTTACTAGCGAACAGCATTAATTAAGATTTTCGCGCACAAACTGCAGTGGATAAAAAGAATGTACGCTCCAGCAGTACGAGGATGGTTGAAATTAAATCACGGTCCCGTATGACACAAACCGGAGAGACAATTGGCACACACAGGGGAAAAAAAACAGGAAAGGCGCACGATGAGACGGCTTTGTTGAAAGCACAACGCAGCAAATATTATTACTGCTTGGTTTACAGCAAAAAAGATGACATTATTTTCTCTCATTTGATTGCGCAGCTTCAAAACTTAACTACAAGAAGATACTTTCACAATATAACGAGAGAAAACAGCACATACCATCGGCGAGCTTAAATTCGAAGTTGTGCCTTGCGCCCGAGGCCTTTCTGTAGAAGGGGAAAAAAAGGCAAAAAATAAGACATCACAAATTCCCCACACCACTTGGCATTTGCGAAAACTGCCGCTACAAATATATGTATCGATTTTCCTGCGCACTCATTTCTCCCTTCATTTCCCGCGAGAAAAAAAGAGCATCCAGCGGCGATCGCAAGTAGCGCGTAGAGACAGAGTGGCAAGTAGCTGCTCTTTGTCATGCTCGCTAAATAAACAGGCCCGAGCGAAGCCCTTCCTAGACGTCGTTTAACCGAAAGCTAGCATCACACAAAGCAGTGAGACCGACACACCGCTGTGCCGGCTACTGCCTCACTGAGCACAAGAAAAATGGAAGACATGTTGCATCGCTTACGGGGTGCAGGCGGGGTCGCAGCGGCAATCTGGGTTTGCCGGTAGTTGGGCGGAAGGGCCATTGTTGCGAGTTATAACGCTGGCACAAGGTAGCAGACGACTTAAGACGGCACGACCGACGGTGGCGCGCGCGGCTCTGAAGTTCCTGCGATGGCCATAGAGGGCAAAAATATCGACCACGGCGAGTCTAGACCAAGGAGGATACATAAAACTTGCTGGAGTGGAAGCCGCCTATGCGCCGCTACGGGAGAGAGTGAAGCCGCGCCGAGCATGCGGCGGCCATGTTGCCAGTGGCAGAAAAGAGCCGAGCGCTTCAAATTTAATGCTTCACCGCGCTGCGGGTGAAGTGGCTCGTGTGTTTATAAAGCAACGAAAACAAGTAACTCTGGTTGTAAATGTTTATTGCGACCTGTACGCAGCCAAGTGGCATGTAGAGAACTCAATTAAAGTGCATATGCATCAAATCGCGATGCCTAAAGCAAACACATAATCGAAAACATAGGTGCCCTACTGGTGGTTGAAAATTATTGCCCTTGTCAAAAGTGGTCTCACCTTACTTTTGACCGATTCTCAGTTTTTTTCTTCCTTCGTCATGTGTTGTATCCTCACTTTTACGTATTGTTCAGCGATTTGCCTGCACAAACTGTAAACCTGATTATCAAGCGTATCAAAGTCTAGGACGTGCTGCTCTAGTTTATAGAACCAGTTTTTCTCGGAGGAAGCTCATAGATTTTTTAGGATGAGGTGTCTTGCTCTAGACTTCACCGTTGTGATGGAATCACATTCAGCCTGTAGCCACCTCAGTCCTCGACTTCTTTACAGGGCTAATGACATCTCGCGACGGTAAAACAAGACCACCTCGCCTCTTACATTTAATTAAAGGTGTCAGCTCATCTGAGTGCATGGCTGCTATGCACTCTTCACAGGTAGTTGCAGTTCGACCTTTCGAACAATGAAGCCTGCTATGTATGGCACCACGGAATTGACAAAAGCAGAAAAGCTTTCGGGCTAGTCAATGCGATGCGTATTGTCGTGGTCATCGAGCTGCAGGACTGGGGCCTAGCGCATGTCAGTGAGATTGCTTTTTGGATGTACCATGGCTGCAGGAGTCGTTGCATTCAATACGGAGAGAACATCTTGGGAGCAGTGTCCAGAACTTGAAGACGTGACTTCCGTCTGAACCAATAGACGCTTGTATGCAGCCATAAACTGCGAAGCTGTTGGGTTGTTGTTATGGCCGCCTCATCCACGTATTGATTCAAAGAAGTTTTCGGCATAGTCTTGACTGAGTTTGTGTGTCAGTAAGTATTTCAGCTGACCCTGGCTGACAAGTCTGTCAAACATTCTTTCGGTGCTTGTCATGCATATCCAAAAACCAATGAATCCATTTTTTTCAGTCCTTCTGTCACTGCCGGATCTCTCAGCCCGTTTATGTACGTTCGAGTCTCCACACACACACAAAAAAAAAAAAAACGACTTCCAGAATGATTCGTTCCCTTGCCGAAAAGGCGCTTTGTACGACCTTGCCAGCGGGTTCCTGGAGTTTAAGATGTCAAACAAGCCATCAAAAGTTCTAATAAACGTAGATCTTGTGCTGGCACCCTTGAATTGCGGCAGCTTTAGCTTTTGTTCGCAGAAGTCCAAAGCGTCGGCAACTGAGGCACTCGTTCAGTTGTACAGCATATCACACCCTTATTTTCTTGCTTTTCCCATTGGACGTGGACTTTCGTAAGTTTGTTTCCGAGCCACAACCCTTCTTCACGTTGAAGTGCCTTCAATGCCACTTCATAACCCCATTTCACATGCTTCCCTTCAATGTCAAAGAGGTGGTCAAAGCACTCTGGCGCGAAGTGCACAGAGCGAAGTGATCTCCGTCTTTCGCATTCTACTTCTCACGGCGAACGGCCCACTCCCAGAGGCTCCGCGTTACGGGATTTTTAGTAAATCTGTAAAACAAATCCGGACTGTTATGTTTTGCACGCTTAGATCGCGTCAGCTATAGCTCCCTTTAGTAACGAGCGCGGAATGGCTATGTCGAAGACGTTTTCGTGTACGTACAGGTGGAATGTGAGGTCACAACCTTTTTTCAACCTGTTGGCACATCCGTAAATGACGCAAGAGGCAACCATTGTAAACCATTTGTCTTTACAAGCCGACAAGGTGAAACAAGAACGGACGAAAAAGCGTGCTCGCGAGGGCGCTGAGCACGCTTTTTGCCACTGGCAAGATGGCGGCGGCTGGCTTCACTCGCACAGCGTCCCTTCCACTCCAGCAAGTTTTATGTATCCTCCTTGGTCTAGACCAAGGAGGATACAAGTTTTATGTATCCTCCTTGGTCTAGACTAGAGTGTACTACATAGAGTTTCCCACAATACTTGTTTCTGGTTCCGTGTGTGTTCGTGTGGCCTAGAGCTGTTTTTTCACAACATAAGTTAGCAGATGTTCACCGTTTGTGCTTCACAACCTTATTCTTTTAAGCTTGCTATTTCGAATCAAGTCCCTAAGTTCAAAAGGGTTTGTTCTTTCTTTCAAAACAAAACCGAAACACAGCAGTAAACAAAGCCGCAAGTACGATTCGCCGCCCGCAAGTACGAAGACTAGGCAATGTGTGTACTACCCATCATTCCCATGGTCGTTAAACGATCGCAGCGCCAAAGTGCCCTCTAGTTAATTTTGAGAAACTCTATGACCTGCGACATCACAAGCCTGCCCCTGAGAATGGGAGGTTCCTCGTGGTTGAGTGCTTTCTCCGCAAGAAGCGCTCGCAGCCAACACTACTACTTTTGTTGGATTCAAAAGTGACGCCAACACTGGGACACAATTGTGTTGCCTTCAAAACGGCAGTAAACATTACTTTAATCTCAAAGGCCGCAATTTTTAAAGCAGCCGCCGCAGTGAGTGCTCAACGCCGACACTGTTTGAACAGCAGAGGTGGAGAGAACAGGAAGGGCCGGGAACTAGCTTTTCGGCTGAGGTCGCAGGCATCTTTCTTGAGGAGGCGTTGGCCTGCGTCACCTGCACCCCTGCTACTGGTAGGTGTTCTGTGCTGCTAGCTTTAGCCCTCGCGCCAGCGTGTTGTAGCGGTTCCTCGTCGTCGGCATTGGGTCTGTACGGCCGCTTTTTGTGTTAAGAAATCGCTCTGGATATTGCTTTTTCCAGGCATTCATGCGGTGAAGATTCCCAGGCCGGACGTTCCACGCTGAAAACAAGCAGACGTCAAACGGTAGGCTAGGCGATGCGAAAGTAGCCTCGGAAGGGGTGTTTCTTTGTGTTCTGTTTTATCGCTTCATTGTGCAGCTACGCCGGTTGCCGTTTACGGAGGCGTGGTGAGGTTATTTATGCTGCCTAAGTGTTTTTGACTCTATGCGAAATTGTGCTTGCTGTTGATTTTTCGCCCATACGAACGCCATAGACCGATAGTTGATCTCTTCATTAAGCCTAACGTTGCCATTTCAGTGTGCAATGGCGGTGGTTTGCGTAGCCTCTCACGCCATTTTGCGATAGTGTGCCAGCATTTGTCGCCACCGGCATACGTGGCAGTAATCGTATCGCCAGGCATAGTGAGGATTTTGTCCGAGGGAAGGAGTGGCTGAACACCCCAACGTGCGCATGTTTGGGCCTGTGTTAGTGAGCTAAGAAGTACGCGTGCCATGTGTGTAGAAAAAAAAAAATAAACTGGGTAGAATGATTTGCATGCTACGACGGCGCATTGAGTGTAGGGATCCGTACGTCTCATTTCTTGCAGGTTGAGGCCGGAGTTTCAGCAAGACTTACCAAGCGATCCCCCAGAGGTGGCAGTTTGCCAAGCGATCCCCCAGAGGTGGCAGTTTGGTACTGTACGAAGTCTCGACCTATGCGCATTTATTTCCAGTCACTTTGAAGGTTAGTGATGTAACACTTGCGTTGTTCCGTGGGCTCATGGATTATTACGTAATTTTTGTTTCATTGCGAGGTTTTCCAGCTGGCATTGTACACGGAAGATTCGCGTTATGGTTACGGCTTTGCATTTATCTTGTTCAAATAAAAAAAAATGCTGTTTGCTAAAAGCGGCATGACATGGTCGCCGCGGGAAGTCGTATACTGGCCACTGGCTTTTCAACAAAGAACGCGACACGTATGTGATGTATCGGCGACCACCCAGGCGTCTACGTGGATCAGCCTCCACTGCTGCAGCTGAGGGAATGGACCCTGCCTGCCTTTTCTGCGTTGCGCAGTCTGGGTCTGCGACAGCGGCCTACACTATTCTGGAGCCTATGAGACCGCTACCTTAACTGCGTTGCTACTCGCTCCGACACATCGTTAGGCATGTAGCACGGAAATATTTCTTGATAGACTTTTCTCCGTGAGCGACCCCTAGCGTGTACTGAGGCGTGATCGCGAGTATATGTGGAGGATTCCATGAAAGCCCACTTTGACCCTGCGAATTATTACAGCACACCTGCGGGTCCCACTGTGGGTTGTATGAATTTTTGATAAGTGGTCTTGCGTGTAATCTACGCCTCCTTTATTTCTTTCAATGCCAGTGCAAATGCTTGCTTTTCAAAGGGAGCAGTCATTCTGCCTTAATTTAGGGAGTGGTCGTGGTGCGGCGCTATATGAGGGGTCGCGCTTATTGTGCTTTAAGTGCTTCTTAGCGCTTTCTCCCAAAGTAGCGACAGATGTGTTTCCCACTTCAATATCGTACGTCTGTCAGATTTGTTCCTTTGGGCTCCTTCTTTGTGGCTCGAAGCAATACCACTGCTGCATCACAGTGCTCTGTCTGTGCATGCACTTACGTTGCAGTAACGCTTCCCCATTGGTAGCGCCACGAACGGTGACACGCTATCTCAAAACATTGCGTCTTTTACAGAGCCAGCATGACAACCAACATTATGAACACGAGGAATGCAAGAAGCCGCTCCACAGATCTGTATGCAACTGAACAAAAAATTCGTTCACATGATTTTCGTCGTGAGGCACTACATGGTCTCTCCCCTCTCCTCCATACCGCAAAGCACTGATGAAGGGTAGGCGATGGGCAGGAGCAGGAAAGGGCTGGAGTTTAGGGTGGTGAACAGCTGCATCGGGCACATCTGGCTGGCATTGATAAAATGAAGGAGGTGCTGACTTAACACTTCAGGAGATAGAAATTGCGGAGTCCTAATAAGGTCTTCTGTATATATGTGGGCCATGTCAATTGAAAGGGTTTAAACTCTGGTTGCATTGGTTAACGGAAATATTGACTGTCTCCTAAATCAACCTTTTGCACACTTTTGACATTAGTTCATTAATGAAAATTATTTAACATGTATCATATTTAGAGAGACTTTCAGTAGCAGTCTTCGTGCGACACGGAAAATTGTGGACGTCTGAAACGAGTAATTGCCCACCTTTCCCTCAGCTAGCCAACCAGTAGGCATAGTAAAAGGGATATGGTGGTGACATCTCAAACTCTGAATACAGGCTTTGTGCCCTAGGTTCTAATGGTTTGAGCACTGGCAGTACAGTGAATTCTTTAGTGGCAATCGACCTGTGTCACAATGTTGACTTGAAGCCATACTGCTTACGTTGCAGTTGTTAAGAATGACAATATGCAAAAGTACACTCGGGTATGGCAGTTTTTGCAACTGGGGAACAGGACTGTGCAGTAGGAGCGAATTGGTCTTATAGGTTTGAAAAATTGATGCCTTGGGTTCAATTTCTTTCTTGGGTTCAGTTTGGCATTGTGTGAAACATATCCTGGAGATATTGAAAACAAATTTTCGTTTTTTGGCTGTGTGAAAGCTGTTGCTTTGGGTAGTGTACATGAAGAGCGGTCTATTGTGAAGTTTCATTTTTGAAGCTGAAGTGGCTTCGTCGCTTTTTATGGGCTTGCAAAAGCAGATGTTTTTGATACTGAAATTGGAAAACCCTTTCTATACACCGGTAGGAAATGATCTTTTGCTTGAGCTTTACTCCCCCCAACGTGTGTAAAAAATCAAATTTCTTGATGCTGCCTGGAAAATTAATTGCCAGTCTTACCACTTTAAGTACTCTGTACTACTCAGCCACCAAAGTGGTTTTTTCACTGTCTTTCAAAGATCCCTGAGCTTCTCCTTATGGATAAAAGATGGGGAGACTGACATCACAAAGTTGAAGCGCCCTCTCTGCCAACTTGAAGTGTGGATGCAGTCAGCAGTGTGTGTTGGGGGGGGGGGGGGGCATTATTTTCTAGAACCCTATAGATAGCTGCAACTGGAGGTTCAACTGTGGCAGTTGATTGCTTCTGTAACTTACAAGTAGTTCAGCTTGTGATCTCAGCTTTGTTCTCCATTGGCAAGGTCAGTGGTCATTTTGGCCCGTGTTATATTACAGCGAGTTTCACCAGTACAAGGATGAGGGGGAAGTGCCGATGTCTTGTAAAATTGTATCAAGCCGTAGCTGGGGGTGAACCGCTTCTCTCCTACACAGAGGGCATTGAGCATGGATGGGTAAACACCGAATTCTAAGTAGCTCTGTTTGTACAACTTTTCAAATTTTTTTTTTTTGTTTTTCTAGTGTTGAATGCTGAGAGGAGCGCAAGAACAGGGATCAAAAATGTCTTCAAATTTTCAAAATGCTACCAGACGACGAGACACAATGTTTTCATTCTACATTTTCTGTTCACTGTTAGTGTCAGTGGCTGGTTCCAATCACCTTTTATTGAGATACCAAAAGTCTTGCCTCGTGGTGGCTGTTTACCAATGCACCTAGTATCATTTTCTATTTACAGAACTTACAAAACTTATCTTTTTTTTTTTTGTACCTGAATAAGTGCTTTTATAATGTTTAGCACACAATACTGTGGCCTCTCTGGGACCTCGTGAATAGTGCAGGCAACTTTTGTCATGCTGATCTAAAGGCCCGGCCAGTGTCACATCTGCCATGAAAAGAAGTCTTTTCTAGTCATGAAAATAATACGTATTGCTGTAGTCTGACATTGGTGGTTTTCTCGGGGGGGGAGGGGGGGGGATAAAATGACAACCTTTTTGGGGGGTTCGGCACTTGCACGACAGTATAGTTCAATACCAACAGTGATGAAAATTTAATCCTCAAAACAGCCCTGCAATACTTATTCAAGTAGGCATGAAATGGTTTCACCAATGTAGCTCATTGGCTGCCAAATCAACCGCCACAAAAATTTTTAGAATCCGTCCTGTACGCGCGGAGCAGCAAAGATTTGTTGCATGCTGCAATTGCATTCTTTCTTCTCTCACTTTTTTCCGAGCGCACAGCTTTTCAGTACGATCGCGCGTATTTGGACTAGTCGCGGCCTCCCACGACAGTCAGTAATAACAAATGCAATGCTCAAATCAACCAATGACTGATACAATGGCTGTAATGAGGGTTTTTTACACTTGCATCATTTGTTAAGAAGAAAAAGCAAATTTTAGGTGATTTTGAGAATTTGTGAATTTCAGGCTGTATGTTGCGCTCTAATATCTGGCTTGCATTTTCTTAGAAGCCTTGACTACCGATCAACATTGTTCTCTGAACATTCTCAAAAAGTGTAGCAGGCATGGAAATTGGAAAACCATTTCTATACACCTGTAGGAAATGATCTTTCGCCTGAGCTTCACCTCCCAACGTGTGTAAAAAAATTCGAATTTCTTGATGCTGCCTGGAAAATTGATTGTCAGTCCTACCACCCTGTAATTCGTTGTGAGGCCCCTTAAAGTGGTGCAGAAATTCACTGCACACTTCAGTGTAGCAATGTCGGTTACTGCTTTTGGATGAGTGTTAATAAAGCTAGCTCATGTTCTAGACTTGCTGTCACTGCTGCAAGAAATGTTGCTCTATAGCCAACTGAAAATTGGTAAGGTTAGAAAGTTTAAGTCAGCCCCCCTGGGCTTACACTTGCACAGGCATGCTAGTACGAGAATTCTAATAAGGCAGGGTTGACTCATATTCTGGTCGTATGATTCAGGCTGTTTTTACAAATCTGGTTAAGGTGTAGAGTACCATTAAGATTGACTTGCATGATAGTGTTGTCAGGGCAGCTGTGCTCTGAAGATTTGAATTGAATACCAGTTTTACTTTGAAAGGGCCCTGCAACACTTTTTGAGCATGGTCGGAAAACGCTGCCGATGGGTACTAGACTCCCGACAACACGTGAGCCAAGTATAGCGCAGCACGCGGTCTGGAATTCTCAGTAAATTAACGGTAAGCTAAAAATTGCCTTTTTTTCTCTCGACAAATGATAGACTACTCTCAAAAATCACTCGTAGCTAGTCCATCTATCAGCCATTGGATGATTTGAACATGGCGCGCTCGGTCGTTACAGAGATCGCTGCGGGAGGTCGCGACTTGTCCACCCAGTGCACATGATCACACTGAAAAGGCCGCGCATTCGAAGGAAAAAAAGTGCTCAAGTTCTAGAGGTGCGGGTGACTTATTTTCTTTGCCCCTGCCATCCCTCCCTGCTTAGCTTCCAATGCTTTCGTCTGGATGAGAAAAGAGAGAACGAGATTGCAGCGTGCGACAAATCTTTAACTTGGTTCGTACTGGACTGATTCTTAGAATTTTCGCGGCGTTGAATTCATGAGGGCAATAAGCTCATCCAGCGAATTTATTCTATGGTTACTTAAAGTGTTTCAGGGCCCGCTTTAAAGCAGGACATTGGAGCATTAAAAAATTATCGTGCTAGAATGGACTTATCTAGTCCAGTATTGCCAAACTTGTGGTGTCATATTTATCACCTGTAGGGGATATGGAAGTAGTGAAATTGGGAGTGGCAGTGACCGTGTAGTTAAAGGACCCCTGACAGGGAAAGATTTGTTTGTGACTGTTTTATAGTAATTTATGGCATTGTATCTAGTAGTGCCAAATTCAGTCTTAAATGCTCTAATGTAATGTATAATTAATGCTAGCATCGTTAATTCAGAAAGATTTTTTGTCAGTTTGAACCCCCCCCCCCCCCCCCGAATATAAAAAAACTAGCTGCCTCACAGCGGGGCAGCACCCGAGACTACATACTCTTAAGCTTCGGTGATGCTGAATGCAGTTTTCAAGTAGGAGGGACCCGAGGGTGGGGAAATATGAAACAATGTGGGTTGTTTGAGCGTGTCCTCCTGAGGGAAAAAGACATTCATCGCATTAACTGTCAAAACTGCCTTGATAGCAGCTAACATAGCAAGAGGGGTGACAAACAATAGTTCACATGGGGTGCTAGTAGGGGTACTGTGCATACCCCACAAATATTCTTCGATACCGATATTACTCGCTTGACCTCTGTAATGTCGCGAGGGGGTCCCTATCTATGTCAAAACACAGAAAATGTATATTAGACCTGAAGACTCATATAGGCACACGTTCCTCATAACCAGATAAAATTATCTTATAAGCAATGCTTATCATCAATAATTAGTCTAAAGTGGCCCCGCATGCGGGGCTATTAAACACAAGCATCTCGAGTTTTTTAATTTGGTGTCAGCGGTCCTTGAAGGAATGAACAAAAATGCGCAAGGCAAAGGTGAATGCATGTGGCAAGTCTGGCCATGTGATATGCAGGCCACTTTGCTTTGCAGAAACAATTTCAAAGGGGCATTCGATGACTTTTTAATAGTGTTCTGTTGCACACAATTTCACTGACTCTTTCGTAAAGGCATTGCGGTTCGCAGCATGTACGTTGAGGCAAACCAGTGGCCCATGGATTGCCAGTGTGCATACTGCAGCCTAACGTACACATATTTTTACTTCCATTGCACTCGTGTGCAGTAAACTTGTTTGAAACTGACATTTTTTTTCTAAAACCTTTTTATTCTGCCTGTGCCAATAATGTCTACTAAAGCAGAAACGCCACTAGAAGTTTCAAAGTTACTCTTATTAGGAGGAGCTTCCTCTACTTAACAAAAATGATATCAAATGAGAGTGGAGAGTTCCTCACTAGTGATTAAAAGCTAAGCGGCTTAGCAGGCCAGCAGAGGGGACAGTTATGGTGGTGTGCGAGGAGCAAGTGCCCCTTTCGCTCCCCCCTGCGGATGCTCGTTAGTGACGGCGACTGACCAAGCCAAGTTTCTAACAGAACCGACCAAATCACGCAGGGCGAAGTTGGATGCATATAGCAAGTCTGGCCATGTGAGATGCATGCAGCATTGCTTTGCAAGAATAGTTTGAAAAGTACAGATCCGTCCTCTTGCAAGGTAAACACCTTATTAGTTTTAAAGTCCACGTAAAAGCTGATGTTACGTAATTAGGAAAATGAATATTGTGTTTATCACCACAGTGATTAGCCATCACTTAACAGACATTTTGCTCATGAATCAGAGTAAGCATTCGTATTACTGTCTTGAGTACTACTAAGGTGTTCACCTTAGATGCAAGCGTCTATGCATTTGTTTGCTCTACTATAGGTGGTTTCGCTGATTGTAAACAAACTGGCATGCGCCGAACGGCCTGCCCAAGAGGACTTCTGGCACACCACTTTCGGTAATGGCTTTGTCAATCGTCCCAGCGGTGTTCGCCTGGTGCATTTGAGTTTGTTCCAAAGTTTTTTACAAGTACACCATACACGAGTCAAACTTTCAATTTAACCTGCTCACATCTACAGTCCACGCTCACACTGAAATATGATAGTTAGCTAGAATGAGGCGATCTCCATTGGCGGCTACAAGACAGCTGAGGAGTCATTTTCTCGCACCGATATGTGAACTCACTTGCAGTCGTTGCTTTCACAGAAAGCACATGCAACGGTAACAAAGCATGGGCGCTGCAACGAACACTGTACGGCAATACATGTTGAGTGCGGCTATTTTGACGCATTCTTTGTGTTGCTTCCAACAGCACACATCACTGAAGAGGCTCAAGCTGCAAGAAACACCCTTATGATACATTTTCGGTGACAGCCATCTTTTACGTTTTGCTACTTAGTTCAGGTGTTGGTGCACTTATTGGTCTCGAGTGGAAGATGGTATGCGAGGTATACCTTGTAATTGGGGGACCTTTAATTAACATCCGAACATTGCCTCTGTGGCATTATGTTATGCATGAGCTCTATGTCCTTTGTTGAAGTAGGCAGAACAAATCTACACGCTTTTTGTAGAAATGTAGTTTTGCGCCTGATCGTTGTAATCCAGGCGATCTTTCGGCCTTCATATCTCGGGAATCGGAACATTTTGAACTTTTGATTTGTGATGGCGTATTTGTTCCAAATAGACTGGATCTTGGCTTTACAGAGTAGTTCCAGAAGCGCACACACTTCATCGGAGTAATTTCATCTGCAGAAAATATAGAAACACAAGCAACGATGGCCAGAAATGCAGGCTAAAACCATGCTAAAAAGGTGAACAGGAAGCTGTATAGGGTGGGTTTCCAATGAATGCACAGTGTTGCCCAAGAACCGGCAACACTGGTGACAAACAAGCTCACCCAAGTTTCTACACTTGTGCTGAATTGGGATCTACTCTTTTGACACACTTTCCGCCATCTTTAACAGCAATGAAACGGCTTTTTGTCTCTCCTGTACAAATATTGGTGCGGTTAAATTTGACACGGATGCATCGAAAATTACGACTCCACCTACACCTTGATTTTGCCTCATTGCCAAGGCTCAACACATTAATAATGTATTATTGTGCCGCGGTGGTCTAATGGCTAAGGTACTCGGCTGCTGACCCACAGGTCGGGGAATCGAATCCCAGTAGGGCGGCTGCATTTTCGATACAGGTGAAAATGTTGTAGGCTCGTGTGCTCGGATTTGGGTGCACGTTAAACCCCAGGTGGCCGCGATTTCCGGAGCCCTCCACTACGGCGTTCCTTATAATTATGGTGGTTTTGGGACGTTAAACCGCGTGATGTATCAATCCCATTTGAGCATTGTCGTAAAAATAAGCTATCGGTGATATTCACCAATTTATTAGGTGTGGCACATACATTTCATTTTATCAAACTGCACAAAAATTCATTCATTAATCATCTCGAGAAGTACTTAAATATGGCTTATTGAAGTGCCTCTGATTAGTTTGCTAAGTACCAGGTCATGCATGTACTAATGGAAATAAAGCTTATGCTTGTGCAGCAGCTGCTCAAAGAAATAGCCTTGACAAAATTTGTGTGCCCTACCGAGATATATGCACTGGTTCACAGCAATCTTAAGTCAGAGGTAACAATATGGGTTCTCAAAATAAACATGCTCCAAATATATAGGTTAAAAGAACATAGTTGCTTTTCTGCTTGTTGCGATAACTTCGGTGAAGTTGGGCATTTTTCGTGAGTTTGAATAGGTCACTCGCACCCATTTTTATTTACCACAAATAAACCTACATGATTTAAAGTGCATTGACATAGATATGTGAAATCTCACTTCCTGAAGGTTTTTGAAGTGAACATCCTGCTTTGTCCATTTTTATATCCAGGATACACATTTACACAAGCACTACTTTTTTAAGCAATTTTCAATTTCTCAGACTTGTTCTGGCACCCATGGTTGTGGCTTGGGCTTCATGTTAAAGGCATGGCTAGTTTGCACATTTATCAATGCACAGCATTTAATATCTATGGCTTCTCGGGTCCTGCCACAGCCCCGCCGCGGTGGTCTAGTGGCTAAGGTACTCGGTCGCTGACCCGCAGGGCGCGGGTTCGAATCCCGGCTGTGGCTGCTGCATTTCCGATGGAGGCGGAAATGTTGTAGGCCCGTGTGCTCAGATTTGGGTGCACGTTAAAGAACCCCAGGTGGTTTAAATTTCCGGAGCCCTCCACTATGGCGTCTCTCATAATCATGTAGTGGTTTTGGGACGTTAAACCCCCACATATCAATCAATCAATCGGGTCCTGCCACAGTAGGTCCACTTGATCCAAAGCCACTAAAGTACAACTTACAGCAAAAGAATTAAGGACATAGGCTGTGTTGCATGTGCTAATTTCTGCTCTGTTAGTGTGGGATGCTCCTGATTTGGCTGGTAACTGTAAATCGCAAGAACTACTAAAGGCTGGATCATTCAATGAGATTTCCAGACAAGCCAAGATGTAGATCGGAAACTTTTGCATCCCGCAGACTTTTGCTGGATGGTTTACTTCAGGTAGGTCAAGATACACCAACCCCTTTTAACTCGTGTACTACACCACCATTATTCCATTTCCGATGGAGGCGGAAATGTTGTAGGCCCGTGTGCTCAGATTTGGGTGCACGTTAAAGAATCCAGGTGGTCAAAATTTCCGGAGCCCTCCACTACGGCGTCTCTCATAATCATATAGTGGTTTTGGGACGTTAAACCCCACAAATCAATCAACACCACCATTATTCATCAGTCTCATTACTGTCATGTGATTAGTGATGTTGATTGTACTTCTGAAAGTTCAGTTTAAACACATAAGAATAATTTGGGTGTGTGCTGAAAACTGCAGTAATGGCACCATGGCTCCACTGTAACCTTTGCACTGTTAAACATGACCAAAAATAAGAGCACTACAATTCAAGGAAATGACTGCTGTACTTGACGTACAAGCATTTGCTACATCATGCTTTTAATGACTAGTTTATGCTACGACATTGTACATAATTGTTTTGTGTGGGTAGATATTGCAGATTTCTTACCAAGAACTGCTCGATAGGTTTTTGGTTAGGTTTTTGGTCATCTCGACTTGCTTGATGTAGCTATGGCTCTATACTCAACCTTAGGACACTCGTACAGGCAGGAGGCTTAAGCTGTAAACTACACACACTGGTACCTTTGCTTTCGAGGCAGTGGGATAAGAATGACTGGGACATCAAGTGCTTTTGATGCATCAACTGGGGTATTAATTTTAATACGCACCCATCAACTGTGCAACTTCAGTCCATGAGATGAGCATGGCCGTGAGGTAGCATCAGCACCTTTATGGAGAGCCATTTCAGCTGATGCGACCTTAATCACATGTTGGAGCATATAGGTAGCGTTTCCTGTAGAATGTGGAAAGTCAAGATTTGTTGTGCTGTAGGAACAAATAAACTGACCAGTAATGGCTTATACAAAAACTTACATGAATTGTGTGGTAATGGTACTGGTGGCTTGGGGCAAAATAAACTTTTATTGATAATAGAAACTTGCATGTGGTTGCAGTCGGAAGCTGCATGTTTTGGGTTGAAAGCATTTGTTCACTAAATCATCTTTTTATTAACTGTACAGTTGTGCAATGAAAACGGGGCATTAACTTTTGTTCGATGCTTCATCTTAGATTTCATTAAAGCACAGGTTTGCAATAGTCCCATCGAACTTGTCTAGCTGAACTATTCCATCTCGGCTATTTGCTAGATCTATTAGAAATGAAAACAAGGCAAGGTGCAACTCAGTAGTTTCGTTCTATGCACTGCATACCTTGGAAGACAATTGCCCCACCCAACTGTAGATTGGTGGGAGTGAACTTGGTGTACTACCAGCGTCAAATGAAACCTGAACAGCGGCAAGCCTTCGCGATGGTATACTACGTGCCGTCCATCTATCACTGCGGACGGGCACTATACGCAAAGCTGCCGAACAGTATGCGCGCGCCTGTCAACGTTGACTAGACGGCGCGCACTACACTGTCAACAAGGCTTGCCGCTGTTCGGGTTTCATTTGACGCTTATAGTACACGAACATGCTGCTAAAGTTATTGCTGTCATGACAGACAAATCCACTTGTCCGAATAGCTCCATCACATGGATTAGAGTGATGGAAACATTCTTAACCTAACAGTGCAATCGCATTGTTCATCGTTGGATGCACACTAATTTACTTATTTCACATGCAGAAAGTGTTTGAAAGCATAGAAAAGGCTGGCTGAATTTTTCCTAAAAACATCTGGTCAGCTCAAGTTGGTGTAATGAGGTTTGGGTTGAATGAATTCTACCACATTTCACATCCACGCTCAACGGTTACAATGCTAGAAAATTCTTGCCAAAGCAGTGTTTGCGTTCATAGTAGTGCAGGTTATGATTTGCCACCGATCAGCAGCCGCTTGCAAAGTTGCAAGGCGTTCGCTGATGTTTCAACTGGATGTGCACTGTATTTCTCAAGGGAACTTCACAACATCAGGTCATGCTAAATGGCACCATATTAGCTTTGTAAACTGGTTTTGATATGGTAGTGAAAAGTAAGTAGCCTGTAAAAGTCTGACTTAACAACCTGGCCGACATACCATACTTTTTGGAATATTCATTCATAATGCTTATTATTCTAAAGTAAGAAGTATTCTGTTGCAACCCTCAAATTCCTTCTGTTCACTCCTTAGGATTTCTGGAATACGGTCTTTCACATGTAGGTGCTAGAGAAAGTTGATGCAAAATAGTCTGATTAATACAATAGCGACCGCTAAAGGTCATTTCCCATACTGTTGCTATTGGAAACATTGGCTTAACATAGTTCTGCAATTTCCTAGGGCGAAAAAAATGTTATGGAAGCAGTTCTGGTGGTGGCATCTTGTAATGCTGTGTTCAGAAGTTTCTAATAATCCTCGTTTCATAAATGTTTTGTTTAAAGCATCTTTGATACGATGTTCCTGAGTGTTGATACTGGCATAAAGTGCTAGCGATACTGATAGTGCTACTGACTGCACTCATGATACTGGCAGAATCGGTAGTGTTTTCGAACATGATTCAATGAATTAACCAAAAAGTCTCTATTGTATTTACTGTGCTGCTGTGGATTTGCACTGGCCTCGTAACCAGGGCTGAACAGAAGTGCTTAAAAAAGTATTTCAAAACACAAATATAGTAATATTTGTGCTGGAAGCCTCAAATAGATACTGGGACACATTTTGCGTGGCTGTAATGAGATATTTCCAGAACACTTTTGCAGAAAGATGAAAAAAAGAAAGTGTTCCGTAATACAGTAAAGGAATATAAATTATGCAGGGTTTATTTGATTTTCGGTATGCTGATGCTCCGAAACGACATATTTATTAGGCGTAGGGTAATATTGGGATTGATGTTTCATGGCATTGAAACTGGCAAGTCGTGCATGTCACTCGAATAATAGACGAACGTCAGTGAATTAGGAAAAAGTATGCATTTATTCTAGACCCAAGATTTTCATAGGCCTTTCAAGCTCAGCGCAGTGGCTTTGTGGTGCACATTTCGCCACCTTCCGCGTGCACCCTCCGAGCACGACTGTGTTATCTTCTTGCCTTACCCATGCAGCCTTTCCTCTCGCTCACTTTGAAGGTGTAAGTGGATGTCGTCGATGGAGCAAGACATTTCCACTGTGTGAATCTCGCCAAAAGATAGCGGTTGATCGACAACCTTTGCGTGACTGAGTAAGTCGTCAAGGATCGTGCAGTTTGAGCCACATTTCTATGATATGAATCGGGAGACAACTGCCAGAGTTCTAAATTTTAGTTGCTGGCAAAACGCACATTCTTTGCTGCGGTCATGTCTAATCGGAGCTCGTGGCAAACAACCACTACGCTTCCACATGCATTTGTATAGCACTTGTGTGCCACGTTGGATTTTGTTACAGCTTCCTTTGACATTGAGCGGCGACAGAAAATGTACCGTCATCAGCTAAATAAAGTACATCTAGTGCTTACGGTAAAGTACATCTAGTGCTTACGGTACTGCATCTAAATTATGGTGTATTAAGCCTACACGCTCTGCTTTTGTCGCTTTATACATAGTTGACTCGAGCCAGTGCACTATCTCAAAATGTGCAGTGGATGTCTTTGTTTTAGTTTTGGTTCACAAACACGTTTCTCTTTCAAATGAGCCTGGCCACCATGTTTCTCCGCAGTAATAATTGGTGATACTGTGTACGCCAGAGTATTTTGGTGTGACAAGACTGTGAAATCATCGCTTAGTGCGGCGAACTAATTTAATCCACTCTTTACGCTTCTGATTCTTGCACTGCTTGCACTGGAAATGGTAGAACTTGATGGGCAGTTTTCGGCTCATCATCACTTTAACACTTATGTGGCAGCTCACAATTCAGCAGGAGTGCATGCCTGCTTTCTAGGATAATGAAGCAGTGCCCATGGCATGAAAAATGAGAGATACAAGTACAGAGAAAGTTTTCATGTGCGCTATGGTAAAACCAAGCAAGCGTGACCTGTCTGAGCGACTGGAGATTTCCTTTTCTTCGCTAGGGCGGTGGACGGCGCTGCGCGAACTTGACCGTTGGAGGCCTATTGCCGAGATTGTTCCTGTCTTAAATGCACTCGTGTAACAGCAGCTTCTCAAAAAGGCGGTTAAAAAGAGGTCATCGGTTTGGCCTTAACACAAAAGTAGCAAAATGACTTGCCGCTTGGAGAAGGGGAGAGTAAAACAAACAAAGTACCTTCAAACGGTTTTTTGAAGTTTTGTCGGCATTTAACCTAGAGCTTCACTAGACAATACACACCTCAAATTTAGCGACATGCTGTGTACCAAGGCTGCTATGAACAATTAACATTACCCTCCACACCCCTGCCCTGCCTCCTCGACTCATGACACATGCTGGCATCGCTAGCGATTGTAGAGTTCTCAATAGCGCACTCAACGATTTGAGGTTTGCCCAGTCATGACTTCGGAGATTGCATGCCAGCAGGTTGGGCGTATTCTTTAAGACCATAGCCCCGATTCGCCCAGCAGCATGCAGTCAGTCTAACAACAAACGAAGTTTGCTGAATGATTGATATCTGCTTTGACAGTTGCCACCACTCTATCAGCCAGTCTTGCGGGCATCCCACACTCAATCAGATCAGTAGACTCTGTGACGTCGCACTTCCTGTGGATGTGGTGCTGAGATTGGGTGGTTGAAAACTCGTTTGGCTAAGCTGCAGTGATTCGCAACTTGAAAGCGTTGTAATAAATTGTGCAGTTGCGCAGAGAGCTTTAATAGGTCAGGAAGGACTTGGTCTACCTGCCTAATGTGTTTGTACAAAATAGTCACAGTTTCAGGGTCTCTATGAAGGTTCGGCGCCTCCTTTCAGAGACCACGACCTTTGTTTGTTAACAGACCATCACAATACTGCCGTTGCGAATCTGCCGTCATAGCTTCGGGTGCTTTACCTCATCGGCCATATTATTCAGGGTCTCTTTAAGGGTTTGGCACTGAGAGACCACGATTTTTGTTAGCAAACCGTGACAATACTGCCGTTGCACATCTGCTGTCATTGCTTCGGGTGCTTTACCTCAGCGGCCATATTATTCAGGGTCTCTTGAAGGGTTCGGCACGTCCTTTGAGAGACCACAACCTTCATTAACAGACGATGGCAATACTGCCGTTGCGAATCTGCCGTCAAGGCTTCGGGTGCTTTACCTCATCGGTCATATTAAGCATGCGGGAAGCCCTTTGCCTCCCTTTAACGAATCTATGCTTGGCTTAGTACAATCGTCTTCCATTTTCTTCTAGAAAAAGGCCAGCTCATTTCTGATTAAGAAAATAACAAGATACACATGTCCTGCAGAGTATCTCCGTATAATTGATACATCTCGAAAGTAATTCACCACTGAGATACAAATAAATTTTTCAAATGTATCGTCACGTAAAAATACAGGTACTCTACAGTATCTCTAATATACTATCACGGTACTTTTGTATCACAAAAAGGTATCTCTTAAGATACTATATATCAATACTGCCCAGTCCTTCTCTGAATGTCTCTGCTTGTAAATACAAACCATTTTACGTAAAGCATTTTACAGTGAACTGAAGGTGCTTCCACTGTTTCAATGTATCTACCTGGCGCGGTGATGTAGTGGCTATGATGTTTGCTGACCCAAAGGTCTCAAGATGGAATCCTAGCAGAGATACTCATTTCGACCGAGGCAAAATGGCAGGGGCCAGTGTGCTTAGCTTTTCGTGCTTGTTGAAGAAACCCAGCTGGTCGAAATTTTCAAAACCCTCCACTATGGCATCCCTAATTGTATCGGGGTTTTGCAATGTAAAACGCCCGAAAGTGCCAGTAAACGAAATTGGGATGAGAAATGTGCACACTTGTGTCATGTGAACATGCTGCTGCGAGAATTCTGCAAAAATGTGCTATAAGGAAGTTACAGGGGTTACAATCCCCGTTCAGCTGGTCTCACATTTTCACGTGGCCTTGCCACCTTTTCTGCCACAAGGAGGGAAAGTCGTAGCTAGTCGTCATGACTGCACTGACTTGGGCAACATGACACAAGTCACCGACGCACAGCCAATGACCAAGCGAGGCTTTCCCCCACATGAGCACGTCATAGCAGAGAGGAAGCGCCGTGCAAAGAGCACCCTTTTCTTAGTGGTAAAGTAGCAAGACGCCACTTGGAGGCTTTTGTTCTGGCAATACTACTTTTCTCGGTGTCTCGAGCTCTACAAAACTGCTAAGGGCAGCACAGGGTAGTGGAAATGTGGACTGCGTGGCCGAAACTGCATCACTGCAAAGCCAAGGCTGCGCGTGTTAGGGCGATTGATCAAGTGAGGGAATGGTTTTTTGAAATGGATGGTCTGGTGGTGCACAGCGCTGTAATATTAATAAAATGTAAGCACTGTGGTCTACTGTAGGAATGGTTGAGCCTTTTTACTGGCCCTTCAATCTATGTAGCCACTTCCAAGCATGCTTATGATTGCCTCCTTAACTGGTATATACCTAAATTGGCATAGGAAAGCTTCAATACGTGACAAACATGTACGCGTTATGTACAAAAAAACATGACTTACCTGCGCTCTATATCTTCACCATTAGGCCAGTCCGGTGTCATTCATATGAACATACCACGCCCTGTGGAATGCAGGTGTGCATCGCTGGTCTACATAAAACCCAGGAAGAGCATGAATTGACTCTCATCTTAATGCCTGCATTGATCCCAGGCAATTTACTCCAGAGCTATGCCAGTGCTTGGAACTTAGGAATAAGGTCCTGTTTAGGCATCACTTTGATAACGTCTGTAGATGTGAGGAATATTATGTATGCACAGATTCTTTAAGTATCTGCAGTTTGTGAGAAACATTACGTTTGCACAGTCTCTGCAAGCTGTAACTGTTACTTGGCCCCGGAGGAATGTGTCATGATGAATACTTATGGCATGCACATCATTGTAGCGTGAATGCAGACTTCAAATTGGACCCTAAGCTACCTTTTTGCTGCCAGTGTGGTCTACGGTGTGGTAAGCCTATGATATGTTCATAGCTACTGGGTTTACACAAGTGTTAGTCTAATGGTTATGCTTGGTTCAAAGAAAGCAAGCATAGGAGGCTGCCTACTGACTACACCGCTTGAAATTCCCACAAAGCACGGGTTCTGATAGAATTTCTTTTCAGCTGATTGCTTGTGCTCCAATAAAAAGCAGCAGCAGCAGTAACGTGCACCTTTTGTCGAAGCGCAGGAATGGTATAGAAATGTGCAGCTTCACCCTGGAGCAAACATTCCGAGGACTTTATATTGGCTCGGAGCTTTGTTGCAGCTTCATTTCAACTACAACTTGCACATTGACTCTGGGAGCTTTCAAGGTTACAAGGGTGCATTGGTATACTTTACAAAAGAAGGTGTGATGATTTTTGCACAAGAGTGCAGGCAGCGCCTGCTAATTGTTTACCAAATGATTCAAGAAGCATCTGTAGATATATTTAAGTCTTGAATCGGGTGATCCACACAATGCTCATGTTCGAGCTGTAATACTGTACACACCTTTAGTATAGTTTTTTTTTTTGCTTAGTCAAGCTTGGTGGCTTTTCTGAACACCTGAAGGTTCAGAAATAATTTGGTGCTATGAAATATTCAGCTCTATTCTTTAAAGGGGCCCTAAAACACTTTGAAGTAACCATGCAATGAATTCACTGGAAGAGCTTATTGCCTCACGAATTCGTCGCAAAAATTTTAAGAATCTGTCTAGTACGAATGGGGTTAGAAAGATTTGTCGCATGCTGCAATTGCATTCTCTCGTCCCAATGAAAACGCTGGAAGCTAAGTGTCTTCTGTGATTTGTCAAGAGAAGAGGAAGCAATTTTCAGCTGGCTTTGGTAATTTATTGTGAATTCTAGGCTGCGTGCTGTGCTATAATATTTGGCTCGTGTGTTGTCCGGAGCCTCTACTATCGTTTGGCAGAGTTTTCTGACCATGCTCAAAAAGTGTTGCAGGGCCTCTTTTAAAAAAAAAGGTTGGACATACATAAGATGTTTCAGAACATTCCCATTCTTGTTGCCAAATGCACAGAAAACTTCAGGGATGGCAACTGAAAATTTTTTGATGCACAGACGTGTTAAGGCTTTTAGGATGGGACATCTTTGGCGACTAGTTTTCTCTAAGGCTGTTTATGAAATTCCATGCTAAGAGTCCTTCGTTGCATAGCCTATAACTTGGAGATTGTTTCCGATACAGCATCTAGTTATCCTTTCATATGCTCTTTATTCGGTATTTGCAATGTTATTTCTGGCGTAAAAGCCTTTCTGGATTGGCTTTGCTATTTCAAAAGTTGCGTGAGCGATGTAGTTTTACAAGGTAGTTATTCTTAAAGCCCGTGCACTCATATTTACGTGCAGGTTAAAGAACACCAGATAATCAATTTCTCGTGCCCTCCACTGCGGTGTACCCCGTAATCGTATTGTAGTTTTGGGATGTAAAATTCCAACACTACTTATTATATTAGTTGTGCTGCGCAGGGCACACACTTTAATGCCACCTTATGGTAAGCTGTGCATAGATATTTGACATCCGACTGAGTGCTGACGTGCCATTTAGTATGGCGTTATGAGAACATTATAATTGGTAATAGCTATCTTATACACTACAAAACAAAGAATACAAAGAAATGAATGTGTCTGGAGAGTACGAGGTCTGTTAGAAAAGTGTCCGACCTTTTGTAGAAGAAAAAAAAAATTGGCATAATTGAAGCGTTGGAAACCTAATCCCCCTCAAAGTAGTACCTTTGGGACTCCACACACTTCTCCCAGCGGTGCTGTCATTGTTGGGAGCATTCTGAGAAGGCCCCTTTCAGAATAGAGTTTAGCTCGGCTGGCATTGTAGCCATATAATGTCTTCCCTTGTGGGAAATCGCTCTCTTTTCAATGGCCTTTTGAGTTTCAAAAATAGCCAGAAGTCACAGGGGGCCATATCAGGAGAGCAAGGAGCCTGTTAAACTACAGCAGTCGGAATGTTCGTTAAAAAAAGCCTGAACCAAGTGTGAGGAATGTGCAGGAGCATTGTCGTGATGGATGGATGCATCAGTTTCCTGTTGACCACAGCTCGGGTCACTCACGCCGCACAACATCACATAGGCAATGTAGGACATCCCTGTAGTACTCAATAAGGTGGTAGGCTACCAAAAAAAATTTTCAACCAGAGGATGCAGGATTAAAATTGCTTTTTCAGAACAAGCGATTCTCATTTACCTTGCATAGTCTTTTAAAGTGTAAAATATTGATTATTTATTTTTTGGGAGGCCATCTTTGTCAAATAGAAAGTTAGTTATGCCAGCTGTGATAAGTGACTAACGAGTGCCTGAATTCAGTAAAGCTTTGGCATTTCTGTAACCAAAAGTTGCAGTGTGCTAGGATAAATAATATACAGTAAATACCAAAAAAGTTGTGTTAAACTTCAAAAGACAGAGAAAAAGTGCCAGTTTAGACAACTTGTTTGCAAAATCAGCCGTGAAATCGATCAATTTCTTTTATCGTAGTTCACTGCACAGATATATGTGGTGAAACGTTGTACAAAATTTCAGTTTAAAGCATGCACTAAAAAAAAAAAAGGTTATGGAAGCTGGCATCACATGATTCAGAGGAAAACAGATTTCAGAGCAGGCACAAGGTGTCAGAAACTTTGCACAGAGTCCTTAAATGCACCAGATTCATCGGTGGGTTTTTACAGCATTATGGTCTCCTTTTCTTCATGTGGCTGCTTTTCTTTCTGGCCTATTTCGTCTCATCCGCTGACTTGCTTTTGGCATTTTGCATGCGCTTGTGATTTCTGGCGATGCAAGCTTTCGTCGTGTAGTACTCTGGTTCTATGCCAGCTTGCCTCAGGATGTTTGGGGTACTTACACTGCCATTATTGAAGTGTGCCACAGCATCATGCTAGGCAAACATTACTATAAACAAGCTTAGGTAGACCTTTTTGGGAGTCCACTGCCATATCAGACCATTAAAACACTCATTTGCATTTTGTTTTTCATGCTAACATTTCATCATAAGTTCATTCGAGCACAAATCGCTGTACATAATTGTAACTTTGTTGAGCACATCATTCAGAAGTCCTCCTTTGTGCACATACTTTCCTTGGCCGAGTGCTTTGACCCTTCTGTACCCACACCAGCTGTTTGGTCCAAGTGGGCAAAGACCATGTCTCGGATGCTTGTCGGTGAAGCTGCAATGAAGGACTGGCAATTTTAGCCTGCTTCATTGCAGAAAGGTTGCCCACATTAGCCCTTATGGCAATGCCATAGTAGTTTCGCAGGCGGTCAATGAGGGCATCAGTGAGCTTTTCTTTACCCCCAAGACCACGCACTGCCTTCTTCAGTTTTCTGATGTGGCAGCCAACGCACTTCTGGACATGCCCAATGCATTCCAGTTTCTGAACACTGACCTTTCCATACATGTCATTCACAGCGGCATAACTCTTGGAATCACCATCAACGTGGTATTTCAGTTATTTCCAAGCCTGTTTTTGGCTGCACCTATCGAATATTCGGTACAGACCAACCGTCTCTATACTGCCAGCACTTCCTTCAAGAGTTGCTTGACAGAAAGTGTGCTTTGCCTTCCATTCCTGATAAGAAGCACTTTCTGGCTTCAACTTCCTTTTAGTTTTACAAGACTTACACGAGCTAGAAAGGGCCTCAACATCAATGACTTTTCCAGGGTCAACAGAAATCACAGACACACATCCATTCAAAGATGAATGGCCACGCTTCTGCCATGTGCCATCACCACAGCAGTTCCACAGCAGTTCCACAGCAGCATCATAGATTTCGACGCCACTTCACCTGCCGCTACAGAAAGCAGAGACAATAATTTGTCTTGGGCGGAGTGACGTGGAGGAGCTGGCACGTTCATGACTTTGGCAAACATTTCTGCACCTGTATGCCCTTCTCCTAACTGGCGTATCGCGTAAACGAGGCAAACATTTTGATTACCACGTCCCACTTTTTTAGACATATCAATTGGACGCTCGAACCTACAGTTAGTACACACGACCATACAGGTTGAGCATATCCCTTGGTGAGAGCGTTCCTCGAGCTTCAGCATTGGGTTCATGCATTCAGGGCATGTCGGTGCCGAAAACACCGAAAAATGTTAATGTCCATAAGCCTGTTCTCTTGGAGCGAAGAATGTCCGCAAGCTTCCCCGCGGTAGGTGAAACACCCACGCCCGTGTCAGGAGGCAGCCTCGTCGCCATGCAGAGATTTCCACCAAACTTGTGCTTCCTTGTGTTCCGAGTTCTGCACTTAGCCATGCTGGTCTGAATATGGTCCAGGTGGCCTAAGAAAACGCACGTTGCAGCGTTGACACGTGGAAGAAATGCAGAACGATGCCTGACGTAGCGTGGCCAAGGTAAACAACAAACATTCTACGAGCATCTTGTGGCTGTTTTTAGAGATTTAAAAACAATTAGAAGTACAAACTTATATAATGACATCCTCTTGTGTAACAGTCAACATAAAATTCATGAAGTATTTTGAATATCATTAATATAGATGAAGAACACTTTCGTAACCAACACATTATGGTTTCAGTTTCGGTATACGATATTGGGGTATAGAAATTTAGCTGTAACTCGCAAACTAATGATGATAGGAGGATAATTTTCGATGCTACATATTTCTGAAAGTTTGGGTGTCCAGAAAAAAAAACATGAAAAAACCAATTTTGCAAAACAGATTTGACTTTTAAAGGTGGCCTACCACCTAATAATATGATGGTTTTGGGACGTTAAACCCCACATATCAATCATCAATCAATCAACTTTCCAGTCACTGAATCCTAGGAACAATGCCCCCAAAGAAAGTACATTTAAAGTGTTTAACTTCAATCTTACCAGTCGACGACACCATTTAATTGGATTTTGCGCAGTGTGGCCTATTTTTACAATATATCAGATGATGGTCTGTTGTCTCGGGCAATCCACAAAACCAACAATTACGGGGAGCAGCCAGACCAGCTCTGTGTAAATAAAATTTGCGATAAGGAGTTCGACACCTCAGCCTAGTGATTGCGACTTCAACTGCACACGTGTGACATATTTTACTGTTCCAACGATGATTTAAGTGTTGAAATTTTAATGTGTTTATTATGGATGGCAAAGAAAATTCTTCGAACATCGTTTTCCTCTTAAATCTAGCTCCTATAACGGATTTAGATGCTGGTAATATGTGAATAACCAGACTATTTAATGATTTGAATATTGATCTTGAATAATAAGACTTGAATAATGTATCTGCCATTTCTTCGAGAAAGAGAGTTCCTTTCGACCTGGTACTCAAACCAATTTCACCAACTGTATATAGGGTAGAACTAATGATTTGAAAGTACTCAGCACGTGGGAGTTCTCATTTGTAGTGAGAGGACACATCGACAGGGAATCAGTTAAAATTATGGCTGAACTAGTTGAGGCTGTTCGTTTACGGAGAGCCGAAATTATCACAAAAAAGCTCTGCTACAAAAATGGATAAAAATCTGGAATGTGTAGAGAAAATAACCAATCTAGTATAGTAGCAAATATCCCAATTCCACATTTTTCTTTTTTGTGATGAATTCGTCGCAATGACTGTCTTTATTGGTGAATAATTTATCTCTGCCAATGGGCTCCTATAAACAACTCGGGCTGCGTGATAAAAACTGTTTCGGAACGCCTTACTTGGGATTCGTAAAGCTTTAAAAGTGATTGTACAACCAACAGTTTGAAACTCAAATCAAGTGACGGGAGTTGTTTCCAGGTACAAGACTTTAATCGCTACAAATTTAGGAAGACCTAAACACAGACGCAAGGCTAGCCTCTGAAGCATTACAAGAGGTCCAAGCTTATAAGCACGAGCGCCAGCGTATAATATGCATCCAAATTCAAGGACTGGCCGAACTTACATGCAGTATATTGATTAAAGCGTTTGCCTTCGCATGCCAAATAGACTGACTAATCTTTCGTCACAAATAGACCGCTCGAACACCCTTTGATGCTATGTGTTCGATGTGTGCCTTCCTAGACATAGAGCGATCGTATAACACACGAAGATATTCTAATTGCTCTACTTGAGGAATATGCTCTATATGATGACTAAGTGGATTATGAATGGGGTCTTTCATAGGAAATGGCAGTACGGAGCATTTTCACACATTCAGATGCAGGTGGATTCATCAGGCTACCCTTCTAGGGCTGATAAGTATGACTGTAGTACCTGGAATAGATTGTGAATATTGTCGGCCGCAGCAAAAAATGCGATCTCATCCGCATAAACATGTGTGTACATCCTGATGTGGTATAGAACCCATTAGTATAATAAATAAAACGGGAGAAAGGACTGCCCCTTGCGGAATGCCTCTTTTTTGCGCGTACATAGATGAAGAAATGCCGCTTGGGAACAAAAGAATGCCCGATTTCGCAAGAATTCCTCAATCCATGCCGTAATGTATTTTGGGAGCTTCATGTTGTGCAACTGATTAACTAAAACTACATGCTCAACGCTGTCATACGTTTTCGCGATGTTCAACGTAACTAATGCGGCATACTTTCACACCGAGCTAACTGAATGTGACTCTCAATATCTATATGTTTCAAGTTTTCAAGTTTTTTCAACAACGATGTCAGTTTACAGAAAAGTACATACAGGATTAATAATACACATAAGGAGCCCCAAAGTTTGAAACTGTCAGGGGGGCTCCCATACATGATGTTAACGGGAGAAGAAACAAAATATACAATATTCAGTTGTTACGGTATCTTCAGTAAGAAAAAAAAACACAGTGTGAAAAAACGAAAGTAGAAAATACATATATGTTTAGCAAGGCAAAAAAAAAAAGAGAAAACTTTGAAGAACAAACAAGCCCAAGTTATAATACAAAATGTAAGGATAATATAACATGTTGCAATTGTTATCACTACATTAAAAAGCAGTTGCTAAGATAGACAAAAAATATTTCTTTTCTTTAAAAAATTTTGCAAAAAATATTTCTTTACTTAGTTTTTGAATGCATGTTCTGTGGTTGATGATTTTATTACGTAAGGAAGGGAATTCCACAGCTTGATTCTCGTAAATGTGGTAGTGAACTTGCCGTAGTTTAATCTTAAAGCTAAAGTAATCATAAAGCTAAAGTAATGTGCAACACTCTCGGCAGAAAACAGGACTTTGCAATAGGTGGAAAGACGTGGGAGGAGGTATTGGAATATGTGTACTTATGACAGGTAGTAACTGCAGAGCCAAGCCGTGAAAGTGAAAAAGCTAGAAGAATAAGGATGGGGTGGATAACATTTGGCAAGCATTTCAAACCGTGAATGGTAATCTGCTACTAACCCTCAAGAGGAAGGTATAAAACAGCTGCATCTTGCCAGTACTTACCTACGGAGCAGAAACCTTGAGGCTTACAAAGAGGGTTCAATTTATATTGAGGACGACGCAGCTAGCAATGGAAAGGAAAATTGTAAGTGTAACCTGTAGAGACAAGTAGAGAGCAGAGTGGGTCAGGGAACAAATTGTGGTTAAGGATAACATAGTTGAAATCGAGGAGAAGAAATGGACGTGGGCTGAGCACGTAGCACGTAGGCAGGATAACCACTGGTCATTAAATGTAACTCACTCGATTCCCAGAGAAGGCAAACACACAAAAGGGAGACAGAAAGTTAGGAGAGCCGATGAGTTTAAAAAGTTCGCAAGTATAACATGGCAGCAGGAAGCACAAGACCAGGTTGATTGGCGGATTATGGGAGAGGCCTCTGCCCTGCAGTGGGCGTAGCACGTTTTGTATCGTATCAGCTTTATCAATCTGTAGGGCTTGTACTGAATGTACTTCTTTTTGGGAAGTGTATTTGCGGAAACTTGACAGCATCGGTAGATCAGGCAAATGAAACTTGCCATCTTTGCAGCCATGACCATTTCCTGACAGTCGTTCTCGAAATGAATACTGCTTCTGCAGGATTTACAAAACCGTGCATACTCCCATTCATTACTTCCACATTCATGAGGATGCCCAAAACTCGGATTTTTCATGCGACACATATCGGTTCACTACTCAGTGGTCACGGTTTAGTACCCATCTTGGGCTGTGTTTTCTCACCTATGAGCAAGAATCACTGCCAGGATCTTCTGGCTGAACTGAAGGAAAGCTTTTCTTTCTGTTACTGCATTTATTTTGGTCCGATTTGCGAAGAAAAGCCTGGTAACTGCTGCATTTTCCTCATAGGTAATATTAAGGAGGTATGAATTTGTCTTTGACACTATTGCTTTTTTTTTTTTTTTTCATTATGGTCCGTTTTGTCTTGGTGCTGAATACCTCTATTTGAAAAATTAGAGGTATTCTAGTATTGCTCATTTCCTCTGGAGACTTGTATGGGGGAAAACTCGACCAATTATCGTCATTGAAATATATTGTTCTATCCTGACTCAAAATTTTTACTATTATATCGTGTACAAAATTTTATGAGGTGGTCAACTGAAGCACAATGAAAAAAAAGTGCAAATTGTCACTGCTATGTAATACTGCAGTGTTTCATACTAGGTACATCCAACTCTGAACACATTTTGCATATTTGTTGAAGAAGCAAAACATTTTGATGTCCTTTCTTACATATCCGAACGTATCCATTGAACACCGTAAAATTCACAGTGCAAATTGGCGACCACGAGTGACCAAAACGTGCCTGTAAGTAGCTCGTGGTGGTAGAAGAACTAGCGACGTTCAGTCTTGGACCTAGTTATCTAGCCACCATAACATAGTGTAGACACATGGTGACTGCCTGGATTGTCTTCCCTGTATCTTGCTTCTGCGGCCTAACGGGAGGTTTCTTGGAATGGCGTTACAATGAAAGCACTGCTAGTTCTATGAAAGGAAAGAAAAAGCAACCCTTTTAATCAAGTGTAACCCGTGAGTGTAGAAGGCGGCACTCTTCTGACTTCGCTTGTTGTTCGGGCTGTCATTTTTCTTTGCCAGTGCCCTCCGTGCTATACAGCCTGCAAACTTCGAAGTACAGTAAGTTTTCAGCTCATTCGGATCTCTTGGGGAGGCATCAAAATATAAGTGCTCTATACTGGGTGGCGTAAATCTACAGCAAAAAATGTATATACGCAAGCATTGACTTCTTCTCGTACGCCTTGACGTGATATTCCCAAATGAGTGCGAAGTTATATAGAAGTCCAAAACCATTCTTTTGCTCCGCTGCATGCAAGCTTCGCCAGGAGCGCGGCAGTCTTTACGGCCATATGAAGTAGCGCCGTGGTGCGGAAAAAAAGCGAGCCACACCCACCTCTGGAAATATGCTCTCTCCGTGCGATTGGGACGGCTCGAGAGAAACCCGCCGCATGACCACCCTCTCGGAGGCCATAAGTGTGGATTTTGCTCCCTGTGTCGTCAGCTAGCCACTTAAGGAGAGCATGGTCACGTACGTCATGCTCATCCTCAAAGAGCAGTTTGTCCCGCTTTGTTAGCATAAGTTTAACTGCTTGAACGTTAGCCTAGCACGATCTAAAGACATATTTGGCCTTGTTTGGCTGTACATGGACTGCAATAAGATCGATTCGTGCACTTGCCGAGAGTGCTGTGGGTCGTCGTACCCTCTGATCCCTAGAATCGTCTTGGTGTAGGTGCTGATTTCTAGTTGAAGCACACTGTAAAGTGAACTTGGCGTCGTCCAAAATATGAGTATTAGGTATTGTGTGTATGTAGTGTTTTAGAGAGACTGTGGTGAACGAAATCCTGCATTGGTGTTTTTTAGGTGTGCAACTGCGGCGCTGTTGCATATTGGTTTTGCGACAAGCTATAATTGTCCTTGAGGTCTCATTTTAATGCATGGTCCAGGTCCCACTGCAACAAAATATTTTAGTCAATGAAATTCTGACTCTGCAATACTTGAATTGTCCCTTAAAAAGAACAGAAAACAGATTGATGCGCAGATTTTCAAAAAGATTTTCAACAAAATTGAAAGAGTGGGTCATCAAATTGATACACAACCTTCATTTTAGGCAGAAACCACGGGAAATTAATGCATTTTAATGGGTTTTTCACAAACTGCCGCATCTAGCGGTCGTACCATGAACTAGAGGAGGCAGTGTCACATACGCCTGAAACGTGCAAGCCAACAATACTAGCCCTTGCCTGCATCTCTTGACCCGCCCAGCTCCCCCATCGTTTCCGATGACAAAAAATGCTGCCAGCTGGGGTGAAGCATCAGTGCTTTTGTGGAAGAAGGAGTGGAATGAAAGGGAAGAGGATGACAACACGTGCACCCTGAATGTGTGGAGATTGTGACGTCATGGCTCACACTCGCGTGCTGACGCCGCCTGCTGACAATCCATTAAAAATATAGGCACCCATACAGAAATACGGGTCCTCTCTCGCTTTTTTTTTACATTATCTTGAGGGATTTAGTGGCATTATTTATAGACCAAGAAAAGGAGTGGACATTCTTCACTTGAAATTTGTCCCATCAAAGGACCAAACAAACCACTGTTGCAACACTGTTATGCAGATAATCATTTGAAGAAAGCTGTCTTCTGAACAGTTACCATTTTAAACTGTTATTGGAGTAAGAGCTGTGTCACAGGGGCCCTTTCGAAAGGCCATCCAGTTGATGCCTGCCGAAACACCACAGCTCTATAGACTCGGTAAAGTTGTCGCTATGCTACATGGAAGTTTTGAATGGCCATTGAATAGTTCAGGTGTCTCTCACTGAAATTTAGTGGTGCTGCAGATCCTTATTTTCATATTCAAGTCACCTAAAGTTAAATATGATTTCACTTGAAAACTCAAATATGTCTCTTGATGTTAAATATTTCCAAAAGTGTTTTTTCGTAGTTTAAAAGAAAAGTTGGGGTGCTTCGCTGACTCATTAGATTTGGTGTCTTCGAAACCGCCCGAATGGCAGCTTGTGCTTGACATTCGAATACACCATCGGTTGGATGGCTTTCCAAATGCTCGTGTGACACAGCAATAAGAATAAGTGCGGCGAAGTGCTGTCTGTTTTGTAGCTTTTCTGAATAAACATCAACTGCCGTACGTTCATTTCATAGAGAAGTGAATTAGAAAAAATGTGGATGCATATTCATGGTTATTTTAGCTCATTATCCAAGAATATGAGATATATTTTTTTTTAGTATTCAAGAGTAACAAGCTTGAAGCAGATAATGAATTTAGCCGCAATACAGCAGTGTGTAATAAGCAAGACACGAGCTCAACACCTGCAATTAAAAAAATACATGAAACGTGACATACTGCAATAACGCAGTTGCGAAGCATGAAAATCCCTTTCAATTATAGATTGTTTTTCTCACGAGTGATCGTAGCGTTCGGCAAGCTTTGTGCATTCATTTGGCAGAGGGCAACATACATATTACGAGTGGGCATCAGTCAACACATTTATTCGCCAAAAAGCGCCGCTGAGTACTTTATGCGTGCCGCCGGCCAACTATCCGCACTATTGTGGTTATGGGGCTGCCATTTGTAGCCTGATCTCGGGGGCCAATACAGTTGAGACACCATATATAAAAGATATAATAGTGCCAACATCCTTAGCATTTCAATTAGCATAAAAAAATCGATGGGCCAGACAGCGTAACATGCTGATGAACAACTGACTACGATTTGGGCTCATTCTATCTGTAGTTTTTATCTTCCAAACTATAGTATTTGTCATTTAGCATCATCCTCAGTGTCCCTTCAGATATAAATGGCTAGAAATTTGCCTAAGGACTTCGCAGAATCCTCCAATAAACATTTCTGTTGGAGGTCTCAATACTTGGTTGTCTGCTGTGTTAGTAAGCAAACCTACCGAACTCCTGTCTTCGAGCTGCTGTGAAAAATTTCCGCTTTTTGTGAAAAAGACTGACCTTGCAAAAAACATGAGTCGTTACAGAATATGCGGGGTGTGCAACTAGTTGTTAGGAGTGCACATATTTTAATCTCAATTTCTTTCGGGGTACATTCCAGTCTCTGGTGACTGTCGTTCGAATTCCTGTAACAAAAAAGTTTGCAAAATGGTGATTTTGAGATAATGTTGGGAGAAATGGTTGCCTGTGCAAGCTGCTTCATTTAATATGTGCTAGGCTATTAGAGATTTGCTAATGGCAAGTTCAGAAAAATGCCTCGTTTTCGGTAAATCCACATAACCAGGAAAAATTCATTACTTTCTGCAATGGAGCTTTTTGCTGATGTGATGTTTTCATACTGTTCACTTAGCATTTTGCATGAATGCTTTAAGGGGGAAAAATTGATTTTCCTTTCTTAGGAATTGGTATAGGAATTGAAACCTTTTCACGGAGGTGTTTGAGCATTTATTGTGGATTTTTTCACAGTAAGTGCAAAGGAATGAAGGCTATAGCAGCAAATTGCAATGTCACGGGAAGAAAGGCAAACCACTTGAAAGTTGCAGCACGATCCTCAAGCAGAAAAGACGCGCCAAAAGTATATACACTGGGTGAGCACGAACTAACATTTGTCACAGCACGACTCTTTTAGTGCTCTTCTCAAACACAAAGGATGCACGGAACAAGCGCACAAGTATACTTAGGACAAGCGCGAACTACTTTTGCAATTGTTACTGATCTGTAAGCAGCATGCTCCTTTTGTAAGCGCAGCTGCTGCAGTGACCGAAGTGACCTTTGTGCTGTCCGTAACTTCAATGCACTCTTGCTGTGAAAGCCCTAGACAAACCACTGCGATTATGAGGTAAACTCTGGTGCATTGGTGCATGAGTGACCACGCCCTGTTGAGGCACACATGCATCGCTACGCAATGGGCGATGACTTTTTAAGCACGCCCTTCGGATCCTTCACACTATGTTGCCAGTGATAACCAGAACACACACGCCGCCGATCTCTCAGTACTACCAACGGTAAATGGTGTACGTAAATAGCTCACTGTTAGCAAGCTAAAGAGTGTGTGCTTTGTGGCCGAGTTGGTACGTGCTGTGGAACGTGGGGTTATAGGTTTGATTCCCAGCAACTGAATTTTTTCTTCTAGTTTTTTTCTCTGCCATCATTAATATATATTTTATTACGTTATATCTGCGATGAAAATAAGTCGGTGGAGATGTGGTGGACCTTGGCATAAAAGATATTCTGCAGATGGGAAGCAACCTAACATGTGTTCTATATGCTGTGTAGCCTCAAAGGATACACTTGATCAAACTCTTTTACAACTTGGGCGCATTTGGCAAGGTTCATTTGATACCTAGCTCTGGAAAACTAGTGCCAATGGCAGCAGAACGCTAAATGCTCATGTACCATGCTTTAGGTGTGCAATAAGGAGCCTTGGATGATTCCTATGGGCACCCCTTTTTATGGTGGCCATCATAACTTGATGTGTGGCTTTGGGATGATGAACACATTAGTCAGCGTGAAATGCGTTAGACATGAATGCATACACACATACAAAGTGTTTCAAGGAATGTGTCCAAAATTCTTGAAAAAATCAGAGGGGATGTATCTGCGAGCTACTTGCAGCGTTGCCTTTCCTGCGACAGAAGACATCGATGCATACAAACAATTATTACAGCAAAGATCCTAGCCGAAATACACACTTTCATTTCATTTTCAATTTCTTAGCAATATTCTATAACTTCTTCCTATCTCTTTCTTTAAAAGGATATTCACGTGTATTGGCAGACACGTCAGAATATTTGGAAAACATATAATTCGTTTGAATTGCTTGATATTTTATCTACAAATGAGAGAATGGCTACTAAATGCACCAACGTAGAAGTTCAAAGCAGCTTGAAAATACCCATGGCACCAATATGAAATCGTTGTCACTTGTAGAATCGTAAGGTAGCCGTGTAAAGTAGCCACAAACAGCCACCCTGCTGACATTCATTGTTTAGGGACAAGCTACATCTTGTAGGGTGTAGACGTTTTACTGGGTAATCAAAAAGTGTTTCTAAACTTGCAGAAATAGTTCTAGAAGTATAGAGATATTGGCCGCGAGATTCAACAGTGTGCACCTAGCGGTGAGTGGAAAAAAACTACGCTGCGTGGACTGCTCCTTGCTTCGTCTGCTAGTCACAGCGTGTTCGCATGTGTGTGTTTATCATGTACATCCTCGGAAGCCAGCTTATTCTGTTCTGTTAGCACTGTGTTGAATGCTTGTACGTATGCTTACACAATATACTCAAGCATTTCACCTTCAGAGACTCGTGCGCACTCTTAATAGGCGAGTGCGTGACCTAGTCAGTATTGATAGGTCTAATCATCATGCCGTACATACTGCAAAATTATTTCAACGTGGTTGCCACTTTGTTTTTCAAACACATCATAAAGTGCATTTGCTGTCGTCTTAAAACAAAAGTACTAAATTATGAGGTGTAAATGCAGAATTTTAACGACACCATGCTCCACCAAGTTTTTGTGATTTCGTAATCCTTGCGATACTGCATAGCATAAACGAGCCTTTGCAAAGGGCCGATCAGCGGTAAAAAAAGACTTCAAGCCATGTATTTCTATTGCGACACGTGTATTAATGCAAACATGGCAGCAGTGTGCGCAAAGTGCACCTAGTTACACAGAAATACTGGCTGCTAGAACAAGAGGTAATGACTTGTCTATGAAGCGCAATACTATTTATATTGTTGCACATGCAGAACACAAGTCAAACACAAACAAACAAAAAAAGACATCGCGCACTGTGGAAAACACGACTGTGACAGTAATACCCGTGCCACACTGGCATTGAAAATGACATTCAGTAGCAAAGGCATTCAATTCCCGAATGACTTTTCTTTCGGCAGCGCTGCTACACGTCCAAAGCGAATGACATTTAACTTGATATTGGTTGCAGCGCCTTCCTCGTGAGCATTGGGCGAGTAGAAATAAAAAAATAAATAAGCGTTTACAAGCTTCATACACATCTGATAATAATTAAATGTATAAATAAGCATATTATGCTGTAATACGCCAGCATTGCGATTATCAGCCAATACACGCCTTGCGTCGATATTCCATAGGTATACATCTATGTAAACACACGCGAACCTGTCTGTACTGCACCGTGCGCAGCCTCCAACATGGCTGCTATGCACACAACGGCCGACAGATGGCAACAATTTTGCATAAGGTATATTGATTCAAACCTGGAGGAAGTGCCGCTGTGTACATTTGTATACACATCGCTGTCGGCCTTTTCACACAAATGTGGCGACGGCGCTGTTGCCTATAGCTCTACCTTGCTGTTCATACCAATATATTGTAGCTATTCAAAAGCCATTGAACATAAGAATAGTCTGATTAGGAATTGGCTTTAGTGCTCTTCGACAGGTAACCTCCTCTAGGCTTCGGTTCAGAATTCGATCATGTCTCCGTTTAACTTTTAAAAACGGAAGTAAGCTATATGTTTGGTTGTGAAAAGCACCATATCTGGCTTTTTTATTGTACGTAGTACCCTGTTATTTAATGCCCATATGCCACTTGTGTTCAGGATAGAGTGTTCATTCTAGCAAAAAAAAAGTTGCAAGCCATCATTCTACAAGTGCGAAAAAAGGCAAGCTCATGCTGATGAACTAGACTTGTTTATAACTTCCCTAAGCTGAGCTTGGCCATCGTGTTGATATGGACTGTACAGTATTGGAAACTCTATGAAGGAGCAGACAGGGTTCTTCGAAAACCTGTTCACCAGCATACAACTTAAGGGGACTTGTGGTAGGGCTTCTAATATTTTCAAGCTTCGTGAATACAAATATTGCAAAAGTATGCTATAAACATTAAACAGGAATATTGGAGTTTTGGCATTAAATATGGCATCATTAATCTCCACTCCTATTCTTGGTTAAGCGGAGTTGGTTCTTTTTCAGCCACATGGGAGTTCTTGGGCACTTTTCGCTGACCATATTTTGCCACCCACTCCGCTCAGCCACTTGGTGGTTGCGCCACTGTGCATGCGCTAGACAGTCGGGTGCTGAGAGTGTGAGCGGACTGTCATAGTGAGCGAAGGATCACGGGACGCAAGGAGAAAAGACCAAAATGGCAGCCTGAGAGTCTGCGCTGCTCAGTAAACGCTTTAGTTCAGCAAACACGCAAGCACAGATGGCACTTCAGGACACGTGAAGGTCTGTGCCTTGGCCCCTCACGGTGGTCTAGTGGCTAAGCTATTCGGCTGCTGACCTGCAGATCGCGGTATGAAATCCCGGCTGCGGCGGCTGCATTTTTGATGGAGGCGAAAATGTAAGCCCGTGTGATCAGATTCGGCTGTACGTTCAATAACTCCAGGTGGTCGAAATTTCTGGAGCCCTCCACTACGGCGTCTCTCATAATCATATGGTGGTTTTGGAACGTTAAACCCCACATATCAATCAATCAATCAATCAATCAATCAGGATCTGTGCCTCCTCCAAGAAGTCGTCCCAGCCAATCCCTTCAAGAATCCGCGCATGTGGGGTGAAGTTTCACATAACGATCTAGAGCAGACACTTCTGATCATAAAAGAGCGTTTTTAATGCTTCTTTCGTACTTCCGGCAAAGAGAGTTCGCGTAGTAATGATGGTAACAATTTAGTTTTTAACAGCCGCCACTCTTCCACCTATTCAGAACTTCTTTTTAGTTCGATTTGCCACAAGGGAACACGGTGAATGCGCTGCCTCAGGGCAGGGCATTTGAAGGCTGATTGTGGGCTGCCTTGAAGGCTTAGATTGTAGTCCAGCTCCAAGCAGTGCATGAATGCACTCTTTTAAAATAAAATTTGATATCTCGCTGCAAGAGAAAAATTTTTATTTCCTTTTATAACAACTTTCATGCACCAGTGGTGTCACGATTGTGTTGCTTGAATGGCGCTTGGCTAAAACCGAAAATGCATGCTGCGCTCCGGCAACGTTGAGCGTTTGAGCAGAACAGGGAACAGCGCAAAATCAGTCAGCTAGAAGTGCTTATTCTAGTACTAGTTAAACAGTTCACCTCATTGCCTCATCTGATAGGAGTAGAAGGGAGAGCAAATGGCATGAACTTGGCACATGCATAGGCCTTCAATGCTGGCCAGGCATCATCTAGAAAATTTCCTGCACTGCTACCCATAACTTCTCTTTACTTTTGGTTAGTCTGAAATCAGAGACTATGATTTACACAAAGGCGCAACACATGTTCTCGTTTAATCTTTGCTGTATTGGAAAGTTTGGATGACTGTACTTGGGAGGCATTGTAGTGTGCGCTGTTGTATGATAACTTGGCTGTGTTTACATATATTTGGCACCATGAAGCCTAAGGTCACATGCGTCTGCGTCTTTAACCAAGAGCTTGTGTAGCTAAGTTTGTTTATTAGACACGAAAATAAACACTAATACAAATACTAGTGAAAATACAAATGAATGTAGTGTAGGATCTGGCATACTCAAGTTAGAAATGTAATGTTCTAGCTACACTACTTGGGTCTGGGCAAGCAAAACGAATTTTCGTTGTATGTTGGGGTGCAGCCGTTTTAATAGCCATAGGAATAGTTTTAAAAAGTGACTTTGTTCTAATAGCTTTACTGCAGCTCCTAACAGTGTTACTAAACTATTGCTTCACAATATTAATAAAATATGTGTGCACTAGGAAAATATTACTCCGAGCTGGCATTGCATATAATTTGTCTTATACACAAAATGAAAAATTTTTAAGCATTTTTTTGGCACTTGTACTTTGTATTTGTTGATTTTTTTTGAGTACTCAATGTGACTATTATTGTCTGAAAAGTGCATGTGAGTGAATTATGTAAGAGAAAAACTCGAAAGCTATTTCTGCACATGTGAGCAATTTAGAGAACTTGCAGGGCTTCTTATGATGATGCCACATAATAAAGGGGCCCTGCGACACCATTTGGGCATGAATTTTTCAGCGGTTCTTTATACTTTCTCAGAAAGAAATCAGTCCAGTTTCTAAATGATGCATTTTCAGAACAATGAACGCAGCACTTAGCCTGTGAACGAGGCTATGGTACGCCAGCAACTAAAGGTTAAAAGGTTGACAGGCGGTGGGCACCAGCATTGCCGTAGAACGCGTCTTGCATACAAGCTGAAAAGTGACCCAGTTCGAAGCGTATGTGTGTATTTTACAAAGTGAGACCATGGGAGCGTCTGCTGCCTCTCGCACGGGGTTCGTAGTAACCATCTTAACGACGCCGTCAGAAAGAGCGGAAGCGAGGTATTGTGTGAAGACCACAATGAGGTGACATTTCCAAAATGTCTTTACGAGACGCGCGCTGTGATTGAAAGCGATCTGGAGTGAAGTGCGAAATAGAACATTTTTTTCGTCGTCTGCTCGAGTTGAACTTTGAAGACTCATAACTTCACTCTCCGTGCACCAATTTCCATCATCTTGTTGCATTCGTCTCGGTAATCATGGCTACACGCGTTCCGATGCTAAAGAAGGCTGTCCCAAAAGTGTCGTGGGACCCCTTGAAGCAGTTTACTTTGGCAACTTTTGTTTGTTACCGTGAAAAAATGCAAGCTTTTTATTCACTTTCAATTTTTCATTTTTTCCTTTTTAAATGTTTTCCACACGCGCATGCAATGTTCACTCAACACTCGACCAATGGAAACACTTAGTTTTCTCAACCTTACCAGCCCTATATTTTAGGTGTTGTATGTGGATTAGTTCGGTAAAGTTTTCATTGCACATTGGCTGCATTCAAGTTCAAAATGTAATTCTGTATTTTGATTGTGGAGGAGGCTGGTCAGAAAGTTTTTCTTGGCAGTAACCTTAGAACCAATACCTGCAGGTATTGTTGAATCTATTAAGCTGCTCTGTTCGTGATAGCTGGTCAGCTGTACTCTAGTGCAACTGTGTACAATTTAGACTGGTGAAAGTGTGCTGTTCTATTTTTGCAGCGCTATCGATGCTTTTATTTAAGTCTATTGTTGAGCTGTAATGATTATATGGATTCACATTTTTTAGTAGGAATGCACTGTGGAATACTTTATTCAGTTTATTAGCTCTTATTAGGTCTTTAAATAAAGATGTCGCTGCAAGTACACAAGCGAATAGCATGTAAACATGTTAACTGAAAGTGAGGTGATGTATGACATTTGGTGTGCACATTGAAAAATGTTGAGGAACTACAAAAGCTATGCTTTTTTGGTTGGGAGGTGTGCTGTTTGATCAAGACGTTTTTTGTCTTGTGCTTTGCTGGCTTTATGACGGCACACTGCAGTTCCAGCTAGTTTCTCATAAGCTAAAATTTATTTGACTCCCATCGTTACTCCATTGATAGGTGTCAGTGGCAGACATTATAGACATGAGCAGAGCTCAAATTTTAGCTGATGTATGCTCTTCGGGCATTCATTCTTGCTCTTGATACACCATGACAAATGCAATAGTGTGGCATCAAGAAGTAGTTGTACTGCTGCAATTTCTAGAGCACACAAGACGTAAGCGACTAAATTTATTGTATGTTAGTTTTCTGGCACGTTTAATACTTCGGCATAGGCTTTGCTATGTTGCCTAAAATATTGTTCAAGGTATTTAGAACTATTGGGTATTCTTACATCTGACTTGGGTATGGTGTAGTTTCTGTAAATACGAGCACATTACAGTCTGGACTAATCGATTTCTATCACTGTTCCCATCTAGGATCATAAATCAAGACATCAGCAAATATTAATACTGGTAAGGATTCGCTGCTAGTTTTGTATGCTAAAGAGTGTTGCACCACATTTGTTGTAGAACTGAAGCACTTAGTATAATAAAAAGCACATATAACATGAAATAATGTTCACTTAGTATGTCGTCTTGAAAATTAACATATTGGTTAACTATTGTGTGTATTGAATGGGGGCATTGCTACACCGGATTATGGTGCCATGAAACAAGCTGAGGATTCTGACATTTACTGAACGTATGTTTTATTCATTGCTTTGAGAAGCTGGTGCTTTGTGCAAAGGGGGGAGAGGCCTTATGAACAAGAAAAGACCCCGAAAACAGCAGTTTAGTGGCAGTATCCCCTTAATGCCGTCAATTTTAATGGCATCTGCTTGTGATGAGAACTTTTTTACAGAAATAGGCTGCAGTGCATCCAAAAATATCGAAACTGAATTTTTATAGGGCTACAATAAAGGTGATAATACTTTAAAATAAGTCTCTGTTTTTTCCAATAACAAACCTGATTGATATGTAGGTTTTAATGTTCCAAAACCACCATATGATTATCCAATAATAAATCTTTTGTAGTGAATAGTGCAAATAGGGCCTTCAAAGAATACTTTTATTAATTTTGACTCTTTTTAGTGTGTTCGTTTAAATAGCGCCTATCATCTCTCTCGTTCTGTCCTCAACTTAGGGTATCAATACATCATGTACTGCAGCGCCTTGTTCTGGGTCGGCATGATGAATATGAGCTACAAACCTCTGTAGGAAAGATAGTTGACTATACAATGAGTTGACAATTAGTACAAAATATATTTGGTTACATTGAATCGGCTTTAACTTGAAGCTCGTTTACTATATGAACCCCGCTTGGTTGTCTTGACCACACACATTGCACACACGTAAACTGAATCCACATTGAACATATTTTAAACACTGAATGCTTGCAGCCTTGTACATTGTGCGTACTGCTGGCCATGTTTAACGAACATCACAGACTCTCCTTTTTTTTTAATGACCGATGATAGGTTTCATTGCCTGCTAAAACCTGACCAAGCCTACTGTTGAAGTTGAGCTTTTTTTGTGTGTGTGTGCGCTTTGAACTGAAGAATGGCACCCACATAGAATTCACCTCAAAGGCGTTAAAAAAGGCTGGTATCTGGCGTGATCAAATCAACATAACAGATGCCCAGTTAGTGTTGTGCACGGTGCTATTTTTATATGGCTCATGGTGTAGCTAGCAGACCCACATGGTTTAGGGGAATGTGCCTATAAGCTGCTCAGAAACCATATTACGATTTACTGACATGAACATTCGCATAAGGAAACTGACATACATGACATTACCCTCAGAGGAAATGAAACACACACATGCGCTCGCGAAACACATCTACTGCTGATATTTTTTGTGTAGTGAAGAACATGTGGTGGCTGTCAATCCTGCAGTGTGCATGTATGACTACATGACTCCGTTGGCTTAATGTTCCTGTAGACCAGCAATGGGCCTGATTGAGTAGATTGGCAAAATGCCGATGAGAGAAGCTCATTTGTAAAGCTGCCATGTTTATTCTGTACCACAGTTGCCAACAGAACATTCGCGTTCGGCCAGACACTGCCACTCCTTGGGGAAAAGATAAAGGAATATGCACACAGTGTTAAGAAAATCGTCCACACAAAGCAGTTCACTGATGAAAAGTTGTGATCATCGAACAGCTGCAAGGTCGGGTCGTAAAATCGGAGAGCTGACGAGGCGGCCTTCCGTTTCTTTTTTGGTAGCACTGCATTCGAATCAAATCACAATGAGCCTATTATAAAGTCGTGTATACAAAAGTTGCATACGTAATAGTTGGACCAATAGCCTTTGTGGTTAGTAGCTGGTCCAATACAGAAAATGCATAAATCTATCAACGCACATGATTGTTCATGAAATGATTGATTTTGCGAATTTCAACGATGTACAATCTACATATGAAGGTGATTACAATTCACTACACAAGAAAAAGCGTTTGCAATAAAGGTTGAAGTTGCACATAGTTTTTTTTTTTTTTCTAGAGGCACAGTGTTCCAGGTTTGAGCTCCGAAGAATTCCAACTGTCATTTGCCATAAACATTGTTGCAGGGAGGAAGATTTAAATTTACCTGACTTGTTTGCCTGGTGTTTGCACGCGGAAAGTTGAATATGGTGTTGGGCAGTGGATAGTTTGTGTACAATATTTTGTGAACTAGGCAAGCTACCTTACAATTTCTTAGCGCCATAAATGAGAGAATATGAAGATCATTAAATAGGATGGTGAGAAGACTGTGGGGCGGTACCGGTGGTTCAGGACTTGGCACTGAGAGTGGTTGAGGACATACAATATTATCATAGTCAAATGATGCTCTGGCTGGTGCGTCTTTGAAAAAAAACACGAGTTGCGTGTGATTACTGTGCTTCCTCTAGGTGTCTTGATTTGCGATTCATGAATACTGATGATTGTATAATGGCCTGGCTCATAGTACGAAGTGAACTTGTCATGTCTCTCTTGCTTACGTGACTGGTTGACCAACACTGAAATGATGTGCTTGAACGTGCCTTTGTGCATCAGGATCTTGTTTGTCGTATGCCCTTTTCTCAAGTGTAGTTGAGAAGCACAACTTTGCGAAGTCTTTAGTTTCTAAAGTAGTTGCTGTTTCAGCTTAGCAAGGCAAGATATTTCTCATTGGCCTGCCAAACAGCAGTTCATGTGGCGATCTTCCTGTTGTGAGGTGTTTCGAAGATCTGTATGCCACCAAGAAAGTCTTAAGCTTGACTCTCCAGTCTGTGTTTTCGAGCGGACTTGTGTGAACATGCTTTTTTCAAAGTTCTCATCGATAGCTCATCTTCACCATTGGCTTGAGGCCACAAAGGTGCGATATAATGGTGGCAAAATTCCAGTTGTTTTGAGAATGCGGCAAACTCTGTGCCTTGAAACGGCAGTCTACTGCCACTCTTTATCAGTACAGGGATTCCAAACTGCCAAACTATCTGTCGCAGCCTAGGAAGCACATTTCTTGCACTTGTGTGGAATGTCCAACTTTCACCACCAGAAATCGTGAGAAGTCATGTATCACCACCATAGCATATTTTCCATTTGGGAAGGGGCCTCAAAAGTCGATTGACACTTCTTGCCAAGGGCCATTGGATGTTTTTGTGATGGCTAGTGGTTCTTACTTTGTGGAATAGTCTCCGCTCGCGTCTCACTCTCGACTGTTCGCTGGCTGAGCGCCTCTCAAGAACATCCGGAAATGTGCGCTCAAGATGCCGCTGTGAAACGCCGAGCCGAGAACTCTGTTTGTTTTGTTACTTCATAGTATTTTTTAACCGTGCATGCTAGCTACTAGAGCTGGAAACCGATACCGCGTTTCTGGACGGAAAAATGCCACGTGTGGCGAACGGCCCTATTGGCTGCACGTTGTAAAAAAAAAAAAAAATTCTTCTGATGCTGGGCTCTCGCGTGTGAAATGCCGTTATGGACGCTTGGCAATGCATTCGCATTTCCTCTTGATTCCCCTCAGGGTGGTGGGGGCATTCTTTTTTCTCTTAACGTTTGTTTGGTTTTGACGATTCCTTCATTCCTAGCAGTCGCAAGCATCATTGCCTGTTTCTGTAATGTAGTCGGAACAATCATACGTGTCCCACGAATAACAATACCCTCGGCCGTCTTTGTTAGTTCTGCTTTTATGGATGCAAAGGCTTAGTTGAACATGGAATCGGCTGCTTGGTTTTGGGTTCTGGATGGCATTGATCAGTAACTGGAGCTGATGATCTGTCTTAGTTGGATCGGCAATCTTTTGCACAGAGGAGGACTTCGGGGTGTTGTAGCACTCAATGAAGTTTACGTATTCATTGTGCACTTTATCGACGTGGGCACACACTCGTCTCCGGAAACTCATGCCTGGAAACGTAACCTGAAGGATTACTACTTCCTGCAATGTGCTGCGTTTTAAACTTCTACGGCTGGATGCGTATTGTGAGGTGCTAAATGCGGGCATATGGTGAGGATCGCGGATTTCCAAATATGCTGACTAGAGGCTTGTGGTCCGTTGGCAAAAGGAAGTTACACCAGAAAGATTTAGGCGGAAATGTTTCATTGCCCATACAGCTACTAGCATCTCGCTGTATTTGGGAATTGTGACTTTCAATGGAATTGGGTGTTCCACTTGCATAAGCTACAACGCCAATGTGTCCATCATCAGGCTGTGTAAGGCAGCCAGCTCGTTTGGACTTGGATCTACCACCAGTTTTGTAGGGTTAAGTGGGTCAAAGTAGGCAAGAGTGGAGGCATCGGACGTTGCTTGGTTTAGGCTCTCTAGAATGTTTTGCCGTTTTGTCCATTCCCATGTGGCATTCTTTAATGTCAGTTCATGTAGAGGCTGTGTGAGGTGAGCAATATTTCTTGGAAACCTGCCTGAATAGTTAATCATTCCCAGCACATGCTTCACTTCTTGTGATGACTCTGGCATTTTGATTTGTAGGAAGGCTGCTATTTTCTTGGGATCAGGACAAACGTCATATGTAGAAAAAAAAAATCTGAAAATGGTCAGTTCACGTTGTTAAAAGTGACTACTCTTTTCGTTAAGTGTCAATTTAGTTTTGTCCAGACACAAATGTCGCTAAGATTGAGAAAATTGGGGATTCCATTGAGTATACTTAACGGAGTATAATTAACGAATGGTATTGTGAAAATTTTCCGCTGCTGATGCTAAAGTTAAGGCGTTTGTATCGATACGAGCCAACATGTGTTGGGGGAAATGTCGTGAGCTTCCTTGAGGGTGCATCGAGTTCCAGTTGATGATATCCATTCTTCAAGATTTGTGAAATACTGTTGCTCATTCATTTAAGGCAACAATGATGTCGTCCACTGTCGGGCACAGATGTTCGTTTGGTAGCAGTATTGACCACACGCATGCCAATACAGACGGGGATTTTGTCAGGCTGATGTGGTTTAGCCTTAGCTACACCCACAGTGTAGGTCCAATGGCTGGCTCATTGATGTCTTTCAACAAGACGCATTCAAGTTCCATTTCTGTGGCATCACATAAGGCAAATGGAATACGCCTGCGTGGTTCTGCAACAGGTGGGACGTTCACAAAAAGGTGGATGTGCTGGTTCTTTATGTTTACTACTCCGCTAAACAGCTTTGGGAATGCTTCCGATTGACTTGTCACCTGGTTGCTCATGAACTTGGTATATGATCTGATAAAGTTGCAAGTTGGATGCTGCTGTGAAGCACTACAGTGGAGTGCAGCATCCAGAAATGACGAAGATGTCTTCTTCAATGCACTAGTCTTTGTATCTTATTGTGATAGCAACTTTGCCTCGACCTTGTTGTTGGAATGATGCTTTGCATGGAAATGCTCTGATGCATGTTGCCTAGAGATTCGCATTTGCGACAGAAGCTCTCAAAGTAGATTTTACCAACAATGGACGCAGTTGCACCTGTGTCGATAATAAATATGACTGGCAAATTGCTGATGGTATAGACAACTTATGGAGATGAGCCTGCTGAAGTGGAGTCGGGGAAACAAAGGCATACTTGTCGCTGCTTGAACCCGACTCAAAAGGAGGCAGAGTGTTCTTTAGTGCTTGGAACACTTGTTACTGCAGACTTCCTGTGAATGCCTGTTTGGAACGTTTTCACAAATCGCTGCTTGCACCATTTTCTCAGTTGAGCGACAAAAGGTGCAAAGTGACTAGCCTTGTTGCATGCATGTCGTTCCGTTTGCTGGACAATATGATCGCCCACTTTGATAATGCACGAGTTCGATGGGGTTCAGGGGTTTTTTGTGGCAACTTTTACGAGTCTTTGTTGAGCGCCGTGTTGTTGTTCATACTTATGCACTGCAAACGCCGCTGCGTTGCCATAGTTCTTCTTGATTTCGGATACATCTCGTTCCACATCCTCGAAGGTTTAGTCCAGCAAAGTAAAGGAGTGAAGCATGGCATATTTCTGAAAACGAGAACATGTTGTGACAAGGATGTTTTGATGCCTCAGCGTCGATGTTCTTGAAGTTGCAGTGGTGAGAAAGTTGTCGCAGACACGCGTAGAAGGCGTCCAATGATGCCTAGAGGTTTTGTTGAGCTTGTCGAGACTTGTGTATCGCAAATGTTGGGTTCATTGGCAGAGCAAAATTCATTGGCAGAGCACCCAGTATTGCTCGTGCGGCATTGCACCCTGGCGTCCGTGTGGTTCGAGTCAGGTTTGTCATGCAGCTTGGGTAGAGCTATCGGGAAATGAACGGAATATGTTATATTGAATTGTTTGCATAGCTCGCTGCTTACATATAGCGAGGGGGCTCCAGCCTACTAGAACGAGGACAACGGTGTGTTGTCTGCCCTTCTGTTCTCGTCGTAGACTTCTTCGACGGCACAGTGCAGGAGAAACGCTTTCTTTCGTGCATTCGCTGTGATGTCGCATGTGAGAAGAAAGTTCTCGAATATTTCAATCCACCTAGTCTGTTCATGACCAGTATTGTTGTCCGTAGCACGGAGGTCGAAGCTTGGAAATCGCGAGAGCATGTGCACCATGGTTGCGATTGGTGGCTGCCACTGTTGTTGAACAATGATGTGACCAAATAATGGCCGTATTGATGGTTACTCTTCAAAATAAAACTCCTGACACCATCTTAGTGTTCCTGTAGATAATCTATGGGCCTGGTTGAATAGATTGGCGAGGCGCCAATGATACGAGCTCATTCACCATAGTTGCCAACAGAATATTCACGTTCAGCTAGACACGGACACAACAGTTGATTCGTCAAGTTCCTTCAGCACTTGAGTCCTGTTGTTCAAAAAAGCTACCAGGCATTTTGCTATTTGTGTACGCTTCACATTCAGGCCAGAGTAGTTCTAGAGGTGTGGTGTCACTTATTGCTAGCATGGCAAACTGTTTGCACGAACTTAAAGTCACAAAGCAGTGATTCGAGGCATGATCGATGGCAGTAGTGAAGCCCTAGAGTAAAGCAATGCACAGACATATATATGTGGGCTCTTCTTATTCATTGTGGTTCTAGCAGTAGCGGCAGGAGCATTAACCTGCTGGTGAATCGAACACTGTTTTTACGCTATGAAAGTGGCAGAATATTGACCGGATATTCGATGAGTGATTCGTACTCTATTATGTTTGATGGGTGAATGCTCACTTGTGTAAAATCAATGCTACCGTACCTATGAACGGCTACGCTTGGTATTGCGCAATGGGCATGTCCGGGACGTGTCGTGGCCCGTCCGATTAGTGTGAGCTTGGCTGAACTTGACCATTAATTAGTCCAGTTGGACTCGCGTTAGGATTAGCCTGACCTCTGCCTGAAATGGGATTAAAGCTTTCTTGACGCAGCCTTAGTTCATTCATAATATGGCCTTGGCTCATCCCCGAAATGGGGATAGCCTAGAACCTAAATTTACTGCCCAATTCGAGCATTGATATGACACATGTCTAAAACCACTTCCAAAATGGACTTACCCTACCTCCAATATTTAAGTGACACCCCCTTCACCTTTTCCACGGTGCCGCGACGCACGCGCCCCTTTATGGCCTCTTGATCTCGGAGGCCTTCGTTCTACCAATGTCTGTTCTTTCGGCCCCTACCAAAATGCCAGAGGCAGCGCAGAAAAATGGAAAAGGTAGACTCACTCGCAACATTGAGCGCCCTTTCAAAAGCAGAGTTGTTTGTATGAAAACAGACCTGTCCCACCTGAAATACACGGCTCCTGCACATGGGTTTTTGGGTGGTGTTCTGGTCCACTACCCTGGACTTCCTTTCTGACGCAAACTTACTGATAAAAGACATTTTAATACATGCGGACCTATACCTTACGAGCCTGCAGATGCGAATCTCACGTCTTTATAGCGTCATGTCTGCATGGACGATATTGTTGTAACGAATTAAGTAGGAATGCTTGGAACAGCGTCAACAGTTCAGATGAGTTCAAATTTGCACAATGATCAAGTACACTACACCAATTTTTTTAACAAGTTTCATAGACTAGCTGTTTGTGTGTTGCAACATGCACATATCGAACATCATTTCTAGTAATGTGTGAATGGCCTGCTGCTGCGCATGCCCCTTGGAGACCAGCACTGTAAAGTTCAGAGAAGTTTAGGGCGACTGCCGCATGACGCTTCTGATGTTGCACGTTTGTACCACACGCAATATGAGCGACGTCGTTCGTGCTTCTATCACAGACAGGGCTGACTTGCTGGAATTTATTATTTGAAGAAAAAAAAACGCATTATAACGATGAACAAAATTAAACACGTGTTTAGCACAAAATACCATCATATCTATTTTTATCACCGTTTAAACTCGTCAGTGACAATTGCTGGGGTCACTGACGAGATGCCCCTCAACCAGGATATGATTGAGATATGCCGTAGGGGAGTGTTCCGGAAATTTCGAAGGCCTGGGGTTCTTTAACGTGCACCTGAATCTAAGTACAGGGTCTTCAAGCACTTTCACCTTTCATCGAAAAAAAACAGCTGCCGCTGCCGGGATTCGATCTCGCAACCTTAGAGTCATTCGGCAGTCCAACACCATAATCACTGTTGCGAAAACTCGTGTCATACGTGTCGTTTATCGATAGAATGTATGCGACCGCGTGATTCATTGGGAGTGGTGGCTCCTGTTTTTAAGATTTGTGTGCATAACATTGGTTTCAGAGTCTGAGACGAGGTCGATATTTCACGAAATCGCTACTACAGGATTACGAGCTTTCAAAATGTGGGAAAAATGATGCAAAATGGCTGGAAACAGAGGATAGAGAATGGCGTTCGTGTTGCAGCCCCGTTTAACTTAATTTTATGTTACGGCAGCACGTTTTTCTGTGCCGTTATAGTAAAAAATAAAGGTTGCCTGGCAAAAACCTAACTCTCCATGTTCAAAGCATACATTTGCGATATAGTTGCATGCAGTAATAGTCCATTGCATGTGTGGTAGCTAAATGGGAAATCGGAGCACTACAAGTGTCTTTACGCAACCGGAGTTTTGCTGATAAACAATGCCGTTGCACTGCCCCTGTGAAGGGTTCTGCGAAACAAGGCTCTGCATGCGGCACATTTTCTGGGAAGACTTTGGCTTCAGGAACGTGTGACCCTCAGGTGCACGCAAGCAATGTATTGTGAGAACAAAACTTCACGCGTTTTGTGCACCATAATAGGAGACGGAGAAGCAAAAAAAAAAAGTTTGGGGTGCTTTGGGGGAAAAGGGATGCCATTCAAAAACATTGACATTCCGTGGAGTTTTTTTTTCGTAGGTACACATCCTCTTAATCACAAATTGTCACTCGCGCCCTGTGAATGCGTTCATGTGCCTCTGGCAGCTATGTGTCTGACGGAGAATGCAGTTATAACCAAAGCGTCGCATGTCGCGCTTTTTCTGTTTGATTCATTTAGCATACTTGTGGAGCTTTACAATCTGTCCCAGCCATAATCGCACTTGTGTATCGTTCGCACGGTTGGTTTATACGCTCTCCTCGCACACACACAGTCCATGATAAATAAGTAATTAGCCATTTAATTCGAGATTATGGTGCACATGGACGTTGGTAATTAAAGATGTCTTAATTTTGATTGATACCTTGTGTTTCAAGATCGTATCGGTGCTTCGGTACCCCAATTTATGCAACCAGGAGAAGCAGTCTCTACAGCCCCATGTGACGTAGCTGGTTCCGTGTAGCGGCACGCAGTCTCGTCCTGTAGAGCAGCTCCCTTTGCCGCGCTATCGGCTACGTGACGCGAGAAACTTGATGCCACCACCCGCTTTTGCTGGATGCGAGAAGAATAAACTTGGTTTCAAAAATGAAGTCCGTGGTTTACGCGAAATGAGCGTACCGAGTGTCTCGTGCAATATCTCGCAGTGCGACTGATTCGCAGCACAAAATGGAGCTGCTTTCCAATAATTGTCGTTAAATATTCACTAAACGCGTACCACTGTTGTAGTAAAGTTAAAAATTGTTTTTTTTTTTTTCATCTATAAAAATTGTCCCAGAGAAAGAGAGCACGTTTGTCCAAACAGTGTACGCATAGTCTTTTTGTATTAAAGCGAGTGATGTTTGAAGTCTTGCAAAATGAGCTATGTTGAATTAGCGTGAAAAGGACAGGCCAGATTTTTTGTGTCCGTTTAATTAGCACTCATCCAGCATCGTCAACATGCAGGGCCAACTATAGCCCAACTCACTGTCAATGCTACTGAGTTGATGGCAGCTGAATAGTGTAGACACCGTACTAAAAAAAATGCTATACAGGATACTATACGCAGCCCGTAGCGTCGTCATCTGGTTTTCTTGAAGATGGTATGGCTCGTTGCTACATTTGAAATACGAACGTCATTCTCACTGGAAATTTAAGCGTGATCATTTCTATGCCACAATTGACGGCGCCACTGTCCTTGGGGCGTAGCTGGGAAATTTTTGAGAGGGAGAAATATTTTTTTCAGCATTTGCCAGTTTGATCGATCGAAGCCCATTGGCGGCCGTTGACCGGTCGGTCAGATGCACCAAACACTTCTTGGTAAAAGCTTCGCGGAATGGCCGAATTCGCCAAGTGACTGTAGTCTCTTATGAATTTGAAAATAGTCATTGCGTGACTACCCATTTTTGTGGTCGGTCTCGAGGTCTGCCACTATTTCCTACTTTGCTCTTATGCAAGCAGCCGACACCTTTATTTTTGAGCGCATGACAAAGATTTTCTCACATTGCTACTATGTCTGTTTTTAGCTCGACAGTGTGCTAGGTCATCTGATGAACTCAATATGCCCTTTTCGGTTTTACTTTGACATTTTTTTTTTCAGCATTTGTCATTGGCCCATCGCACTCTGCTGGTGTTCTTAGCTGCGAACCACTGCACTGCCCTTACGAACGTGTCTTCATAATTTTGGCTTCATTTGCCGAAGGAGATGACCAATTCCGTTCTCTTAATGACATCACGCAAACACACCCACTGCCTTGCAATAGGACTTGCATTACAAGATAAGACTTGCGAGGACCATCTGCTGTTTAACAGGATGCGATTTGATACTGCAGTAGAGAACAGCGCGTCGTACTTAGTCACCTCACAGGGAACAACTCGACTTAGGCATTTATCCTGTGCATTGTGCCTCACTTGATCGACAGTGGCATTGCCCACAGTAGTTGGTTACATCGTACATTTCGAATCTTTTTCTATGCGTCGGCCGGTGCGAGAGTGGTACACACGTTTCTGGACACTGTTCTTCAGCTGTTCAGAGCCTCCCCGCACTGCGAGTGGCGCGCACACGTTCTCATTTTTGTCCAGTGTTGCGAGCAGTCAGCACGTCGAACACAACTACATCCTGCTTTGTTGAGCGCAATAGTCGTATACGCACCCTGTACACTGCGCGGGAAAGGTGCGCCCTCTCCCGTGGTTCCTCTCGTCGCTGGACTTCGCCAGAGCCAAGGTCAACGCCGCGCAACCGGCCCGTCGTTGCCACAGCATCGACCCCTCGTAGCAAGCCAAGTGAGGCGTTCGCCTTGATCTCTTCACGTGGCTTTAGGGGCGGCTACATGCGACACGTCACAAATCTCGGAGTACAAACAGTCTTGCGCTTTTCGCTCTCGACCAAAGAGCACATTTACTATCAAAGGGGCACCAAAGGGACGGCTACACATTGCGCCGCACGTGTCTCAATAAACAGTGGATGGCCTCAACCTGTACATGTTGGTCACATTTACACATTATTAGCATGGTGAAATCTACCCTCTACGTATTCGTTCTAGGTGAACAGTGCGGTGAAATGAGTTCACGGTGAAGTAAAAATATCCCAACCTGTCGCTTTCATTCATATAATCTGCACAAATTACAGCAGACCGTACACGCCAAGAACACGCCATTCAGTCCACGATATTTCAATATGTGGACAGCGTACACATATGGTGTGATTCCTCCGAACACGCGATTTTGAGACCTTAGGTTCACATCGATTAATTGCAAATCTTCTCTAGGCAACTAAAGATTTACATATAGATGGCGACAATTCTTTTTCGTGCACATTCAGAACATCTATGGCCACAGGGAAATCATGTTTCGCGAGAAACAAGTAATCGGGGTATTGGAACATTCGGAGCCGAAATCGCTCGACTCGTCGAAATTATTCTGGAAGATGCATATGCCAAAGATGCCAGCTACGCTCGACCCGATACAGATGCTAGACGTTGCACGCACTCGCCCTCCCTAAGCCCCCTTCACAACAAGCCAAGAGAAACGCCACGCTTATGCATAAACAATAATTCGTCATGCTGTTCTGTTCTAAAACTGATTTAATCACTCCGGCATGCGGTAGAGATGTTTTCGACAATAGTAAGCATACCTTTGTGATCCCTTCGAGATTGTGCCCTTGTAAAATGCCTGCAACTGCTTCCGAAACGGATGTCTTCTAACGGGTTCCGAAAATCTGATAAGACAGATGCTTGGGCGAGTTGGTGATTGGGGATCAACATTTTTGCACAGCGCAAGACTGCGAGGAGTTGCGACGTAATTCCAAAAGAAAAGAGAAGGACAGAAAGAGCGGTCTTTCTGTCCTTGTCTTTTAAAACTTTTGTATTTACGTCGTAACTACTCGCAGTCTTGCGCTGTGCAAATATGTTGATTCCTAAAATCCGTTCATCCGGCTGTAGTGCTACGCTAATGTCTAGCGCTAATGTATGGCCTGTATGTGGAAAATTGGTAGAAGTTCTGCAATCCTTCTTTCAGGTGGTCACAAAAATTTCTTGTTACAAAGAGATACTCGATGACCACCGCAAGCCTTGTGAAGTAGGGATAAGAACCGTGGACAATCTGGATATATATATATATATACATACATACATACATTATCGCAAGGGAAATTACAAGAATGGCCATGAAAAACGCGCAAGTCTATTGAGATCACTTTTCACGGCAGAAATAGGCGAGCAGATCTGCCTCGATTTGTGCATGCTGTACAAAGCTCGTTTGTAGACAATTGTGCAAAAGTGATATGATAAATGAAGTAGCAAGGGAGAATGAACCCATAGTTGAGCTCACTGGCTACAGAGGTTCATCTCAAATATTCATGCACAGCTGTTTGTTCACACACCAAATGTGCAGCAATGTGCACACATCAAAAGGGACAATTGTCGAGAAATCAGTTGCACAAGCGCTGCCCCCATATTCTATTGCAATTCGATGGAACATTATCGCAAAACTGACTAATGAAGCAAAATGCAGCAATTTTGATCCAAGTTCAGTTCCCCGAGAACAAGCTTATAGTGGCAGTAGGAAACCTAGCTATGTAAAAAAAAAAAAAAAAAGCTCAATTCAGGTGATAAATTAAGAGACAAATGTCGAAATGTATCCCCTAGCTACACAAATAATAGCTGTAAAGCGCAAGTCCTAACCTTCAACAAAGGAAATGTTGCACAGCTTGAAATTGGGCACATAGTTAAGCGAACACAGGTATGGCCATATCACTAGCGCTCCTCTGCTATTCATGACGGTCACATGAATACCTCCTAAAGAATGACACATAGCATCTATGACGAGTTTCAAAGTGCACCGACGATTCATCGGAAATATTCACTCGGCACCCCGTGGTGCGATTTGTTAACGTTGCCGACCCACACGCGCACTCAATTTCCCAACAGCTTCACATAGCCTATTAGGTTACGCAACCTATTAACGTAGTATAACAATTTGTTTGCTTAAAAGCCGCCTTGAAAAAGACAAAGAAAAACTAGAATGTATGGCATCTACTTTTATTCATAGAAAAACGGCGAAGAAAGTTATCAATACTGAAGTCATAATTTAGTTGGTGTAGCACTTGTTTGTAAACTTCTAGGGTAACTATAACCTGAGAAAATTATGAAGGGGAAGTTTGTTATATGCGTTATTACCTTATAAACGACAGCGTGAAAAGGCGAAAACTTGAGTACACTGTCCGGCGACAGAGAGCGAACACATTATAGTTAGGCGTGAGTGACGCACTACCGAGCTTTTCGATTCTATGCGAGCTGCTGTGTTTAAAGAAACAAAGAAGGGGAAATATAGGCCAGAAGTCCCAACGCGTGCGTCGAGAAAGTCGAGGCGAAGTGTCATCACAACATTGAGAAAAATGCTGAGCTCTTCGCCATAAAAGGTGCCTTTCACTATCATGCCCTGAAAAGTTCGCAACTAATAGAAGGACGCATCCAGGTCCTCGTCATGTGCATACCTGTGCGAGAAACATCGTGATGATTTCTTATCCACATATTTGTCGCAGGGACATGGAAAGCACGTGAAACATGTGTAACTTCCAATTTCTTACGTGGCGCACACAGTTAAAATTTATAACAACTCCGCCAAGTGGCCAAAAAAGATTTTATGCGGTCAGTTTACTGAAATCTGGTCAACTAATAAAAATAGTTTCGCTCATGTGTGTTCAAGTGGGAATGAAAACTATGGTCTTACGTTTGTTTGAACAGCGAAATAATTTCTGCATGAATGAAGCAGTTACTGGTGAGACATGTCGCACAAGCAATTCGTGATACAAAGCAACACATTTCATTTTGATTTTATAATTTTTTGGTCACTCGAATACAGAGTGCAACAAAAATTAACTTACCATGACAGTAACCTGTCGTTTACGCAGATTCCTCAAATCCATAGAAAAGTAATCGCACGTCAGTGTCGTGTTCATCACTTCAGTATAGAAGAAAAAAACTTCACTCGCAAGACGATGCGTGCATATCGTCGTTGAGAATCTAACGGCATTAGGCCTAACAGTCATTCCACTGCTGCATACTTGCATTTTATGGGGCCCATGAGTTGTACGTGCAGTGAAATGCAACTTTTTCCCAGCTGCGTCCATAGTCTTGAAAATCACGACACAAGCGAACAACGAAAAACAGTACATGACTGACGCGCGTGACCGCACAAGCTGAATCGACGAGCTTAACATAGCCGAGTTTGAGGCCCGCGTACTTAGATTTAGGTCCTCATTAAATAACCCCAGGTGGTCAAAATTCCCGCAGCCCTTCACTACTGCGTCTCGTAATCATATGGTAGTTTCAAAACGTTAAGCCCCAAACATTATTAATAGTATTGTGAGGAGGTTCATTGGGTGAGCCTACGAACAGGCGGAAGATTGGAGGGAGATAGCCACAGGGCGAGGAAGATGGTGGTGCTCGAGCGCCGATATCTAGGTGCCTTCTTCTTGTGATCATGCTTGTTCCCTGTTGTTGTCGTCATTCATTCATTATATTGTCCCCGTGAAGTAAGATGAAGCCATCCTGGCGATCTAACTGGTGGGAGCGAGCGGGTTGAAGTAAGGTTTCAAGCGGTCTTCGTGAACAACATCCTGTCCCCTCCGATGATGGTCATCAAACGGCGTAAGCGATTCACTGGCACGATTGACGGGTGATGTGTGCTCTATTACGCGGTATAAACCATGGTAATTTGAAAGTAGCTTGGTAGACAAACCAGGTGCACAGGGTAGTTGGTACATACAGTCGTACAAGGGTTCCAAGGGCGAACTTCGCGACCGGCGGGTGGTCGTCATCGCGTGCCTTTTCTGGCGTTGCTGGTCGGCCGTAGTAAACTGCTTCTCTAGTTGGCGGCATTCTTCGGCGTGCGGGCGGCTTCGGACATGGTCGTGCACTCAGATGCATCTGGTGTGTATGGTAGTAAAGTGTCGATTATGTGCGATGGTTGGCGACCATATAAAAGTAAGAATGGGGAAAAGCCGGTGGTGACTTGGGTAGTGCTGTTATGAACGTAGGTCGCGATTGGAAGAACCAGTTCCCAGTTTGTTTGGTCAGATGCAACATGCGTCGCGAGTATTTCACCCAGGGTCTGATTGAACCGCTCAGTCAAGCCATTCGTCTGAGGGTGGTAAGCAGTGCTCATCCGGTGTACCGTATGGCACTGGTGGAGAAGTGCTTGAATTGCATCGTATCGGCCCCGGTCGACGAGTTCGCGAGGAGGGCCATGACGTAGCTCAGAACGATTAAGGATGAAAGCTGTGGCGTCCTCAGCGGTCGACGTGGGAAGAGCTGCGGTTTCGGCGTATCGTGTCAGGGGATCCACAGCAACGATAGCCCGCCGGTTACCTGCCGTGGTCAATGAAAGTAGTCCATAAATGTCAAATCCGACGCGATCGAATGGGCGGTCGAGCTAAGCAGCGACCACGAGAGGTACTGGGCAGCGTGAACTTGCATGGTCGACGGCAAGGTGCGGGATCGGAGTTCCAGGGCGTAGGCGATGTGGGTACCCAGCACAATCCACCAATTGTAAGGAAGTCCATTAGGCGAGCCTAACGAACAGGCGGAAGACTGGAGATAGTCACAGGATCAGGAAGGTAGTGGTGCTCGAGCGCCGATCACGTGTTTGTTGTTCCCTGATGTTGTCTTCATTCCTTCATTGTAGTAGTATTGACACCAACGCTAAAGAGCTCAGGTGGAATTCAGTTGGACGATTATCGCTGCCAGTTAATACGTAAAGTTCTGGAAGCCCTCGAGATTGTTGACGCAATGTCATCACTACACACCTTTATCACTTTGCGCGTAACTTTCTTATTGCTATGAAAGAGGGCGCGCTCACGCTCGACTTCAAATTTCAATTTACGGTGGTTCATGCATGTGCGTGCATGCATTGACCAAATGACACCGATCTGCTGCTTGGCGAAAAAAAAAAGGGGGGTCTTTAAAAATCCGCCTTATAGCAATATTTCAAGTTCTAGTCGTATTCCTACTGAGGTCGACTTCCAGTGTCCGTATTGCGGACGGCTAAGAAGATACAGTCGTAAACGACACAAATTATACAGAAGGCGACGCTTGAAAACGTCATCAAAAAACTGTCTCATAGCAGATTTTCCTGTCTCCATGAAATCCATCACGATGTTAATTTCTTTAGTCTGGCATGCGGACAGTTATGTCTATTAAAGATACGAATTATATATCTTTTGTGCTAGCTGGGATTGTGCATCTGGATTGCTGTAACTAGGGGGAAAAAGCACAAACTCACAATAGCTGTCATTTTTATAGCTCCCAAATTCAGCGTTAGAATCGTATACAAGCCTCTCGGAGGCGGTATTTTAAACATGCTGTTATGACACATGCTTTACGATAGGCTGGTCAGTAAATTTTTTTTGGGTGGAGGGTTAGTGGTGTTCGCTTCTCAAAGTGAAATGAAGTGTGTGTGCGTGTGTGCACGTGTGTGCACAGCTGTCAAGACACCAAACTGTTTAAAAATATAAAGACCTGCGAGGGGCAGGGCCTCAAGGCAAATTGTCAAACGCAGATATTCCATTATGAACAAAATATGAAGAAAAAAAGCTGTGACTTGTGACCGTGCCCTTGTTAAATGAAAAAAGAAACGTTACTCTGAATGATTTTATCGGGTCTTCTGTCAACTTATATTAGAAATGCACATGATTGATAAAGGAGTGAATAAAAATGTGTGAATTTCGTTAATCTTCGAATACCATTGCGCGCGGCTACCACTGTCCCTATTGGCAGGTTTAGGCTCACGCGATGACAGGATTTGCTGCCGTTTTTGTTGGTGCCGGGATAATCGCAATCGCCAAAACGACAGTCTCCGTTAATCAAAAGCGTTTCGAGGCTTTTCCGCCAGGGAAAAGACGCATGCACCGTGGCATCAGGAGAAAGGCAGAATCTGAGGACCGCGGTGGCTCATCAGCCGCTGCTTTTTGCTCTACGAAGCAATATTTTGCAACTTCATTTCAATATGTGGCGCTGAAAGACAAAAAAGTGGCCGCTGTGCACATTAGTTGAAGTTTTAACCGACTGTACATGATTTCTTTACTGCTTAGATCAGGATTTCTCAAGCGTGTTGGCGCCAGCGAGACCTGCTAAGCTACATTAAGTGCCAAAGAACCTTCTCCCCCGCGGCGAGCGTTTTTCATTTTTATTTTTAATTAATTGTGCAACCCACATGATGTGCACTGTTTTATTCTTTTTTAAGCCTTCCAATTTTTCACGTACACGAGCGGCACCTATTTTCAAATTGCCGAAATTCTCATGGTAGTAATATTAGGCCCCCGAGATTTAAGCCACCGCGCATCAATTTTCGGAGTCTAGCCCCGCCGCGGTGGTCTAGTGGCTAAGGTACTCGGCTGCTGACCCGCAGGTCGCGGGTTCGATTCCCGGCTGCGGCGGCTGCATTTCCGATGGAGGCGGAAATGTTGTAGGCCCGTGTACTCAGATTTGGGTGCACGTTAAAGAACCCCAGGTGGTCAAAATTTCCGGAGCCCTCCACTACGGCGTCTCTCATAATCAAATGGTGGTTTTGGGACGTTAAACCCCACAAATCAATCAATCAATTTTCGGAGTCTAGCTTGCTACAAATTGCTCATGGGGTTTATTGTGCAGCTCGCGCGTTTCTGTTACGCACTGAGATATTCCTCTTGACGCTTTGGCATGAATCATGAAGGTTGTCTAGATCGATCACACCTCAGGATCGCCATCCAAGTGAGTTGAGTGGGCGAGTGCGGAACCAGGGAAAGTTTATCAGTGACTCGCGGAACTCCAAGGGGGGGGCCTGCGAAAGCTACTTTGAGGACCCGTGGCTTAGATATAAAAAAAAATGGCAGCATATCTACGGGGTGAATGATGGAGAGTGGGGCGAAGCATCCATCCGTCTGTGTGACCGTCCGTGCGTCCATCTGCCCGTCCATGCGTCCGTCCCTATGTTCGTCCATGCATCCGCCCCTGCGTTCGTCCATGCATCCGCCCCTGCGTTCGTCCATGCATCTGTTTGTGGGTACGTTCATCCATCTAGTCAACACTCCAAGTACCACCATCTCGCATCTTTTAATATATTTCGCATATAGAAGCACCGCCATCCAGCGGACATTCCAAGGACTAATCGAGAGGTGGCACACGCACACTTTCTTACGGTTTGCGCTTCGTGTGTGCTTCCCATTTTTAACCATCCCGAGTTCATGGTGCATACTAGTTCACTGTATTCATGGGACTGCGGCCCGACGCTTTCTAAGCCTTTCTAAAACCAAGGAGGTTATGCCCTGCGAGTATAACGTAGCAACCCTTTCTTGTCAGATAGTGCTCAATGTACATGCCAATGGCTGCTAAGGGGGAATGAGAGGCATGAGAATTCGGCTTTTAGTTAACGTGCACGCTGCAAATTTTTTATTGTTCAACAACGCACAGGAGAAATCTCCCACCGGCTCCACCTCGCAGGTAAAAGCGTAAGACATGTTACGTGCTATGACGAGAGACGAACGGGTGCCGCGTTAAGGAGCCTCGCCCCTAAAAGAACAAAATGACTTAAATCATTCGCGTACACTTGCTCTATCGACCACACGACTTGGCCTCGATGTCTCTAAGCAAGAGGGAAACCATTTACAAGGTAACACATTTTGCGGCCGAGATAGCCAGTGGAGTCGATTCCCAAGAACATTTGTATATCATCTGCAAAATATCAACAGCGAATATAGCTGGGAAAGTATTTTAAATTCATTTTGAAGGTTGCTTGAGCCCTCGACTCCATCGCGCCATTGACACCCTCGGAGGGGACCCTGAGGTGACCCCCTACTTCTCTCACGTCACCGCGCTGCTGTCAACAAAACAAGTTATGAGGACGCCATAGCCGCCTTTTTTTGTCGTGTTTGTTGCCGCAGTCTATACTTTTTGGCGGCTGGTTGCGAGTGCGTGGTCGTGGCGCACGCTTAGAAAGATTTGTGTTTGGCGACACTGCAGTCCCATTTACTATTCGAAAGGAATTCATGATGGGGGGGACCGTGCGGAAGTGTCTGTGTGGTGACGTGGCCAAGATCTGCACACGCTAGATGGCGACAGTAGCACAGTAGCACCCAGTTTCTTGAGCTCTCTCGAACCGAAACTGATCGATAATGAGGAGCCTGTAGTTAATTATCGGTCGTGTGCTGCATCAAACGATGTGTCGTGTCATGACTAACAGGCCCCCAGCAACACATTGCAGCAGAAAAACGTGAGGCAAAAGTTTTTGTGCCAGTACCCCTTTAAGTGCCTCGCGCTATGCACGCGGCAATGTGTTCGGAAGGCGGAGTTGCCGACCGTCCGGCTCGTGACGCCATTCTCGAGTGCGCGCCCATTGGTGGATGGTTATGTGCATTCGCCTTTGAGGAGGAAATGCTTCAGACTTCGAAAGTTGTATCCGTCTATGAAACTCTGAAGCGTAAAAACTACCAATCAGTGAATATGGAATTTCAGATGACATGGCCATACGAGGTGCACATATACCAACATAGCGGAATAATGAATACCTCATGGACCGAATGCTTCGGTACATATTCAGGCAACGAAATATTGCCGTGATATCCCATACATTTTGGCCGTGTCCTGTTTTTGCTGTCGCAGGATGCAGATTATTATTATTATTATTAATAATATATTATTATTATTATATTGTACCACAAGCATAGATTTTGCGCTTTTATCGTTGCACCCATGCGCACTCGTTTCGATGCCCCGCATTACAGAATGTCAACTACCATCAAAGTCTTGGAAACAAGAGAGCGGACGCTATTTTGCGTTTTTTTTTTTCTAGTTGGTGTGAAGAGATTTTACAAGCACCAATTGCACCCGTTCGGGCGTCAGTATGTCGCACAACACCAAACGTCATGCCTGCGAGTGGTGGCCTTATTGAAGACAGTAGCGTGCACGTCGTCCTGAAAGTACCGGGCGTGGGGCGTTAAAGTGACGAGCAGTTTAGAACATTCACTCAAGGCACTTGCACCCAGAGGTGTTTCTTTCGATCATGGCTCCTCGACTAGATGTGTGAAAGCGAATCGGCGTAAAACGGGCTCGTAATTCAAGCGAAGAAATCGTCTCTTGAGTTTCTGAACTAAAACCAGCATTGTGTTGTTAGCTCGCGCGGCACGTGTAAATCGTTTCTTTGTCCGTAGCGCAATACATTGCATCGCAGGCACAACAAGGGACAATCATTAAAGCTCTGCAAGTTGCCGAATACAACATTATCCATGTTACAGTGTCTGTTAAGTATGAGTAGTGCATAACTCGATATTCTCTTCTTAATTTTTTCTTTTTAGTCGTAGTGGCTGTGCAAGTTCGGGTGCGCATTAGACTTGGTGCGTCCAGTCATGTTCCTGAGTTTTGGATCCTTGTTTTAATGCTCAAAATACTTCATTTCAGCGCATGTTGTGGGATTGCTTGAAGACTTACGAGTTTTGACAATTATTCTTACCACCACAGGCTGAAGGTATCGTTGTCATCGCATTGAAACTTCGCAGTTCACATGATCTACCAGAAGCAACTGTGTCTTGTGGCCAAATGCAACATGAAACAACGTAGCTGCTGCCACTAATGCTCTGCCGTATTCTTACGCTCAGTTTGTACAGCAACCATATGATTTGTTAAAATGGTGGCTGCTTGTTGAGCGATGGTCGGCTAGTGCGATTTCACCTTTTTGTTCTTATTTGACACTTTAGTTCGTGGAATTTCACAAAGCTTAAAAGGGTGACGAACGCTATAGCGACCGGAGATTATCAAGTGTGCTGCCTTATGCCGCTGACACACGGGCACCCTGAAGTCCTTTAGACAAGGGGACATCTTTTGGAAAGGCGTTCGGGCGCAGTGACACACGACAAAGGAGTAACTCTTTTTCGGCAAAGATCTTTTTCACAAAAGCAGATCCCGCATCTACTTTTCTGGCAGGAAGGGAGTACTCTCGCATACAGTGTGCATAATTTATCAATAGAAGAAAACGTGTCGCAACACTGCGGTGCCGTGTCAGTATTTTTTTGCGCTGAGAAAATGTTTTCATTTTCAGCAGCAGTGCGATTTGTTGAAAAGTGAAGGCCTGTAGTCTGTCCATGCTCTCAAACGCCTGCATTACCTCACTAGCGCGATCATGTTAGGGTTGGCAGCGGCAGTTGCTGTGTCAGTGACGTAGTATCTTGTAACAGTGGAGTCGGCTCAGTCGGTGAAGAAAAAACCGCGCGTCCATTGGACTGAAAAGGAGACCTGGGCGCTGATAAAGCTATGGGAAGACCATTTGGACGCCTTGCAAGGGCAAAAGCATAACGGTGGAGTGTACCAGGCGATTGCCGAGAGCCTCACCGATGCCGGTATACCCCGTACACGGGCGCAAATTCACAGCAAAATTGCCTTCGCAGCGTTTAGCTCATCTTCGATGGAGCCGAGGGCGACAAGAGTCAGGCCCACCTCAACTGTTGCTTTATCTCTGTCTCTGCGCTGAGACATCGCAAGACCACGATGAAACGCGGCACGCTGTCACTGACCCAGCTGGACGCAGCCATGTAAAAAGCACGACAAAAACAAAAACAGCAAAACACTGACTGTTCATAGTGTCCAGACGATTTAAGTTGCTGCTAAAAATGCAAAAAAGCGAAAGAAAATTACAGGTATGCGCGTTATAAGCCACCAGACAATATAAAAACGGTTTTATGCTCCGGCGTCGCTGAATGTTATGTACATGCGCATTCTTTTTAACATTTCCAATATTGCTGCTTCCACAAACCGCCATTTTTTCGGCAGCGTTCTTCTGAGGCACCGCCTAAAGCAGTAGTCCGGTGCCGTGTGTCATCAACGCCACTCCTTTCTGCAAATGGTCCCATTAGGCGACAAAAGGGGTTCACTTCAAAGTACTTTACTTTTGCCCGTGTGTCACGGGTAATACAGGCTAAATCGAGACTTAGCTATGAAGTTGAGGGAAATGCACAGGATATTTTATATCATACATACTCTGCTGCTAACGGAAATGAAAGTTGTGAGAACTAGTTGTTGCACAAGTGAGGAACGTCAATTTTTATTCCTTATGGTGCGAAACGTACTTCATTAATCCAGCAAAAAGGTACATTGCCTTGCCAAAGCAGCTTGCGTCGGTTCAAGGTTACACTTACACAAACCATTATTACGGGGTGACGTCTAACGGGTGGTACAGGGTCATGAAATGTGAACATTGTATAAGGCAAAAAACGTGCCTTCGCAGCGCTTCTTTACCGTAAGAACACCAATGGCCACTGCAGCAAGCCGCCACTGATTTCGTGCTTGCTGTAGGTTTTTAATCGGCCAAGAACAGATTTGAAATGTCGGCACTGGTGGAAAAAAAGCCTGTCAGTGAACAGGTTTGGTGCACTTTTGCGTTCTCTTCCTCAAGGTGGCCGCCATCTGTCGTTGCAGGAAACAGTCCACCATGTCCATCATCATCCGACTGCAGAACTTGCCTTGGGCTGCAAACTCGCTGGACATTCGTCGCTACTTCCAGGGCCTCAGCATTCCCGAGGGCGGTGTCCACATCGTCGGTGGCGAGAAGGGGGACGCCTTTATCGCCTTCGGCAGCGACGAAGATGCGCGCCAGGCCATGGAACGTGACGGTGGTAAAATCAAGGAGGTCCGCATCAAGCTACTGCTTAGTTCACGCGCCGAGATGCAGCGCATCATCGATCAGGCGCGCGCTCAGCACACTGCACCCCCGCCCATCAAGAAAGAAGAGCGCCGCCGCTCCAGTCCTGATGACCGCTCTCGAAGGCCACCACGGGACCGTTCACCGAGGCGCCGGTCGTCGCGGCGGGACCGCAGTCACAGCCGCTCGCCACCGTACCGTAGCAGGGACAAGGACCGATCGAGATCGTCGCGTTCCGACGAGCGCCGCCGAAGTTTTGATGACCCTGGCCGAGCACCTGAGCCCGCAAAAGTTTCTAATGGCCAGACGTCGGAACGCAAGGGTGGTTGGGATGAAAAGCCACCTTACACAGATCCAAGCAAAGCGGCACCTCCTGTCTTCCCTATCGGTAACATGAAGCAGGCGGCACGGCCGCAAAGTGACGTCAGCCCGGCGGCACCAATGAACATGGCTTGCCAACCCGCAGCTCTCCCAAACTTGGCGGCTTTCAACCTGCCTCCTGTTAACTTAATGAACAACCTGCCTGGTCTTGCAGCTAATATGATGAGCGGTTTAATGGGCCCTACTGGTGGCGACATGATGGTTGGCATGACGGGTAACATGGCTGAAGGCATGCCTGCTAACATGGCCAATAATCTTCCCAGCAATCTTGCCGGTCAAATCGGCGGTGGCATGCCAGGCAGCATGCCCGCCAATATGGCCGGAAGTATGCCTGGGAACATCGCTAGCCAAATGCCTGCTGCCATTCCAGGTGGTTTGGCTGCCAACATTCCTGGAAATATGCCTGGTCATATGGGGGGCATGACAAGCGCTGCCGGTGGCATAGGTGCCAATGTGAGTGGCGGGATGGCTGCTGCGATGCCTGGTAATGTGCCTGCCAACATGCCGGGTGCATTCGGGATGGCTGACGCGATGGGTGCGCCAAACATGGAAAACATGGCTCCCGGCTTCGTAGATCGGCGTTTGGATGGCAGTGGCCAAGTTGAGCGAAAGAGCGAAGGAGGACCTCCTGGTGGAGCTCGCGATGTGCCCCCACGTCATGCAGAGGAGAGTTGCTGTGTCGAACTGCGTGGCCTTAGCGGTGCGCCGACTCCGCGGAATGTGAAAGATTTTTTCCGAGGACTACGTATATTCAGTGGCTGCATTCGTGTGGCCACTTCTGAAACTGGCATAAAGAGCGTGGTGGTACGTTTCGCCAACAAGTGGGATGCTCGTGAAGCTATGCAGGGTGACTACAAAGTACTGTGTGGAGATCCGATTCAGATAGTTCCTTTTCCTGAAGACCTTTTTGAGCAAACTGAACTGCTCGTATCCCCATCTGCTGCACTATCAAACCAGGGTCGCAACCTTGAAGCGGACATGGTCGTTGTAATGAAGGGCCTTCCTTACAATACCAGCGAGCAAGACGTACTGCAGTTTTTTTCGGGGCTCAATGTTCTGGACATCTTAGTGGAGCATGATCGTAGTGGTCGTGCAACCGGCATGGCATTTGTGGAATTTGGTGACAAGCGAGACTTTGAAACGGCCATGAGCATGCAGAGACGGAAAATAGGCCACCGTTACATAGAACTCTCTGTTGGCACTCGTGATGCCATGTGTGCGGCCCGAAACGGCGATAATATCAGGCCAGAAGGCATGCCGGTGAGTCGGCGAGATGAAGAGCATGGGCATGGAGTGGGCCCTGACCGCGGCCCTGAAGTAGGCCACGGGCCGATGCATGGACCTGGAATGGGCCCGGCGGGGCCGGCCCACGGGGCTGGCCATGTGCTCGTGCCACCTGGACACACCTGCGTTTCCATGCTTGGATTGCCGAACACTGTGACTGACAGAGACATCGCTGACTTTTTCAGCATTCAGGGGGTCATACCCCGTGCCATTCATATTATGCTCGGAGCAAATGGTGTGCCCACCGGCCACGCGTTTGCCGAGTTCGGAACTCATGCTGACTGTGAGAGGGCATTCCTGCAAGACGGTGCTAACCTTGGGCCGCACTTGATAGCGCTCAAGACGATCCCGTATAGCGAAGTTGCGCAAGCGTTGGGAGGGCATCACCGTCCCGACGGCCGGCCAGACGGTCGTCCTGATAACCGCTATGACAATCGCTTTGATGGTCGCTTCCATGACCGCGGTGGTGACGGTCGGCCTGAAAGACCGGGCATGCGGCCAGAGGGGCGCTTCGAGTCGGGACCGCCGGGGCCGCCAGGGCCGCCTCTGCGCGACCGCGATGGTCCGCCTAAGCGGCCACTGCTCGAGCGTGCGTCAAGGCCACCTCTGTTCCCGGAAGGTGGACCCCGTCGTCCCCCTCTCTTCCCGGACCGCGGAGGGCCCCTTCCTGACCGCGGAGGGCCTCTACCTGACCGCGGAGGGCCTCTTCCTGATCGTGGAGGGCCACTGCTGAGGGCGCCACGCCACGAGGAACCGCCGCTGCCGCCGCGCGGCATGGATAGCTTCGGCAAGCCAGGTTGCGTCGTCACCGCCACCAATATTCCTTACCGTGCGGGTGTCGAGGATATCATAAACTTTTTTCAGGGCTTCGAATTGACCAAAGAGAATGTTATGCGGCGTTTCAACGACCGGGGTCAGGTGACGGGTGACGCACGGATTGCTTTTCCAACACCGCGAGACGCGCAGGAAGCCCTCGCAAAGTTCAACAACCGACCGATGCAAGGCAGAGCCATCTCCCTGGGCCTGCTGTGAACTCTCTGATCATCACATTCATTCAGTGTGCATATGTGTGTTTTCGTTTGAGTTAAGCAGGACAGTACTTGAATGTGTTATCATGAACTTCATTGTCACTGTACAAAAACCATCATCGAATGTTAAACTGCCGATGTTGGCTTGCATGCAAGTTATTAAAGGTCACGTCGGTCTCTGTTCTGCGCCTTGCTCACTCCTGGGATGTAACTACCTCGGGTTGGTTCAAACACATTCTCGCAGGGAAAACCATGTCTGTTGGTCATGTGTCTTGGCTGCTGCTAACGAAAATTAATCATTTGGATTCGACCGATCTTTCTCTGACTCTGCCATTCACAGGTCAGTCACGCTTCTCCGTTCAGGCGTGGACAAACGTAGTAATCGACGGTTCTACTAGGTGAAAGAAGCTGCTGAAATGTCGTGTAGTTAAATTTTCTTAAGCCTGAATTTATACTGTTTGACTTGTCTTGGTCAGCTTGGTAGAGCGTCCATAGGATAAAGCGAATCGGTCGTCGTTTATGCTATGTAGTGGCAAAGGTGGACACAGAATCCTGCATTTGTCAGTTGTATGCTTCCTGGATAACACGGACTATTGCAAAAGGTAAGTGGATGTGTCGGTCGACGAAGGTGTACGAGTCCGCTGCGGTGGCACAGACATTACGGTGCTCGGCCGCTCACCCAAAAGTCGTGGAGTAGGTTCCGGCTGCGGCAGTCGCATTTCAATTGATGCAAAAAGTTTCAAAAAAAAAAAAATACTGGAAAGGATAAGTGTGCAGCGGGCCAACAGCTAGTAGGAAGAAAAGCGAGGAAAACTGGTGGTTTACGGGAGGCACCACGAGACCACGCATGCGCTAACCGACCGCGCTGTTTCCGGGCAGCGGCTCGGCGACAACGAGGTTGTGGTGAATAGGGACGCGCCTGTCGCGAACAGTAGGTGACAGTATACCGGGCGTACCGTGATAGCGGAATTGAAGTGCACACGTGCAGATATGTACGTTACCAGTACCGCTTACCGTTCGAGCGCTTTTTCAGGTTTAACGTTACCGTAGGTGTATGTAGTGTTCGAAACGAGCGGTGCTCTCGGGCTCCCGCTTCGAAGTAATTTTGACGTAGTTGTTGAGAGATTCACCTTGTTCGCAGCAAACGACTGCATAAAGTGGCTTCGCTTGCCTTCAGTTAGCTTCGACGACCGAGTATCACGGATAAGTTGGCGTAGTTTTTGAGATATTTCGCATTTCAAACGTGTCTAGGATTTAACTACAAGATCGATGTTAAATCGGCAACATAAATGTTTTCACGTTTGGTGCGTGGTTCATGTTCATTCACTTTTGTTTTTACTAAAATGAACTTCAACAATGCTTCGCGCGGTGGCACAGCGAGGATTTCCTTTTTTACTGCTCTTTAACTTATTAACCATCCGATAGGTGGTGCCACCGTCGTAGCTTGGGCTCGTAAACCACGTAAACGCTATCTCATTGAATAATATGTGGGTTTTAACGTCCCAAAACCACCATATAATTATGAGAGACGCCGTAGCGAAGGGCTCCGGAAATTTAGACCACGTGGGGTTCTTTAACGTGCACCCAAACTTGAGCACACGGTCCTCGGCATTTTCGCCTCTATCGAAAATGAAGCCGCCGCAGCCGGGATTCGATCGCGCGACCTGCGGGTCAGCAGCCGAGTATCTTAGCCACTAGACCACCGCGGTCTTAAGACAAACTTTGTATTGCCACCTACTTCTAGTAGTGGGTCGTATGCCAAGGTGAAGGCTCGATAATGCCGTCGTCAAGCATTTCTCGAACTTGCGTACGAATGGCTTCTCGTTCCTTCGCTGACACACGGTAAGGCTGTTGGTGTACTGGGCGGGCGTCGTAGTAAGTGATGATTCTGTGCCTAGTGATCGAAGTCTGGCGCACCTTAGAGGAAGCAGCGAAGCATGACTTGAATTCAAGCATGAGTTTTCGCAGTGCTGTCTGGTTTTCTGGTGTGAGGTTAGAATTAATATCGATATTGTTTAGAGACGTATTGGCGGCCTCCACTGCGTCCGACGAGAAGCAGATGGGAACGGTTCCCAATGCATCTGCAAATGCTAACGAAGTGCCACGGAAAAGGTGTCGGTGTTTGTTGCTGAAATTTGTAACGAGCAGTTGAGATCGGCCATCACGTAGCTGTATGATACTCCTAGCTACACAAACACCTTGAGTCAGCAGGTGTTCAAAACTACTTTCTGCAATCGCTTCACCATTTCGCAATCCACAGCATGTGACGTCGACAATAACACTGGCTCTTGGAGGAAGCGTTATACTTTCAGCAGAAACGCGAAGAACGTTGGCACGTTGTTGGTCATCCTGCTTGTCGATTGCTCGGTCGGCTGAGAAGGTGATGCGATTCTCTTGAAGATCAATGACAGCTCCATACTCCTGCAGGAAGTCAACACCAAGAATAACGTCGCGTGAACATTCACGGAGGACAAGGAAACTTCCTACAAAAGTATAACCGCAGACCCGAACTCTACTCGTGCAGGTTCCAAGCGGAGAGACGGTGTGGCCACCAGCCGTTCGAATCACGGAGCCATGCCAGGGCGTGATTACCTTCTTTAGTAGTCTGGTCGTTTTCCCGCTTAGTATCGAATAGTCAGCCCCGGTATCAGCTAAATCACCTACTGCATAGCCGTCTATCAGCACCGGTATATCCAGAGAAAGCCGCACATATCGCTCAGTCGAATCTACACCCTTTACTGTTAGCGTCGATCGGAGGTCTTCAGCACGTCGACTGCCAGTGACCTCGCCTCCAAGGGTCGCTTGCGTTAGTTTTCCCGGCGGGGACTGGGGCACCGTGCGCTAGCATGGCGCTGTGGCGAAGATGAAAAGCGCCTCGATGACGGTGAGCGCGGCTGCCGTCCAGAAGGCGGTGGCATGCGCTGTTGAGCCAGGTAGTCCTCAATGTCCCGGGGTCGCTGGCCATACCGAGGAGGCGCTGTATATACTGAAAAGCCGCGCAGCCCGAGGCGGTGGTATGGACAGTGGCGGTACAAATGGTCCGCTTCACCGCAGTGGAAGCACAAAGGTCGGCGATCAGGAGTGCGCCAAACATCAGACGTCCGAGGCGAAGCACGTCTGTCGTCAACGTAGTGTGCTGGTTGTTCCGCAAGATGCACAGGGCAGGCGTAAACGCGGGGTGGGGGCGTGCGTGTGTTCTCGTAGTACCGTAGAGGCTGCGCCGACTGAAGTGAAACCGTAGGAGGTGCTTGAACAAACAGCGGGGAAGAGGAAGCTGGGCGCTTCAAAGCTTCCGCATAGGTCGCACGGTGGTAGTCAGTCGGGGCGGATGTGGCGTTATCCAGACTCACAGGGTCACGAAGGGCATGATGCAGCTCGTCCTTGACGATGCTTGCAATGGAACTCGCCGTAGGTAGTGGTGGTGTGGCAGCCTTTTGCAGCTCCTCGCGTACTGTAGAGCGGATAAGGTCGCGCAGACACTCGGTGTTGCTCCCAAAAGCCGTGAGAATTGAGCAGTGGGCGTGTTCACTTGCCGCTCATACAGGGTGGATCGATGCTGAAGCATCTTTTCCATTGTGACGGCTTCGGACAAAAATTCGGCGACCGTGTTCGGAGGGCTCCGTACAAGGCCAGCGAAAAGCTGCTCCTTAACTCCCCGCATCAGGTGACGCACCTTCTTTTCTTCTGTCATACTCGGATCAGCCCGTCGGAACAGGCGCGTCATATCTTCCACATAGGTCATGACAGTTTCATTGGGCATCTGGATGCGGGCCTGGATCGCTCGTTCGTGGTGATCAGCACTTCTGTAAGTATCCAACAGCCGGCGGCGGAATTCGGGCCACGATGTCATCTGTTCCTCGTGATTAATGTACCAGGTACGTGCTCCATCCTCCAAATAGAAATACACACGCCGTAGTTTGGCCGCGTCGTTCCAGTCGTTCAAAGCAGCCACGCGTTCGAAGTCGACCAACCAGTCCTCGACGTCTTCGAGCTCGGTGCCATGAAACGGTGTCGGAACCTGTGGACTTTCGAGGGTGTACTGAGTCACCGGGGGGTTTTCCGTACCTGTTGAAGTGGTTTGAACGGACGTGGTCATCATACTGGGGTGAACTGTAGGGTCAGCTTCAGGTGGCAATCCCCTGATCCTGCGGCTTGTCCGATGAACGGGAGTGTTGACTCGCACTGGGTTTGTGGTGCCGCTTCCAGGAGGGGCCTGAAACATTCGTGAGGGGCTACCCCGCACCTCCACCAATTGTCACGTCGCTCCAGGGGGTGTCGGCAAGGTTTATTGACGTCTGAGCAACAGGGCTCTAACCAAGCGCGTCGGTTGGGCTTGTTTGCCAGAGCAGGGGGGGGGGGAGGGCACGCGCACTTCTTTCTTCTCTGTGGTGTGAGCCTTCACCTTGGCATACGACCCACTTCTAGAAGTAGGTGGCAATTTGATGTTACCATTGTATATAAGTCTGGACGTAAGCATGAAGACGCTGATACGCTGTCGCGTGCACCCATACCTTTAGTCAATCACGACGAAGAGGACGATGACGGTTTCCTGGGCGCCCTTACCTCATCTGACTTGAGCAGACGCCAGCGAGAACATGAAGAGATACGACCGCTCATCGACTATCTGGAGGGTCATAGCGCCGTTATACCTCGCCATCTATCTCGCGTCGTGACGTCTTTCTGCCTCCGAGATAATGTCCTGTACAAAAAAAAAAACGCCCGTTCTACGAGCCGCGCTTACCTCCTCGTCGTTCCGAAGGACATGCGGGACGAAGTCCTCTCCGCGTGTCATGACGAGCCCACATATGGTCATCTAGGTTACTCGCGAACGCTCGCCAGAGTAAGTGAGGCGTACTACTGGCCCGGACTTTCGGCAAGCGTGAAGCAGTACGTCAAAAGCTGTCGTGAATGCCAGCGTCGAAAGTCGCACCAAGCAAGCCGGCTGGATTACTTCAGCCAATTGATCCACCCCACAAGCCATTTGACCAAGTCGGCATGGACATTCTCGGCCCATTTCCTTTATCGTCCGACGGCGACAAATGGGTCATTGTTGCAACTGACTATTTGACCCGCTATGCTGAGACACAGGTGATACCACGAGCCACGGCTTCTGAGGTAGCACAGTTCTTCATGTGCCACATTGTTCTGCGCCATGGTGCTCCATCTACAGTGATAACCGACAGAGGAACAGCGTTCACTGCACAGCTTATTGATGAAGTTTTTCGACTGAGTAACACTAGGCATCGAACGACGACTGCTTACCATCCGCAGAGCAACGGCTTATCCGAGCGACTAAATAAGACTGTCACAAACATAATCTCCATGTACATCGACGTCCAACACAAAACACGGGATCGCATTTTGCCTTATGTGACGTTTGCTTATAACACCGCCGTTCAAGAAACAACCCGATTTACACCGTTTCGCCTTCTCTACGGCCGCGAAGTTCAGACGATGCTGGATGCGATGCTTCCTTGTGAAGGCGCCGATCAATTAACAACTGACGCAGAAGAATTTGCAGAGCGTGCCGAGGAAACTCGCCAGCTCGCCCGGCTACACATTGGTCAGCAGCAACAGGTCGATGCACGACGTTACAATATGCGTCACAATGACGTATCTTACAGTCCGGGAGACCAAGTTTGGGTTTGGACCCCTGTTCGACGCCGTGGCCTCTCCGAAAAGTTGCTGAGCAGATACTTCGGTCCGTATAAAGTATTACGCCGCGTGAGCGGCGTAAACTGCGAAGTGGTTCCGGACGCTACGTTGTCACGATGGGTACAACGAAAACAACCTACCTCTGACATAGTTCACGTGGTGCGCATGAAGCCTTATTTTGCGCGTTCCTAAAAGACCGCTTTTCCTGTGTTTTTTTTATTTGTGCTCCGACAATTGCCTCATCATTGGTGAACTTATCGCGTCTAACATTTGATTATTGGTGCCCTTTTTCATTGTTTAAGCTACCTTGTTTTGGTTTTTTTTTTCAATAACTTTACAGCATCGGGACCATGCTCTTTCTTTTTTGTTGAGGAGGAATATTGCCACCTACTTCTAGTAGTGGGTCGTATGCCAAGGTGAAGGCTCACACCACAATGAAGAAAGAAGTGCGTGTGCCCCCCCCCCCCCTGCTCTGGCAAACAAGCCCAACCGACGCGCTTGGTTAGAGCCCTGTTGCTTAGACGTCAATAAACCTTGCCGACACCCCCTGGAGCAACGTGACAGTATATTGGATTCGTTGAGTCGACTAGCCAAGCAGCAGCTGAGATAGATCGTCTTTGTCTTCTTTCACTCCTAGATCTCGCCCAAGCATATCATGTGGCAATATCTCGTCAAAAGTACCAATCCCATCACCCCAAACTTAACTGGTCGGAGGCCCTTGCGCTCTCCCTACACGCTATTTGCCACGCATGCGGGGACACATGTAGCCTCGCTATTACTACAGCCGGGTAACTTCCCACACCCCTTTTTTATACGCAGAAATTTTCCGAAACAGATAGCGTCAGGGTCACCTTTTCATGCCACACTCGTACATATGGCGTGGACTGGCAAGCACTGCAACACAGGTACCCAAAAGTCGTGGGAGTCCATGTTTCAAGCCTCGGAGCCAGAAGACCAACGCTGGCTCGTCCAGTGTGCAGTGGAGCTTGTATCTTAAAAGGCCGATTCCCGCCAACTTCCTTTGAGGCGGCCTAACCAGTGTTTGCACTAGTCCTCTCTTTTTTTTTGTTTCTGCAATAAAGCGTTCACCACCAGGCTAACACTCATGCTTCGGGAGTGCGAGGCAACTAACTATACGATAACCGCGATACGGCAAATTTTCAAGCGCAGATATCCCATTATGAACAAAATATGAAAAAAAAGCTGTGACTTATGACCGTGCCCTTGTTAAATGAAAAAAGAAACGTTACTCTGAATGATTTTATCGGGTCTTCTGTCAACTTATATTAGAAATGCGCATGATTTATAAAGGAGTGAATAAAAATGTGTGAATTTCGTTAATCTTCGAACGCCATTGAGGGCGGCTACCACTGTCCCTATTGGCAGGTTTAGGCTCACGTGATGACAGGATTTGCTGCCGTTTTTGTTGGTGCCGGGATAATCGATATCGCCAAAACGAGTCTCCGTTAATCAAAAGCGTTTCGAGGCTTTTTCCGCCAGGTAAAAGGCACCTGCGCCGTGGCATCAGCAGAAAGGCAAATTCCGAGGACCGCGGTGGCTCATCAGCCGCTGCTTTTTGCTCTACCCCTATCGGAAAAATTGCCATGGTGGATACTGGAAAACATGGTGGGCGTAGTGGAAATAATAGTGGGCATGGTGGAAATAATAGTGGGCATGGTGGAAATTATGATGGCCATGGTGGGACGTAGTGGAAAATATGGTGGTTATGCCGGGACATACTGGGTGGTATGGTGTACAGATGATGGGTAAAGTGGAAATGATGGTGGAAAGCAGAGGCTAGATAGTGGGCAATAACGGGACACTCTGCCCACCATTGCGATAATGCTGGGAAGCCCTAAGTATATGGTGGGTGGTGCTTATTATGGTGGGCTACATGGTGTACCAAGCTGAGCAACTCTTCCCACCATTGCGATAATGCCGGGAAGCACTAAGCAGATGATGGGTGCTGCTTGTTATAGTGGGCCACATGGTGTACCAAGCTGAGAAGCTCTGCCCACCATTGCGATAAAGCTGGGAAGCAGTAAGCAGATGATGGGTGGGCTTATAATGGCGGGCAATTTATATAGTGTACCAAGCTGGGATCTGTACACTACATGTTCTACCACCATGATTTCCACCAAAGGTTAGGCCTACTGACCGAGCCCGTACAATTGTGTTGTCCGTGCTTCCGGGTTTCAGAATACACGATTACGACGACTAAGTATGACAATACAGCGCAGCCATATGGCATCAATGAACCTGAACCAAGCATTTTTCATTGCCTATGGTGTCCGCTCAAGAAGCAACAAACATCGATGCGACGCGATTAAAGCCCTCCCAGAGAATGTAATTAAGTGTCTTCTCACCGACAGCCGCCGGTCGCACTCGCCGGCACTTCTCTAGCTTTTGTACGAGAACTCAGACGTGGCAATTCGGGTGCTTGGTGAACCATTATGATAGCGTAATGTTTCCGGCAAACTGCATTCGTTTTGGCCAAGCCGTTATGTAGTTGTTGCTTTAGCGAAAGAGCTACAGCATTGCGCTGGCGCGACCGCCCTCTACATTGCGCGAAAAGCATCCCAATACTCAATCAAAAATATTAATGGCGGGCGTATCTATGGAATGAGCCTAGAAGCATCATAAAGCGTGAGCAGATGTCGCCCTTTAGAACGAGCGCGAAACGGATATTAAACTTGGCAGACCCCGCCGGTTAACTGTTGCTGCTCCCCAGTCCACTTGGTTTTTTTTTTCTTGAAGTTGTGAATTGTAAAAAAAAAAATAGCACTAGTGCCATTAACATAGTGGCAATCGTTAGAGGCCGCAGTTGCTTGTGTTTAATAAATGTGCAATTTTTAGTAGCAGGTGTAGATGTTGTATATGTTGTGTACACGACAAACATAACTCAAGTTGAACCTTAAGTTTCTTTGCCAACTAAGTGTTTAACACTCAAACAACGTCATGTTGGTGTGGCGCAGTGGTTAGCGTCTTCATATGGGAATCCGCTGGTTCGAGGTTCGTGGCGCCTCGTTTTTTTTTTTTACGGGACGGGTGTTTTTTTACCGTTTTTATAGAATTCTTTTTTATTTTTTGGGGCAGCTCGTCACGGTGATTCTGACGTCATTTCGCGCTCAAGTGTTGCCAGCACTGCAGCACCCACCATACCCACCATGCGCCATGGTGCGCGTTTCCCACCATTCACCCACTACATTAATCCACTATAATGGTGGGTGGTGGTTTCCACCATGCCCACCATTCGTTTTTTTCCGATAGGGGTACGAAGCAATATTTTGCAACTTCATTCCAATATGTGGCGCTGAGAGACAAAAAAGTGGCCGCTGTGCACATTAGTTGAAGTTTTAACCGACTGTACATGATTTCTTTACTGCTTAGATCAGGATTTCTCAAGCGTGTTGGCACCAGCGAGACCTGCTAAGCTACATTAAGTGCCAAAGAACCCCCTCCCCCGCGGCGAGCGTTTTTCATTTTTATTTTCAAATAATTGTGCAACCCACGTGATGTGCACTGTTTTATTTTTTTTTAAGCCTTCCAATTTTTCACCTACACAGGCGGCACCTATTTTCAAATTGCCGAAATTCTCATGGTAGTAATATTAGGCCCCCGAGATTTAAGCCACCGCGCGTCAATTTTCGGAGTCTAGCTTGCTACAAATATCTCATGGGGTTTATTGTGCAGCTCGCGCGTTTCTGTTACGCACTGAGATGTGCCTCTTGACGCTTTGGCATGAATCATGAAGGTTGTCTAGATCGATCACACCTCAGGATCGCCATCCAAGTGAGTTGAGTGGGCGAGTGCGGAACCAGGGAAAGTTTATCAGTGACTCGCGGAACTCCAAGGGGGGGACTGCGGAAGCTACTTTGAGGACCCGTGGCTTAGATATAAAAAAAAATGGCAGCATATCTACAGGGTGAATGATGGAGAGTGGGGCGAAGCATCCATCCGTCTGTGTGACCGTCCGTGTGTCCATCTGCCCGTCCATGCGTCCGTCCCTATGTTCGTCCATGCATCCGCCCCTGCGTTTGTCCGTGCATCTGTTTGTGGGTACGTTCATCCATCTAGTCAACACTCCAAGTACCACCATCTCGCATCTTTTAATATATTTCGCATATAGAAGCACCGCCATCCAGCAGACATTCCAAGTACTAATCGAGAGGTGGCACACGCACACTTTCTTACGGCTTGCGCTTCGTGTGTGCTTCCCATTTTTAACCATCCCGAGTTCATGGTGCATACTAGTTTACTGTATTCATGGGACTGCGGCCCGACGCTTTCTAAGCCTTTCTAAAACCAAGGAGGTTATGCCCTGCGAGTATAACGTAGCAACCCTTTCTTGTCAGATAGTGCTCAATGTACATGCCAATGGCTGCTAAGGGGGAATGAGAGGCATGAGAATTCGGCTTTTAGTTAACGCGCACGCTGCGAATTTTTTATTGTTCAACAACGCACAGGAGAAATCTCCCACCGGCACCACCTCGCAGGTAAAAGCGTAAGACATGTTACGTGCTACGACGAGGGACGAACGGGTGCCGCGTTAAGGAGCCTCGCCCCTAAAAGAACAAAATGACTTTAATAATTCGCGTACGCTTGCTCTATCGACCACACGACGTCTTGGCCTCGATGTCTCTAAGCAAGAAGGAAACCATTTACAAGGTAACACATTTTGCGGCCGAGATAGCCTGTGGGGTCGATTCCCAAGAACATTCGTATATCATCTGCAAAATATCAACAGCGAATATAGCTGGGAAAGTATTTTAAATTCATTTTGAAGGTTGCGTGAGCCCTCGACTTTATCGCGCCATTGACACCCTCGGAGGGGACCCTGAGGTGACCCCCTACTTCTCTCACGTCACCGCGCTGCTGTCAACAAAACAAGTTATGAGGACGCCATAGCCGCCTTTTTTGTCGTGTTTGTTGCCGCAGTCTATACTTTTTGGCGGCTGGTTGCGAGTGCGTGGTCGTGGTGCACGCTTAGAAAGATTTGTGTTTGGCGACACTGCAGTCCCATTTACTATTCGAAAGGAATTCCTGATGGGGACCGTGCGGAAGTGTCTGTGTGGTGACGTGGCCAAGATCTGCACACGCTAGATGGCGACAGTTGCACCCAGTTTTTTGAGCTCTCTCGAACCGAAACTGATCGATAATGAGGAGCCTGTAGTTAATTATCGGTCGTGTGCTGCGTCAAACGATGTGTCGTGTCATGACTAACAGGCCCCCAGCAGCACATTGGAGCAGAAAAACGTGAGGTAAAAGTTTTTGTGCCAGTACTCCTTTAAGTGCCTCGCGCTATGCACGCGGAAATGTTGTCGGAAGGCGGAGTTGCCGACCGTCCGGCTCGTGACGCCATTCTCGAGTGCGCGCCCATTGGTGGATGGTTATGTGCATTCGCCTTTGAGGAGGAAATGCTTCAGACTTCGAAAGTTGTATCCGTCTATGAAACTCTGAAGCGTAAAAACTACCAATCAGTGAATATGGAATTTCAGATGACATGACCATACGAGGTGCACATATACCAACATAGCGAAATAATGAATACCTCATGGACCGAATGCTTCGGTACATATTCAGGCAACGAAATATTGCCGTGATATCCCATACATTTTCGCCGTGTCCTGTTTTTGCTGTCGCAGGATGCAGATTATTATTATTATTATTATTAATATATTATTATTACTATATTGTACCACTAGCATAGATTTTGCGCTTTTATCGTTGCACCCATGCGCACTCGTTTCGATGCCCCGCATTACAGAATGTCAACTACCATCGAAGTCTTGGAAACAAAAGAGCGGACGCTATTTTGCGTTTTTTTTTCTAGTTGGTGTGAATAGATTTTTAATGCACCAATTGCACCCGTTCGGGCGTCAGTATGTCGCACAACACCAAACGTCATGCCTGCGAGTGATGACCTTATTGAAGACAGTAGCGTGCACGCCGTCCTAAAAGTACCGGGTGTGGGGCGTTAAAGTGACGAGCAGTTTAGAACATTCACTCAAGGCACTTGCACCCAGAGGTGTTTATTTCGATCATGGGTCCTCGACTAGATGTGTGAAAGCGAATGGGCGTAAAACGGGCTCGTAATTCAAGCAAAGAAATCGTCTCTTGAGTTTCGGAACTAAAACCAGCATTGTGTTGTTAGCTCGCGCGGCGCGTGTAAATCGTTTCTTTGTCCGTAGCGCAATACATTGCATCGCAGGCACAACAAGGGACAATTATTCAAGCTCTTCAATTTGCCGAATACAACATTATCCATGTTACAGTGTCTGTTAAGTATGAGTAGTGCATAACTCGATATTCCCTTCCTAATTTTTTCTGTTTAGTCGTAGTGGCTGTGCAAGTTCGGGTGCACATTAGGCTTGGTGCGTCCAGTCATGTTCCTGAGTTTTGGATCCTTGTTCTAATGCTCAAAATAATTCATTTCAGCGCACGTTGTGGGATTCCTTGACGACTTACGAGTTTTGACAATTATTCTTACCACCACAGGCTGAAAGTATCGTTGTCATCGCATTGAAACTCCGCAGTTCACATGATCTACCAGAAGCAACTGTGTCTTGTGGCCGAACGCAACATGAAACAACGTAGCTGCTGCCACTAACGCTCTGCCGTAATCTTACGCTCAGGTTGTACGGCAACCATATGATTGGTTAAAATGGTGGCTGCTTGTTGAGCGATGGTCGGTTAGTGCGATTTCACTTTTTTGTTGTTATTTGACACAGTAGTTCGTGGAATTTGACAAAGCTTAAAATGGTGACGAAGGCTATAGCGACCGGAGATTATCAAGTGTGCTGCCTTACAGGCTAAATCGAGACTTAGCTATGAAGTTGAGGGAAATGCACAGGACATTTTATATCATACTCTGCTGCTAACGGAAATGAAAGTTGTGAGAACTAGCTGTTGCACAAGTGAGGAACGTCAATTTTTATTCGTTGTGGTGCGAAACGTCCTTCATTATTCCAGCAAAAAGGTACATTGCCTTGCCAAAGCAGCTTGCGTTGGTTCAAGATAACACTTACACAAACCATTATTACGGGGTGACGTGTAACGGGTGATACTGGGTCATGAAATGTGAACATTGTATAAGGCAAAAAACGTGCCTTCACAGCGCTTCTTTACCATAAGAACACCAATGGCCACTGCAGCAAGCCGTCACGGATTTCGTGCTCTCTGTGGGTTTTAAATGGGCCAAGAACAGATTTGAAATGTCGGCGCTGGTGAAAAAAAAAAGCCTGTCAGCGAACAGGTTTGGTGCACTTTTCCGTTCTCTTGATCAAGGTGGCCGCCATCTGTCCTTGCAGGAAACCGTCCAGCATGTCCATCATCATCCGACTGCAGAACTTGCCTTTGGCTGCAAAATCGGTGGACATTCGTCGCTACTTCCAGGGCCTCACCATTCCCGTGGGCGGTGTCCACATCGTCGGTGGCGAGAAGGGGGACGCCTTTATCGCCTTCGGCAGCGACGAAGATGCGCGCCAGGCCATGGAACGTGACGGTGGTAAAATCAAGGAGGTCCGCATCAAGCTAATGCTGAGTTCACGCGCCGAGATGCAGCGCATCATCGATCAGGCGCGCGCTCAGCACACTGCACCCCCGCCCATCAAGAAAGAAGAGCGCCGCCGCTCCAGTCCTGACAACCGCTCTCGAAGGCCACCACGGGACCGTTCACCGAGGCGCCGGTCGTCGCGGCGGGACCGCAGTCACAGCCGCTCGCCACCGTACCGTAGCAGGGACAAGGACCGATCGAGATCGTCGCGTTCCGATGAGCGCCGCCGAAGTTTTGATGACCCTGGCCGAGCGCCTGAACCCGCAAAAGTTTCTAATGGCCAGACGTCGGAACGCAAGGGTGGTTGGGATGAAAAGCCACCTTACACAGATCCAAGCAAAGCGACACCTCCTGTCTTCCCTATCGGTAACATGAAGCAGGCGGCACGGCCACAAAGTGACGTCAACCCGGCGGCACAAATGAACATGGCTTGCCAACCCGCAGCTCTCCCAAACTTGGCGGCTTTCAACCTGCCTCCTGTTAACTTGATGAACAACCTGCCTGGTCTTGCAGCTAATATGATGAGCGGTTTAATGGGCCCTACTGGTGGTGACATGATGGTTGGCATGACGGGTAACATGGCTGAAGGCATGCCTGCTAACATGGCCAATAATCTTCCCAGCAATCTTGCCGGTCAAATCGGCGGTGGCATGCCAGGCAGCATGCCCGCCAATATGGCCGGAAGTATGCCTGGGAACATCGCTAGCCAAATGCCTGCTGCCATTTCAGGTGGTTTGGCTGCCAACATTCCTGGAAATATGCCTGGTCATATGGGGGGCATGACAAGCGCTGCCGGTGGCATAGGCGCCAATGTGAGTGGCGGGATGGCTGCTGCGATGCCTGGTAACGTGCCTGCCAACATGCCGGGTGCATTCGGGATGGCTGACGCGATGGGTGCGCCAAACATGGAAAACATGGCTCCCGGCTTCGTAGATCGGCGTTCGAATGGCAGTGGCAAAGTTGAGCGAAAGAGCGAAGGAGGACCTCCTGGTGGAGCTCACGATGTGCCCCCACGTCATGCAGAGGAGAGTTGCTGTGTCGAACTGCGTGGCCTTAGCGGTGCGCCGACTCCGCGGAATGTGAAAGATTTTTTCCGAGGACTACGTATATTCAGTGGCTGCATTCGTGTAGCCACTTCTGAAACTGGCATAAAGAGCGTGGTGGTACGTTTCGCCAACAAGTGGGATGCTCGTGAAGCTATGCAGGGTGACTACAAAGTACTGTGTGGAGATCCGATTCAGATAGTTCCTTTTCCTGAAGACCTTTTTGAGCAAACTGAACTGCTCGTATCCCCATCTGCTGCACTATCAAACCAGAGTCGCAACCGCGAAGCGGACATGGTCGTTGTAATGAAGGGCCTTCCTTACAATACCAGCGAGCAAGACGTACTGCAGTTTTTTTCGGGGATCAATGTTCTGGACCTCTTAGTGAAGCATGATCGTAGTGGTCGTGCAACCGGCATGGCATTTGTGGAATTTGGTGACAAGCGAGACTTTGAAACGGCCATGAGCATGCAGAGACGGAAAATAGGCCACCGTTACATTGAACTCTCTGGTGGCACTCGTGATGTCATGTGTGCGGCCCGAAACGGCGATAATATCAAGCCAGATGGCATGCCGGTGGGTCGGCGAAATGAAGAGCATGGGCATGGGCCTCTGCTTGACCGCGATGGTCCGCCTAAGCGGCCACTGCTGGAGCTCGCGTCAAGGCCACCTCTGTTCCCGGAAGGCGGACCCCGTCGTCCCCCTCTCTTCCCGGACCAAGGAGGGCCCCTTGCTGACCACGGAGGGCCCCTTCCTGACCGCGGAGGGCCCCGTTTTGACCGCGGAGGGCCTCTACCTGATCGCGGAGGGCCCCTTCCTGATCGTGGAGAGCCACTGCTGAGGGCGCCAGGCCACGAGGAACCGCCGCTGCCGCCGCGCGGCATGGATAGTTTCGGCAAGCCAGGTTGCGTCGTCACAGCCACCAATATTCCTTACCGGGCGGGTGTCGAGGATATCATAAACTTTTTTCAGGGCTTCGAATTGACCAAAGAGAATGTTATGCGGCGTTTCAACGACCGGGGTCAGGTGACGGGTGACGCACGGATTACTTTTCCAACACCGCGAGACGCGCAGGAAGCCCTCGCAAAGTTCAACAACCGACCGATGCAAGGCAGAGCCATCTCCCTGGGCCTGCTGTGAACTCTCTGGTCATCACATTCATTCAGTGTGCATATGTGTGTTTTCGTTTGAGTTAAGCAGGACAGTGCTTGAATGTGTTATCATAAACTTCATTGTCACTGTACAAAAGCATCATCGAATGTTAAACTGCCGATGTTGGCTCGCAGGCAAGTTATTAAAGGTCACGTTGGTCTCTGTTTTGCGCCTTACTCACTCCTGGGATGTAACTTCCTCAGGTTGGTTCAAACACATTCTCGCAATGAAAACCATGTCTGTTGGTCATGTGTCTTGGCTGCTGCTAACGAAAATTAATCATTAGGATTCGACCGATCTTTCTTTGACCCTGCCATTCACAGGTCAGTCAAGTTTCTCCGTTCAGGCGTGCACAAACGTAGTAATAGACGGTTCTACTAGGTGAAAGAAGCTGCTGAAATGTCATGTAGTTGAATTTTCTGAAGCCTTAATTTATACTGTTTGACTTGTCTTGGTCAGCTTGGTAGAGCGTCTATTGGATAAAGCGAATCGGTCGTCGTTTATGCTATGTAGTGGCAAAGGTGGACACAGAATGCTGCATTTGTCAGTTGTATGCTTCCTGGATAACACGAACTATTGCGAAAGGTAAGTGAATGTGTCGGTCGACGAAGGTGTACGAGTCCGCTGCGGTGGCACAGACTTTACGGTGCTCGGCCGCTCACCCAAAAGTCGTGGAGTAGGTTCCGGCTGCGGCAGTCGCACTTCAATTGATGCAAAAAGTTTCGAAAAAAATACTGGAAATGATAAGTGCTGCAGCGGGCCAACAGCTAATAGGATGAAAGGCGAGGAAAACTGGTGGTGTCACGGGAGGCACCACGAGACCACGCACGCGCTAACCGACCGCGCTGTTTCCGGGCAGCGGCTCGGCGACAACGAGGTTGTGGTGAATAGGGACGCGCCTGCCGCGAACAGTAGGTGACAGTATACTGGGCGTACCGTGATAGCGGAATTGAAGTGCACACGTGCAGATATGTACGTTACCAGTACCGCTTACCGTTCGAGCGCTTTTTCAGATTTAACGTTACCGTAGGTGTATGTAGTGTTCGAAACGAGCGGTGCTTTCGGGCTCCCGCTTCGAAGTAATTTTGGCGTAGTTGTTGAGAGATTCACCTTGTTCGCAGCAAACGACTGCTTAAAGTGGCTTCGCTTGCCTTCAGTTAGCTTCGACGACCGAGTATCACGGATAAGTTGGCGTAGTTTTTGAGATATTTCCCATTTCAAACGTGTCTAGGATTTTAACTACAAGATCGATTTTAACAAATCGGCAACATAAATGTTTTCACGTTTGGTGCGTGGTTCATGTTCAATTACTTTTGTTTTCACTAAAATGAACTTTAACAATGCTTCACGCGGTGGCACAGCAAGCATTGTTTTCTTTTACACTGTTTTTTAACTTACTAACCATCCCATAGGTGGTGCCACCGTCGTAGCTTGGGTTCGTAAACCACGTAAACGCTATCCCATTGAATAATATGTGGGGTTTAACGTCCCGAAACCACCATATGATTATGAGAGACGCCGTAGTGGAGGGCTCCGGAAATTTCGACCACTTGGAGTTCTTTAACGTGCACCCAAATCTGAGCACACGGCCCTCGGCATTTTCGCCTCTATCGAAAATGAAGCCGCCGCAGCCGGGATTTGATCGCGCGACCTGCGGGTCAGCAGCCGAGTATCTTAGCCACTAGACCACCGCGGCGGCGCGTAAACGCTATGCCACTAAACTATAAGACGCTGCCCGCAATGAACGTTTGCTGCGCCATAACGCCGTTTCCCTTAGCCTCCGCTATCACGCTACCTGTAAACTATAACTAATCTCGAAATAGCTTTACTATATTGTCACGTTTCTTAAGACAAACTTAGTATAATGGGTTCGTTGAGTCGACTAGCCAAGCAGCAGCTCAGATAGATCGTCTTTGTCTTCTTTCACTCCTAGATCTCGCCCAAGCATATCATGTGGCAATATCTCGTTAAAAGTACCAATCCCATCACCCCAAACTTAACTGGTCGGAGGCCCTTGCGCTCTCCCTACACGCTATTTGCCACGCATGCGGGGACTTATGTAGCCTCGCTATTACTACAGCCGGGTAACTTCCCACACCCCTTTCTTATACAGCAGAAATTTTCCGGAACAGATAGCGTCAGGGTCACCTTTTCATGCCACACTTGTACATACGGCGTGGACTTGCAAGCACTGCAACATAGGTACCCCAAAGTCGCGGGAGTCCATGTTTCAAGCCTCGGAGCCAGAAGACCAACGCTGGCTCGTTCAGTGTGTGGTGGAGCTTGTATCTCAAAAGGCCGATTCCCGCCAACTTCCTTTGAGGCGGCCTAACCAGTGTTTGCACTAGTCCTCTCTTTTTTTGTTTCTGCAATAAAGCGTTCACCACCAGGCTAACACTCATGCTCCGGGAGTGCGAGGCAACTAACTATACGCTAACCGCGATACGGCTACGGCCATGTGCGAGGCGGCCCTCTGCAGATATCCCTTCCTGGCGTAGCGGACACAACTTGCAACAGGCCCTCGGAGCTGCCGACAGGCTTGGCCTAACGGTCCCGGCGTGGAAGTTGCCCGCTGCGTGCTGACGTGCGTCTTGAAGGACCTCAATCAAATTACACACCCACCTTTCCGCCCTGCTGAAAAGGTCACACACAGCCGGGCGGTCCTTTGCAGATACCCCTCCCTGGCCTAGCCGAACAGCTCTGGGCCTTTTAGCAGGCCCGCAGAACGGCCGACAGGCTTGGCCTAACGGTCCCGGCGTGGAAGTCCCCCGCTGCGTTCTGACGTGCGTCTTGAAGGACGTCAATCAAATTTCACACCCACCTTCCCACCCTGCAGAAAAGGTCACACGCAGCCTAGAGTTAGTGCGGCGCTCAAACCGTTCGCAGGCGCATTTTGTGATGTAATAAGCATTTCATTTCCATCCGACTAAAATATCTCTTTGCTTGAAGAGAGACGAATTATAAAAATAAAACTGCCATTGGAAATGTATGCTTCTGCTTTGTATTTCGGAAGCTTGCTTAACTTTCGGGGAGTCAGAATGGCTGAAGTACAAAAAGAAAACTGCACAAGTAATTAAAAAAACGTCAACCTTGGCCAAAACACGGCGTGGATTGTTCGTGCAAGTTTTAGTGCGTTACCGCCAACGCTATGGAATCGGGCGTCAAGAAGAAAAAAAACGACGCTGACACACTGCTTCGCACCAGGCTGTTCGTCCGGCTACGTCTCGTCGAGGAGATCTGGTCAACGTGTGTCGCTGTTTTCCGTGCCGAAAGAGCCTGAACGCTTAAAAGCATGGCAGCGTGCAGTGCCACGTGCAGATCAAGTCCTCAACGCAAGCTCAAGAATCTGCGAGCTGCATTTTGATGAGCAGTATATTGTGCGATCGTTTACGCACACGATCAACGGCGTGACAGTAACGATTCTTCGCGATCGACCTGTGCTGACAAGCGATGCGATTCCGACTGTGTTCCCCAACCTCCCTCAGTATTTGTCGAAGAAGGCACCCCAGAAAAGAAAGTCGAAAACGTCGACCTGTGGCCTTCCTGCGAAGTCTTCGAGACACGAGACAAGTAATGCCGCGTGTATTGACGAGGTAGACGTTTTAGAAGAAAGAAGTGCGTCGCCCGAAGTAATCTCCCCAGTGCTTTCGAGATGCAGTTCAGGCGCTCTGAGGCCAGGAAACACTCATCATGGTTCTATTGAAAGCTTCCTGGAATATTTGGATAAGTGGGAAAGAGCAGCTACATCCGAAGGCTATCTAAGCCAGAGCACAGCTGAAGGCCTCCGGGTCACTCTTTCGAGCACTCTGCATTTGTTGGATTATGTAGTTACCAAGCTTAACTACCATTACTTTATGACAAGCCGGTGGTGCCAAGATTCAATTGAAAGGCTTTTTGGGATTGTGCGACCAATGTCAGGGTGTAATGACCACCCTACTCCGAGCCAGTTTTCAATCTCAGTAAACACATTAAGTTTCCAAAACCTCGTTAAGTCGCCTACACATGGAAATATGTCTTCAGGATTCTTGAGAAACTTGGTAGGAACTGATGATGTCAGCAATACTCCTCAGCAAAGAATCAATGATCTTGACATAGGCAATCTTTCTGAGGCTCATGACGTGCTGAATGGTTGTGACCTCCTTGGCCACATTTCGATGGTTGTGCAAGCCAGTGACTTGAGGCTCATATATTACATGGCTGGCTATGTGGCAAGACGAAGTATTGCCAGCACCAAGTGCACGGATTGTTGCCGACAGCTGCTTCAAGAAAAGGATGGGTCATTTTCAGAAACAGCATCCCTCACTAAAGCAGTAGACAGGGGAGGCCTTTTATACCTATCAGAGCAGCTAAATTCACTTGTGACAACACTTGAAAACACATTTACACGCTGCTTTAGTTTAAAGCAGGTGGGTAGTGATAGCCTTAATAGAGTTAGTTTCATTCCTTCAGCTCGCAAAGCTGACTCTTGTTGGATGTGCCTTGGCACATCCAACAAGAGTCACACAGCACAATTCTCACCAACAAGATAACCAAGTTTTACGTGTTAACGAGGCTTCATTTCCAGCCCCGCCGCGGTGGTCTAGTGGCTAAGGTACTCGGCTGCTGACCCGCAGGTCGCGGGTTCAAATCCCGGCTGCGGCGGCTGCATTTCCGATGGAGGCGGAAATGTGGTAGGCCCGTGTGCTCAGATTTGGCTGCACGTTAAAGAACCCCAGGTGGTCGAAATTTCCGGAGCCCTCCACTACGACGTCTCTCATAATCATATGGTGGTTTTGGGACGTTAAACCCCACAAATCAATCATTATGCTTCATTTCCAAGTGAAAAGCCAGAATTCTTTACGAAGTGAAAGGCAGAAGCAAATGAAATTGCTGCAATGGAGACGTGTATTGTAATGTGGTTGAGTGCTTCTATTTTGAATTTTTTTTCAGCAGAAAATTTTTGCATGAGGAGTCATCTACTCCTCATGCATCATTCCAGTGTCCAAAGAAATCTCATGAGTACTAGCAGATGCTTTTTCTTTATTTTTTTGCAAGATACGTCACACTATTTGTATTTGCATTCCGTTAATATGGCACTGTTTAAGGCAAAATTTCTGTGATTTTTCAATATAACTGTGGGTGATGTTTTATTGTATTGTATGTTCTGTTTGTGTTAGGTTTCGCTGTATGTTTTGTTTCAATTTGTTTTATTTGTGTATGTGGAATGCGTTTTCTTGCTTCTTTTTGGCTTCGTGTATGTTGCTCAGATATGAATATGTTATTGTAAATTAATCTTGTATGCAAAATAAGTGTTAATCTCTGAAGTCCGCCTGTAGTGAATAAAGGCCAAACCTCATAAGCGCGAAAATGCACGCGACAGCGACAAGCGATGTGACGTAGATAGGCTTCGCGCGATCAGTCGCTAGCGCAGGCAAACCTCATTCACGCGACGGCTTCGGCAAGCGAACTTCACTGTTGCTGGCATGAGGCCGTCTACTCGCACCAAGAAAACCGCGTAGCGAGAGGTATGCAATTTAAAAATAAGATATATTGTTGTGTAATGAAATGGAAAGTATTTATTATTGCCTTGCAGCACTTTTTATATGCACATGCGTAATAAACATTGCGTTATTTCTTGTTGCGCATACGTGTCTCGGACAGGGTGACGTGCACCTATGTAGTCTTTGTCTTTTCCGGTATTTCGCTATTGGCTGCTTGAGCCCAGCACTTCCGGGCGATGAGCGACGGTTTCCAAATCGGGAGAACCGAGCGATCGCGCGAAAACGAGCACGCGACACGTCGCGCGAACGCCCTGTTTCGTCGCTCATAGCGTCGCTCGTCGCTGTCGCGTGCATTTTCGCGCTTATGAGGTTTGGTCCTAAAAGCAGCGTTGTTTGACACGAGCAGTGGCAATCAAACTTTTGCAATATCTCGGCAATAGTCTTACACCTTATCCCAGCCATATTTTAAGCGAGTGCGGGTGCTATGAACTTCAGTCGCACAGCCCACACTAGGACGACAGGCTACCGGTTCCACTCTTAGCCAAAAGTGAGTGCAGTGAAATAACTATAAGATTACAGGGACCATAACGCAAGTATCGGATACTTGTACCGCATCAGAGCGGTTTCGAAAGCTTAGATGTATTGTCGTGCTTATTCCAAATTCAGCAGCCGATAATGAAATGAGCGCCGTGTACGCAGTAGATAGAAGGCCGCGGCGGAGGGGCATCTTACTACGAGCCGCAGTGCCACCGCTACGTGTCATGGAACGGCGGATCGCCTTTCGCGACGCACTCGCGCCACCTTCCCATCTAGCCACCATAGTGTGAGTGTGGCTCGTGCGCCACGCGACGCAGCAGTCTCTGCCAAAAAAAAAAAAAAAAAATGGCACAACACAGGTGCCATACAAGAACCTATGCAGATACCTTTCTTTTGAAGATAGATCTGGTCGTCAAACTTGACGAAAGTGGACTGAAGGTGAAATTCTAAAAGCGCCAATAGGTTCTCAACTGACATCCCTGCACCATTTTGAAAAGCAATTACACAATTTTCATCAATGCACTGTTTAACAGTAGCGAACAATTCACGAAGAGGCACCTCGTAAAAGAGCTCTTCCTCGTCCACAGAAAAAGCAAACCCAACGTAACTGCTGTCTTCAAGGAAACGGTGACATTGGGTTTGCTTAGGTTTGGACCGTGGCTGAGCAGTGGGACTTACCCAATTCCTGTTGCACAAGTGCAACAGGAATTGGGTAAGCCGCACTGCTCAACCACGGTCCAGAAATAATTAAAAAGGGAACACACAGGCGGGAAGCATCAATTACTACTTCTGTACAAACGTGTAACTAGCAATTGAGAAATACTTTAGTGAACCGTGGAAATTAAACCACCAATGAACATCGGGACAACAGGTTCTCGTTAGCTCTCTGAGTGCAATGCTTGGCGGGTGATTTTAGTTAAAATTATTCAGGTTAAAGCACGCGATCCTGTAAATACAGTTCTTTGCCTCACACAGCGTGCTGATCGTTGGCGTGACATTTCAAAGCATTCCTCCAGTCATTAGGTCGGGTTAACGCCCACAAACACTCCATTTTTCCGTCCCTTATCTCCCACAGGAACAGTTTATATAATGATATATCCGTGCGTGCGTCTGTCCGTCGGTCTGTCTATATGCTTTGCTGGCTACGCCTGAGTGACGCAGGACTGCATGCCCTAGACCAGATGGAGCTTCGCCTCTAAAATGTAGACAGCGCCCGCAGATTGGATGGTTAGATTAGATATGGAATGCTAATAACCAAAATAGAATATACCGGAACACGACATTTCTGTCTCGTTCCCAAGTGCGGGCTCGCTCAGGCACGTTTTGATTTTATACATCGTAACTCCGCTGTTAGCTAACAGGTGCACATGCACCAATGACATTCAAGCACGTTTTAAGTCAGTTTAGATGTAAGTATGCATATGCAAATTAGGTTTTGTAGAGCTGTACTAGCACGGGCGTAGCCAGAAATTTTTTCCGGGGAGGGGGGGGCGGTCACACCAACCCGACTGGCAGGGAGGGGGGGGGGGACATGCATTAGCCTTCCTCTGTGACGTGACTACCGGCCATAGTTTAAGCAGACTGTGTGCATGTATATAAAAGTCAGGACACTCCCCCTCTTCGGCACCTGTCCCGTGCATATTCGTATATGCGCCGTTTTACACTCCTCGGTACTCTCTCGATCGTGAGCTTTACAGGCGATCAGAACTTATGAGATGGAATCAATATGTTCTTTTATCAAGGTCGATTGGCATTTCACGTCGCCACATTTCGTTGTTGCCCGATGCCTGAATATGAACAGATGACCTCGCGATCTGACGCCGGAGCGAGAGTTATTGAGCACGATGCTAACTGTGTAGGCGCGCCCTCATGCCCCGCCTGCACCGGTCGTTTCGCTTCCGCCTGGTGTAGAAATAGAAATAAGAAACAAAAGCAGTAGGTCAGGCGTGCACTCGTCGAGCTTTCTTGATATGGGAAGCGATATATACTTAATTTATTTAAAAAACGACAGGCTTGAAACTTGTACAGATATATTAGGGTTCAACTTTATTGATCGCATCGACCCATCCATGAGCTTGCCTCGTTGTTAGTGGTCACGTGTTATGACGTAATGAGTGCCCTCACTGGACAAGGCTGGTTGCGGGATGTTATGTTCTCCCCTTTAACTACGCAAGCGTTTAGATCATGTGTTGTCAGGAGGGGAGGAGTAAACTGGGCGGCTTGGTTTCGTATGTAGCCAAAAAATTGAGGTGGTGAAGTGCACTCACCTTTGTGAACAAAAATACAGACAAAAAATGAGGACTGCGCAGTGGAACGTGATTATTGATAAATTGACTTGGTGGATTATTTACTTAGGCGGAGAACGTTCAATTACTTGAAAAAAAAAAAAAACCGAACTGTGACGTTATTGTGCTCTCCAACATATTGACGCATTGAACCCGCCAGCACATTTCCAGCGTAAAAAGAAAGTGGTCGAAATGTACAGTGGCAAGACGCTTAAATACGTTTGAAAAGCCTAAACTCGCGTATGAAGGTGTTCAGATGTTTCAGAACGATGCAGGGAATGCGTACCGACCTTACGAGTACGTCAGGGGGTCGGCTGCGTTAAACGTAATTGAACGGCTAACGTGAATGGAGTTCATGCACGGCCTCCGAGATGTGCGTCCAAAAGCGGATCTCTGGGGCAGCATTCGATGCGGTAAAACGCATTTAGTCTTTTTGAATCGTGTCAAGAGTTGTGAAAGCTTCATGACGTCAAAATGACGTTGCGGAAGAAAGACCGTAACAGGGGGCGTGCTCCCCACCGACCTGCAGCCAATCAGTGGAGGTCGAAGTGGCTTATCACACAGAAAAAGGAATGAGAGGAGAGGGCATGCCTAGCCGGTGCGCTACATTAAGTGTGGAAGAAACGACGTCATGGTGGTGGCGTTGCTATGGTTACGTGTTGTGCAGTGTAGTTGGTCTAGCAGCGAGCGGCGGCGGCATGTGTGCCTCCGTAGGTCTCGTACTGACGCGCGGCGGAGAATATGCGTGCTTTGTGCCTCGTTGTTGTATACGCAGTGCTCTTCCCCGGTTATTGTACTAGTGGCAACGTTCACGAAAGCTGTTGTTTGCCACGGGGCCTCAACAGTGCATAGAACGAGGGCGTATATCCATGCACCGTGCTGAGCCGAGGCAACACGAAAAAACGGAATCACCACGAACTTCTAGCAGGTCAGTGAAGGTTGTACAGTGTTCCTGTTTGTGACAACGGACAAGACATTTGTGCTGAGGACGTCATGTGCACGTATGTAGTTCGGCGTTCGACATGGTTAACAGCTTGCACGTGCGCATTAAAACACCTTTTCACCTTCGCTTGCTATGCTCGTCCCTTCGGCATTAGAGCAACCGCGTTCGAGTGTCACTTTACCGTGCACAAGGTCACTGCGGTTGAACAATGCTGACGCCACTGAGTTTTACCTGGATGCGGGCACGGTGACCCGGCGCCACGTCGGCCGCGTGATAGACTGAATGGAACCGTAAAAGGCGACGCCCGGCCGACCGTGTTACAGTGCGCCAACGTCAAAACACTGAAACCACACTCGCCGTTTGTCAGTGCATCTAGAGTGCGTGGCTCGTGAATTCTCTTGTGCTTGCGTCGTTGTCGACGAGCTGTTACTCGCTGCTAACACTGGAGGAAACGATTTCCCCAACGGCATCGCGCTGACCCAGTGTGTTGAACCCCGTTCTGTTGGTATCGGATCGCCACGCGCGTCGCGCTGCCCACGTGCTTTTTGAGCCGGAGTCGCGCCTTCTGCTTCACACTCGAATCTAAACAAGAGAGGATAATTTGCCCAGTCAATATGGCCGACTCTCGGCTTCAGAACGAGTGGCCTCTCCTCAGTTGTTTCCTTCATTCATGGTACAGTGTACCAGATTCATGGGATGATCCCCTAGGTAGATGCTTCGAGAATCGCGCCCATAGTGGAGCGTGCTCACGCGGTGGTGCTTGCCTCGTCGTGTGGTGGCGCTGTTGTAGTATGGCGTATAATGGCGTAGAACACTGCGAGAAACCAGAGTGGGCTCACGTCGGAGGAAAAAAGAAAAACAAGAACGATGAAGTGTCAACAAAAGCAACGCGTTAGAATCCAACATATTTGAGATTGCTATGATCAAGTTAATTCGGCAGTCTGGTCTACCATGCCACAATTGCACAGTGAAAAAAGAATTTTTTTGATATATTACCCAGTATTCTTTCTTTATATATTTAATCCTTCATCAATCAACATTGTTTAAATCATCTACTAAATTTAAAACTACGAAATCGTGGCCGATATCTCAGAGTGGGTGTGTGAAATATTTTGTGAGGTTCAAACAAACAAGCAAGCAAGCAAGCAAGCAAGCGAACAAACAAACAAACAAACAAACAAACAAACAAACAAACAAACAAACAAACAGAAAAGCAACGCGAATATTACAGTCAGCAAAAGTGCGTCCCCGTAAACGCAGAGAATGCGTCGATCCAAATCTTAGTACCACTGCCGCCGACTACATTTAACTGGACGCATACTCTACTTGCGCATGGCTGCGGGGTCTCACCCACGTGTTCTCTTGACTAGAATGAAGCTAATTCAACAATAAGAATCAAAACAGTCTCAAAAAGAATGTCACCATTCCTGCGTTCCTGCAGTAGACATGTGTCTACTGCAGGAGTGCGAATACAGTATCGCTGATGACCCCCCCCCCCACCCCCGGTGTGAATGTTACTGCCATACGAACTTTTGTTAATTTCTACCTCGACGATTGGATGATAAGCGAACTCTCCAATACCGAGCAGAACCTCAGTCACTAGGGCCACAGTGTAAATGATGTTTCATTCACATGAAAGGGCCAACTGATCGTCATTCACGTCATGAAAGTGACAGTAAAAGGCACGTGAGAAGGCCACAAAAGATCAGACCTATACCTAAGGTGCCCCATCGGAGGGGGGGGGGATGAAAAACTATTTGTGAGAATGCCGAGAGTAATTTTTCAATTAAAAAGCAGCTATCAGATAATCAAATTTAGGACTTTTCTGTCTTTGAACCAACTCTACCAACGATATTTTGTTTTGATCATCACATATAATTCAATTAGGAATGACACTCTCCGAGAACCTAAATGCACACTGGCTAATAAGTGTTCTCCATTTTTATGACGCATTCACACAAAGCACCAAGAGATTCACATGAATCCCATAAGCGTTCTCGTCAGGTAAGTTCAATTACACAAACTACCGTTAAAATGATGGCAAGGACATAACTACTTAAGATACTGACCACCAGCCTCACTGAATGTGAGGTATATGTCGACACTGACCCATCGAAGCCTGCATGATGCATGGTGCACATGCAGCTTTGTTTATCAAGGGTGGATTTGTGGCAGTGTGTGTGCGACACATTCGCGTAATTAAATATGTTGACGGATAGAAAATGTAGGAAAATACTGATGAGTGCTATGCTCTCATCGGCCCCCTTTAACAGCAAAGCTGTACTTATTTATTTATACTTACTGCAGACCATCATGGGCTATGGCAGGAGTGACGGTAACATCACATGTCAATCGCAGACAAAAAATCTGTCATTGACAAAGCACGAACGAAAAACCAGGCAAAGTATTCCAACGCTCAATTGTTGCAGGAAAGTAGCTATATTTGCAGAAATTAGTTCTAGATTTAAACGGCAAAAGATGGCGTCATTCATCGGCAGATTCGGAGAGATCGACAAACTCTGCGCCGGAGCACTCTACTCTGGCGGAGGGCAACAGGAGGGAATCTACTGAACATACGCGCTTCCTCTGGAGCGAAAGGCAGGGTCACAACGGAACTCGATACATGCGTCTCTATTGATGCATGAGTGGGTATACGCTGTGCACAGTGACGCCACGCTAGCAAAACGTGAGCTCCTACGCGAGGCGCAACCGACGCGACTGGCCTTTATAGGCACGCGCAAAGTTAAAGGGACTGACTACCGTTCTTCGTTGCTCTCCTGTTTTGTGTCGCAATAAAAGCGTACCATGTGAAGTGTCTAACCTTGCAGCAGTTTCTCTGGAAAGTGCGTAGAAATTCTAAAAACAGAATGTTGCCGCCCGCCTTATGGCTCCTTCCATCGGTGTGATGAATGCCCACAACACTGGTCGGTGCCGGTGAAAGTCGGAAATTGAGTGTACTAGAATAGGAACCTATTCTAGTACACTCTAGTCGAAAGGCAGCGTCTCCTGTGCCGCGCAGCAGCCATGCCCACACAGAAATGGCTCCTGTGCCGAATGGAAACGACGTCACTTTAAAAATTATTACCTAAAGCTATTTAAATGTATAAATTTTAGTGTATAATACGTTAGCCTACAAAAATGTTACTAAGCAGGTGTTTGACAAGTCAATTAGCCTATATTTGTTAATTAAACATATATTATAAGCATTTTAAATACATAGGGCGCCATGGGCGCTGCGGCTGCGAAAGGTAAACAGGGTGAGATGGTAGCTGCCTGCAATGTGTGTTGGTGATGACAACAACGGCTCCTTATTGAAAACTCCGGCGAAATCGTGGCCTAAGCCGCCATAAAGGAGGACCGGAGACGCCGTGTCGTCGCTGCTTCATGAAATTGCTGGGATGCCCAGTTGAACCTGGGGGTTGGAGCTAGCGCGGCCGTCCACCGCGCCGCAGCTTCATCTGAGTGTGTGCGCCATAAAGTTTCTCGCTATGTTCGCTTGTCGCTAAGGGCAAGGTCGAGGATGAAATAAATGCTTTTGCACAGTTCACGTGTGACTGACCGGACGCACATGCATGAAACCACAGAGCGTCTGCGAAGTGTTCTTACGGTGAATGGAAACAACTTTATTGTGTTTTTACGAAGGCTGTGAAGTCCGAAGGCCAAAGCTACTGCGTTGCCGGCTATTTTGTTAAATGCGAACACGTACGGCCGTTCTCATCCATTGCTACGTCAATGCTCCCGTGCTTCCGTGCGTGTTAAGCGCGAAACAGACGTGCGATTTTCTCTGCGATGCGACGTGCGGCGTGCCCCATGCTACAGTGTCTAGAATAAATATTCTAGGCACTGTACCCATGCGACGTTTTGAGACACATGGACCAAAAACTGCCGGTTCGCCGGATAGTTAAGGCTCCGCCTTTCGCAGCGTTGCCTGACCAGCAATGTGCTTACAAAAAAAGTACGTAAAAGTCCTCTTTTTCTTGACTTCAACATAAAAAAATATAAAAAAACTCAAAAAATTTAGTTACTGCAATCTATTTTGAGAAACGTAGTGAGTTTGTATACGCACGTCTGTGTAACTATCACTCAGTTTAGAAGGAGTTGCTCCAAGATGTTGGCAACAGTGGCAGTAGTCAGCGTTGTGTCGTGTTTGATTAGAGACCTTTCACTCTAGTTCGGCTGCCTGTTATTGTTGTTCGCGGGTCGCCGACATGGTTTTGACTAAGCGCCGAAAGTGACTGCTTCTGTTAAAGAAGGTCCTTTTGGGCCAAATGATGCTGGAGGATCAACGCCAGCGGAGGTGGTGGGTGCGCCCGTCATGGCGAACGCGGCACGCCGAGAGTGAATTCTTCACCACGGTACGTATACCAGTTATCGCATTACCGCCAATAAAATACATTGCTAGTTGCGCACGCATTAAAAAATTTCGCTGCGCGTTAAAACGAAGCATAATACTAACTCAAGATGGTTCCTCGTCAGAGCATTAAATGTGCATTGCGATTCTATATTTTCTAAGAAAGCATTGTTTGAAAACGTTGTAGTCTCGTTTGTTTATGCGATTTTAACGTTCTTCAAAAGTAAGTTGTTCATCGACAGTGCGGGCGAGCTGACAATTAAAAAGTGTTCGCGACGACAAAGGACACACGGCAGCCCCTCACTCCGCGCGGACCAATCAATAATTGTGACTGCCTGGTTATCAGGCTGATTCGCGCCTCCCCCCCCCCCCCCTTTTTTTTTTTCATATTAGTGCACAGCCGTCCTGTGCTCAATACACTGCTTGCTCTGATAAAAATAAATATTTCATGCGTACCTTAATTCCATAAATTTTCATCCTAAAAGTGAACCACTTCTTTCATTATTCAGATTGGCACAAATCGATTTCACCTTGCATGGAAGTCGTATTCTGCCGGCCACATTTTGTTGAGAGCAATTTCGGGCAATCAGTGCACAACTACTTCTTTTTATTTACTTAAAGTCATTCGATTGTGCTTGTGACTGCCAGAGATATGATTTCTAATTTGGTCATCTGAGACTGACTCTGGAACATGCGTGAAGTAATCTCCTTGGCCTGTATGGAGCAATACACATGCAATATACGTGACACATATTTCTAGAAGTGTTGAGCTATGGATATGCTGCTCGCTTAGGTGCCAGTCAACATAAATCTGCATAGTTATGTTTTGTGACCTTTGCTGGGAAAGAAAAAAAAAAGCGAATTTATTGTTTCTATTTCAGATGAAAAAAATGCGTGCTGGGGACCTAGAATACTTCAAAAAGTACCATCGCATGTCCCCATCACAATTTGACTATATCCTCAGTTTGGTCAAGGAAGACTTGGAGAGAGAGACCTTCATCCGAGAGCCCATATCTTCAGCAGAGCGACTTGCTATGACCCTGAGGTAATACAATTTGTCTGGAACCTTGTGGCAGTGCACTTGTATTTTAAATGTTTGTTTAATGCATGTTGAATATTTTTAATGCCAAATGTACTATAGGATTACATGCATAATACACATATGTAGTGCATTACTTCACCTACTTAGTAAATGCTGTGATTGTTTCTCATGTAAACTTGCTCATAATGTCATATCAAGTATGGCGATTCAGTTTGCTTTGTCAGCACCTGTCTATGTTATCCATGGCCAATTGAACTGGCGTATATTGCGACACCCATGCACAGCAATGGACAATGTGTCATGCATAGGGTACTAAACGGGCGCAAGCAGAGAAGCTGTTTTGTAGTTAGATGGGCTAACACCGTCGGCACTTGCCCTTGGGCATCGCATATCAAGTGCTGATGGCCTAAAGCATTGCGGTGGCACTCAGTATGTTGAAGCAGCCTGCCTGTTACCTCGTCAGGTGATGGTACACTGAGCGACATAAAAAAGTTTCGTGTTGCAGTGCGCCTTTCTGTCATCAAAACTTTGGTAAACCGTGGCAACCAACATTCTGACGTGTGTGCCAGAGAAACCAGTGCAGCCAGCTGCATTTGAATTTTTCGTGTCCTTTTGCGTCTCACTGATGAAGAGCATTAATTCGCAAAACACTTTGTCATAACATAAATATCCAATTCTGCGAGTCATCAAACATCCAATATAAAAGGGCCTGTGGACAGGACCACCAGCAGCAAGTCAGGCTGACGAGAGGCCGATGAGGAGGCGCAAATGTTAAAACAATACATGCGGTAACAAAAAAATATGAAATATTAAAACTGCAGTGGGGCTCGAACCACTGACCCCACACATTCTTAAGGCGCCGCTCCAGCCAACTACGCCACAACTGCCTATTGATTTGAAATTATTAACAAGCCGGTTTTGTATTGTCGTCACGCTGGACCTAACTACCACTTTTTATTTTTACGTTTGAACGTAACTAACGGTTTCTATCGTTAAGTTTAGACGTACTGCTAGACACTCCGACTATTCAAACGAAGCGCCTAACCGGAAAAGTGCATGACGTCCCTTCCGCGCGGCGCAGCAGCCGTTTCTGTGTGGAGGTGGTTCGTGCGACGCGTGGCACAGCAGTCTCAGCCAAGTCGAAAATTGAAACCGCGTGTAGTTTTTGCAGGCTTCATCAAGTTTGGTTATTAATAAAACAAATATCTTAGTGGTCGTTTCAGGCACACACACTTTTTTGTTAATCTCATGAGCGGTGGCGGACGCCGTGGTCGTGTTTTTCTGCCCAGGCAGGCATGCAAGCGAGTGAACACACTGCTGGCAGCGCCACCGGGCGCCTATTTGAACACGTGAGGGAAAAAAAAAGGCAAAAATTGATCTCTGGAGCAACCTAAAGCTGTCTCAAGTGCATTAAATACAATTTCAAGGTTAACGTGTTTGTTTTTAAGCAAAATAAGTTTACCGGCGAGGATTTCCTGTCCTAACAATAGATTGTCAAGATTGACCACATTCGCTGTTGGGTCACGCTAGTGGTCACTTTTTATCGACTTTCAACATCAAGTAAATATTATAATTACTTGTTTCTGACCCAAAAGCATGCTCGTCACCGCGGATGTGATGAACGATCTTTTCATCTGCGCCACAATCAGAAAAATTTTTCCGAGCGGTAGACGGTCCCTTTAACACCGTTTCAAGGCATGTGGTACTTACGACTTCTGGTCGAATCCGTCGTTTTTCGCGAAGTAGAAAAAGTTGCTCCGTGGAGTGGATCTTACGACGGAGCTGCTCCAGGTCTGCCAATGCAATATATAGGAAGCACTCTCAGTCTGCCAACGGAATAGAGTTGCTCCGCATGGAGCAGAAGAAAGTATTACCGGAAGTGCTCCGAATCTGCCAATGGAGGGAACCATAAGAATATGCGAGCCACGACTGCAGGAAGGTTCAGCAAACTGAAAGTACTGGTTTAAGTGGGCAGAACGTGGGGACTCAAAAAATGCACGCATAAACTTTAAGCTTTCCTTGTGGTGCCGTGTTGCCAAAGTAGTCAGGCTTAGATTAGAAAGTTCGGAAGAGAGTGAAAAAAGTGCCTATCGTATCGACAGTAGGTAAGACGAATAGCTTCATTTAACGGGCTCAATCCTCTTAATATCTTTTTATAAAATGAATTCCAAACAATAGATGCATATTCTAGTACGGGACGGATTAATGTTTCCTATCCTATGGCGCAGTGCTGATCACGTGGCATCACATTGAGTGACAGGGAGGCTCTGTAGCACGGGGAGGGCTGCGCTGTGCTGAGTGGCGAAGGAGAGTGCTTCAGTGCGCTTGGATTTCTTTCTTCTATCGTACCCTTTATTTTACGTGATACTGAATAAAACAGCCAGTTAGCATTATTTACTCCAACAATGAACATGCTAGGGCACACAAGTTTTTAGGGAAGTTTGCCTGTAGAAACTTTTCTTGTCAGGCTACAAAGAGTCTCGGTCAGATTCCCGCGTAGGTTTGGTATACGTGATGGTTATTGAGGGCGTCTGCCAATGAAATGCAGCGATCGAAGCGTGCAACGATAACTTCATAAAAACCGTCCCTCCACACTACTAATGGTTAAGGATTAAAACATGCTGATCACCGTAGTGATTTCGGAGATGTCAAGCGACGCCTAGTTTCACCGTTAGAGTAGGATTAAGGGTCCAACGAAGATTTGCTGGCACGGGCTAATCCTCCAGGAACCTGCGCCCAGAGAACATCGTGTGATGTCCTCAGCGATAGCCCTGGCTCGCAGGACAGCTTAGATTTGATTCACTTCAAGTGGGCTGAGAAGAGCGGCTCCCCACCGCTCAGTCAGTCGTCCTGTAGGGTGCACTCACTCTCGTTCGAGTAGTGGCGGCAAACACCGCGCTCGCACTCCCAAAGTATATGCGCCATGTCGGCGATCTCGTGCCCGCACCACGGACAGCCGGGTGACGGGTAGAGCGAGACACGCAGTCTATGCTGGTGCTGGGGATTGTCTAAGTGTCGGTCTGCACAGACCTCAGATCAGACGCCTGAGACCTTTCTAGCTGCATGTGGGGTGGTGGGCAACGTCGCATTTTTCTATAGTGGTTGAGGATCTCGTGGAAAGTGACCATGATGTCTTTGCAGTCTTGTAAGGTCTCGGGGTCTGTCATCGTCGTCGCAGAAGTATAATGTCCTCCGACCTCGGCTGCCTCGCCATCGTCGATATTTCACACATCAGTGGCCCTTTCGCCAGCGTGGTGGCAGTTAATTAGCAGTGCAGTGAAGTGGGCATGCTCATTGTGGTTCGACGGGAGGTCAGGTCGCTGGTCGTTGCCAAAAGAGACTAATTGTATTTAAATACTGGCAGGCGTCGTGGTAGCTTCGATAGCAGTGTGGATCGCTTAAGCTTTAAAGGGGCCCCGCAACACTTTTTCAAGTACCCATGGAATGGATCACCAAAGAAGCTTATTGCCTGAAAAATTCACCGCTGCAAAGAATTTTAGAATCCGTCGACGAGCGGAGTTACAGAGATTTGTCGCACGCTGCAATTACATTCTACCTTCTCTCGTCCAAACGAAAGCGCTGGAAGCTAAGCAGGCACGGGGAAAGAAAATACGTCAGGCGTGCCTTGTGACCTTGACCACTTTTCCCCTCTTTCTTTTCTTCAAACACGTGTCTTTTCAGTGCGAACGCGTAGACAAGTCACGTCCTCCCGCGGCGGACCCTGTAACGACTGAACGCGCCAAAACGGCTGTGACAAGTGATACTTTAGCTTGTTCCGTCAATTGTCCAGAGAAGAGAAAGCAATTTTCGGCTGAATTTGAGAACTTATGGGTAATTCAGAACTTATGGGTAATTCAGAACTTATGGGTAATTCAGAACTTATGGGTGATTCAGAACTTATGGGTAATTCAGGCCGCGAGCTGTGCTATATTATTTGGCTTTATTGCTCTCGGGAGCTTATACTACCGATTGTCAGCATTTTTTGACTATGCTCAAAAAGTAATCAAAATAAATAATCGTTGGGATTTAACGTCCAAGAACCGCAATATCATTATGAGAGACGCCGTAGTAGAGGGCTCCAGAAATTACGGCTATACAGGGTTTTGAACGTATAAATCATGTTCAAAAAGTGCTCACAAACAGATGAGGAGTTTCTTTAAACAGAGGGAAGGGGACGTATTTGCAGCCGAATCTTCCAACGAAACCCCTATGCCGATGCAAACACTTTGCATGGCTCTGAGAAGAGCCGTTGATGTATGTGGGTATGTAGATAGGAGCGCGTTGCAAGTAGGGCTGGACTGGTGCTTGCAAAACTTCTAGTACATTTCTGCGTGGCAGCTAGGTGTTCAGAGACCTTACCAAAAAAGAACACTATCTTGTCCAAAAAAAGCTAGAAACTCAGGCCTTGGGCAGTGTAGTTCGCCCCTCTCTTGTGCTCTCACACTGTAAGCAAAAACTATCCGAGTTTAGGGTTTTTGCGGCTCATGACCTCTGAAAACTACCTTGGGTTTAAAATTACTACCTCACATGAGAGTAAAAGGCAGTCATGACATATTTTTACTACCATCTCTCAGAGAGGTAGTAAAACGATGTCACTATCCAAATTTACCCCTCAGGGAGTTTTGTGTCACGTGATAAAAAACCTATTGTGGAGAGTTTAAAGACACGTGATCAATAAAACCTACAACATCACGTGATTAAAAACTCCCCATGCAGACTAACATGGCGGATGACCGAAGGTCCGACGCCCGTAATCAGACCATTGGTTCGCGCGAGTACGCAAGCACATGGCTGTATATATATGTGTGTTCTGTGGATACGCCTCGAGGAGCCAGGGCTAGAATTTGTGCCGACACGCATGCGCTCGCTTGCGCTGGCGTACACATCAACCAGGCGCATCGCTAGAGGCCGCGACACCTCCGGCGGCTATGCCTAATGGCCTAATGGAGCACAGAAACTACGCGTTGCAAACGTTCCTGAGTGACCGCTTCGTCAACCGGTGCGAGAACGACCAATACCACCTAGACCCCGTGGTGTTGGAACGACACAGCAAACGACTACTTGTGATACCAGTGCGACGTGGTTTCGACGTCTCAAGTGGTGCGACAAATCCAGTGAATATTTCCGGATATCATCCGGTGTGACTGTATATTCGGCCGAGTCAAAACGTCGCACATACGACTATTGCTTGCTCTTGTGCTAGTGCTGTTAGGTTGTGCTCTAAACGAGTAGAAACGTGCTTCTAAAGTTTGGAGAACAAGCTACCGCGAAATGAAGTGACGTCTGTGTAAACCGTAAGCCTAGCGCTGCTATCCAGTTCATGCAAGAGTGAGCGAGCGAGCATGTGAGAAACACTTGACAGAAAGAAGTCGGCGTTAGGTGTTTTCGTCGCAGTGTAAGCTCTATCTATATAACGCATCACTTGGTGTGCTGCAGGTATTGAACCGCAGAGTGTCGGTGTTCGACATCAACTAACACTATCATCGTTGCCAAAGACGGGCAGGATTCGCGAGCATGTTTTGGCGATCTGTGAACACATAATGTGACTGGACTTGCACAGTTCATGACATTTACACATTGGTTTGACTCTAGCAAGTTCCTCGCATGTGGTGTTAGCCATCCAGTGTTCCTAAACATTGCCCAGCTGTCTTCGGTGCCAGTGGCTTTAGTGTATCAAATACTCTCTGAAACTTGTCTGAATTTGCTAAATGAATGCTGCTTTTTCTGCCGACTGTTTCACTTCTTGCTTCCTATGTGTCTCTATGCATGTAACAGTGGCTCATTCACAGTTGCACATGCCTTGATTCTCTGGTTTTTTCTTATGACACATGTCCTGTTACACAGGACAACTAGAAAGGGCATGCGTAATGTGAGGAGGGCACAGAGAACAGTGTTTCTTGAGCATTTATTAGTTTACTCAATTAGAGCACACTTTTTACGAGACGTCTTCTCAGAAGCCTGTATATGAGAAATGCCTCTTCTGAAATATGTGCATAAGGTCAAGGTTCTAAATTGAGCAGAGCATGTTACCACATATAGGTACAGAATGAAGGAAACTGAGGTATGACCATATTTCATATTGTTTAGAAGGAACATTAACTGCCACATCGACCACCACCGACTCTTGTCATACTGTTCAGAACTGTCCTTATTTTTATCATTCCCTTTGCACTTACTTAAGCTGAAATGATCATTTGGGAATTTCAAACAGCACATACTTGCATTAATTTGCAAATATTTTATATCGAGATGGAGAGAAGATGCCAATTTATCAGATATTTTTGACAGTGAATTAGCAGATGATGACATGCAACATCTTTGGAAATAACTGCACTGTATCGCACCATAGCATCATCTCCCTCAGTGTAAGCACCGTCTCGGTACTTCCCATGGCTGCGAGGCACCAGCAAAGCAGTAAGTTTTCAATATAAAGATGTGCACAACATCTGTCTGTAGCGAGGAGGTAAAAAAGGCAGTGTCCAGGACTGTGATCTCAACTCTCATTGTTGAGTTGGGAAAATACTTTTACCCGGGCTGTTATAATGGGAGAGAAGCTTTTCCAATAATTCGATAGTGGCATGGGGACCAAAGCAGTTCCAGAGGTCCTGGCATAGTGTGAATGTTTCGATGCCAGCTATCGTAACAATCTTTTTGGTGTTCTTTCAAAACCTATAGCCGGCCACGGGAAAGCTGACAATCTACGTGCAGTCAAGCAATGAGGTTATGGCATGTTCAGTACACAAGGGTGCAGCCAAAGGAAGGAGCATGTCAAATGGTAACACTGGATGTCAGCAAATTAACAAGTAAGACAGTGAATAACCAGTGGTTTCATGTGTAGATTTGCACTTGAGTGTGACAAATGAGAGTGCGCTGTCCCAGTCACAGCAATTTGGTGAAATGTACAATGGGAGCATCTGAGTAAGCATTCAGTTCACATGCTCGGTCAATCTGTAGATGGTGAGCTTTGATATGCCTTTGCTCAGTGAAGCAGGTGGGAAGGATGTAATTCATGACATGTGACAGAAAGTACCTGCCTCAATAAGTAAGCAACTGCTGAGGGATGCCGTGATGAAAGACAACAATTTATAGAAGAAAGTCAGTGAAGTTGGTGGAGCAGAAAAAACATGTTAGCATTGCTTGAGCGGTGACAATGCATATGGCATATCTCCGGGAACTGCAATTTGTTGATATCCCAAAATTGATGTAGGAAAAGGGCCTAGAAGGTCAAGGCCAACATAGAGGAATGGTTGTGTAGGTATGTCGATGGGGTGCAGGTCACAAACAGTGATGTAGCTGGCCAGAGAACGATACATACCATTCTAGAAAAAGTGATGTCTTACGTGATAGGTGCGCTATGTGATAGGTGTAGAAAAGACACCAAAATTAATAGCTGGTGCTTAGTTGTTGCGGAACACTGGTGCAAAGATGGTAGTAGCAGCACAAGAAGTTCCCAGCTATTAGCATTTAGGCTATGATGGTACAGATTGTCGTCATGCAAATTGAACAGGCAAGCGGAAGGGCCTGGTTATGGGGAGGTTAGACGGTCGACGATGGGCATAATGATGCATATTGTCACTTTTCGGTGGAGATGCAAACCAATGTACAGATAGAAAGCATGCAGGAGCACACAGGGATCAATTAGGTCTGGAGCATCAACTGAATGACGTGACAGTCTGCACCTTTGTGCGGTTGTCTTAACTTGAAATGAAGCACAAATGAGTACTTTTTCATACATAGCCAGCAGCTGTACCAAATGTGATGGAGATGATGTCGATTTCATAGATATTTCCAAGGGTGATTCAGCAGCCAAAAAAAAAAATAATGACTGATGAGCCCCCCATGCAAGCGCTTCATGCTCACTCGCTGTCTTTATCTACAGAAAGCAGTACATTAGTGCATGCTTATGTCACACTTTAACAGTATGTTCACTTGCATGCTTACATCATACATGTGTACCAAAACATAGCCAAATAGAAAGACTTCCAGTTTCACTCTGTTCAGCAGTTTATCATGAAAAAGTGCAGGGTCACAATTTTTATAATTTAGTTTTGTCTCTTCATGTAGTCTCTTGTTTTTTTGTGGTATTGGGAGACGTTTGATCCACAAAAACTCACAGAAGCCTGCTAAAAATTTTTTGGGTGAAAGTTTGTGATAGATATTACTTGCATGCATTTATAGATATGATTCATATGTTGGGACACTTGCATCTAAACAGCTTTCAAAAGCATTTTAAAGCAAATAGTCATTGTTAATATGAGTGTTATTTGTTATGGGCATGTTTCATATTACAAAGCACACCAACCTAAAACAAGTCATAGGAACCTTCTAAACCATGCTTAGCTTGCTTCAGGATTTCAACTTCTCTATGTGTTCACCCACGTAAAAAAACTGAAGTTTGGTGGCTTACCATGGCGACACCCATAGCATGAAGAAAATTAGTCTTTTCACTGATGTGAAAACTCTCAGTTATGCAGGTACCATGTAAGGAGCCATCATTCAGATTTATTGCAACAAACTTCTAATCCCCCACCCCTTTTTTCTTCTTTGACTGCATGTCAACAGAGCATGCTGAGCCGAACACCATAGGTGCCACCTTTCACGTCACACCTAATTCTTTTTCTCAGCAGAAACAGGAGCAGAACTATTTTCATAAACAGGCATCAACAAAGTAAATGCACAAGTATTGTAATATCACAAACATAATTGATTGTGTTTCATGATGTAAACATTCACTTGTTTTTATTGATATAAAAGACATGTAGGAATATTGAATGTGTAAAACACCCAGTTTTGAATATTTCACTAATTCTTGTTACTTTGATCACAACGTTGAAAGTAACAAGAATAAGTTATGCACAAGTAAGCAACATTGGTACAACAATTTTAGTGTGCACATGCCTGTAACCTATATTCAAAGCTTATAAATTTAGAGGAAGATGAAGGCATAACTATGAGAAGCTATTGAACAAGGAATGTTGCTGCAGCCAGCAGCCTTTCTTGTTCAGGAGTCACTCATTGCTTAGCACCAGCATACTGTGAATATAGGAAACCTATTCGGTAGATTACATCATGAGAGCTTCCACACAACTTTGTACACATTCACTCTAAGATTCCAGCTGGCAGATAATACATAAATTTTTGGTCACCATGTTTCTTTTTTGTGTATCACAATTCCTTAACACAGAAGCCTTGGGCACAGTATTCATATCACTTGGTTACCCCAGTATGTGCGATGGAGCATAATAAAAAAACTTGGCGAATATTTTTTACGCCACTTTCTACTGCTATAGACATGTAGTTATCATCACCAACTTTTATATTTTAACATCACACATGGATAATAAAGCACGTACCCTTGTATTGGTTCGAGCCTGCAGTAGAGTTCCGCACTTTTGTTGCTCATAAAACTTTTCACTTTTGATTTTAATCTTTGGTGCTTTAGATAGCTGGTTTCCTCTCAATTATGGCTATTCAATGTGGTTTTATTTCAGACTTCTATTTAACATTTACCCTTTTCTCTGCTCTTACGACACATCTATCAGCGTATCAGCGTATGTTGTTTTGAGTAGTTTTCGCATTCCTTACAATGTCAACCAGCTTAGCAATTTTGGGGCAGTCAGTCATGTTGATGTCTTAGAAGTGTTGTGCAGGATTGGTTTTAAAAAAGTAGACAGCAGAGACACCGGCTGTGTTCAGAGTTACTTTGTCTATTCTCCACATACTCTAATACTTTGCTCTCTTTTAATGTCATTTAGGCAATGATCCTGAAAAGTTGCTATTTTTTTTTCCTGCATCTACTTGTGAGAATGAGTTTGGTACCAAATACAAATTATCTTTCACATCTACGTCATCATTCTTTAATGCACTTGGTGCAGTTTTTATGCTTTACAAGTAAGTGGAAGCAGTCAATGAAATTGGGTGATTTAATTATTTTTGATGGGCGGAGCGTTATTGGCTGTTATGTGTTTTTTCTGCTGTAAGCGACACGTGTCCTCTGTAAAGCCTCAAGGTATAACAAATAAAAAATGAAAACTGTCTCTTTCTCTTAAGGTTTCAAAGTGGAGATGGATAAATGCACTATGCGCTTCCTCACTTTGAAGTTCAACTGTTAATCATGAATGGTAGAGCGCATCATAATTTTCACAAAGGTCAAACTAATAAACAGCACACATTGAGATGTTGTTCTTGTTATTCGTGATTTATTTGTTCAACTATTGTTTACGTGCATTGTGGTCACCTGTTGCATAAAACTAAGACAGATTTATGTATTAATGAGCCTACAGTTACTTAATACTATGAGCACATTAAACCAGGTTCACTTAAATGCAGTGTACTGCTGTCATGATGATAATATGATGATCCCCTGTCATATACATTTTGTATTTTTTTTATATATAGCACCTTCAAATGCATACCTTGTACCATAAACTGCAGTTTCAACAGCATTTACAAATGCATAGAAATAAAAACAATTTGCTAGTTTACCTTAAAATTTTTTGAGACATTGTTTTTTCTAGAACTTGAAGCTATTGGGAATAAACAGATAAGAAGATACGTGGAAGTGCTAAGTAAAACATACTCTAATTTATGATTCACTTCCAAAAAGATTGCATTGTGCCATTTTCATACACAGGAGGCAAAAATTGCATATTGCGTAGCGCAACTGTGTTATTATTATGAAATCCTCCTGGACTGCTGCCTAATGACATTATGATACACTCTATGAACAATACCAAAGCAAAATATCACATATTGGTAGTTGATCTAAATAAAGGAGACCTGCTAGGAGGAAGGAGTTGAAGAGAGCAGTAGTAAGTTAGGCTACTTGGTGACTGCACCTAGTTTATTCTTCCTATTGAGACAATAAGGGGGACAGAGATCAATGTATTTAGCTGATAGAATCTGATAGTAAATTCTCGGTGCCTGCCTACTCTTGTCAGTAGTACAAGAAGAAACTACGATTGTCAAACCAAAGTTTGAAAACAAACAGCTGCTAATTCACAATAGCCCCAACACTGGAGTTTTACTGATGAATTTGCTAATTATCCATGTATATTACAATACAAATGACAAGTATTGCATCAGATACATGTATTTTGCTAGTATTTTGTGTCTAACTTCAGTGCTTAATGTCTCAGTATCTCGTGATAGTACCGAGATGTGGTACCAAGTATCTTTGCCTAGGCCTAGTTGGTACCTTGTTTCAGTTCCTGGCTTAAGATATCAATTATTCAAATAATTGGGACTGGCAAAGAGCTGTGAAGCCCATATCCCCCTTGGCTTGTCACGAAACATTCCTTGCAACAGATACGTACTGCGATATTGAGCAGGTGCAGACAGACCGCATTCACGCTTAAAAAAGGATGGCTGGAGGCCACACTGTGAATAATACAACTTTTCGTATTTTTTTATCTCTGCTGTGTAAGTGCTATGAGCTTGACGTGATTTCACCAGCTTGATTATGAAAACAGAGCAAGTTATTTGGACTGCTTCATCTTTTGAACTCCTTACAAAGGTTGGGTCGTGATAAATTCAAACTGCACTAACAAACCCGAATAGGTGCAATCTAGCAACACTCTTGATAGAGTGACACTTGAATGCACCCAGAGAATTTGCTTTTCGACTGGTTTAGTATGGCATGCAAGGTGAACTTACCGTAAACTCTCGAGCAAGCACCCTCTTGCGGTGAAGGATTATTTGAAAAGATTTGGAGCGGGGGCCCTTGCTCGGTCATGGTACGATATTGAAGATTGTGATGATAGAGCTGCTAAGGATAAGGAATGCACACCCGTGCTTCTAATTAAATGCTTTATTGAATTTGCATGCATTCACTGTTTTCGTATGCCCTCATTGCGCAAACAAAAACTGTGAATGAAACCGTGAAAATGATTGGAGGGTAGAAGAGACCACATATTTGAAATCTCTTCTAGAAGGGAGGGTGGCACTTGCTCAGGATTTTACGGCAATCTAAAGCTACACCATCAAGTATGAAGGATAGTTTCAAAACCGAGATGTTTCTGTCATGGCCCTCTCATCAATGGTGATATTGAATAGGCTTCTTCACTTTACCAGCTTCTGTGCGGCGCATACTCACTTGTGAGTCGACTCACTCATACCGAGACAGAACTGTTTGAGTCTTACCAAGTAGTGTTTTTGTGAGTTTGAGTAAGACTGAATCTAGTTGAGAAAAAAATTTGAGTCATGAGTTCAAAAGAGTATGAAGAAAAATTTGGTGAATCTAAGTGAGCTCAACTTTTTTTCTAAAGATGATATGTCCTAACTACTCCTTTTCAGAATAGCTATCAGCTTTATGTCTGCTCATGTTCACATCCATGTCTCCTAACACATACTGCAATGCACTACAGTCCTTGTTGATCAGAATTATCTCAACACCTAGTTCACTCAACACCAAGTTACGTAGAGTGCTGGTGAGAGACGCCTTGATTTTCCCACCCACTTCCCACAAACTGCGAATTAAACAAGAATTTCTCAATAAAAATATCATATCAGTCAAGTCATTCATTCAAAATGTTGTTACTAGTTTGCAACTTCTGATAACTTGTATTTTAAAGTATAAAATGAAGAGATGTTATGCAAAGCACCAAATTTGTCAGATATTGGTGTTTCAGAGCATTGACACTATGGTTAAAAAAGCTGATTATATGCCCATGTACCAATGAGTTTTAAGCTGTGAGTAATATATTGCTGAGTTTGAGGCACAGTGACCCCAGCTGAGGACACATTTAGTGAGCTTGAGTACGAGCGAGTTCGGTTGAAAAAAGTTTGACAGTCTGCGTCAAGTGCAAAATACATTTCTTGAGCAAGTCTGAGTGAGTTTAATGATTGGCCAGTGGGGTGGAGATTTGAAATTGAAGTTAGTATATGTGAAATCTTCCAGGCACACACTATTTGACACACGTGCTGCGCATCAGCAGTCTGTTTTTAATCCAACCCAGCAGGAGCTGATTCAGTGCTGGCCAAGTAACTAAAATGCAGAAGTTTCAGGCAGTGTGTATATGGCTGGTGCAGCAAGAGTGCTGTAAAGTTTCGTCAGCTTTATCTGACAAGATCACTATAGCTGTTACATTGGCGGGGGGGGGGGGGGAGGGAGGGAAGCAAAGTGTACCCCATGACTTAATGGGGAGGAGGGCGGCAATAAACCTCTGCCCCCTCTGAAGGAGAACCCTGCACATGTCCCTCGTTATCGTAGCACTGGTGACACACTTTATTTGCAAGGCCAGCAGGTAGAGGTCGATTTCCTGGCAGCAAACCTTACACATGGTGTGACATTTCATGTCAGTTACCCAGCAACTATATTCAACTTTTTAAATACTTGATAAAACCTCTGTAGCGCTCGAATGTGTGACGTATGAACGTGAGGTCATGATATGGCCAATGCAACTTCCCTGTCGCACACGCCATGAAATCCTTTCAACCAGTGATATGCGGCAGGCACATACCCGCATACAGCGACTCAAGTGCGAAAATCGTAACCCCGTGTCACAGAAAATGCGGTGCCGCGCTTGGCGGTGTTGTCGATCGTTAAAAATACATCGCAGTTAGCCACAATCGAACCCCAGGCAGTCTGTATGACAGTCAGGTATACCGCACGTACAGGGTCAGCTAGCTGTTATATCAAAAAAAAAAAAAATATATATATATATATATATATATATAGTCAAGCGTGCCGTGAACGCGCTTACGACCAGTATACGCATGTCAATGAAGGCGGAATAAGAGGCCCGTGTACTGTGCGATGTCCATTCACGCTCCATATATGGCCTGAACATTTGGTCTGAATTTCCAGAGCCCTTCACTGCGGCGAGCCTGGTTTTGGCACGTAAAACCCTCGATGTAAGAACCACTTTGCATCATACAGACACCACCCCGTAGCGTGCACTTTGCGATGATGAGACTTGCATTTCTGCTCTAACGTGTTAGCGCTAGCACTCACTCAAATGCGACCCGTACGGGCCGCATTTCAGAGCTGGACGCTGGCTGCGAGCCCGCGCGGCCCGACGTATGTACAAGGCGCCGTTGGCCTAGCTGCGGAATGTAGCATTTCATTCAAGGTCTTGCATTTCTGCTCTAACGTGTTAGCGCTAGCACTTACTCAAGTGCGACCCGTACGGGCCGCATTTTAGAGCTCGACGCTGGCTGAGAGCCCGCGCGGCCCGACGTATGTACAAGGCGCCGTTGGCCTAGCTGCGGAATGTAGCATTTCATTCAACGTCTTGCATTTCTGCTCTAACGTGTTAGCGCTAGCACTCACTCAAATGCGACCCGTACGGGCCGCATTTCAGAGCTGGACGCTGGCTGCGAGCCCGCGCGGCCCGACGTATGTACAAGGCGCCGTTGGCCTAGCTGCGGAATGTAGCATTTCATTCAACGTCTTGCATTTCTGCTCTAACGTGTTAGCGCTAGCACTCACTCAAATGCGACCCGTACGGGCCGCATTTCAGAGCTCGACGTTGGCTGAGAGCCCGTGCGGCCCGACGTATGTACAAGGCGGCGTTGGCCTAGCTGCGGAATGTAGCATTTCATTCAACGTCTTGCATTTCTGCTCTAACGTGTTAGCACTAGCACTCACTCAAATGCGACCCGTACGGGCCGCATTTCAGAGCTGGACGCTGGCTGCGAGCCCGCGCGGCCCGACGTATGTACAAGGCGCCGTTGGCCTAGCTGCGGAATGTAGCATTTCATTCAACGTCTTGCATTTCTGCTCTAACGTGTTAGCGCTAGCACTTACTCAAGTGCGACCCGTACGGGCCGCATTTTAGAGCTCGACGCTGGCTGAGAGCCCGCGCGGCCCGACGTATGTACAAGGCGGCGTTGGCCTAGCTGCGGAATGTAGCATTTCATTCAACGTATCAGAGTGGTACATAAACAATGACACGCGGATTGCAAGAAATTGTGTCTAAATAAGCTGTCTAATGGTTTAGACTTCAGTGAAGTACGACTGCAGGAATTTCTGTTCGTTGCTTGCACTGGTGGAACTGCCAAAACTGCCATTATTTTTTGCTTGGGCATAACAATAGCTTGTGTATATTTAGACTGCTTATCCTTCGAGAAGTTTAGTGCCTCAGATGCAGGACAGGGGGATAATTCACAAAGGTTATCCCGCATGCTCATCGCTACGCATTGGGAAAATTCCTGCAGAGCATCTATATTTTAGGTTCGATATGGACTTTGCACCTGGCACTGCTTGCGCGATAAGCACTTCGTTGTCGCGCCCAGCCCGATGTGAGACGATATCGGCCTATTCGAGCCTGCGCGCCGTGCTCGGGCTTTTGGGCTACCCGAAGTTCGCACACACCTCTACTAAAGTAACGTTGGACCATGAGCTACTTTTCTAACACCAGTACTGGGCGCGCCTGGTTAAGGCCACGATATGCGCATAACTGACAATCTCGATCCACTTTGTAACACTTAGTGCAAAGCAAAAATACAACTGCTTCGTGTGAAATTGACGTAGACATATACAAACTAAAATTTTGACTTTGATCAAACCTGTGCTGTGCACAAGGCTCTGTTCACCTAGGTATAGTAAATTTTAAGGTGTTATATGTCATCCAATGACGCGTAACAGTGTTTCCAGAGATCGCTTACTTAAGGCAGAAAACCAACAAGAGATCAGAAAATGTTCTATTGTTTCATCTTCCCTACCATAAGAACAAAGCAGGGAAGTGTCAAACCATCTCTAAAATAAAAATTAAATAAGGGTATATGACAGCATAACCTAGTAATTATAACTTCGAGACCTCTAGCTTAATGTTATGTGTTTTTTAAGGGTGCCCAAGAAATTTTTCAGAGACGGCACAGAAAATTCCTGCATCCTTTGCCTTCAAAAGCCCACAATGTGTGCAGTTTTCCAAATTAGGTTTCTCCTTACCCTTTGTTTACTGCTTTATTTAGCACTTTTAGACCAGTAACAAGCTTATAACATTATCACAAAAAACTAATAGCAAAAATGAGATGTCATCTGAAACTAACCTCAGTGCAAGTGACTTTAAGAAAACATACACATCCACAACTGCAGGTCTTGTACTAATTGCTCATTGGAAGCAGTATTCCTCTTCAAGTCCTTCACAAGGACAGCAACTCAGAACAATGAAAAGCTGAGCTGGCTGGTAAAAATACATGTTAGCAGAAATAGCCGAGCAAACACAGACAAATAAAACTTGAGAACAAGACAACAATGTGCCCTCAGTAGGAGATAAAAAAGAAGACTCATGCAAAGTTCAGAGTTTTTACTGCCAAGTGCACCTTCAAATTATAGAAGTCTTTGTTGTCTTGATCGCTTTTCTTATATCAGTGTTTGCTTGACTAAACCTTCCTTTCGAGCAGATGAAAACTGTGTCTGCTTTCATGTGCAGCTTATGCTAAATGGTATACAAGCTCACCAGCCAATCAAAATGTAACCTGAGCTTTGATGTGCCACATCACAGAATGATTATTAGTCACGTGCATGACAATGGCTCTTATTCATGACAATGACATGACAATGGCTCTTATTCTAAGCAAACATTCTTTTTAACATGCAATGAAATCTTAGTACTTATCTTGAAGGCAAAGCTCAAGTGTCCTCAGAGTTTTTCTCTTTGAATTGAGCATCCTGTGAAAGGGCAGTAAGGTGCCCCTATTGGAGACTAGCTGGTACCGCTCGTAGAAACATTTGTGCGTTCATCCACCTAAAAATGTGACTAATGCGTTCACAGTCTGGGTGACTACAGGCTCCAAATGATTGTTAAACGACAAGTTGATTATGGTTATTGAACTCTTTGTTGCATGGCAGGAACCTATGTATGCATCAGAGCAGAACTTGCTTTTGTTTTTTTTTGTTATTTTGAATCCACAAAAAAAGGCACAAAAAGGTATTGAAGTATGATCTTTATTTCATAAAATACAGAATGTCCGCTACAGTGAACAACATGCACAATAAGTTCACTTTTCACCAATCGAGCTGTCTTGCTCGAACAAATTGTAGCGAAAAATTTGCTGCAGTACCACCAGAAAAGTTGCCAGAAATTTCTTTCTAGTGGAGGGGGCTAAGGGGGTGAGGGGACACTGGGGGTTCAACTATTTAAAAAATTATCTTGACTTCGCTAAGCCACAATATTTACTGTTCTTGGCTAGAATGGCATTGATTAAAACATACCAAATCACGATTTCATCTGTGTTTTAAGAGAAAGAAGTGAATTTCAAAAAGCCACCAAAGCAAGAGTCTGCCTATTTGAACAAGAGTGCAGAAAAAAGGGCAGAAACCTGCTGCGATTCACCGTGGTGAATTAAAACCATTTTTCTTCACTTTAGTTACCATTTCCCAGATGCACTATCAGAGGCACCACAGCTGGGTTTACATCATGCATGGTGTTCACTAGAGTGGACACAGTATGAAACTTGTAAAAAAATACTTTCATTTCGCTAAGCCGCAATATATACAGCTTATAATTATAAACGCTTCTTCTATCGTGTCCATGCAATAAAATAAAATATACCAAATCGAAGTTTCGCATGTGTTATAAGAAAAAAAAAAATATAGACGAGAACTTGACTTATCCACCAATGTAGGTGTCTGCCTTCTTGAACAAGAGTGCAGGGAAAAGCATTCAACCATAGTGCAATCTAATGCAGCGAATGAAAACCTCTTTTGTCCACTTTAGTTACCGTTATGCACATGCACCTCTCAGAGTCACCACAGCTGACTCGCAAATTTTCCAAATTTTTCCACTAAACTGGACAGCATGCAACAAAGGGTTAATGACACATTGGAGAGTTTCCTTTAAATTATTCAGAAAAGTTTAGACGTGGAAGGCAAAACATTAGCTTACCACAGTTTTATCACTAGACAGATCAGTGAAACTACAAACAGCAAACCACAACTGAGAATATTTCAGAGCAAAACATAGTGACAGTGCAGTCACCTACATGTCACAATTTATTAGACAACAGTACATACAGCTACATCTTTCACAACGGCAGACAAATGCATAAACTAGCATAAAAGTGCTACTGCATAAAATAGACTTGGCAGGACTAGCATCTAAAAAAAGAATCACTTCAAACGGGTGCATAGCCAGAAATTTTTGCAGTGAGGGGCACCCCCTTGAAATGGTAATTTTTTGCTATCTACATGCCATGGCGAAAAAAATTTCGGGTGGAGGGGTGGCATGGTGTACCAACTTCTGGCTATGCTTCGACTTGAATAATGTAGCAGCAGCAAAAAACATGACCGCCTAGCACAAAGAGGAGTGTTACTGCAAAGGTGTAAAGACAAAGAACGACACAGGTGCGTCAACATTAAAAGGTGCAAAAATAATCAGCCTTAAGAAATGACAGTACGTTCGGCATCACAATTCTCATATTACTTTAAACATATAATTACATTGGCACACAATAATATTCTAGTGGCAAAAAGATTCAACATTGAGTAGGAGCAGACAGGAGAGTACTAAGACGAAGAGCTGAGACAGCACAAGACATGGATCTTAATTGCATCTGATGCAGAGCATATTATGCTTAATGAGACAAGCCAAGCTTTGAACATAGCCGAAAATTCCCTATCATGCCTTCTCCCAAAGTAGGGAAGTCTATAAATTGTGCACCTTCGTTGCAAGCAAAAAGAGCCTCTGAGTGAGCATCAAAGTTGACAGAATTCATTGCAGGTCGTGCAATGCTATGAAACAAAATGCTTGAAATGAAACACAGCTGTTCTGTGCATAGGGTACTGCATATCTCCATTTGGCAGTGGAAAGACTCATCAAAAAGCCTGTCCCCATGCCGATTAACTCCATACACATTTCTGCTGCTGACGCAGACTTTAGCCAATTCTGTACACAGGTGTGTTGGCACAATCTCCCATAGTTCTTTGTGTATGAGGGCTTGTGCTTATGATGTAGAGATGTGAATGCACTAGTTAAAAGGTTAAGGAGCATCGTTTCTCTTTCCTCTGCACATATCACTGTGACTACAGTGCAGTAATGAAGTTGTGTGCAAAAAGTCCTAGTAGGGGCCCCAGCTGAGAAAGCGCTGCATCACCTGAACTCATATCAGGTCACCTGAACTCATATCATCATGGCCCTATGAAAGAAACAATGTGAGCAACATGGCAGCTGAGCAGGAGAGTTAAGTTACCTCAGAAGAACATGGCTCTACACTGCTGTTGCAGTGCAAAGGAGGCACATGATGTGGAATAAAAAACAACAACATAACTACAACCATGTGAGAGCGTCATCATGTGAGAAAATTCGGTTAGCTTCATCATCTCCATTTTTTGTCTGCATTGGGTTAAACAGTTTCACTGTAAGAAGGAGTTATGCAGCAGCAATTGAATAACCCAAGCAGAGAAGTAGTGCACTCTTGTCAGTATAATAAAAGCAATACGGCAAATATTGCCGAATCTAAAAGAGTCCCTGTAGCACCTTTTGAACACTATCAGAAAATGATGCCGATAGGCGGCCCAGGCTCCGAAGAACATGGCACACAGCATGAAATTTGCACCTAATTGCAGGGTCAATTAAAAAAGCATAATTTTTCTAGCTATGTCACAAACACATTCGACACAGCCTCTGGCTACTTTGAGCATTGTGACTTGCATAGCTGCTGTGGCAACTGCCTGATCCTGTGGTGCACCCACATTGGGCTCTATCACGCTAGAACTACATGCAGTATAGAATCAAATCAGCACACACAGTGAAAGTGAGTTGCATGTTTAAAGATACAAAATATAACGGGCCCAAGGTCATGAACCTCACCCTTGTGTAGCTTTTCGTGCTTTCGCCGGGGAAAAAAAGCGCTAAAGACGTGCAGCAAATCCATGTAACTCTGCTTGTATTTCATGAAGTATGAAACTTCTAGCAGTGAAGTCAGAACCAATAAACTGTAATAACGAATTCATTTTAAGATGACATGGAAAACTGTCACAGCACATTCTAAAAAGGCGTCAATGTTTACCACGGAACTTCTGGTAGCAATGTGAGAAAACAGCGAACTGTAAAGTAGTCCAGTGAACAAAATGAACTCAAAATGCCTTGACTGCCCATAGGGGGGACAGGATTGCACATGAAGTGCAGAAGTGTTACTCATCTGATTCTGTAAAAAAAGCATAACAAGGGCTTACATACTTATTGCCTCCAATTTCATATAAGTGCAACAGGTCATGAAACTCTCCACAGTGACCAGCATTTTCGATAATTACATTGTGAGTTGAGCTCTCAACAACAAAAGCATGAAAATGTTCATCGAAATATTTTGTCTTGAGAATGGAGGCAAATACAAAGATTTTAAGTGAATGTACAACAATGAGTGTAATTTTGGCAAATTCTGGCAGACAGTCATCAGGTACAAGCAAAGGTACCACAGCACCCACAGATAGTGTCCTTCCAGAGACAGTAATTGAATCCACGCACTGCATATCTGTCATATTCAAAGAGAGTTCCTGTAGTCTGTCTTTCAAAAGGTCAGGCAACGTGTTTAAATCCATTGCTTTGCTGCCTTTAACAATCAGTGGTTCATGAGGTTGTGTCAAAGCATACATAAGATGCATTTGCTGTCGGCAACATAGTGTTGCAGAAATACTTTTGAAGTTTCGCATTTTCCTGCTGAGAGACTTAAAAAATTGATGTTTTGCTTCGAACCGCATACAGGACAGTCTACTAAGAGGGTCATATGAAAGGAGAAGGCTAGGATAGTGAATAATATAGTGCATCTTCGGTATAATGTTGACATTTGGAAAAGTTTTCTTGAATGCTACATAAAAGTCCTCAATGCACACCTTCAGATATGCAGCAGCACCTTTGGACACCTGCGGAGCAAGAATGATGTCCACGATAGCACGCAGTTGAAGGTATACTTTATATGTAGGATTGTCTATTGGCACTTTGTCCCCCACAAGAAAAGAGAAGAAACGAAAAAAACAAAGCTTTTCAGCAGCTGACTCTTTTATGGGGGTTTTTCCAAAAACTGCTGCACGTGACGAAGGAGGCAACTTAGACTTTTTGTCCCCCGCTTGAAATGAAAATTTGGCAAGTCGCTTGTTTAATTGCTCCAAAGTAAAAAATCCGCTTGATACAATGGCCCCGACTACATGTTTCAGGATGAAAGAAATCACGCCTTCGTGAAGGTCGTGCATTATGTCTGGTGGCAAGCCTTGCGTGACATCAAACAAACTCAGAGAGCTCAGGCAGCTCTCACCAGTAACGCCATATGCAGTACTTAAAGTTTGATCCTGCTTGACAAGCTCAACGTGACGACTGTGCGATTGCTTTGTCCTCGTGACAAACTTTTCTTCATGCCATTTATCATTGATCTCATTTCTGTTTGCCATGCAGTAGCGGCACATAAGGCCAGATGAAAAACATTCTCGAAAACCACCAAGTTGGTGGCTTGACAGGTTGTCGCCACCAACATATAAAAGTGACCCCTTCATTACTGTTCCATTTATGTTAATTCCATTAGATTCCAGTTGCTGCAAGTCGTTCAGCAGTGGTTTGAGAATTTCCTGATAACTGAATTTCGTTACAAGGCTTCTTTTTGCAAGGAGAATCAGATATTTATCATCAAGCTTTGAACGCGACTGTGGCATATGATTTAACAATGACAAGTATCCAGCAAGAAGTTTGTGTTTGCCACGTTTGCTTCCCAGAGGGTTACACACTTCAAACTCGTCAAAATATACCTGAAGGGCCAACGACTTCTCAGAGCCAGCATATTTAAATATGTTGTGCTCCTTAAAGTAGTCTCCATCACATACATCCTTCAAGAGGGTTGCAGACTGCTTGAATACCCCTGAAAGCTCACGGACCCCAGCAATAGCTTGCATGGTCTCTAGAAGAGGTACATATTCAAATTGATCATCTGGGTGATTTGAAAGATGCACAGTTTGTGGAGACACAAAAGTGAATACACTTTTTCAATATTGTTCTCGGCCAGATTTTGTCCCAAGGTGCTGGAGTCTTCCCATTTCAACTGTGTTCAGTTTAGCTTGAAAATCTGTAATGAAGTTGAGCAAGTCATTGGCAATTTCATTCACAGTACACTCTGGCAATTGTCTCCCTTCTTGCCACTTCAACAGTAGAGAGGACAGATGCATGGCACATTGATCAGTAACATCACAAGTGCTCCTGTTGTGTCTGCATCCCTGTGGGGGCTCCTCATCACTGGGTTCACAGAGTTCACTGGGCTCATCAGTTGCATCTATTTCACTGGGCTCATCAGTTGCACCAACAACAGTGCTATGAGGCACTGGCTCATCATTGGTGTCACTGGCAGGTGGTTGAAGCAAATGGTCGTGGTGTCTCCTCACGTGCTTCTGGAATGAACTGTACAGTCTAAACGCCGCACACAGTTTTCAAAATTGCAAGTCCAGTTACTTTCTGTGTCATGATGACAAGTGCAAAAGTGCCGGAAAACTGCAGACAATGAACTGGTCCTCTGGTAGCACCGGGCACATGCATATGCTTTTGTAGAATCCATCTGCAATGAAGAAGCTGAGATTGAAATATCACAAATTAATGCACAATTGTAAAACCTAGATAGAAAAAAAAGTAGACTGCATGACACAGGTCAAGCAGGGTAGCACCGAGCCCTATTCTGAACCCTTCCTCACATAGGTGTGCGCATGAGGGGGACAGTTGGGGCGGCCGCTCCCCCAAGTCATCTAAGAAGGAGGCGCAAGTTCTGCTCCTTACATTGAATCTGACAACGGCACTAGGGGGCGAGGCACCCTACTAGCCACGTGAAGGGGGGGGGGGGCGTAAACTCGGCCCCATACATTGACGTAACCGGGGGGCAAAGCGAAGGTTTGATATTTTTTCTCGATTTAAAACTATTAGCTGGCAGATAACTGGTATATACCTGTAACGAATGCGTAGCGATAAGCTCTGACGTAGCCCTCTTGTGAGCTGAGCTGATAAAATGCTCAAGTAGTAATTCGAGGCAATAGCTGAAACGCTGGAACACCTAAGGGGCACGAGCTTTCCGCGGGAAGATACCGCTACTGCTTTATTTTATAGAAATGCAGCCACTGGTTTTCGCCATTACAGTATGAAGAAAGCGGAGATCCGCTGTAACTTACCGTTGCGGCGGCTCAGATTAACAGTAATCTGGAAGGGCGCCCACTGAAGGTGCTGCAGATCACATGCATGCGTTATGATGCACTCGTGCGCAGTGGATGCAGTGGTGAATGTTGGCAATGCTGTGACGTGATGAATTCGTGTCAAAGTTAACAGTACAACACTGTCAAGTACCATGGCTGAAAATAACTAAATATACGTCAGAGAAATTATTTTTAATATTATTTTGAGTTAGTGAAGTTTTTGTTTTCAAGCAAGTGCTTTCTTACACCTTAGAGGTGAGATGATTCTAGCGTGGCAACGCTGGGTCACGACGTGACATCTTTGAGTAGCGCGCAAATCACTCATGGCTGCTCATGGCGCAAATTCTCATTCCGCGGCGGCGTTTGCTTGTGCTCCTGTACTTGTACAACGTTTTTGTGCGTGTGCTAAGTTTTAAAAGCATGGCGGCCGCAGTATGCGTTGTGCGTTTAGAGACGGGCGAGCAAAAGAAAGTTGTGCTGCCTACGGGTTCGTACGACGAGCTAGTCCACGCTTTGTCTACACACACTGCAGTGGACGAGCAAACCTTGGTGAGTACCAATTGAGTACTTCGAAACTTCTTGTCATTGATGGAAGAAAAGTGCTGTTCACCCATTTTCATCACATTGATATTTACATCTGTGTCACGTAGTGCACCTTTTTGAGGCAATAGAACCAGATCGTGTTCAAATTATAAGTTCAAAAAGACTACTTGGAAGGTCCGAATCGGTTCTATTAGTGGATTAGTAAGCTGTTCGTGTTATGTTATTGGATTCATATGGTGGGTTTCGCACATAACCAATTACGCATAACCAAACAATCTCTGTACGAATATACCGAACTAGCGCATATCTAGTGAAGTGAAATATGTAACCCAAAACAGGATGAACAGCACAGAAAACAGCATATTATTTCTGTGTATGTGATGCCAAGAAGAGCTCGTGAAATAACATGCTGTTCACTGTGCTATTGCTCGCATTTTTTCAAATCGAATAACGAAGTTGAAGAAACTTAGATTCTCGCCCTCAGAAATGCTAATTAGTTTAGTTAGCACAAGTGACGCAAAAAACGGAAAGCGATTTATGAAAAACGCTGTTTACTTGTCTGTTAACATGCGTGCCACAACATGTTTCACCCAACTTTATGAATGAAATGTTTCATTCAGCTCCAGGTTTTCGATACCGTAGTCGATGAATACATCGACCTAAAAAAAGATTGCACAATCCTCCCAAAATATAAAATCAAGGTGGGGAGGAAAGTGCTGCCGCCCACTACAGATGTGAGTATCTTTTTCAAAAATGAGTTATGTAACCTCCAGATACAGCTGTTCAGGTCATAGTGCCGGTTTGAGCTTAATCATCTTTCATATAGCATTAGCTATTTACTGGCATAATTACCATGTTATGGAAATGTACATGAGTCTTAATGGAAGCGAGTTTGTGCAGTGTAACTGAGTAGTACAGCCGCGGCCACATCTATGTATAGCCCGCAAGCCACTTGCTTTGCTCTGCGGCGCGACACATTGCGGGTTATGACGTCATGTGCACAAAAGCATGCGCTGCCTTACAGCCATGCAGGCGTGCTCTGCACGGTTGACAACAGTGGAAGGTGTGCTTATTTAGCCAAAGATCCGTGCTACTTCATGACACTTTCGTCACATCTATTTTATAATACAAAGTTTGTTTAGATTGATAAAACACACCTGCATCAATGATGCAAGCTTTATGGCTGTTTTGAGGCATGCGATTATATCAATATTGGTCAATATTCAGCTCAGCTGAATATTGACCAATAGCTGCACAAAAAAAATTTAGGCTGTCACAAAGAGTGCATCGTTTATGCAGGTGTGTGTTGATAATCAAAATGCGCTTCATCTTAAGAAATACATGGGACAAAAGTGTCCTAAGGGAGCGCGCATCTTCGGCTAAACAAGCACACCTTTCGCTGTTGTCACCCGTACAGAGCATGCCTGCATGTCTATAAGGTGTCGCGTGCAGAGCAAGGCCAGTCATTCGCCCTATACACAGACGGGGCCGCGGCACCACCAATAATGAATGCATTGTGGTGGACAGTACCTTTGGCCTTTCCTTAATATCCGGCTGTGACTTTTGTCTAAGTCATTATAATTTATCAGATGCTTAGTTCGCCAGTTCACCTACTGAACAAAAGGTAAATGGAAGAAGCTAAGCTCAGGAATGTGCCTTTCACCTGTATACAATGGCCCAGTTTAATTACACGAATGTGTCCTGCATGCAAAGAGGCACTTGGATAATGCAGATCAACTGGAATATTTCAAAACAAACGGCTTTTCTGTCCGTGTACAGAAGATCGTAATGCACCAGTTATGCTAACGTCACCATCAAGGCAGCTATCACAGGGGTGCAACAGCTGCACCAATAATGTCAATTTAATATGATTTCTTATTTTTATTTTGACCTGCCTAATCTGCCTAAAATTTTTTTAAGTTGCTCTAATTTTAGCCAGGCTGATGATGATAATACAAGGAATAGTCTCTTTCACTTTTTATATAGACTTTAAAACTTGTAATACTGTTTGCTATCAGAGGCTTTCACACACATTGCACCTTGCTGCCTGATGGTTTTAATGTTCTACTTTAATTCAAGTGAGCTGTGATTGTTTATACCAGTTTTCTAAATGCCATTCCTGAGATGTGCTTGTACTTCATGATGCTTTAAGCACTAATTCACAAAATTCCACAGATATTTACAATTTTTGTGGTGGTATGAATTAAAGAGCTATAGCTTGAAAGTTTCTTTGTTGTGCAGCCAACCAGCAGTGAATGCATTGAGGCCGGCCCGAGCTCCATGGCACATGATCCTTCGCGGGAACATCTCAATCAGAGGTAAGACCTAGAACTTTACTCATTTCTGCACATTACAGAACAGCACAGAATAATTGTTGAGCAAGTTATTTCCACTGTGTCATCATATAAAAGGTCCTGCATGCTTGTTACCTGAAAAAAAGTTGCTTAATATTCTGTGAGCTTGAAAATGGACACTAACATTCTGTTTCAGTGCTGACTCCATCTGCACCACTGAGTTTGTGGAAATACATGTGCCACTAAGAAAGCAGTACGACTATCTTGAGTTTAGACTTCCTGCTTTCGGGCCGTATGAGGAAGTTCTCCAGAGGGGCGAACCAGTTGAGGGACCTGTGAGGCGAGCCATTGTCATCAGAATTTTTCAAGCTTGCTTCAAAATAGTATGGTATGTAGTGCTTCTGACTTAATGTAGTGCCAGATCAAGGAAAACTTTAAGGGCTTGTTTTTCTTTGTTAAGCATAACGTTAATTATAACTAACTGACCAGAAAGCCTAGGAAAGTGTAAAGAATGTTATTTGTAATAATAGCAATGTAAATTTGAAGAAAACAAGGAGGGTGAAAGGTAACTTGCACGTTACCCTGCCAGTGGCTTGTTATCTTTTTGTCCTTTTTACTTTTTTCGCAAGCATCATAACTACTACAACTGACAACCCCCATATTTTCTCTGGATTTTGTAATTCGGTTCTTCCATCGTTTCTAAATATCATAATGCCAAGCCGAGTTGCAGCACTGACTTCACCTCAGACTTCACACGTCGTAGATTAGTTACGGCTTGCAGCTTGGCTGTAACGTTGGTTCTCAGTCCCATGCCGCTGATTCCAATTGTTTCTTGTGTGAATAATTACTGCGACTTTCTGTGTGACTTTCTTGTTTTGTCATTATATGCCAGGTGCTTCCATGTCGTAAACAGTGGGCTGCTATCAACGTTACTAGGGCTCTTCGATAGGCTCATAGTGAGCACCGAGTCTTGAGAATGAAAAGAAACACGACTGAGCCAACCGAGAATCATTGTTGCAAGGCACATAAATGCTCCCTTACTTCTAATAATCCCTTTTAATGATGCAAGTGTGAGCTGAGCAGTTACCTAAAAGTGGTTGTAGAATATTTTTCAAAGTTTTCTTTTGATAAACATGTTACGACGAGCTTGTCCTCCTGAATATTTTTATAAACAGTGCTTATGTAGTCTTTAGATATCGTCACACAGATGCTGAAATTTATAAAAAATTGGAGCTCCTGCATCCTGCATTTTTCTTAGGGCCTAATGTAATGTCTTCAACTGTGCTAATCAGAACTTAGTGGCTTGCATTCATACATGTACATTGCATGGTCTTTCTCTGTGACCTTCAGGTTTATGTGAACATACTTTTAGTTTGGACATGAGGTGAGTTGCATATTACTTGAAGCCAGCATTTTACCTAGTGTACTTGTTGTGGCATCAGGGCAGCATAAATGTGTGGAAATGTTGCCTCCAGCGAACCTCCCTGTTCGAACTAATTTCATTATTTTAAGCATCCATATTCTGTTCAACTTCTCTCGTGTTTAGGTTTGGCTATTTGCTCATTTGGAGAAATAATGACTAGTTACCATTGCTTGTAAACATAGAGAAATTATCAAAATTTTGTCATTCAGTTCTGTCTGTAGTTATTTTTTTCACTCCTTCTATTTTCATGCTGTACCATTAGCATCAATAGATTAGTACATGTCTCTCCCCTAGGTTTCCTTCGAAGGAGCTGTACAACACAGCAGTGGAACAGCTTATTCAGAAGTACCCGCACCTACAGGACAACATCAAAAAAGGGACCGGCATGGTGAGCATGGAACCTTTGCTATATTTTCATGCTACTTCCAGCCGCATAAGTTAAATGTTAAAGGGCCAGTAAACAACCCCAAGGTCTAAAATTTATAATAGAGAGAAATATGCACGTTTTTGCTATGTGAACATGCGGACACAAAAATTTTGCGAATTTGTGCTATAATAATGAAGTTCAAAACATCCATTTCAGCCTGCTTCAAATTTAGTGCAGCCTCGCTACCCTTCTCTGCCATAAGGAGTGAAACACTCGTAGGGTGAGGCCCAGCTGATCTAACAGCGGCGTGCGTGCGGCAGTCTCGCAGGCTTCCATTATGCACTTCAGCCTGCGACGCCTGCAAGGGGTACATTTCAAATCGATGTGCAGGTCAGTCGAACCGTGCGGGGTTGCACGTGTGGCGATGTTTGTGTCTGACATACTCATATAGCAGACACGGACATTTGATTAAACACAACCAGGCATTTAATTAACACAAGGGCAAAGGCAAGAGCCGTCTCAATACGTTGCGTGGGACACTCCATGCTCGCTGCGTACGTGAGACTCTCGACACTGGTGACCGCCCTTCTCGCTGGGTCATTGTCAACTGTCAAAGCAGTCAAAATCTCTCTGAGGTGTACGCACCCCCCTTGCGGCCATTTTCCCAAACAACTACATGCTCCATTTTGGTACGGCCCCGCTGTGGTGGTCTAGTGGCTAAGGTACTCGGCTGCTGACAGGCAGGTCACGGGATCGAATCCCGGCTGCCGCGGCTGCATTTTCGATGGAGGCGGAAATGCTGTGGCCTGTGTGCTCAGATTTGGGTGCACGTTAAAGAACCTTAGGTGGTCTAAATTTTGGGAGCCCGCTACGATGGTTTTGGGATGTTAAACCCCACATATCAGTCAATCAAATCTCTTTTGGTACAAATGCAGGGAAGACCCGCTGGCACCATTTACGAGTAGTTAGTTGCCGGAAGTCCTCGCAATACAATGGGGAAAGGTCATGCGGAAGAGAATGCATGACGTTTCTGACTGGGAGGGAAATGTATATAGCTCATCATTGTGAGTCTGTCCAGTTCAGCATTGTGCTTGTATTTTGCACCATATTACATATCATCTCGCATTGATCACCAACACAAAGTTGGCATTCCATCTTGTAAGGCATCTTCTTTACTTTCACTCATTTGTGCCACACACTAGTGATGAGTGGAAGCACCTTCCTCCAGATGTTGTCACCATCAAGGATACTAACCAATTTAAAGAAGCTGTATGTGATATATTTCTCTAAGTTTTCTTTTTTTTTAAACTAGGCACCACCATTTATACTTATATCATGTGCCTCTCTTTGCTGATACACCGAATTTCGACTTTTCTTTATAATTAAGGTATCATGTATTTTGTTTTATTTTTTTGTATTGCTATAACTAGAGTAACTACTTGTAAACTTTTGAAATGTAGTTATGAATGGTAGTGAGTTCTATTTCTGCATTTTTTTTGTCTTGTGACCTGTTTCCGAACTACTACCAATTTTCTGTATTTTTGCCCCACCCCTTCTGTGATGCCATTGGCCCTGAGCGTATTCTAAATAAAGAAATAATGTTCCAATGCTAAATGTGGCTGTAAGAAATTGAGCAAATATTTCACGATATGCCACACATTTCTACTCCTAAAATGGAAAAACTTGGCGCCTCCCAAAGGAATATTGACACAAAATTTCGTTGCCGAGATAGCCTGCAAGGTCGATTCCTGTAAACATTCGTATATCATCTGCGAAATATCAACAGTGAATAGGTATAGCTTGGAAGGTGTTTTAAATTAATTTTGAAGTTTGGGTGAGCCTTCAACTCCATCGTGCCATTTGACACCCTAGAGGAGGACTTTTTGGGGACCCCGAACTTCCCTGCCGTCACCACGCTGCAGTCAATAAAACAAGTTATGATGACATCATAGCCACCATTTTTCCTTTTTTGCGTTTATTCCCGCAGTCTATACTTCTCAATTGATTGTTGGTTGCCGTGGTGCATGCTTTAAAAGTTTTCTGTTTGACGACACTGCAGTTTCGTTTTCTATTCAAAACTGATTCTTGATGTGGACCGTGCGAAAGTGTGTCACATTTCTGTGTGCTGACATGCACATGCTAGGTGGCAATAGTTGCACCCGGTTTTTGAAGCTGTTTCAAACTGAAACTGAAGCTGGTGGATAATGAGAGGCATGTAATAAATTATCTGTCATGTGCTGCAGCAAATGATATGTCGTATAATAACTAATAGGCAAGCAGCAACAGATCGCAGCAGAAAAATGCGAGGCCAAAGTTTTTGTGTCGATACCCCTTTAAATGTGCAGATATGGGATTATGCTCCGAAGAAGGAACAGCCAAGGAGACCATGAGCACAGCTGAATGCACTTTCTGGGATTGCACATACTCTCGCCTTGTTTGTAACTCAGCTCTATTGTGTGGTGCTGATGCACAGCAATGTCGCCACTCGAGTACGATAGTTAAAGATTTGGGCAGCTGTAACTTGACCTCGAATGATATTGCTACCTGTAGGCTGCCACAAACCATAGTGCGAATGCGCGTGTGCGCCCGACGAGGAAGATGAGGCTCGCTGGCTGCTCGAGCTCGGAGCCAGACTGGCCAGTGCTGCAACCGCTCTTGCAAATATATTTTTCGAATATATTCGCAATACTTTGTCTCGTTACTCACGTAACATATTTGGTGGAGGTGGAACGATCCCCGTCCTCACCACGCAGCTCCGCAGTGGCCGCATCCTCCAGCTTTCCGCCATGGCTTCCAGTGACAACGCGTCCGCTTCATCATCTGCGGCTTCTCCGACAACCTTTGTCGCCGTCCAAACACCACGTGATCCCGGGACATTTTCTGCGCAACCTGGCCTCGACGTCGACAAATGGCTTCGCCTTTATGAACGGGTCAGTCAAACTCACCGTTGGGACCCTACCATGATGCTCGCTAATGTTCTCTTCTACTTGGACGGAACCCCGCGTGTCTGGTACGAGACAAATGAGTCCGAACTCACCAGCTGGGACACGTTCAAGGAGAAGCTACGTGACATCTTTGGGGACCCGACCGGTCGCCACGCAGCTGCACGACAGGAGCTGGCTACCCGTGTCCAGTCGCCAACTGAATCGTATGTGTCATACATCCAAGAAGTTCTCGCTCTTTGCCGAAAAGTGGACGAGGCGATGTCTGAGGCTGAAAAGGTTGGACACGTTTTGAAGGGGATCGCGGACGACGCCTTCAATTTGCTGGTGTACACTAACGTCTCGACCATCGACCGTGTAATTCAAGAATGCCGCCGTTTCGAAACAGCAAAAAGCCGTCGGGTGCGCCCTCCTTTTTCTCGGTTGCCAAACACGGCGGCTACGTCCACCTGCTCCGATTCTACCGTCACACCGCCCTTTGAGCAGAGTGTAACGCGTATCGTTCGACGGGAACTTGAAGCAGCAAGTCCAGCGCCGCTTCAGCCCACTTCTTTCGAACATACGATACCGACAACCCCCGCGATCTCTGTTATTCAGGCGGTCGTACGACAAGAATTCGCCAACCGCGGGTTCCCTGATGCTTGCCCCATCTCTTGCCCCTCCTCCAGACCAATTCCCACTAATGCACCTCGACGTGACCCATTTGTTGCTCCACGATCTCGCAACCCGGCGGAATGGCGAACTCCTGACGACAAACCGATCTGCTTCCGGTGCCACCGCGTTGGACATGTCTCCCGCTACTGCCGTGCCTCCTGGACGCCGCCACATAGGAGCCAGTTTTTCGCACCTTATAGCCCATATGAAGATCTTCGCCGGTATTCGTCCAGCCGTACCGCCCCTGCTTTCGACACGTCTAACAGCCGCCTTCCTGCTCGTTCTCCGTCCCCTCAACGCCGTCGTTCCCCGTCGCCCCAGCCACGCCGCCATCACTCGCCGCCTAACTTTTCATCGTACCCGACGGAAAACTAGACAGTGCAGCCCCTGGAGGTAGTGCTGCATCATCCCTGTCTGAACCAAACCCTCCATTGACGCTTCATACGAACAAAAATCTTGTCGATGTACACGTGGACGGTATTTCTCTGTCGGCACTAGTCGATACTGGCGCTCATGTGTCCATCATCAGCGTTCATCTTTGTCGCCGCTTAAGAAAAGTACTCACGCCCCCTGCTACCGAAGCTGTACGTGTGGCCGATGGCGGCACTGTTCCTGTCATTGGCATGTGTACGGCTCGCATACGCATCGCCGACCGTTACATCCCTGTTCTATTCACGGTGCTCCAGAACTGTCCTCATGACCTCATCTTAGGGATGGACTTCCTGTCGACCCATTCTGCTCTCATCGACTGTTCCGCTGGTACTCTTTGCTTAGACCTTCCTCTTCAGCCGGATATTCACCCTGAACCTCAACACGGCCTTTCTGCCACAGACTTCCTCCGCTTACCGCCTAAAGCCCTCACATTCACCGAATTTGCCACGACCTCACCCGTATTGGATGGGAATTACATCGTCACGCCGATTCCTGATGTCCTACTGGCACGTGACGTCACCGTCCCTCACTGCATCGTAACTGTAGCCTCCAACCGGACCCGTCTACCCGTCATAAATTTCGGCTTCACAAAGCAAGTCCTCCCCGAAGGCATCCTAATTGCCACGTTGCGGTCCTTAGCCGATGATCACGTCACCACTTTCGCAGCCGACGCATGCCCCAATTTTCCTTGTCGCCCACTCGATGCCACATGCCTCGACATGTCAATACGTCCCATGATCGACCCTGACCTTCCCCCAGCGCAATCAGCCGCTCTCGCACGCCTTCTAGCTTCCTACCGTGACATCTTCGACCTTGACGACCGCCCACTCGGCCAAACTTCTCTTGTAAAGCACCGCATCAACACCGGTGATGCTGCTCCCATTCACCGTCGACCGTATCGCGTGTCCGCGTCGGAGCGCCAGATTATTCAAGCTGAAGTGAATAAGATGTTAACTAAAGGCATTATTGAGCCCTCATCAAGCCCATGGGCGTCACCCGTCGTCCTGGTTAAAAAGAAGGACAACACATGGCGTTTTTGCATCGATTACCGGCATCTAAATCGAATCACCAAAAAGGACGTGTATCCTTTACCACGTATTGATGACGCCCTCGATTGTCTCCACGGCGCACGCTACTTTTCATCCATCGACCTTCGTTCTGGTTATTGGCAGATTGCCGTAGACGAGAAAGACCAAGAAAAGACCGCCTTCATCACTCCAGATGGCCTATACCAATTCAAGGTTATGCCCTTCGGTCTATGCAATGCCCCCGCCACGTTCGAACGTATGATGGACTCTCTGCTACACGGGTTCAAATGGTCAACATGCCTGTGTTACCTAGACGACGTCCTCGTATTTGCACCTACGTTTGAGACCCACCTTGAGCGTCTGTCGGCCATTCTCGACGTCTTCCGCAAAGCTGGCCTCCAGTTGAACTCCTCGAAGTGTCACTTCGGCCGCCGACAGATTACCGTGCTGGGCCACCTTGTCGATGCTTCTGGTGTGAGACCGGACCCTGAGAAAATTCGTGCCGTCACGAGTTTCCCAGTACCCCAATCCGCCAAAGATGTCCGGAGCTTTGTGGGACTTTGCTCCTACTTTAGGCGGTTCGTGAAAGATTTTGCGGCAATCGCCCAACCACTTACCGATCTTTTGAAGAAAGGCGTTCCATTTTCGTGGGGGTCCACTCAAGCTGCCGCCTTCTCTCACCTCATAACACTTTTGACGACGCCCCCTATCCTCGCCCACTTTGACCCATCTGCCCGAACTGAGGTCCGAACTGATGCCAGTGGTCACGGTATCGGAGCCGTTCTCGCCCAATGCCAACAGGGACACGACCGCGTTATCGCGTATGCTAGCCGCCTCCTTACACCTGCAGAGCGTAACTATTCGATCACGGAGCGAGAATGCCTTGCTCTTGTCTGGGCGGTCTCAAAATTCCGTCCATATTTATATGGCACTCACTTTTCCGTCGTCACCGACCACCACGCGCTCTGCTGGCTTTCATCCTTAAGAGATCCTACAGGTCGACTTGGTCGCTGGGCTCTGCGACTGCAAGAATACACCTTTTCTGTGATATACAAGTCTGGACGCCTGCACCAGGACGCCGATTGCCTTTCTCGCTATCCAGTTGACCCATCGGCCACCATACCTGACAACGACGCCTGCGTGTGCTCCGTTTCTCAACTGAACCACATAGCCGACGAGCAACGCCGTGATGCAGCCCTACGAGCTATCATTGAGCGCCTCGACTCCTCCCCATCGAACCGATCCTATCGCTCGTTCGTACTCCAGAATGGCACATTATACCGGCATAACTTCCATCCAGACGGCCCATCTCTGCTGCTTGCCATACCCAAACACCTCCGCTTGGCTGTACTCCACGAACTTCATGACGTTCCTACTGCCGGTCACCTGGGTGTGTCCCGCACATACGACCGGATTCGCCGTCGCTTCTATTGGCCAGGTCTGGCACGGTCCGTCAGAAGATACGTCGCGGCGTGTGAGGAATGTCAGCGCCGCAAAACACCATCGACGCTTCCGGCTGGGCGCCTTCAACCACTCGATATTTCTACGGAACCTTTCTTTCGCGTCGGCTTGGACTTACTCGGCCCTTTTCCTCTGTCTTCTGCTGGCAACAGGTGGATAGCTGTGGCCACAGACTACGCCACACGCTACGCAATCACACGCGCCCTTCCAACAAGTTGCGCCACTGACGTCGCCGATTTTCTTCTACACGACGTGATCTTGCAACATGGTGCTCCACGCCAGCTGCTCACGGACCGAGGCCGCACATTTCTATCGAAAGTCATAGCGGACATCCTACGCTCTTGTGCAACACGCCACAAGCTCACTACGTCGTACCATCCGCAAACAAATGGCCTCACAGAACGCCTGAACCGAACCCTAACTGACATGCTTGCAAAGTACGTTTCCTCAGATCACTCTGACTGGGACATCGCTTTACCATACGTGACATTTGCCTACAATTCTTCGCGCCACGACACGGCTGGTTACTCCCCTTTTTTCTTGCTGTTCGGCCGCGAACCCACATTACCCCTCGATACGACGATTCCGTTACCAGCAGCTCCAACTTCACAATATGCTCTGGACGCCATCAGCCGGGCCGCCCACGCACGCGAAACCGCTCGTGCTCGCCTTCTGACCTCCCAAGCAAACCAACGGCGTCGGTACGACCAACGACACCGCGATGTGCACTTTTCGCCCGGTTCGTTGGTTCTGCTGTGGTCTCCCACCAGGCACGTTGGCCTGTCTGACAAGCTGCTCTCTCGGTACACAGGGCCCTACAGAGTGCTTCGTGAGGTGACTCCCGTCACTTATGAAATCACTCCTGCTGCCTCGCCGTCTTCATCCACCCCTAGGGCCACCGACATCGTACACGTCGCACGCCTGAAGCAGTACCACTCGCCCAATGATCTTGACATCTAGATGCGCCGAGACGGCGCCTTTGCCGACGGGGGTTATGCTACCTGTAGGCTGCCACAAACCATAGTGCGAATGCGCGTGTGCGCCCGACGAGGAAGATGAGGCTCGCTGGCTGCTCGAGCTCGGAGCCAGACTGGCCAGTGCTGCAACCGCTCTTGCAAATATATTTTTCGAATATATTCGCAATACTTTGTCTCGTTACTCACGTAACAATATGCATCTGATGAGTAAGCGTCGAAAAGCTTATTCGTGTCTTTATTACCAAAACTGGTACAAACTTTCAAGATAGCTAGAGATCTCTTTGTCCACCTCCTGTCAGTTGTATGCTCGCATAGTCCAGTGACTGCCCTCTACCAGTACATCGTTAGGGAGCCATATACCATTAAAATATGAAAAAGCAGAAAGCAGGTTTGCTAAGGCGTGCAACACCTGCACTACTCGCACTAACCTGATATAATTCCCAATTTTTCTATTGAGCACCACCAAAACCACGAAATGTGCCGAAACTGTGTCACGGTGTGTGAAAATGCCCGACCAGCCATAAAATTTTCTCAGTTGCACCACAATTTCCGCAAATTAAAGCATAATTGTTAGCAAAGCATTCGCCACCAAAGCACTGATATTTGCCACTTAAAACACCGTGTTGTCAATTCTGTGTTCGAGCAACACCACCCAGATTATTGGCTCTTGGCTATGTCAGGTGTAATCGGCGGTCAGGCCGGGTAGGTGCATTTTTTCCTCCGGTAAGGGTATGGCCTAGGTCTTGCTTTCAGCCAGCGAGCCGGGCTCGGGCCGGTAAGTTTAAAAAAGGTCCAGGCCCTTGTAGTGCTTTAAGGGGGACGCTTCAACGACAAGTTCCCAATGCAGTCCCCCGAAGAAAGGACTGCATTGGTTCCGAAACATCGAATCAGTTTTTAGTTTTCAATTTAGATATTAGTTACTTTGGACTAAAAGTGGCTAAAGAGTTCTTTTTTTTCGTATTAATTCTTAGCCAGCTTGACAGATTGAGTTCTGTCAAAACATTCTCATTTACAAATTTCGCAGCAGAAAGCCATGTAGAAAACATATAAGGTTTTATAACAGTATTTTCTTTTGTAACAAAGCTATTCAGGTCATTGAAATTCATGACAAAAGCTGTGAGAATAATCTCATTCGGGCTTGCGTTTTTGCACAATGTGCAGGAATTGTGGAAACTTGCACTAAAAAACAAGTTTAAAAATAACCGGAAAAAGACGCAGAACATCCCCGAAGAAATGGAGGCCATGAGGGTCATCAACACACCAAAGAGGCCCAGGGTGCCAGGGCCAGAAGAAATTAACAAGAAGCTGTACCGGCTGTCTGTAAGTGTTTTTCTAAGATATATTTTTCATGGTGAAACAATAGTTTTTTGCTTTCTGTAAAAAGTGCAGGTGAAATGTTATCAGTGGTGCACATATTTTTAATGCTTATTTTTGTTTTACTGTGGTAGGTGTGCACTAATAAAGTGGCCACTCGATTCACATGTTGCAGGACAACCCAGAACTTATTGTTTACGGTGAGACCGCTGAGGGGCGTCGTAGGCACCACGAGTGGCTCACAGAAAATGCGAGCACAGCAGGTGATGACGAGCTGCGGCCGTGCCTCCTCGCCACCGCCAAAGAAAGGCATGAGGGGCTCGAGCGCATGACTATACAGCAGGCGCTGTTGGAGTATCCATTTTTGGCCACCGAACATTCTGTATGCTCTTATCTCCCTCCCCTTTTTTGTGACATCTGTGGTAAACATTGTGATCTTTCTTTTCAGTTGCAGTTGAAATTCAACTTATTGTTTAAAAAAAACATCTTGGACGACATCATGAAGGGGTTCGAGTGCCTTTGTGGCATGAGCCTCAGTCATGGCCACCAAGAGGAGGTGACAGATTTTTCGACCTTGGCCTCTGGTAATGTGTTCCTGTAGTCCACACACATACATTGTTGTCATGACAACTATTATTTCTCTGTAATGACAACCATTTTTATAATTGAGTGCTAATACAGTAATGTATTTTTAAATCTTAGTAGTAAAAATAAAGAGAAATCGAAAATGAAATGAGAAGCAAACCTGCCGTGAAAAGTTGAGTTAAATCTAAAAACTTCAGTACAAACCATGCTTCTAAGCAGGAGCTTTTTAACTTGCTTCAAAAGAAAGAAGGTATTGACATTTTGTAGTTATCAGTCAACTCTGTTTTGTGGCACTGCCGTTTTGTTTACAGTAAGACCAAATAATGATCGTCTATTATGTGGTTATGCTTGGACCCAGGAAGGCATGCCCGCTGCAGCACTTAACTTTATTTCGCAGCAATGCAAGCTTGTTTTAGGGGTGAAGCTCCCTAAGGTGTGGGTCGATTCCTAGTAGTAGTATGTTGTAGTAGTAACCACTTCAAGTTGGTTTTAAGAATTGCTCATTGGATAGCAGTGTGTATATGTCCTTGGAAATAATATCACTGGATGGCATTAGTGGTTTTGGTATAGTTGACTATTAAAGAGGATAGATGCTGCTGTTATACTAAGAAATTCACAGCATATCCACGGTCTGAATGTTGATGAGTGGGGTGAAGCGTCTGTCACGCAAACAAATGGACGGACACTTCGCGCCACTCATCATTCACTCCGTGGATATTCTGCGACATTTTTTTGTTTTGATGGATATTGACGCATTTTGAGATGCTGCGTCGACACTGCCGCTTTCATCGCATTGTGGTGATCATGGTGGTGGCTAACAAGTCATGCCAGCCATCATTTAGTGGAGAAAGTGGTGATTACAAGTTACGCTTGAACAGATGTGCCCACTTTGTCATGCCCCTCTGCTTTGAAACTTGATCACATGCACAACTGCACCTAATTTCATGTGTGTGCATATTGTTTGAATGTTAGAAATTATGGCATATGGAAACGCTGACGTAAATTTTTTTTCGATCTTTGCAAAGGATGCTATTTTAGGTGTTCTCAGGTCCATTGCAAACCGCTGCAATGACTCATTGGAGACACTTTTGACCGACGTGAGTGCTTCAAAGCTATATAGCGGATTAGATGCAACATAGCCAGGCTTGAACACATGCATGCTTTTCTCTCATTGTATCCTGCATAAGACTGTCCTTGCCAGTATGCGTTGATGGCAGTGGCTCACTCATTTACTGATGAGCATTGGCCCACCAGTTTCAGCACTTCGGTCATCATGTTTTTATTAGCTTGCTCCCTATGCATAGCCGAATTTCCATGATCGGATCTTGTTTAGTCCTAGCTATAAAAAGTAACAATCCTTTTTTAGGATTCCAAAAATTTTCATGCCTGGTATTGGGAGTGTGGAGCAGCTTAGTGTAATTTTAATTAGCATGTACAAGTTATCATCAACATTTGCATCTTGTTGAATAAATGTTTAAGTGCTATTGACAGCTGTGAACTTAAAATTGCCTCAAGTAGTCTTTGTGCTGAGTCATAGGAATGCTGTGCTTTCTGACTCTTACAGTACAAAAAATTTAAAAATAAGCAGGCATTGCATGAAGATAACAAAGCATCATTTTAACAAAAAAACCTGATCCAAATACTTAGGTGTCATCCTAATACTTAGAAAGTCTACAATTCATACTCGTTGAGTGTTCACAAAGACATACATTTTTTGTGTAGTTGGCAGAACAACTATAAAATAGGCTCGTACCAGTAGGGAAGCTTTTATTACCAGCCCCGCTGCGGTGGTCTAGTGGCTAAGGTACTCGGCTGCTGACCCGCAGGTCGCGGGATCGAATCCCGGCTGCGGCGGCTGCATTTCCGATGGAGGCGAAAATGTTGTAGGCCCGTGTGCTCAGATTTGGGTGCACGCTAAAGAACCCCAGGTGGTCAAAATTTCCGGAGTCCTCCACTACAGCGTCTCTCATAACCATATGGTGGTTTTGGGATGTTAAACCCCAGAAATCATCATCAAGCTTTTATTACCATGTTTGAATGTGCTTGCTTTTCTGGAAGATCTTTTAGATTATAAAATGGAACGCTAGGACGGTTTTTTTTCATTACTATAAAACATTGAGTGCTTGTTCAAGTTATGTGACTGATTTGTGCTTTGTGCTTTGTTCTGCAGAAAGCAGACACGCCACTGACGCCCTGCATTCAAAGAGCCATCGACGGCACCCTGGTGCTTCACGCGGATAATCAATGCCTGTTTGTGGCATCATCGCTACTTTCTGCTGTAGCTTCCCTGTTCTTCCTTTTTTGGGTATTTCACATTAAATATCCAAAAAAGGCAGACAGGGTGCTGACGTTCATTGAGCACGCCTTTGTTGACCTTAGTCAAACTAAGCCAAAAGTAAAGGCCCTTGAGCTCATGAACTTCTATAAGAACATTTCCTAGAAAAGTTACATATTACAGAAGAATGTATTAAAGGGCCACTAACCAGGTTTGAGGATTTTGAGCTGACAAGCGCATTATGTAGACGAGGCGTTCATGTTCATGTCTGGCAAAATTCGCAACGCTACGCACCGCGGAAATGGGTCAAATTTCAAGATCAAAGCTGCTCCCCCTCCCCTCTGCCGGCTCATGCGTGGAGAATGAGGGCGTGACGTGGGCGCAGGAATGGCCCTACGTACACGGCAGTGCAATGACGCTGGTCCTCTACGTAGACGAGTCTGCTCTGACGTTGTCAACAGTATACCACGTGACATGGCAAAAATTTTTTAACACAACATGCGTAGTTCATGTATTTGTTGCTTTAAGAGATTAGTAAAACTTAATATAACTAATGAGACGCAATAAAAAATTGTGCGCGTTTTTCTTTAATTTTTTCCCGTGAAATGCTACGAGATGCGGGGCTAATGTGTCGGCGTTTTCCATGCGTTCGTGTCCCCGCGGTCAGCGCATTGAGCAGACGACCACTGTAGAACGCTCCTAAGCATTCGCGCACTCATTGTACTCATCTACTCTACCGCGTCTAAGCCATCGTTTTCAAACCATCCCGCAAAAACAGGCAGAAGACCACAAATTAACGCTGGTCAACAAAGCAACGCTGCTGGCGTGCTCGGGGGTTGGACTTCTTTGGGCACGTGATGCGCACATCATCTCATGGTGGGATGCTGGAGAGGGTGGCCAAGAGATTTGTCTTGCGAAGGCTACGCAGAGGAGCGGCAAGGGTTTCGAGCTCGCCTTCTCTCATCCTCGTTTCGCGCCGCTTCAATAAACCTGTTTTCTCCGCTCGTGATGAACCGATTCGAAAAATTTTTGTGGCAAAATGTTCCTCATCGGACACCCAACAACTTCCATTGTCTAACTAAAATTCGGTATAGGGCCTGGTGAGTGGCCCTTTAAAGCGGCCTTGAAACACTTTTCAAGGTCACTCATGACCTTGAACACTTTCTTTTTTCTTTGAATGTTAAACTTTTCCAGTGTAATCGCGCTCGCATGTGTGGACAAATCGCAGCCTGCGGCGGCGATCTCTTTAACGAGCGAGCGAGCCATGTTCAAATCAGCCAATGGCTAATAGGTGGACTTGCTACGAGGGATTTTTGAGCGTGTTCCATCATTTGTCGAGAGAAGGGGAAAGCAATTTTTAGCTGACTTAGAAAATTTATTGTGAATTCCAGGTCGCGTGCTGCGCTATACAATTGGGCTCGTGTGTTGTCGGGAACCTCTACTACCGATCGGCAGCATTTATTGACCATGCTCAAAAAGTGTTGCAGGGCCCCTTGAAGGAATGTCTAAATTTAAGGGCTCGATTATTTTTAGGCACAATATAATGAGAACTCGCACACAATAATGCCAAAGAAAGTATAGGGGATGTTATTAGGAGTAATTGTAATGTAAATGTGACAAGTGGACCAAAATTCAACTTCCCACTAGCAGGGACCAAACCTGTGACCTTCTCTGATATGTTTTGTAGGTTTGCCTGTGAAGGCAGTTTCTGCACAGTACTCGTGATTGAAAGGCAGAAATTTAGGGCTAACTTATTGACACACTTTTGCGGTCTTTAGTCCAAGTCATATCAGTGCAATTTTAGTTCCTGTAGTTTTTTTATTATTATCTCGAATACTCCAGCTTTTACATGAGGTATGGGCTGTTGTCTAGTGACAATGACTTGTTCAACAACTTGAAGGCTTGCGGGCTGGATTGGAGCATAACGTCTCTGGGTAGTTAGCTTTAGTCTCTTGATGTGTTCACAAAACAACAAAAAACAAAGGAGCATAGATGCGCAGCGGTCTGTTCCAATTGTGGGTAGACCACTTTGGGGCTATTTGTGCGCAGGACAGATGATAATCAGGCTAAATTAATGAATTGCGAGAGGAGAAATGCTAAAATTTCTGAAAAAGGCACAACCTAGACCTAAGGTATCTCAGTTTTACGTTATAAATAAGTGTTTTTGATTTTAATTTTGTAGCACTTCTAATCGTTTAGGTGTAGCAAAGTGTGCGGTTTCGTACTGCTTCATGCACTATAGTTTGCCATGCAAAAGCTGACCACAATTCTTCATGCTGCCTTTTTTTTTTCGTTTCGTTTTTTCCTCCTAACTGAAGTTCTGCCTGTGAAAAAATGTGTGGAAAGTAAACGACCTCGCTCGCAACGTCTGAAATCTGCTTGCGGTGCTCGCCGCATTGTGTGGTATCTCGCAGTTAAACAGCACCAGTCCGCACGCAAGCACACCTATCACGTGTTTCAGAATGCCTGTTTTAACTTTTTTTTGCACTTTGTATGCGCTATATTTTTGCCGCGATCGTGTTGGAAGGGTTCTTTGTAAAAGTAGACCTTCAAAAATATTCGGTGTATGTAGATTCAGTTTCATAGGGTAGTGTAGGAAAATCCTAAGTGCACCGATATATGGTCGTTATATCTGGGATCTTTCTAAGTGGGTTGGACTGTATATCTGACTGTATATTTGTTGAAAAAAAAAAAAAGAAGAAGAAGTCGTTGCAGTCTGTTTCCTGCAATCGATAAATTGTATTTGTTTGAGGCGCTTTGTGTGCTCGTCAATCTCGCGTCGTCACACTGGTGGAGGCGCTGGGTACGTCTTCATGCTTGGCACCCCTTCGCGGACCCGACATTCGAACCCGGAATCACTACCACCCGTCGACACACCAGTCCACCGTTCCAGCCGCCGTCTGCAAGGCATAGCTCCCGAGCTCAATCCCTTTCCAGAAACTGCCAGCAATCGCTTGCCTCCTTCAACCACCATGGCCATTGCAGCTACATCGCACATGACACTTCAGAATCCCATGATTCCTGACTGCTTTCATGGTGAGACCCCCCATGAAGATGCACAAGACTGGCTGGACCAGTTAGAACGCTGCGCGAAGTACAACCAGTGGGCCAACCCAGAAGACAAGCTCACAAATGTGTACTACCTGAAAGACAACGCCCAGACGTGGTACATCAACAGGGAAAAAAGCATGGCTACGTGGGATGACTTCCGCAACCAGCTGATCGACACTTTTAGTAGTCTTGACAGAAAAGAGAATGCGAAACGTCTCTTGGAAGCTCGAATTCGCAAACCAAATGAGAGCGTCGCTATGTTCGCCGAGGACATGACCCGTCTTTTCGGCAGGGCGGATCCCGAGATGCCGGAAGACGGGAAGCTGCAGTATCTAATGCGAGGCGTGAAGGAGCAACTGTTTGCTGGGCTTGTGAGAAATCCGTCAACAACAGTAGCTGAGTTCACGAAAGAAGCCACAGCTATTGAACGGGCCCTACAGCAACGGTACCGCCAGCAGAGCCCGGTCAACGTTCGAGCGAGTAGCCCTGTTACGACTGCGGCGAGCCTTTGCGACAACGACAGGCCTCTGCGGGAAGTCATCTGGGAGATTTTGAGGGAGGAGCTTCGGCAGCTTGGTTTGATTCCAGGAACTGAACCGACGCTGGCATTGTCTTTTGTCGCTGATGTTGTCCGGGATGAGGTCCGCCAGGCTCTCTCTTCATCCGGCTATTATGGTGTGCGACGACATTTTACTTATGCTGATGCAGTCCGACGCCCCGTCGGCGCGCCTTCAGCACAACAGACTCCAATGACTGGACCACCACCTACCCTGCAAACACAGCCGCTGCCACCGCCGCCGACTTTCCCAACCACACCAATCTCGCCGACAAGACGAATGCCATTTAGCCAAAATGTGAAGCCCACAACGTGGTTCAATAGTGAGTCCCCATTTACCTACCAGCGTCGGAAAACCGATTTGTGGCGTACCGCCGCTGATCGTCGACCGGTATGCTTTCATTGTGGCGAAGCCGGGCACGTTTACAGAGTTTGCCGTTATCGCGACGCTCAGTACTCGGTATTTCCTCGCTACCATGATTACGCTACGTACGATGATCGACGCACGAACAATGACACTCCTATGAACACACCGCCGCAGAATCCAATGAGGCCCGGGTCACGTTCTCCATCTCCTGCGCAGGGCACTTCACCTAATCATCGCAGTTCTGCCGATGTCACCAGGAGCAGGTGCCCTAGCCCGCGACGGGGAAACTAGACGCAGCGACCTCGGGGGGTGGGGTTGCCATTAATCGAACCTCCAAACAGCCCCCATTGCAGACATATAACAGCTCGAAGCCACCGATGCCGAAGACGACGAGAGCAACGACTAATCCGACGAATGGAACAACTGCCGACGTAACCGACGTTTCAGCGCTGACCTCGTCGTTCACATTGACGGCCACCAAGTGACGGCTCTTGTGGACACCGGCTCCCACTTTTCTATAATAAGCCTTCAGCTAGCCGACAGACTAAGGAAGGTCAAGGTGCCATTGCTGGGACCCAATATAAGAACTGCAGGAGGTCAGTTGATGGCAACGGTTGGAAAGTGCATGGCACTCTTCATCGCTGGTTCCACCTTTGTCGCCACCCTCGTCATTCTTCACGAGTGCTGTAAACAGCTCATATTGGGAATGGATTTCTTGCGCGAATACGGGGCTGTGATTGACACACGTGACAGAAGCGTAACATTCACTGTAAGCTCGGAGACTGCTACAGATGAGGAACACCAGCCACCTCGCTTCTGTATTGCTGATGACGACGTCATACTGCCGCCACGAAGCTGTTCCCTCGTATCCGTGCACTGTGACAAGTTACAAAACGGTACTGGCATCGCTGAACACAACATCAAGGATCTCGCATTCACTAGCGGCATCTCTGTTGCCAGGGCTGTCATCACTGTTATTGACGGATGCACTGAACTACTATTGACAAATTTCTGCAGAGAACGCAGACACATAGTTAAAGGCACGGCTATTGCCTATTTTGACGAACTCTCGCAAACAGAAGATTGTCATTTAGTGGAGGAAGCAGCAGCGTCTACTATCACTACACCAACACCTGTCGACATTGGTCTAATGTTATCTCCCATTGAGCGAGACCGCCTTCTCACGCTGATCAACGAGTTTCACGGCTGCTTCTCATCCACATCAAGAGTTGGTCAAACGGCACTGACGAAACACCGCATCATCACGAATTCAGATGCCAGACCCATCCGGCAAAATCCTTATCGAGTCACCTCAAAGGAGCGTGAAGCAATTCAAAAACAGGTGAAAACGATGCTAGAAGATGGTGTTATTCGGCCATCTAACAGTCCTTGGGCATCACCTGTAGTACTCGTCAAAAAGAAGGACGGCAGCTTGCGATTCTGCGTCGACTACCGTAAGCTTAATCAGATCACAAAGAAGGACGTCTACCCTCTGCCGCGTATTGATGGTTCATTGGATAGACTATGAAACGCACGCTACTTTTCGTCTATGGACTTAAAAAGCGGCTATTGGCAAATTGAAGTGGATGAGAGAGATCGTGAGAAGACCGTCTTTGTTATGCCCGATGGACTTTATGAATTTCAGGTTCTTCCTTTTGGTTTGTGTTCGGCGCCAGCAACATTCCAGCGTCTCATGGACACGGTTCTGTCGAAACTTGAGTGGCAAACCTGCTTGGTGTACCTTGACGACGTGATTGTCTTTTCGGCGACTTTCGAGGAACACTTACGAAGGCTCGAAGCAGTTTTTGAAGCAATACGCTTGGCCGGTCTAACTCTAACACCAAGGGATTTGACCCGACCCGGATAAAATTGCCGCCGTGGCAAACTTCCCGACGCCATCAGACAAAAAATCAGTGCGACGTTTTTTAGGACTCTGTGCCTATTACCGGTGGTTTATTGCTAATTTTTCACGCATCACATGGCCATTGACACAGCTTACTTGGGAAGATACCCCCTTCAGATGGCGCGAAGACCAACAGCAGGTATTTCACGAGCTTCGTCAGCGCATGCAAACACCCCCTGTTCTGGCCCTTTTCGATGAAGATGCGCCAACAATACTTCATACAGACGCTAGTAATGTGGGTCTTGGAGCAGTGCTCGTACAGTCGAAGGACAAAACGAAAGCGTGATCGCCTACGCCAGCAGGACGCTGTCCCGAGCTGAAGCTAATTACACTACGACGGAAAAAGAATGTCTTGCAGTGGTATGGGCAGTCCTGAAGTTTCGTCCTTATTTGTACTGCCGCCCATTCACCGTTATCAGTGATCACCACTCTCTCTGTTGGTTAGTCAACTTGAAAGATCCGTCTGGCCGCCTTGCACGATGGAGTCTTCGGCTCTAAGAATTTGACTTCACTGTTGCCTACAAGTTGGGAAAACGACACCACGATGCTCACTCTCTTTCTCGGTCTCCTGTTGAGACGGCATCCCCGCACAACGACAATGACGACACCGCCTTTCTCGGAATTGTGGACACTTCCGCCTTTTTTCAACAGCAGCGTGGCGATGCTGAGCTGCTACCACTTATAGATTACCTACAAGGGCGAACGAATAGCGTTCCGAAGTTATTTGTGAGAGGGCTGCCGTCGTACTGCTTGCGAAATGACGTTCTTTATAAGAGGAACTTTTCACCCACCGGCAGCAGCTACTTGCTCGTCGTTTCTCCTTCGCTTCGCCGTGAGGTACTGCAAGCCTGTCACGACGAACCTACCGCTGGTCACTTGGTTTACACAAGAACATTGGCGAGGATAAGGCAGAACTATTACTGGCCAAGACTTGCCGAAGCTGTCAAAACATACGTGCAGGCATGTCTAGATTGCCAGCGCCGCAAGCCACCATCCATCAAACCAGCTGGCCTGCTGCAGCCTGTCCGAGTGCCGGCGACATTGTTTGCTCAAATTGGCATGGATTTTCTGGGCCCCCTCCCAAAGTCTGCCACTGGAAACAGGTGGATAATCGTCGCCATGGATTACCTGACACGATACGCGGAGACAGGTGCTCTGCCACGGGCAACGACAGCTGAAGCGGCGCAATTTTTCATCGAAGCCATCGTCTTAAAACACGGTGCTCCCGCAATAGTCATCACCGACAGAGGTACTGCGTTCATGGCCGAGCTTTTGGACACCATTTTCCGACTAAGTGGTACAGCTCAAGATGTAGAGCAAGATGTAGAGACTAAGATGTAAAGCACAAGAACTGGGACATCATTTTGCCCTACGTCACGTTCGCGTACAACACGGCTCGTCAGGAAACCACTCAGAAGACACCCTTTAGCCTCCTTTATGGACGCGAGGTTACGACAACGTTAGACGCAATGCTCCCTCATGAAAATGATGGCAATGAGACGGATGCCGAAGAGTTTACCCAGTTAGCAGAAGAAGCCAGAAAACTTGCCAGGTTGCGAATCACCAAACAGCAAGACGGAGATGTCAAGTATTACAACCTCTGGCACAGACCCGTCATATACAACGTGGACGACAAAGTATGGGTCTGGACACCTATTCGTAAGCGTGGGCTCTCCGAAAAGCTGTTGCGAAGATACTTCGGACCCTACAAGGTTCTGCGACGTATCAGTGACGTCAACTACGAGATTGTTCCGGACGGTGTGCAGTGTTGAAAGCGGCGCAGACATTCACCAGAAATTGTCCACGTGCTTCGAATGAAGCCTTACTTTCAGTGACTAACTGTGCAGTTTTGGTTTCGCCTTGCTTCTCAAACGTTTAACATCGGACGATGTTTTTTTTTTTAGGGGGGAATAATGCCGCGCATATGTGCCAGTGGTGAGGATAACGAAGCAGCGCGACTGTCCTTGGCTGAGGGCAAAAGACGAAGAAGTCTTTGCAGTCTGTTTCCTGCGATGGATAAATTGTATTTGTTTGAGGCGCTTTGTGTGCTGTCAATCTCGCGTCGTCACAATATGTTTTTTAACACGTGTGATAACATTTCAATTGTGAGTGAGCACTTCTGGTGTGCATATTTTTTTCCTGGTCCTACTTAATTGTTTTTGTCCTGTAGGCTTTATTCCAATCTAAAGTTACAGTCCCAAGAATTAGGCCGTCACATTTAAACACTGAAAATTGTGAGTGAATTACGCGGTAATATATCTCACCTTGCCAAGTTCACTTGATCTGAAAAGTGCTGGCCTACAAAATTTTCTCATAAGCACTTGCACGCTCGTCATTGGTGCTAGTGTTCTTGAAAAAAAGCCTATTGGTGACTTGGAAACCATGTGCATAAATGCACGAGCAAGTCCAAAAGGTGCTCGAGAAAAGGTGCTCAAGCTAGTACAAAAAGTATACATTTTGTTCAATTCTCTATCGATGCCCCTCTTATGTTTAAAATCTTTGCTCCTGTTACGCATGACCTGTGTATGTTTTTTCTTGTAAAATCTAGTCGGGAGTAGCAGTGCTATTGTAGTTGTATAGATGTTATAGTTCTGTTAATACAAATGTTTCAATGCTTGTCACATAATTCATTGTACTTGTGTATTATTTATGTGCAATATTATTGTAATACTGACTGCCTAGTCACAATGCTCTGTACATTAAGTGTAATGAAGCTCTGTTGTGCAACGACAGGCAAAATCGTTTTTCATTTCTTCAGCAATCAAGCGACTGCTGTCCTCATTGAACAAATGTGTGTTACGCTTTGTATGTTGACTTGCAGTCCTGCAAGGAGCATGGCTACTGCGAAAAACTACCCAATGAGCTGGCATCACGTGCCTGACTTTTTATTCGCTGTGTTCTTCTCCTGCTTTGAGTGTATCAGTAAAGATTATTTGATTCTTCATGAATTTTTGCCTGAAGCCTTTTGAAATTCTTTATTTGTTTTGTAGAATGGCCACGAAGTTATAGAAGACATGTTCACTTGAAGTTTATTTTGTCTAAATAAACTTTCAGACAGAAGCAAGGCAGGCTTTCAAGGGGTCTTAAAATGTTACTCATGGCCCTGGATGGCATTAAAACAATGCAAAAAATGAATGTGAAAAGTGTAATACGGGTGTAAATAAATACCACTACATCAATTTCCAAAAAGGCTCAAGTTTGCTGCATTAGAGGCATCACTCGAGTTGCCAGAAAAAAAAAAATTACCTCCTATCAAAGGAGGTAAAAAACTTCTTTTCTGGCAGCTGGAATAATACCTGTAATCTGCGTTTTAATAACCCGCAAAGTTAACCGCGAAAACCACAATACTGCTTTAAATAAATACCTCAACATTAGCCCCAAGAAAACCTTAAATGATAATTAAAAATAACTCAACAGTCGCCGCAAACAACTAATAAGTGTAGTAAAAAGTAACCCCTATAGAACTCGAATAAAACCACAAATAGGCTTAAAAAAACCCTTCAATACAGCCTCGGAAACTCGGTAGCAGTAGTAAATCAATACTACCACTGCGGCCACCTTAAACTCTTGAATGAGCTTTAAAAACTCTCGCCAATCGCCGCAAAAAACTGGTAAGTGTAGTAAAAAATAACCTCGCAGGAACTCTATAATAAAGCCACAAATAGACTTAAAAAAAAAAAAAACCCAAGACAGCCGCAGAAACTTAGTAACAGCAGTAAATAGTACCGTGGCGGCCACCATAAACCCTTGAATGAGCTTTAAATATAACTCTTAGAAAGCGCTGGGAAAACTGTTTAGGCAGTAAAAATTTTCTCTATACTCGCTGAAAACCTCACTGGGGTCAATAATTACTACTCTACCTACGTTCAAAAACCCAGTTAGCACGAGAGTAAATTTTTACCTCGGTAGTAGGTGGTAAAAAAAACCCAGGAACGGTAGTGCGCTAGAGGACAAATGGTTTACCCAGTTTTTGGGGTTATTTCAGGTTATTTTCGTTTAGTGTGCAGCAGCTTGTACAGCTGATGCTGCTTGTTGTTGGTCGTCAGCAGCGCAGCGGAAGAATCGCATCCGAGGTCTGTAAGAAGCTTGGTGATGCAACTGCCGAGGTATTCTAAGCCGGAGAAGGTGACAGAGACGGACAAGCCTAGTACTCCAACAAAGACCTCAGGTTCTTATCAAAATATTCGATATCATTGCAGCCTCTTCCTCAACTTCCACATTTGATAACTTGATTTCTTTCGGTCTTGGGATGTGCAACTTAACGGTGTGGTCCAGAGCAGCAGAGACAGCTCTAGCATCCAGCATGTCATTCCCGCCGCACATTCACTGCACCCTTCCGAAGATTGCTTTGATGGGGTCACTGTTCAATTTTTTTTTGTCCGGACATAACTGACGCCTTGCTCCAGGAGAAATTCTGTTGTTTCCACCGTCGACCTTGTAAAAAGCAATGCTTCGTACGTCTCGTTGGTGAAGCCAGCACTCACTGATCCGATGGAACTCTTCTGTGTTTTTTCCACATTTGAGATAAATTCATCCTTTAGTCACAGCAGGTGATTGTCATTGTTCCTAAATATGGGAGTTTTGTTGCCACTTGCATTGAATGAAGTTTCATGGATGTAAAACCATTTATTCATGGACTTCATGAAGAAAATGGTTGAACTTGCTCCCTTGAAATCTCTGGCAGCACCCGTGGAATTTTGCTGAAGGTGCTCTATGGCTGCAGACACTTGAAGGATGAAAACGTGAACTGCTCGCGGCATATTCATTTTTTTTCCAAATTGGAAGGGTAGACATGTTTTCTCGTCGAATTTCGGGCCATCTTCACAGTCTTGTGTTTTTGATGCTCGTATAATTTCTGCACAAACGCACTACTAATCACTACTGTGCCATTTATAAGTTCACGTTTGAAGAACTGGTTTCTAACGTTTTCGAGGACGTGGCACGGGTCAAAACTCAGAAAGATAACGCGTTTGGCGTCGTGTGGATGACGTACAACTTTGTTGAGGTTGCCGTTACCTATGTGCTTAAACATCGTCACGTTTGCTGAATAATTGTCTGTGACAACGCGAATGATGATAAAGCCACATGATTCCACAGCATCAATGACCTCCTTCGTCCATGCAAAGAGGTCTCTACCGCTCACTTGCTTCGTGAAGTATAGTACGAGCATGGAATCTCGTTCCGACTAGTGGTACCATGCAGCAGAAAGCAGAGGGCTCTGTTCTCAGGGGCTTATTTCGCTGTATACTTGTCCTTGAGGTCAAATACTGCATTAGCTTTCCTATCATAGATGCGGTTTTGTTTTATGCTAGCTTCATCTATTATTAATGAGGCCATATGTTGTTTGGTGCTGAGTAGCGAGGCCTCGTGAAGCAGATGGTCCTTTACAGCATTGCTCATACCCGATGTTGGGCTTGGACCTATAGACCTCTTAAGAGTGCACTTTGCTGGCAGTGTCAGAATCACCGAAGTGCGAGCGTGATCGTAGCCTTTTGGGGACAGAAATTGCCATATCACACACTCCCTAATGACTTCTTCTGGGTACGCTGAATGTTTATCTCCATAACATTATATGTGATGCAAAAGAAACACAGCCTTTTTCTCTCCTTTCTGTGCATCTGTTGCGATTTTCCTAACACACACGTTGTGCTTGCTTTCGTGAAAATATGCGGACGCCTTTCTCTCTTCTTTCAACAACTTCTGCACCTTCTCACATTTCGAACGATCGTACGACACTTGGGAGCGTAATCTTCCTATCGTAGCCAGGTATCGACCCGTGCGATGAGCATTGCTGTTCATTGTTTGCGTACAAACACTTACTGCTTCTTGTTCAGTGAAAGCATCTTGTGAAGTCTAAACATCCAGGTCTGGTTCGTTGGTCTCCGCTTTTCGCTTCCTTGATGTTTGACGGAGGGGCCAAGCTCGGGAAGCAGGATCTTTGCGGGGCTTCTTTGCACTTGGTCTTATGAAGGAAGGATACTCCTCGAAGAGAGTGGGCGCAGAGTCGGGGAGAAGTTTTCTGATGCGGCACGCAGGCACATAGTCTACATCGCGGAAATGTCCGCTGCATACGACAGTCGATGCACACTTGTCGTTGATGATGAGGTTCCTTCTCGCAATATTCTTTTGCCATTGAGCACACAGTTCAGCATTGCTTGGGAATCGGTGAAAAGAAACACCGGGTGTTTTCCCCGAACAGGACTTGCAATACGGAACACAACAATACACCATCGCACGTTGTTACGAAGCGCGCCTCCGACGACGTTACGAAGGGCGCCGCGAATCTCACCGCTGCAACCACTGTTTCGAAAGACGGCGACGCCAACACGGTCCCGAAGGCGCCACTGCTTCGAACTCCGCCGGAAAGGTCACCAGCCGTTTGGTAGCGTAGGTTTCTCAGCTCGCGACTGCTTCTGCGCAGAGCTGATAGACGAGCGGACGAGACGACGGTCAATTAAACAAGGTTTATGTACTGCATATATACAAGTTCGGCACTGGGGCCGACAGCTTAGAGACCCGAAGAGCCAAGCTCTCCTCTCTGACACACAAGTCAACTGCGACACACATGTCTCAACTAACACATAGCTCAACTGCGAACACATAGCTCAACCCTCTATCACATAGCTCTCTTCTCTGACACACAGCTCAACTCTCTATCACATAGCCCTCTTCTCTGACACACATGTCTGCTCTCAAATAGGTCTGCTGCTCGTGACGCGCCGCAGGGCTTCTTTTATATGCACCGGGTGGATTCTTTGAGTAACCAAATGTCCAACCAGAAGCGCTGCTGGTCGTGAGGTCAGACTCCTCCAATAGGGTCGCCGCTGGGGCGCGTCATTCTCATCGAATCTGGAGAGGCTGCGCTGCAGGTGGCTGCACCCAAGGACGAGTGACGTCGCCACGCATTGCTTCAGACCCGCTAGACAGGAAGGCGCCGGTTGCTTGCTCGACGGGCTCGCTGGCTGAGGTGACTCACTGTGCGTGCGTGGCAGAGCGGCATCGCCGCGTGTTGACGCCGTTGAGTTGTTCGCGTCAGGCGGGCTCGCGGGCTGGCCTTGACACAGATTGCCTTTTTCAGAGGCATGGACGTTCGCTGTGGACTCGCAGGCATAACAACGTCTAATATATATCCATACGTACTGCTCGTACTGAAGGTTGTACGACCGTCTTTCCGAGTCGAAAAATCACTGCAGACTGAACATTGAGAAAGCTCTGAACAAAATGCAGCCGCGGTGGGCAAATACCAGAATAAAACAAGTCTCACTAGAGGGAAAGAAAAATCGGCAACAACCTGTTTGTAGAGCCTCAAGAGAATTAAAAAAACTGTTTACTTGCTGAAAAGTTGGGATGTCAGTTTCTCTTCCTAAACATGTTATTCCATGAACTCGGCAAAGTATAGCGCAGAAATGATTTGCACTAGCGATTTTAGTTCGAAAGCAAGCGGTTTGCCAGCGTAAGCAGCTGCATTCTTCACATGGATGCGGCTTGCACTACGAAGGAACGCAAAATAGTTCGGGGTCTCCGGAATTAATGTTTACAGGTGGTGTTAACACCTTTACAATGTACGTCACTCCTCCAGGGCATGCCGTCCGAAGGGGTAATCATGTGTGCAGCAAAAGTCAACTTCTTTTACTTATATTTTAACCGTTAGAGATACAAATCACGTACTTGTTTCAAAGAGCTGCCAAGCAGTAGACTGCAGCTTTCAGCCCTGAAAACCACTACAGATGTACTTGTAAAAATAAAGATATAGAAAATAGCTAGCAAAGGGAAGGTGTGCTCGTCATTTCTGTAAGCGATCTTTATTTGCGGCCTCGTTGTCCAACGAGAGCAAGTGACAAAGGTGTTTGGTGCTCGCCGCTTGCAAAACAGATGCAGTGTTGTTTATCTCTCTATGTCGCTCTGATCGTTGCCAATGCCTTATGCTTCATGTATTATGCCTCGTTAGCCAATTTTCCCCATATTTACGGAGCTTCAGCTTGTATTATGGACTAGCACATGCACATCTAAATTGTGCGTCGAGCTGTCTGATAACATTAGTTTTTTTAAAGAACAGTTGATCCCTCTACCGCCGACTTCTTGAGTAATCCCCCTCCCCCTCATCGTCGAGAACCCTTGTTCCACGGTTTCACATCGACAATATTTGCGGCGCAGAAGATGCAATGGCAGGGTTGCTGCGCCCCTATCGCCGACGGGTGGTGAAACATACCCAGAAACACTCCGCATTGTATTCGCGACGGTTGAGAAGGCCGTAAGGAAACAAGCGCGCGCAAGTGAAGTCTAGCCCTGCCGTGGCCTTTGGTAGAAGTAAAGTGTAGAGGTAAAGCGCATCATTACCGTGGCGTCCGCGATTAGCTCCTGCAACACGCAATTCCTCTGCGTCTATCTCATTCGGAGAGTTTCTAATATAAGATGAATTTTTTCACGCATCAACACTCCGCGAGGTGGCAGCGTAAGCCCAAGCATCGGCCTCGCTCATAGTGTCCATTCATACCGAAAATAGCTCTGCGACGCGCCCTCTTCACCTGTCTGTAACGCCGCATTTCCCGCTTTCGTCCCGAGTTAAATTGCACCCAGACTAAAGGGAAGACACGACGCACGTTGCTGTTACCAAGGTTACCAGATGGCACAAACCTCAAATAGCCAAATTGGATGGAATCCGTAGTAGCTCACACATAGCCAAATGCGTAAATTTGAAGTAGCCCAAAAATAGCCCAAATCATTTCTTTGGTGTTTTTGCACTTATGGAATTACGTTCTCACGGAAATTTCTGCCTATTAGGTTTTGGTGAGCAAAGCAGGGCACTGACCACCCAAATGGCACATTTTTTATTCCTTTGTGTGTGTGTGTTTTGCTGTCTTATGAGTATCAGTTATATTGCGTAATATATTTTGTTTTCGCCATTCGAAATGACGATGTGGTTACTGTAAGACACAGAAAATGTTTGTCACTTGGCAAACACACACACAAAAAAAATTCGCGTAAAGCGGTGGAAAGATGAATGCTGTGGGAGTTGCAGGACACTTCGTGTTGTTTGGGCGTGTCTCTTGTTCAGTGAAGTTTCAGGCCCTGAACGTGGGGTGGCAATTTCACTTTGCAAGATAGGCATTACGTCACACCGTTAGAAAGGAATGGAGAGAAGCAGCCTATGTGTACAAAATAGTGGTGTTGGAGCTGTTCACTCGGTACAATTGTTTACCGTGCACTTATGCAGCCTTACAATTTTACGAATGAATGGACCTATTTCCAAAGAAGCATCTAGGGTAACTATAGCGAAACAGCAAACTATATAAAACTCCGCATAGAAAAAGAATCGGTTCCGGAGATAGAAAACATGTCTTAAATCTGGCTTCTTTTCCCATTTCTTCTTGTAGTTCCGAGTGCCCTCTGCCCATTCTGCAGCTCCTCTCGTCGTGCTTGGCATGGAAGTGAGGTGAGATGTTGCGGACACCGGACGGTACCCCAGGCCCACGAGTACGCGTCCTGTCAGGTGGCGTGACTGGAGAGCAGCTTGCCCCGTCAAGACGACGAAGAGTCAAGCACCAAGCTTGAACAGTTTATTTCATGGCCAACTGAGACTGCTCTACAGCACTGCGCTGTGATATTAAAACACACTGCCACCTCTCGCTAAGCACAAAATAGCACACTCACATCTAATCGTGAAACTGCGCCGGACGCGCAATGGCATGAGCATCTTTCAAAGGAGAATCAAGCACAGATCAAAACAGCAACACCCCCCCCCCCCACATATGCATAAAGTGAAGATGATTCCTCCCCGCACTTGCGCAGCTTTCAGATCTGCCGTTTCGAAGATGCGTTGAGGTGCTGATGTAGCCCCTAGAAATTAAGGGAATACCACACCTAAAGGCAAGCGGTTCTTTGAGTCTTGCGGTCGCCTCTATGTAACCGCGTGAAATTTCTGGTCGGGTCGACGGAAGTGTAGCCCAAAAATAGCCACATAGCCAAAGAGAAAAATCGACGCTAACTCGAACACAATTTACCCAATTTGGCTATTAAGAGCCCAATCTGGTAACCCTGGCGTTTATCACTAGTCCGGCCATGATGTTCAATCACTCTTTAAAGGAACACCAATGGCAAATAAAACTTCATGTCAGAGTGGAAGCGCAATGTATGACAACGTCTAAAGCGACATTGTTATCAACAACAGTGTCGTACTTACCGAGAAATTCAGGTAAATGCATGAGAACACGTGCACTTCCATAGGACATTTGCAAAATGATCCCTATTATGTCACAGGTACCGCCTACAATTGATCACTAGTAATTGAACTAGCTGCACTAAATAAAGAACCTCCCGTGCTTCCAAGTGACGTAATAAAATACTGCCTGTTCGTTTCTGTTTGATTCACGGAAGAAAGAACCGCTGGACGCTACTATGTGGTTCATTTTCGCCTGTGTAAACTTGGCAGGTCGTGCCATTTAACGGGGTCCAGATGAACCAACCACGCCTGCAATCGTGAAGGCCATGACTACAGTGTACCCAAGGCTAAACATTGGGATTCTTTGATTTTTAGGCCTCTGGCAGCTCTCTGGCAGCCAGAGCTAGCCAGAGGTCTGTCAGCTAGTTCCGGCCTGGACAGGACATAACGTCGTGGCCACGTGTGTGGGGAACCAGAGACGATGCGAAGCTGCCCGAAGATCGCAAAATCGAACGCTGGGACAGCCAGCGTAAACGTAAACAAACTCTACCGTCGTGGCAGCAAACGAAACAATGCGCTGCGTGCTCGTTGGTTTTTTCTGCATTGTCCGCTTGGAAATACGTAGCTAAGCTGGCCAAAAAGCTGTAATAATATCCTCGAGCGTACGCATTTGCGTACGATTTCGTACGCTCGTATGATCACTCGCTCCGCGAACGAAACAGCCAGCTGGCGCACGCCTCCTCAAGAAGGATGCAAGGTGAGATGCCGTGACGCTGGCGGCTTAACAAGCTCACGTCTTTTTAGTACATGTATCAGTCACTGCACAACACGACGCGAAATCAGGCGAAAGTGATCCCCAAAGGAGCTCGAAGATATACACCCCTAGTATGCGTCGCATACACGCGTTAACCAACTTACGTTTTTGTCTAAAGTTTACACATGCATAGGTATCGGTACCACGAATGCGCGTCGCATATAAAATAAACTTATGCATGACACGTTTTCGACTCGTTTTGGAACTTGCCTGGGCATGTTTTCCAGTACTAAGTGGTACTTAACAAATGTCATGTATACCAGCTTTGATTTGACCAAAATGTCATAGTACATACTGCACGGCATTATTACGAAGAGGCGAAACGAGACAAAGCCAACGATGAAATGGGTAACGAAAGGATGTATACATTTCTGAATTCATTCTCATTTTTTTTTTCTCTCGCGTAGTATCGTATAATATCATACCACATATGTTGGTCCATAGATCGAAGTGGGTTTGCATGCCGCTTTTGACCAGCGAGCGTCACCAACAGCCGCAATCTAGGGCCTTCTATGACCATCGAAGATCAATCGAGTAGTCAGGACAGAGGTTCTAAGAGGTTCACGTATGCAACATGCGACGGAGTGAGCTAGTTCGATCACAATCGTCTTCGCTGAGTGCACAGAAAACAGGCACGGCTCCATAAACGACTACCGAAATCTCGACAACTATGAAAAAAAAAAAAACTCCAAAGTAGTCTGTATGCGTGCGTACGAACGTGTAGTACACAACTTTTGAGGCATGTGTACGACGCAGTCAGCAGTCAACAGTTCGCCGCGTTGTTCACAGGAGGAAGCTTCATGGGAAACATAGCAAAAGCGATGAACAGTAGCTTCAAACACTCGCCGTCACTCTTAATCGCCTCATCTCGCAAGGCGGAACAGGCTTTAGAAGATAACGCCGCGCGTAATGACAAGCGAAGGCGCAGTCCTCAAGCATCCACATTACAATCCATCGAGTCCTCACAAAGATGGCGCTAATCGTGTATCGTACCTTTTCGGCGTCTGCTAGCCCGAAACCGGCCCAAAACCTTCCAGAAAGCTTCCACGACTAAAGTGTCCTGGAAGTGTCTGGCGACCCTCGGACTACCCCCGGGTCGCCAGAACCGTCTAACCCAAGAAAAACGAACGCCAACCGGAAGTGCGCCGCGGAGGGGACGGAGCTGCCCGAGAAAAACGAGCGCGCTCTGGATGGCTCTGGCAGCCCGCGGGTAGCCAGAAGTGGAAAAGCGAAGAGCCTCATTGTTCAATGGCTGTTGTTGCTGCTGTGGTTCCCGCCACTTTCCCTCTGCGACTAGTAGTGTCGGCGGCCGCGCAGTAAAGCCGGGCAACGTTGTACACGGCAACAGCGACGTCTGACGTTCCGTTGATGCGGAGAACTCGAAGTGCGCTAACGCGATGCGGACCACTAAAACGTGATTTCGTTTTAAAATAAACCCTTCCTTGGCACAAAAGTAACACTACGAGATTTCTGAACCACTATTTCAACAAGCGACGTCGACGTGCTAGTTGCCTTTAGTGTCCCTTTAACATGCCTGCGGGATGGCGACCTCAGCTCAAGTTCTGCGTCCACATAGGGATGCTTTTCTGGGTTTCACACCCTTAGACGTGCGCACGGGGCGGCGGGGGGGGGGGGGGGGGGTGTACGGCCGCCCTACTAGTTACCTAAGACGGGGCGAATGTCTGCCGCATGCATTGATTTAATGGGTTGAGGACGCTACGATAAAGCTTCGATGAAGTGCAGCTCTGAAAGGCGGGCGCCTGAGTTCTGCGGGTCTCGCTGGATGAACATGATGACATTCTATTATAATGTGCCGAACAGGTTCTGGGCTTAATTTGCAGCAGACACCCATACCTCATCGTGTTTCAGAGATTTCCTGCGGCATGGAGGGAGAGAGAGAAAAGAACTGTTTATTATACCACACAGAAATTAGCCGACGCATTGAGATCGGTAACATGCTATACTCGGCGTGGGGACCTCAAATAGTAGGGCCCTTCGTGGTATAATAAACGTTTTCGCTTTTGATTACCTTTTATCCGTATGTGTAAATCTCTTGTATTTCTTGCTTTCATCCTTCGCGTCCATTTTGTCATCTGTGTCTTTCTCATTTTGCGATCTGTCACGATTACTTGTTTATGCTGTCCATTACACTGGTTGCCAAAATTTTATTTTCTTCATTCCGTTTCAACATGTACAGGTTACGTATAAATATCTTGGCAGTCTCGCCCTCCAGTTTATCCATGTTCCTGAATCTTGCTCCAAAACCTATTTCGATTGCGGTTTCTCTCACTTCGAAACTGAGTTGACGCAGCGGCATATATATAATGCGAGGCTAGCTTCGGTGTCTGACAATCACTGAATGCGATTTCCCAGCTGTCTCCCTCTTCTCAACGCGTTGTATGTGATCAGCTCGAATATTCTCGCATCCTTACCCTGCCATCTGAGTGAGGCAAGGCTCAGTAAGCTTCAACTAGTAATTGACCATTGAGGATGCTTTGGTCGGCCAAACCGCGTGTCCGCAGCTTGCCGCGCCCTCTTATGCGACGTGCGCAACAAGCCGCGATAAAGGAGCCATATGCCATGGCGAGAGCCGGCCCAGCTGTTCGTTTGTCACCTCTGTATAGACGTTCATGTGAAGCGCACTTCATCCGATCAAGGGCAGCTCGTGAAGCGCGTGATATGCTCGTCCATTGATCTAGGACATATGCCGATATTAGAATCTTTCACGCCCTCGAAGCATGTGGCGCGGAGCACGTGCCGAAGTCGCAGTGAAAGGACAACGGAATATTCAATGCATATGCTCGGATTGGTGAAGCGCAGTCGACGGGGTCAAATTGACTAATCCCTAATAACCCTGCTTCAATCACCTTTCTTATATATGTCTCTGGTTTTAGATGAGATACTTGAGTGCCTTGGTAAATTTTGTCGCGGATTCTGACAACGCTGCTAAGCCAAACGTGATGTTTAAGTAACGACGAACCTTCAACTCATAACATCCATGTTACGAACCAGTAACGAGTAATGGAATTCACCCAATTTTGTGGCACATACCCGTTAATGGCCGACATGACACGCTGAGACTCTTTGATGCTTCGCCCTTAAAATAGTTGCCAGTTCAGCAGCAACTGAAACACATTGCCTCTTTAATACGTTCCATCACGTTACGCTTCCGATTCCGTCATGGTGCCAGTAAAGGTTTGCCTATGAAGCCAGTCTGCAGGAGTCATAGCGTTAACCTTTATATTGCGTGATAGTACCTCTAGTATCAAGTGTTCGCAGGTAATTCATGTCACGTAATATTGTGTCACTGCCGGAGACGTGACTGTAGCTCAGAAGGTCGATCCGCAGAAACTGCTGAGTACTTGGGCTGTTAAATCGATGTTTTCTTGTTTTTTATATTGTGTTGTTCATAAGGCCATAAGCACCGCACGCACAAATTCAGCCGTTTTCATGTGTATGCATCTACTGCAATGCGGTTAGTTTAAATGAAAAACACAAAGGTTAACAGCTCAACATGGCAGCCCTAAAACACTTCCAGCAGTGACAGCACTAAGCAAGTTGAGGGGTTGTCAGTACCATAACCATTTATTTTAGTGCTTTCTTCCCCTTGTTGACTGTGCAGTAATAACGGTAGCTGGAGAAGCCTGTGTGACGTCACACCCGTGATTTGGGCAGCGAACGCCAAGCTACAGTCGACCACTGGTCTCTCTTCTCCAGGCTAGAAATTCTTGGTCGCGTTCACGATAGGCAACTGCGCAGACATAAACGTCGCCACAAGGCGCCGGGTGTCAGGCGAGGTGACGAAGAGGACGCCTTCCTTCTCGAACGTTCCACGTGGAGGCACATTTCTGGCGAATGGGAGAGAAAAAAAGCAGTGTTTTACGAAATGAAAAGTGTAGATGTGTGCCAGAGAAACATGCCTCTGGCTTTCTACGCCACATTGGGGCAAAAAATATAGGGTTAAATATGGCGAAAGACTTGATTTTAGAGTAGTTGTCGTTCCAATAAACCGTTTTGACGAGTTTCAAGTCAATGCTAAGCAAAGGTGCCAACGCACATTCCGTATAGCTGTTACTGCAGTCTTATAACGCGAAATATCAACAGCCGGTTTCTAGGCTGTTTTTTCTTTTGCTCCCCCCCCCCTTTTTTTTGTCGAGCAGCCGATTTCAAACGTCGCATATTGTGCCTGTTGGCGGATGTCAAGTGACGAGATCCGACCGGAAGGCGTACGAGCATCTCGCTTCCGCCTTTCGCAACCATGCACGCACTGATAGTGGTGGTTTTGGGATCTACATTTTTCTTTCCTTCGGCTACGGCAATATTTTATGAAGGTCGGATAGTTTCCACGTTTGCTCGTTTCCAGGTCAAGTACGTCTTATTTCTTTCTCTTTTTTTCTATGTCCGATCTTCAAGTCGGTTCGCCAAGGCTCTGCAAGGCCTATAGTTAAGAAGGACGATGACTTGTTTTTTGGAATCACGCTGTGCCGTATATAGCTGTTGAGAAAGTTTGCGATAACATGATGGACTTACCCTCCCGCCTGCACAGTGAGCTTCTGTACTGGCATGAACGCAAGGGGTGTCCACTTGTTGCATGTGCGCGGATGTACTCATGTCTGAGCAAACTCTAAGTGAACTGACCAAGTCTGAGAAATTTGTATGCACCCTCCGTGGAGCCGGAGACTTGCTAACCGATATCGGCGATGCATCTTGATAATGTTACGGGGAGAATAACATTACTGGCCAGACACACAGAATAGAGTAAACTCGTTGGCGGACAAGATGACGCCCAGCTCACAGAGTCTGTCAACCTTGTCTTCCTCCCTGTCCTCTTCCTCGTTCTTGTCCACCCGTTACATGATTTCCCAGCGGCTGGAGCACCGACCCGGTGCCAATCGGAGGCACCCGAGTGATATGGCTCGAGCCACGTAACATGTTCTATGTCAGTGTGAGGGTGAATGATGGCGGGGTCCGTAGGGGTGATTTCGTAGGTGACGTCAGTCCCTTGGCGTAAGGTGTGGTAGGCACCTGAATAGTGTGGGGGCAACTTCTCTGAAAGTCGTAAGAAGGGTCGGGCGTCACCGATACTAGCCTTCGGATAATACCGTGCAAGAAGGTACACCGTTGCTGCTCGACTCTAATGTCGCGAAAAGCGGATAAAGAGAGAATGTTGGCAGAAAAGCTGATTGTAGGGGAGTCACTGTCTGGTGGGTTGACAGATTGTCGGGACAAGCAGTCCGCATCTTGTTGCAAGTGGCCGATTTTGTACAGGACTGAGTAGTCAAATTCTTGAAAGGGTCTTCCAGAGACGAAAGCCACCACAAGGCGTTGTGATCAGTGATGACTGTGAATGGCTGACCATACAAATAGGGATAAAATATTCTGACTGCCCAAACCAGTGCTAAACATTAACGTTCAATAATTGAATATTTTCTATCAGCAGGCGAAAGAATGCGGCTGGCATATATAGGCAACAACGCAGTCGTGTTCTTGTTTTTTGGGCCAGGACTGCATCGATGCCATAGCCACTCACATCGGTACGCACTTCTGTTTGAGCTGAGACGTCAAAACGAGCGAAGATGGGCGGAGAAGTAAGCAGCCACACCAGATTTCGGAATGCAGGGCCCCATATGAAGCCAGCGTCTTTATTGAGGAGTTGAGTGAGAGGGCGTGTGACGTCGGCGAAGTTTTTAACAAAGCGGTGAAAGTAAGACAGAGGCCCTCTGTTCTTACTTCCGCCGCTTTGTTAAAAACTTCGAACATGTTAAAAACTGCGAACGTCTTTGGCACAACTTGGTACAGGAAAATCTTTTACTGCCAGTATTTTATCTTCATAAGGGCGAAGAACTACAGATTTAACGAGATGTTCGAGCACATACATTTCACGACAGCCGAAGTGGCACTTTGCCGAATCGAGTTGCAGTCCCGCCGTACAAAAGATCGATAAGATTTTCGATAGCCTTTAAAGTGGCGTCGAAAAAGATGGAGAAAAGAAAAATGATGACGTCGTCCAGGTAGCTCAGGCAGATGGACCACTTGAAGCCGCGCAGGAGGGCGTCTATCATAGACTCGAACATGGCGGTCTCTTTGCATAAACCGAATGGCATCGCTTAAACTGGTAAAGGCCGTCGGGAGTGATAAAAGCTGTTTTCTCACGGTCCATGTCTTTAGCGGTAATTTGAGAGTACTCGGAGCGAAGGTCGATGGAGGAAAAAATATTTTGCGTCGTGAAAGAAATCCAGAGCATCATGTATGCGTGGTAAAGGGTATACGTTCTTCTTCGTGATCGTGTTTAAATACCGATAATCGACGCAAAATTTCCAGTTGTCGTCCTTCTTCTTAACAAGTACAAGTTCTTAACATGTTCTGCCCATAGACTGCAGAAAGGTTCGATGATATTGCGAGAAAGTATTTTGTCGACCTCCTGTTGGATGATGCGCCACTCAGCATGGAAAACGTGGTAGGGTTGCCGATGAATGGGACTCGCATCGCCTGTGTCAATTCAATGCTTGACAATGGACGCCTGACCAAGGGGGTGGTCGCCAAGGTCTAAGATGTCCCAAAAAGATGCAAGGAGGGAACGCTGGTCATTAGATTATTCAGTCGGTAAGTGGGGCGCAATCATCTTGGTTAACACACTTTGGTCTTATAGAGGAATAGGCGAAGTTTTCTCAGCACAAGGCATGCTTTCATAACTTAGAGTGCATATATGGCACTCTGCGAAAGATATACCATGATAGAAGACTTGTGTACAGAGGCCGAAATTCACTAGTGGTAAGCAGGATGCGTTGTCCGTTATAAGAACGGCAGTGTGAGAAAATGCAACGTTGTGCGAAAGCAGGAGGTCAACATTGGGGGACACAATATAAACACCGTCTGGTACAGGTTGGACAGGGAAGACATGTAAGCAACTGTTCGTTGAGAGAGGCGCAGGTTTTCTGTGGAAAAGAGCCGGCTTGGAGGGTAACTTTGAGGATCAACAACAGTAGGTACAGCAAGTTGCACTATGCCGGCAGAGCAGTCTACCAAGGCCGAACGTTTCGACAAAAAGCTATGGCCCAAAATTATGTCGTGAGGTTAATGTTCTAGAACTAAAACGGAACTGATGTATGATGTCCGGCAACGCTGACACGAGCCGAGCACACACCAATTACAGCAGCTTTTCAACCATTGGCAGCACTAAATGTGGGCCAGGAGTAAGATTTTTCTTCAGCCGTGTTCTAAGGTCAGCGTTCATGATAGACACGTGTGTGCCAGTGTCAATGATCGGCGTAGTTGGAACACCGTCCACGTCAAAATTGATAAGGTTCCAATGTGCTGGCAGGACAAGTGGAGGATTTTGGCCTCGTGTCGGTATTGCAGCATCACCTCCAAGAGGTGCTCCCTTCAGTTTTCCAGAGGGGAGCGCCAGGAGGAGCTTGGGGATGGCGATCAACGAGATAGGGGTGACCGGGAGAAACGGCGTTGTGGCGAAATGGAGCGGCTGGATCCAGTGGCGAGGAGTTGTCATGCGTTAGCGATTCTGTTCGTGGTGACGAGCTTGAATTCCATGCAGATGGGTGATAGGGTGGAGGGTGAGGCCTCGGAGCAGAGTTGGACCAAGCACGGTAGTGGTGCGAAATCTGGCCTATACGACCGCAACTGAAGCATGTCGGCTGGTCGCCTGGTGAGCGTCATTCAGCCGGGTTGCGATAACGTGGGGTAGCAGAAAAACGTTTGTTGAACGGAACAGTCACGGGTGGCTTTGGTGGGGCGTAGTCTGAACGATGACTGGAGCAGGTATTGTTCAAGCCGGTGCTGGCTGATTCTTGCCTCACGACAGTCCGGATGAGGGAGACGGTGGCGTGATAGCTGTCGGAGTTGGGGCAGAGTGACGGCAGTGGAGCCGCGGCTTTGATTTCCCGGCGGACAATACGGACAACATTACCGGGATTTTCCGTAGAAGGCAGACGAGGGTCTACGCACGTGGATGTCGCAGCCGTGTTTGGAAGGCGGGCAAACTTTTGGAGAACACGTCGGCTCTTGGCTTCTTCAAAGCGCCGGCTTTCAGAGATGACGTTCTGGACCGTACATAAATTCTTGAACACAAGAAGGTGAAAGGCGCCATCTGCTATGCCCTTAATAACATGGCCAACTTTATCGGCTTCGGACATCTATCTGCGAGTCCACCTTTCGGCACAAAGCAAGCACGTCTGAATGTACGTGATGTAGGATTCGATGCACGTCTGAACCCGACGAGCGATTTCCTTTTGGGCCGCGCGCTGACTTTCCACAGGCCTGCCGAATAGTTACCGGAGCTTTTGCTTGCATAACTTCCAGCTGATCAGCTCTTTTTCGTGCGTTTCATAGCAGACCTTTGCGGTGGCTCTGAGATAGAAAATCAAGTTGGCCAGCTGGAGCATTGGGTCCCATCGCATACGTACACCCACTTGCTCGTATGACTTCAGCCGTGCTTTTTCGTCAACGCCATCGGTGCCAGAAAACGTACCTGTATCTCTTGGGGGCTCCAAGATGAAAGTTGACGGGCCGTTTGGAGAACGCACGTAAGTTGTTGGAAAGGGCACGGTAAACGGGGAAGGGTTGGCATTGTTCACTTCAGTCGCCATGAAAGAGGCAACTAGGCGCCCACTACGAAGCTCCGTCTTGCATGAAGTGAGTACTTAGCACCTCCACCAAAGATGTTACGGGGAGAATGATTTTACTGGAAAGACACACAGAATAAACTTGGTGATGGAGAAGAATATGAAGCTACTTATTGCGAAAACAATGATTACGGGGCTTCAGGTACTTGCTTGAAGCAGCCAGATGAGTGTGGTGAAACGGAAAAGGGTGTTTATAAGAAGTTAGGGTTCTAGCCATGGAGAAGACCTAAAGGTCATTCGTTACAAAACTTACAAGACCTACGCCGTGATATCGGGAATCGAAACTTGAACTAAAGGCTCACTGAAGCATATATACTACGCTGTGATTGTGAAGTGTCTTTTGTGGAAAGCTTATACTTACGTGAACTTAGTTTTCGGTACAAAACACTCGATTCGCGGTTATTGAAAATAAAGTAGCCACAATAAAGTGAGATAACGAGGTATGTTTGCTTTTCGAAGTTAAAAAAATATGAGGCCACCTTTACATGTGTCGCAGCTTCCTCGAGAAAATAAAGAGTGCAAAACTTGCGGGCAAACTGTAACATTAGTGAAACCGTATTTTTTGCCCATACGTAATAATTGTTTTCGCCGTTTTGCACATGCAAGCAAACGTAATTACCGAGCCCTCGCACTTCGAGAGTTTCACTGCTGAACGGGCCACTCCCGTCATGGAGCTACATGAACTTATGAACTCATAACGCAGTGGGCTCGTGTGGGTACACTGGGACGAACATGTCCGAATCCTTCGGTCAAATAAAGTTACATTTTCTCTCTCTCACGGCTGCTCCAGACGAAACTTCTCGCAACAATGCGCACTCTTGCAGGCTCCAAGCTAATCACAGATGCACCGAACGATTCGTTGCCGTTGTCAACTTAATCAGCAACATATATTCACCCGCAGTTGTCCGATGTAATACAATCTTTATACTGGGCGTTTTAAAAATGTGTCCAATTCTTTAAAAATTGCAAAAAAGAGGTACCTGCGTGCCACTAGTGGTGTTGCCTTCCTGTGGCACAAGGCATCTTCAGATGAGTACAAACTTTAATTACGGCACTAACATAGAAATTAACACAATCAACTTTTTGACCAGTAGTAATATCCGGTCGAGTTAAATGGGCGAATTCCAGCTCTTCCTACGAATAGTCCATAACCACTTAGAAACTTTAAGAAAGCGGTCACTGGTAATCACTGCAGAGCGATGCACTCTGGACAATTTAGCTGGTGAAATTGAAACCGATGCACCAAACAGCGCATCTACCATTCAGTTCAACAACACCCTCAATGACGACACTGTTTCCCTCGCATTGGGGGAGAATAAGCGAGCTTTTAATAGGCGGCCTCGAAGCGAAGTGTCTAAATTGACGGTTGATAACGGCGAGGGAAACAGTGTCGTGAAATTTCGGAAACGCGCATTTCCAGAATTTCAAAGTGGCAATGACCTATTCGTAGGAAGGGCTTGAATTTGCCCATTTGACTCGACCGGCTATCACCACTGGTTAAAAAGATAATTGTGTTAATTTTGATATTTATCGAGGTAATGATTGTTTGTACGCATTTGAAGATGCCTTCTGCCACAACGCCGCAAGTATCATGCAGATACCCCATTTCTGTGATTTTAAAAGAATATTGGACACATTTCTTGAACACCTTGTATAGACCATCATTCCACTGGTGCGGCCTTGAACTTACTTGAGTGCGATCTTTTCCAGGAAGGCAGTTGACCCCGGTAGCTCGACAGTGAGCTCGCAATTGCTGAGCGCCACGTTGAGCGGGTTTTTCATCGTCAGCTTATACGCCAGAGCGCCAACGGGAGTCTCCTTGCGTGAGACCTGTTTTTGAACAAATGGACAAAACGCTCGTCGCTCGATTCCCCATGCGCACTCTGCCGCGAAACACCTACTCACAAATAACACGTTTTCTTTTCGCGGAAGTGTTGCCAATGTGTTAAATATAAGCGCATGAGTATTTAGCACACCATTATCATGCAACCGAATCGCTATCAGTACTTCCTGAAACACACGCTAAGCAGTTTACACCGCTAAAACAATTTTAAAGCTCCAATTAGTTTTTTTCGGAGGGAAGATATTGAACACGAGACAGGACAATCGATGCCGAACTTCTTTTAAAATTTTTGCTGACCAGTGCCGTTAAGGCGTTAGTGTGAACATAGAAGTCAAGCGTTTCACATATTGAGCTGTTTTACAGAGACAGGAAAAGAAAAAAAAAGCTACGAAAGCTTGCTAGCTAGGTCAAGTATTACGCACTCAGATGTCGAAATTCTCAAAGTGCAAAAAACATACGGAAGTGAGAAGTGATGAAGACCTAATGGGCGTGATTAAACTTCTGAACATAACCTGATGTTTCGACGAGTGAGAAGAGAGATATGCGATTCAATATGTGGAGTTTAACGTCCTGAAATCCCCATATGATTATTAGAGACGCCGTAGTAAAAGGCTCCGGAAATTTCGACCACCTGGAATTCTTTAACATGCACGCAAATTTGAGCACCCGGGCCTGCAGCATTTTCGCCTCCATCAAAAATGCAGCCGCTGCAGCCAGGATTCGATCCCGCGACCTGTGGGTCAGCAGCCGGATAGACCACCACGGCGGGGCAAATAAGATATACGAACATCGTAAACTACTACAGACAAGAAGCTTTCATTTGCGTGAACTACGAGAACACATAGTGCATGTAGCCGTAGACGTGCTTTCTGGCAATGAATAAATTGAATACGAATTTATTTGTCCATTTAACGTCATCTCCTAAATATAAAGTTTAGACCACATTTATATGCTTTCAGGTAGTAAGCGACGCATGATTTTGGGAAAATGTCTTAGATTTCGACATCCGTTGTGCAACAAGGTAGCCACATCAAACAGAAATGGAAATGCAAAGAAAAACGAGCAAATGTTATCGCCACTACTTGCCTGAATCTCCAGCTGGGGCATCTGGACAGCCAAGTTGCTTCTGGCAGTGGTAAAATCATTTCCGTATGTGGCGACAGCCTCCAAGAGGATCATACCTTCAGGGCACAGCTTGGACACGTAGCATTCGGGTGAGATGAGTAGCTCCAGCGCGTCAGCTACGTACAAAACACAGTAGTGCTGACCCTTAAACTCCGCACGCCGTACTGAGTATATAGCGAGAAATATAACTCGGGTAGTCGTTCAGCCACAATGAAGATGTGTAAGGTATTTATTTCCTTCTTCATTCATTTTTATACTCTCAGGGAACGAAGCCATCGGAAATAGGAGTGGTGTTACAAAATCTCTTTTTTTTTGAGGCGGTGAGGCCATGGCATAATTGTTAGGGATATATGTTGGTAATTAAGCAAGCTATGACCGTCACTTTAATTACACAAATGAACCATTTTCGAGCCAAACTAATTGTGGGTTTTGGTGTGATGGGGAGGAAGCACAACCTATTATTCACAATTTGGAAGTTGATTTTCGAATATCACGCAGTTGAATAGTCGCGAGACTATAATGCACAGGACAAGTGACGAGAGAACGTCAACGCGAGAGGGAAAAAAAGGTTTGAAAAGCAAAAACTGCGATATGATTATGAGGGACGCCGTACTGGTGTGGAAGACTCCAGATTAATTTCGGCTACCTGAAGTGCTGTAAACCCAAGCACATGGGCGTTTTCGCATGCATCGTAACGCAGCTGCTGTGGTCGAGAATCGAACCAATGTCCTCGACTGTCAGGGCGTAAGCTGAAAACTCAGAGAAGGTACCAAAAAAGTGTCCGATACCGAAGATTGAGTTCAAATATCCCGCCTCTCTAAACTTCATGTTATCTTAGAATAAAAATAAAAGGTGTGTGTACGCTTTTTCGGTGCACAGTTTTGTGACATTGAAAAATATAATTTCACAAACACATTGCTGCAACCGTAATAATGTTTTAAGGATGGCGTGTTGGATCACTTTATTGAGAAAACAACTTTTTTTAAACTTCGAAAGCCTGTCCATAGAGATAGCAATTCGAGGTAACAAATATATTCATGTCAATTTGTTGTGCGTGTAAAGCTTAACAGTGAAAAATGTCTGATTTAGAGAAGTGAGTCTGATAAGTGAGCCGGGAAAGGAAGACACGAAACAAGGAGAACTTCCACCCCGATGTGATACACCGGATTTTCCGGCCCCTGTTCTTTTTTTGTGCAGCGGTTACCCGGTAAGTTAAATGCTTTATCTACAAGGAAATATATAAAGACTCACGCAGACGTAGACAAGAGAGAGAGAGAATAAGGGGAAAGGCGGGAGGTTAACCAGGGCTGAGCCCCGGTAGGCTACTCTGCACTGAGCAAGGGGGAAGGAAAGTTATTGTGGAGGAAAGATAACTCACTGACTGGGTTCTACGCGTAACAGTTTCACGTTTCACATCACAAACGATGAATCAGACCGATGTCCTTGAAGAAACGCAACCGTGATTTTGTTGCCTTTCGGAGCTGGGATGGGCAGCGCCATGGTCCCAATACTTTCGTGACTGTAAAGTCACTTCAGTCTATAGTTGATTTAGAACAGTGCAGACGAGAATCTTCTAGTTTGCGCATGCCGGGGCAGTAACACAAAAAGTTTTTCAATAGTCTCATCGACGGCATAGACAAGATGGCTGCTTACCGCTATAATGTATGCTTATGGTATGCATATACGGGATCAGTAATATCGCTGCATCGTATTCAGCGAATAGAAGTTCGAACCCCCTCCTCGCGTATTTTATGATGGCACCTAAACGCAGGGCGAAATTCCCTTGTTGCGGATCGTATATATAGGATTATGCTTACATGAGCCCGCTTGCAGGCAAAAGTCCCGCTGGGCGCTGACGAGTGCGTTAGGTCTGACGTTACTGTATGGTGCCGAGTAGGCGGTAAGCGCTAGACCCACGCGGTGCTCCTCCAGGTCATTGTTGGTGATCGTGCAGAGAACCCGTCCCGACTGGCCGACGGGCACCAGTTTCTCGTGCTCCAGCCGCACCTGAATCAGGTCCGTTGTGGCGCCACGAGGCTGTGCCGCTGCGACGGCGAACCACAGATTCACTCAATGGGTGTGCAATCGTGTGTTGAGCATGCTAGCCGCTCGGCGGGTCTACTCTTTAGCCTTGATTATTAGATTTGTACACATAAGAATGAAAAAAAAGTGCATGGTATGCATCGCTTATAGCGTGCGTGAGTGAAGCTGCAAGGTTTAGGTAAAATATTGCCTAATAGCTAAGTCCAAGGAGTAATAAAAAAGGGGGACCAAGAAAATGTCGGTTGTTTCAGACGCTCACGTGTGCGTGCGCTTATCTCAGAGTGGGGGGAATCGTACGCCTTGGGCTTTCACCGGAACGATTCTGCTGTAGTTACCGGGCGCACGAAGGTCACTGCACTCGCTAAAGGGTGTGCCTTTCTGACACAGTGAAGTAACAACTCAGACATTTATTCGCGTTCATCTGTACTTGTGAGTACGTTTTGTGCGTTATTTGTGCGTGAGCAACGCGGAGCACGTTTCCATCTGCTTTCCATTTTTCGCGTGACATCTCAATTTGTTGCTATCGCATTCATTGCTTCGCCTTTGAGGCAATAAAGCTGTGACTTTTCTTCTGTCTCGTCTTTCCTGCTGGTTAACTTCGCATATCAGGCACCAACTTGCCCAGACAAGATGACTTCGATGATGCATTATTTACACGATGATGAAATTGTTTACACTAATTCTTTAAATAAATGCAGAAAAACCACTAGTAAAGCTGGGATTATGTAGTAGACTTTTGTTGATTCTATGATTTTTACTAATCATCACCTGGTCCTTTGTACGTGTGGGTGATGTCGTCGGGTTGCAGTCGGCCGCCATTTGGGTTAAATTTCTCTGTTAGAATCAGTCGGCCACACCTGAAAAAGGGCTACATGTTAAAGTAAATTCAGGCTTTAATTTTGTGTGCACCAGCTAGAGTTTTATATAGTAAATATGAAGACGCAGAAGCCGCAGATCAATGGCTGTGCTAACCAGGGCGCAGCTGCTTTGTTATATATTCCTACACATAATATATAGCAACACCACTCATGTAACCGAAGGAATGTATATATTAGTAACCCTGAAGATTGGTCTTTTTGTGAGCACCACTGTGAAGTGTTCTCACTTTGCACCCCTGTATGCAGGCAAATGTTATGAAAAAGCTCTATATTCGTTTCTGAGGCTTTGAGCATGATGTTACAAGCAAATTCCTATATACAAACTTCAATAGCAGGCTTAGTACAGCAAACCTACGGGTGGGAGAACGTAGAGAAAATGAATGACACAACCACAACCTAACTATTCTTTGGTACGATATGGTATTACACTTAACAAGCCTAACCATTTGTCATCGTATTAGGGAGGTGATGGCATCGCTGTTTTCGCTGTTTTGCGTGAGTGTAATCAAAATGAATATGTCATTTTTTCTCTAGCCGGCTAGAGATACTTGCATGTTGTTTTTCTCGTAGACCAGTTTCCACCCCTTGGGGTGCGAGGGATCCTTCTTGTGATACCTGTAGACCGCCTTCACGCTTGCGCTTAGGTACTTGCCGTCATGCTTCAAGTCGGTTCTGTTCTCTCGTATAGCCTTCACCGGGTAGGGCCCTACTTTATACATTCCTGCAAAGATGGATCGTTCATTGCTTCCTTCAAGTGAAAAAAATGAGCACTCGTAAAAGAAAAAGAAACAAACACGTAAAATGGATCTAAGCGATCCAGTTGTCGTCCAGTGACACTGAGTGTCAGGGCTAAGTATTATCATTTATCTGTTTGCTAGGTTGGTATGCGACATACTTCTGAAGTTCTCGACATGGCACCGTATTTTAGTGGCCAAGGTTTCATGATGTTAAGGTCGAGGCCGCGGGTCAGATTCCTGGCCGCGGCGACCACATTTTGATAGTGACGTAGTGTGAAAACATCCGGGCATACTTACATTTTGGGGCAGGTCAAAGAACGCCAGGTGACCGAACTTAATCTGGAGTCCACCCACAACTGCGGCTTGCCTAATAATCGTGTCGTCCTTTTGACATGTAAAGCTTGCAACTTTCTCCACTTCAAGCTCTATCACTGTTTAGCAAATTTATACACGCGCCCATGGAACTTTCAGCACTTGAGAAATCCGCGAAAACCATTTTCACCTTGTGCAGCTAAAGCAGATACAGGTGCCATAACGCTGTTGCTCACCAAATATTTATGTCACATGTACTTATGGCCCAGCGGAAATACTTGAATATGAACGTAAAGACTTTCATCGTGTCTTGCACGGTGCAACGAACAAAAGAGCGTCTTCTTGTAGCTGAATATCAAGTTCTTTTACCCGTGGCCTATAGGTACTTCATTTCTTACAGCAGGCATACATGTCTCAGTCTACGCCACCAAGCGATGTGTGCATGTACACCCGTGAGCAAAAGTGTACGGACCGCGGGAGCAGTGGTGAAAATGTCGTCTGCGCCGCCTGCTGGCGAGAGTGCTGCTCTGGCGAACACCCTAGCCAAGGCAATCCTTTCGACAGTAGACAGCACGTCTCTCGAAAGTGAATGTAGTTTCGTCACGCGCTCCCCATGGTTGTATACACGTTGAAACAGCGTTTTTTTTGCGTGAACAGTGCGAATCTCTGAAAGAAGATGCTCATGCTGTCATAACGAACGCATCAAGTGTTAGACGGCACCTTCGCTGACAATTTGGGGCGTACTGTCCACAGCTTGCCATCCTCCGTAGCCTGTCGGCAGGTCCGGACGTGCCATCCACGCCTCGGTCCACACGTGGAAATTCCTAGAGAAAAAGAAACGGTTCTATCTTTCACCCGATGATTGCGGGTCATGGATGTTGACACATCTTACCTCTTATACATCCACCTGCGCATCCACACTTTTGTGCGCCCAGTATTTTTACAGGGGATTGATACCATTGATTGGTCCCATTTCAGATAAAAGGTGAATAGCTAAAGCACTGTGCAAAATTCCGGTCGCGTCCTTTAAACTTTGTGGTTTTGTTAACTAAATAATAATAATAATAATAATAATAATAATAATAATAATAATAATAATAATAATAATAATAATAATAATAATAATAATAATAATAATAATAATAATAATAAGTATGTGGGTTCTACGTTGATAGGTTGCATCAGGCGCACGCCCTCCACACTCTATAACGCGTATCCAAGCAATATATCTTGTTTCTATAAGCCCTATGAATGGCAGCTAGACACGGCGCATTCGTCAACGCTTTATAACCGCGCACTTAATCTGCTGCAGAATTTCAGTAGTCGCCACCTAATTAACTTATAAACGAAGCTTGCTCTAAATTCTTTCATGGTTTGCACAAATCGACGGACAGTTAGAGACAAACGGACGTTTGCTCGATCACTCACCATTCCATGTCGGCTCCTTCAATGGCCTTGTTCTTTTCGTCAAAGTAGAAGTCTAGCGACATGTCGTCTCCTTCGACGTGGGCTGAAGGGAAGTTGCTCACACTGCGACTCGGTATGCCCAACGCCCGCAACACTGCGTCACAGATGTTAACGCTGTGGTGTAGCAGCCGCGAAAAAAAAAAAAACTGCGCAAAACAGCCTAGACAGTTATGCGCAGATAATATTTAATGCCTACTCGAAACGAAAATGAATTTACATGGTATGGTTTCTCATGTAAAACACTCGCAGTTTTTGCGTCTTCCGCGTGTACAATTATAAAATAAGTAAGCGTAACGTGCCTGTACGGCATATTTAAATGCAAAAACATATTTTGAAATTGGCTGTTTTGAATCCCTTATATTTGCGAATTTGTGGATTCAGACCGTCTCTGTTAGCGCATGTGACTGCACAGCTTTTTCTTTTTTTTGCGTGGCGAACGTTGTAGACTAAACAACGGCAAATGCTGTTTGGCGCTACTGTACTTGTCAGAGTGTCTGCAACAGCCTGCTTGTCTTCCTTGCTGTTGGATGCACTCTAAGTACTTCCTAACGCTAGATCGTCAAAAACCTATCTCCAATAGCTTTATTCCCAGATAATATTAAGAGTAGGGCATATTATCGTCATACGTTCGTCTATCTCACCGCCTCTATATTCCCGATTCATGATTAAACCGCGGACGAAAAATGTCTTGCTCCAAGAACAATCGCAGCAGTTACCAAGTACCAGACTATGAACTGAGGCTTCGAAAACAGTGCGGCTAACTGATGGGGAAATTCCACGACGATCAATGCTGGTATAAGAACAGTTAAAACGAAAAAAAAAAACGAATCTCTTGCAATCTCTGTAATATATTGCTGTCGCTGCGCGCTGCCTTTTAGGGGTGACACTCTGGGCTAGCCTCGTGTGACGATGTACCAGCATCCACATTCGTATCACAACACCTGCTACACAGCCGTGAAAAAAAAAAAAAAACCTGCGCCACCCATCCGTCCTTTATATACTAACCGGCGACTTCAATGTAGACATTGTGGACCTTAGAATTCAGCTTAGCCGACTAGTCATCATTCACTTCGTGGTGATGTGTGAACTTTTTTCTTGGACATTTAGATTTTTTTTTTGCTAGCATGCAATAAGTCAAGACAACCATGAAGCGTGATCGAAAAAAAAACTCCCGATAATTTTTGTTTTTGTTGGCATAGTCAACATTACTGCGATTTATTGGTGCAGCGGTGCATTTCGCAGTGAGAAGGCCCACTGTGTAAGGAAGGAAGAAAACTAGTAGGACCTTACACGGCACTACGGAAATTCGTGTTGGCGAAGCTTTCATCATCTAGCAAGGCTAGATAACGCAACAGGATATTTTTAAGGCTTCTCCTTGTAGAAATGTACCGCATGCATGTTGTATACGGTGAGAAATATTTAGCGAACTTCGACAATTACGGGCTCATAAGCTTCAGTTCCCTTCTTAACACTGCCGGACAGTTCTCCTTATCCCTCACACCTCCCGCTGTGAAACATGTGGCGGTGTTTTTTCATCGATGTTGCAAGGACAGTGGTGTGAGGCAAGCGACAGTGGTGAGGCCGGTCAATAGTCGCCCATTTTATTCGAGCGTCTGCGGGATAAAATAAATTGGTGTGCGGCCATGTGTGGCACACTGTGCACATAAAGGTTCCCTTTAATAGAGGTACCATTCAGTACATCGCTACTCGCGCTCAGCCAAATGACAATGTGTGATACCGAAAGCGCGAACAGATGCAGCAAGTATATACGACAGCATTATTTGTCAGTGTTGCAGATAAGCACGTAGACTGATATTGATTTGGAAGTGTGTGCATCGAGGCATCGCGAGGAGCCTATCGCTTAGTGATTAGCGCCGCACTTCACGTTTAAAGCGCATCCTTCATGACTTTTCACGCTGATGCACCCGCAGGACAACGCATTATTGCTTCTCGGCTGTTCTCTCGACCTCTGTCTTCTAATGACTATGACATAGCAAGTGTTAACGCTCCCGATGATTTTCTAAGTACAGAGGCTTACTGAACTTGGCAGCGTGGTTATCGTAGTAATAGTATCTGGAGTTTTACCTGCTGATATCACGACGTGGTTATGATATAAGTCCTAGTGGAGGGCTCCCTAAAAACCGACCATCCGGTGTTTAAGGTGCAGTGACATCGCACAGTGTACACGGGCCTTTACCATTTCGCCTCCAATGAAATGCGACCACCTCGGCCGGGATCGAACCCGCAACCTTTGTTTGAGCAGCCGAAATTCTCAGCCACTGAGCTACTGAGACGGACTACTCACGTTTTCTCGGGATGCAGAAGAAAATTCACGGTAAGCATCTAATATTTTGCATGCGCGTGACACTGGGATGATTTAACTGAAGCTGCGCAAATTACTCCGCTTCGCATGGGGACATGCTGCCAGCTTGCTTACCAGTGACCAGAGCAGAGGCGAACACGAAGCACTGTCCGTACTTAACGCTGTTTCCTCCGCTTTCCATGTACTTGTTGAGGATGGGCATGGTCGAGCTCCAGACGCTCGGACTGGTGCCAGCGCTGTAATCGTCCGACCAACGACCAATAAGTAGGCCCTGGTCGTCTTGCACGTTGATCTGGAAGTACGAATCTTCTAAGTTGGGAGTTTAAAAAAAACGTATGAAGCATGCGCAGGGGCGTAAAACGCTAACGCAAAGATTTGCGCACGTTATTGTATAAAGCTGCCTATAGTATCGCGAAATTCTGAATGATTATCAGCCTGTGATTTCAAGCAGATAATGTAATTAACATACAGTTTTTTAGTTATTTAGCTGTGGTGCTGCGCTTTCGTTATTCAGACCCTTCGGGTACAAATAACTCACACATCGGTGAACTGAAAATCTCAGCAAGGTTGTTGTATATTTAGGACACGATGGCTCACATGCATCTGAAGCCAAGGTTGCTGCGCACCAAAACTACAAGTAGTTTCGGGGCGATGAGGTTTCGATGGTGACAACGCTTAAGCGACGCATGACGTGGGCCATCAGTGGCTATAATATTAGGGGTTTTCAGCAAGCTACGGAACCACGTTACGGAAAGGCGGCAATACGGAAACGGCTGATGAGTGCGCATGCGCTGCCATTGTACGCGCATACGGAAAGAAGCCGTGCCGTATTTCCGTAACAGCCAAAAACCTTTATCTTGAGGAGAATTTCTGCAATCGGGGTTCACGGTGACTTTGAATTGAAAAAAAAAGAAAACAAATTCAAGATGCAAAGTCCATAATGCGAAAAGCTTCACAGCCCAGCCTGTCTCACACTGCGTGGAAACGTATGAGCCGTTACACTTTTCGCTTCACACTCTACTATATTTGTTTAGCTACATTGAAGCAGCTGGTGCCTTTGTTACACTTCCATTCAGCAGTGACAATTCAGTGCCAGAAACGTAGAAAAGCAGTAAAGTAAAAAAAAACGTACTCACCGCAGCGCACAGTGCGCGCACCAGACTGACGCAGTCGGACCTCTGCACTCCATCGGCGACCACAGCCTTGAGGAGAAACTCGACCGTAGCCAGCGTGACTTTCTCGAACTGCACGAGTTGAGAGCGGGGGGTCGTATTCTCACACGCGTTCCCAAGTGAGCGCGCCGGAAACAGGTAACAGTCCTTTTTGCGCAACCTTTCACGTCAAATAAGCGTGTGTGCTGCTTTAAATGGACATTAAAAATAACAAACGTTACTTAATGAGTCCGTGCGAAATTAACAATAAATGCCCATCTTTGTCAGTATTTCCTCAAAATTTAATGCACACTTCGTTGAGAGAAAGAACTGCATTATCGGCTTTAAAAAGAAGCGGGAAAATAACGGAAAGCAGAAAGTTTTGCGTGCAAATTTCCTGGTCAGTACGGTCGAGAGTTTCGTCATAAATGTCGTGGTGGTTTCACGTTCCCAAACGTTTCCAAGTTTTGTGTCGAAGTTCCAGAATGGCAACCATGACAACTTTTATTTTCAGGAAAGGCAAAGTGCCTTTTCTGCTGGCCATGATGGCTGTCGGGATATAGTCTCAGTACCTGGCCGTAGTTCCACTCCCGTTGGCCGAAGTTCTTTTCAGAGCCGTAGTAATACGCTCCAGTCTCCTTCATGGTGTAGAAGTTTCGTTCTGCTTCGTCCTTCAGGTACACGGGGTCCTCTGCAAGCAGTAAGTTTCAGCTTTAGTGGTAGCTTCTTTGTGGCTTTGATGATGATGATGATGATGACGATGATGATGGGATTAAAACTTTATTTTGACTCCAGAGCAGACGCAGGGAAGACCCCACGCCATCCGGCTAATCCCACGTAGCCACCGTGATGACGAGCTTGGCAGCCCGTTAATTTCATTCACGGCATTTTCATTCGCAACGCTTTTACGAAGGAGGAATCGTGCGTCCTCCACCATTTTTACTACTGAATAAGTACATATTCTAGAAAAATGCCTACGAGTCGGACAGTACCTGGTAGCCATGGATTGCAGATGATGTAAATGGGCGTCTTCGCAGGACTTGCACTTCCGTCGCCTAAGCGGAATGACAGCGACCAACGACCCACCGGGGCCTTGGCCGGAGTGCGGAATTTGAGCAGCATTATGTCGTTGTTGTGGAAGCTCACTGACATGGTCCAGCGATCGACCGTCTCGTGCGCTTTCCCTTCTTGGTCCACCGCGTGAGGAGCAGTGAGCGTCACCAGGGTTCCGTCGCTCTCTGAAGGACTAGCTCCTGCGATGCCAGGGAAAGAGAGAGAGAAAGAGAAAACCATCTCACAGTATTGCGTCTCATTTATGCATTCCCATAGCTCGCACGTGGCATACGTACTTGTCCTGAGATTTTTACTTCCAGTGTATAACTGCAGATGGCTGAGTGAAGAAACATACAGTGGTAAATTGGAGTTGGGTGAAACATCCACCCAGAGCCCACTTAAACGGCAGCTGGGGCTGTAATGAAGCTTCTTTCTTCTTCAAGAGAGAGCGCGATATGCTTCTATACCAGATATTATTTAAACATCTTCGTTCTAAAGTTAAGTTACACGCATGGCACTTGCTGTGCAAAATAATTAAATTATCTTTCCGTTGATCACGTAAGTGTTTTAGGGTGGTGTTCCTTCGGGGATGGGAGCCATATATTAAGTACCGCATGCATTTGTTCATGAAGAAATTGCTAGACATCCATACGTTTTTTTTGCGTCAGTTTTCAAATGGCTGAAGTTACCTAAGTTGTGGAATGTAAAATTTATTACTTATTGGTCTTTTAAATGTTTTTTTCTCACTTTGTATCTTGTTCACCACATATTCTGCTATTAGACACGCAATTTTAACATTTTGACAATTCAACATTTAAAATGTTAACAATTTTAACAGTTAATTAGAAAAAAAAAAACAACGAAGATGAAACATTGGGTGTGGATCTTAGGGATCTGGCTGACGCAAAAAAGGTCCTCATTATTAGTCAATCTAAAAGAATGAATTGATTTGATATATTACCTAACTTGAAGATGGCTTGCAGTGGCACGTTTCCCAGCTCGAAGAACTGGTTGAAGCGTATTCCAACTTTGAACACATTTCCTCTTCGGAGAACGGCGAAGGGATACTCTCCGTAGACGGCCTTGTATGCCTCCGTATGGTTGGTCTTTGCGTTTTGTTTTTCGTGCATGTTGATTTCCACAATCTCGGGAGGTCCTTCAAAACAGACGTGTAAGAGGGTACGGCAATCAAGGCAAGCTGATCATATACGAGGTACAGCTTAGCCGATAAGCTTCCCAGCATGCCATTTATGGCAAAAGCTAGGACTCAGGGGATCATACTCTACCAACGGGGACATTGCTGTGGCCGATATGGCATATACGCTAGGAGTCTGGGGAATATACTTTGCCAACGGGGACATTGCCACAGCATATCTTCAGGTAACAACCGGACGAAGGCTAGTTAATATTTACAATAATGTCAGCAGGAACAAATGCCGCACGACGGCACTTGCATTGTAATAGCTATTCGGCGGCTGCATTTTCATTAGTGTTCTTATTCAAGTCAAGCTGTTTCAACCTCGGATCTCCAGGTTACGCGGTAGCTACGCTTTTGATGAAAGCAAACTTTTGAAGGGTCGCACATGATAACTTCATTTTTCTGCTACTATTCCCGATAAAGCCAGGACATGTGGCTAAGTTTAAGGCTGCAGCGAACAGGCGAATAAAATTTGGTTGCCATTGTCCGTGTTGTATACCGAACACAATGTGTTCACGGTACATAGGTCACTATTGTTCCTTTCTTCGGGTGTTTCTGGAAGGATCCCCGTTCGTTTTGACGATGTAGGTTGCCTTAACGTTCGCTTGAATCCCAGCACACGGGCGTCTTTTTATTCTGTCCTTATTGATGAATAAACTTTCAGTTGATAGTCTGCGCTTATCCTTGTCTTTTTCCCGTCCGTGTTTTCTACTGTGCAGTATACTTCGATCATGTATCACCAACTGGCCCAATCGTTCGCTTTGCTTAGTAAACAGTTTCTCGCTGTCGAGAATGGATCTCACAAAGTCTTGAAAAGTAGCATAGCACTAACACACACGGACTAGAAAAAGAAGACGATACTAGCACTCGTCCTGTCATCTCTTTCTAGTATGTGTGTGTTAGCGCTAATATATATATATATATATATATATATATATATATATATATATATATATATATATATATATATATATATATAACGCTCAAGGCACTTTTGCAATTGCAGGAGCCGGAGAGAGCGGGGCAACGAAAAGGCGGGGAGGTTAACCAGGTTGCACCTGGTTATCTACTCTATACGAGAAGGCAAATGTGAAGGAAAAGAATAGACAAAGGAAAGAGAAAGAAAGGCAGCTGACACGCTCGCATGCACAGCAGCATTCATCGCGCATACCCAGAAAGTGTCAACCTGCGAACGAATCGGGGCATATACATAAATAGTTAGTCATGACATGCATTGCCCTGTGCCTCGATATCAATCAATCAATCAATCAATCAATCAATCAATCAATCAATCAATCAATCAACCCTCCAGCTTTTCGTTACCATGGCATGAGGAACGACTCGTTGCTTCTTGTCGGTACCATGAGAGGACGCGTTCACCCAATCGCGAAATCGCGAACAACTCGCAGTGAAAAGTAGCCTTGCGCAGGCACTTACCCGAGGTGTGGCCCATCAAGGTTGTGCCTTCGCGCATGAATTCCAAGACGTCGGCCATTGTTTCGATATCATCAGGCATGTGAACTCTGGCTTTCACGAATTCAAGAAACTGTTCAATGTCGCCGGGTGCAGCCATGCTCCTTTACTTTTCCTTGCAAAAGAATGAGACTAAAGGTGATGTTTTGTGGTATGTTAGCTTATTCGCTCTGTACACCTACATTGAAAAGTATGTGATAAAAGTAGGCAGGCTTATCAATAAGAGATATTCCCTCTGCTCCACGAATAGGGGCGTCATCCAAGCTGATGGTAGGAAATGTACCTTTTATTAACTTGAAAATCTTAATTATGGGCATGATAAGAAATAGCGTGGCATTGGAATGTAATTTCAGTTCATGGGCAGTTCATGTCTGACTTATGTAAACCCATATGTATCGATTAACCAAATAATATGATGCATATTTGCGTGTGGTATACGGCGATACGACCTTGGTGGTAATGCATCTCGTTGAGCTTAGCATGCAAGGTTCCTATACCACCGTCGAGAACGTATACGCATACGCAACTATCTCTGTTCATACCGTGGCGCAAGAATATTGCAACACTCGTGGTGTGTCAGTCATCTCCACAGACTCAATTTTTCAGTTTACCAGGAGCTGCCATCGCACCTTTCCGACAGCCACGTGCCATTACTGCGCCACCTTAGGATAGTGGTGGCTTTTACGAGAGGCCATTCATTCCACTCTGCACCGCCGGATGCTCCCATGTGTGGCTCGTGTAGCTGTGCGGAGACAAAGAAATGCGCTTTGAACATTATCTTTAGCCACAAGTCGAGTGTGTCCTTCCGACAGCATTGATCTGACCGGTTACCGTAGATTTCCAGTAACTACAGGACCAGTGCCCTCATGATGCTCCTCTTTCGTTTGTTACTCTTCGCTTTTCCCTCTTCCCGGGGTCAACGGTGATTGGAAATATAGCTTCATACAAATAATGTCACGTAATAAACCTGAAATAACGGTTTGGGTGGGACTTTATTTCTCGTTTCGGTAACTTTTTTAGAGAAGCGCCGGACATGCTATATAGTTTGTATAACTTTTTCAGGGTTGCGTAGTTTTTTATACAATCTAAGTGCACATATCCTAATCTGATGTCTTGCTGAGGTTTAGGCAGGAACTGCGCACATCGTTGCAGGGATATTGACTTTTCTGAAAGATTCATCAAACTTAGGTCACCGTGATAACGTATTTTACAAAAAAAACTTTTGCTTTTTTATAAATCATTTCTCGGAATTCATGAAAGTGTTCTTTCTGGGAATTCGTGCGTTGCAGCAAGTTTGCGATGCTTTAATGTGTTAATTTGGTCATTATAAGCGTTCCAGGAGCATCGAATTTTTAAAGCTTCGAATTCGCAAAAGATGTGTATTACATGTGACTGGCGGCAAGGTTCGAAGGTACATATCTCAGAGGAAATTTCAGCTTCGGCGTACTTCAGCATTTAGGGATTCTGCGAAATATAAGAGACATTCAGCTAGCTGGTGCGTCAAGTCTGGGCCCAATTGCAGCTTAACCATTGTTGGAATCTCGACTTCTCAGATAAATTCAGGTATACGGTATCTATATGTGCCGAAATTGTCTAAATCCTGAGAAGTGAGTGGACTAGAAAGTGGTAAGACCTTAGATTAGTGTAAAGCTCAAGCTTTTAATTCATCTTGCCTGTGAAGCAGGACTAGAATATAGTATAGAAAGCCGAGCTAGTGGGTAATGAATTGTGAAATACGTGGCCAGACTCTGCAACAAGACGCGCTGTGTCCACGTGTTTTTTGCGCCGTTTTACAATAGAATTCTATACTCACCGAAGAACGATCCTTGCTACACTTTTGGCTGATTGGCTGATATTTGGTGGCCACAATTCGGTCTGGTGAGAGTTTCGAAAATGACTGAAAGGTGACAGAGTCAACCGTCGTGGTAGATCAACCGATGAGCAGTGGTGGCAGCCCGGGCAAAACCAAACGGGGCCATGCGTAGCTATTTATAGACAAAAGGAGGACTTTTGCCTCAAAAGAGTCATGAGTCTGGGTAGGAATAATTTTTGTGCGCCCTTTCGAATGTAAGCGAGTTCGGTGGCGTGAATAGAATCGTAAACACGATTGTTAGTAGTGGTGAAGTCGCGTGAGGAGAGAGACAAAGAAGAAAGATAAGAAAAACAGGCGGAGAAGCAAGCACGTGAAAACAGGCGTGTTCGCGGTTGTTATGTAGTTTAGAAATATGGAGTGCACCTCCCTGTACAACGCGCCGCGTTGCTTATAGCTGTCTGCTCGAATTTTTGCTGACTGTGCACGCCGGTAGCACCTTTCGGCTTTTGTTAGAAATTCCCAAGACAGCACTTTACGAGACACGCGGGTGTGTCGTGCTCACGAATATGCATTGACACCCGAGTAACGAATATAACAGCGCCGGACTGAAGTACGTGAACTAGCCTTTTGCCTGGACACCACGAAGTAATATTCTTACTTATCGCAAAACGTCTGTAATGCACCCTCGAAATGAGTGCACCCAGTGCAGCTCCTTCAGACAGGTACCCGTGAGCCTGTCTGAGAAACATTTCGGTGAGCCTGAGTGAGCCCGGCTTAATATGATTTCGGTGATTACGAGTCGGAGCGAGCCTACAGAACAAGTATACATATTCCCTAATGGACCTGAGGGACATTTCTTTATATTATGTGTGTGAGAGAGCGGACGTTTGACGTTCGCACAGGGCAGCCAACGTTTTAGTTCGCAGAGCACCCGTCACGCTATGCTTAGCGTATGTAGTGCCGCATTGTTAAGCTCGAGTGCGTGGACCTTATTTTCGGCCGTAGCTTTGATGGGGCCGAAGTGCAGGAGCACCCCCGTTTTCTTGGATTTTAGCGTAGTTTAAATAACCAAGTGTGATCAAAATGAATCCATGCTCCCACCCTCCCCTAGAGATATGAAGCTGTTGTCGTAGAATTCTTAGAAATCTATCTTAAAAAAAAAACACCTTCTATAGGATTATCGCCTACTTATCCTATTGACACAGATTTGGGTGCACGTTAAAGAACCCCAGGTGGTCTAAATTTCCGGAGCCCTCCACTACGGCGTCTCTCATAATCATATAGTGGTTTTGGGACGTTAAACCCCACATATCAATTATCCTATTGACATCCTGTAAAAAAAAGAAACAAAAAGAGAAGAAATTGCACAGCCGGCACTATCGCGCAAGGCTGAGGCAAAACAGAGCTGGTCGGCATTTGCCTGTAGACCTGCCTTGACTAAGCATAAGTGCACGAAGCGTTGACGGGATCACGTTATAAGTCACGACTTAGCCTCTTCTGGAGGAGGCGCTGGCCATACAGATTAGCATCGGTATTTGTTAACCATGTCTCGGAGAAGAATACGACTGAAAATGTGTGATCGATTGCTGACAGAAAATGTATGAGGCCATTGTGATGCTTTCTGTGGCTTCGGACATTGAAATGATTCAATGATTAAACTGTAAGTTTATCCTTGAGAAATATTTTAGTTTGCTGATATGACAGTACAGAGGAATCCATGGTTGTTCAAGATGTCTTAGAGAAAACTATCTACTGAAAGATAGACAGATGACCTGCTTCACGTAGACAAAAAACGCGGCTGTCATCACCTTTTCTGGCCTTTATAACGCCAGAATCTGTCCATAGATGCTTCCAATTTTTTGCCTTTTTTTTTAGTTCCAAAGCCTGAACAAAGAATCTGTCGCTTACTGGGGTTAGGTGATCGTTCACAAACGAAGGTTTTTCCGTCTCTTTGCGAAAGCCAATGACACCGGTCGTAATTCATGCTTTCCGTGCTCTGGAAGCGAAGTCGGCTTTCTTTTTTGCACAAAACTTCATTTTCGCACATATGGGTGCAAGGGGCCAAATATGAACACACGTATACGATGATAGAGTTTCCTAAAATAACTAGAGGGGACTCTGTCGCTGCTATCGTTAAGGGACCATGGGAATGACGGGTAGTACACACATTTGCCTAGTCTTCGTACTTGCGGGTGGCGAATCGTACTTGCGGCTTCGTTTATTGCTGGTTACGGTTTTTTTTTGAAAGAAAGATTCAACCCTTTTGAACTTCGTGACCGGATTTGGAAAGGTAAGTCTAAAAGAATCAGGTGATGAAGCGCAACCGCTCAACATTTGCTGATTTTTGTTTTGTAACAAAACAGCTCCAAGCCACACGAACAGACACGCAACCAAAAGCAGGCCATAAGTACGAAGATTAGACAAATGTGTGTACTACCCATCATTCCCAAGCTCGCTGAAGCGCCCTGCGTTGCAGCTCCCATAGACACTAGCGCCAGAGTTATTTCTAGTGTATATTAGGAAACTGTATGCGTATGATAACATAAGTAGGCGTACTCAGCCAAATCAAGTACTTGTATCTGCATTGCACATCCTACATCGCCAACTGTTTGTCAAATTTACGGAAACAGCTGTGCACGTGGAAGGCCGTTCTATTGATGGTATCACCGAACGTAAAATGATCGAAGTCGCTTTTGAAGCAACGATAGTCTGGGTTATGTATGTCGGGTGTGGAGAATATCGCATGCCATTGATTGACATGTGGGGTTTAACGACTGAAAGCCACCATATGATTATGAGAAACGCCGTAGTGGAGGGCTCCGGAAATTTCGACCACCTGGGGTTCTTTAACGTGCACCCAAATCTGAGCACACGGGCCTACAACATTTCCGCCTCCATTGGAAATGCAGCCACCGCAGCCGGAATTCGAACCTGCGACCTGCGGGTCAGCAGCCGAGTATCTTAGCCACTAGACCACCGCGGCGGGGCGACACCTCGTGTAAAGGGAGACGGAAAGCCGTAATGAAGCCAGAAAACAAGCGCATATTTTATTTTTTTACAGTACGAAGCAGTTTACTTTTTCCATTGACTATATCGAACCCAGGATGGTGTCTTATTCACACTAAAGTAAATAACTAATTTTACAGGTGAGCAACATCAGAACACTTGGGCGGCAAGTTCGTGATACGGTGATGTGCAAAAAAGAATATTAGTATGTGACATAACACGCGGGATAACACCCTTTGCTGCAAAACAACAAGCATGTATCCGGAGGTGCATGCCGCTTGAATGAAGACATGAGTGCTCGCACGATTATAACTATCTCGTGGGGACTACGTTTGTTATTCAACTAAGCTGCATTGCCCTCTAAAGTATTACGCAGCGATTTGTGAGAAAACGGTACCGCGAGTGCTGGGTGGAACACGCAGAAAGCGACGGCACTGGCAAGAATGCCCGTACGGCGGCAGCGAATCTCGAACCGGAAGCCGATGTAGACGGGTGTCGTAGCCCACAATCCTTGTGAGCCACGATTTTGCTATCCACCTATTCATCACCTTAGTTACTCATTTATGCAATGCCATCAGCGAATAACAGTTTACTATAAGGTACTCGACATTAACTCTTATCCCTCACTCTTTTCAATATAGGAAATAGTTAGGGAAGGAAGTCCCTTGCCAGTTCTCATTTGATTAGGAGCACGGACAGAAATGTTTATGAAGGGGGGGCAGAGCAGGCAGATGGTCATTTTGCGCTGTGTATGCCATGAAAAAAAAATACTCAGGGGTGGGAGGTGCATGGGACTGGTGTGCGACCTCCTGACTACACCACTGCATTTTAGGGCGAAAGTTATATACATGTGCTGATACTTCCTGTTTTCAACCCACGTGAGCTCTCTCACAACTGAACGGGCAAGCTTTCCATACGCATAGCTTATAAACATTTGTTCGGCTTTAGTGGGGCTGCATTATGTTGAAGTGTGGAAACTATTGTAACGTGTTTAGATCGTTTACGACAGGGGTCACAAACACGTGATTCGTGTGCCACATGCGATCCGGTCCACACATAATGTCTTTGTTCCGTATCCCCCCCCCACCCACCCCTATTAATCATGTCCATGGCATACACAAATGCGACTGGTGTCGAGCACTTTTTTGCTTTCATGAGGCACCACATACGGCTACCATGTGTGAAAACACAGACCGTATAGGAAAAAAAAAGCTTTCTACCGCAGAACCTGCGTCCTAGTTTGTCAACCCTGAGTTCAGTATCAGTATGTCTCGAAACGCCCCTTTAAAGGGACACTAAGGTCAAATAACAATTTACGTCAGAGTGAAAGCTAAATGTATTACAACATCTAAAACGACAATATTATCAATAACACTGCCTTACTTATTGAGAAATTAAGGTGAATGCACAAGAACACAGCGCCACAGTAGGAAATTCTCTAAATGATCCCGATGGCAACAGATGGACCGCCTAAACTTAATCACTAGTAATCGATCTAGCTGCACTAAATAAAGATTCTTCCGTGCATCAAGACATGGAATGAAATTCTGCTTGTTCGTTTCTGTTTGATTCATCGAAAAAAGAACCGCCGGACGTTACTGTGAGGAATGGCGCAAGTGATCCAAAAATTGAATTTTCCTGTAGTTACACAGGACAGGTAGGGCCATCTAGCGGGGCGCAGTTGAACCAAAAACGTCTGGAATCTCGGAGCCAATGGCGAAAAATTGATGAAAGGCCGTTGTTGCTGCTGTGGCTCCCGCTACTTTCGGGCTGCTACTACTAGCGCAGTAAAACCGGGCAACGTTGAGCACGGCAACAGTGACGTGAGACGGTCCTGTCGGTCCGCTTCTTGAGGCGAAATTGAAGTGCACTAACACGATGCGAACCACTAAAACGTGGTTTTATTTCAAAAGTGACCCTTCCTTCGCAGAAAAGTAACTCTACGAGGCTTCTTGACCGCCATTTCAACAATCAACTTCGACTTAATAGTTACCTTTAGTTGCTTTTAGCAAGTCAATTCCGACGTCCACCCATACAAAACTAGAACTGTGCACCGACAGCGGCAGCGCGGGCTTCACTGTTAAGTTGTTGTTCTTTTCAGATGGCAACTTCAGAAGACATTTTGTTTCAAACTCTCTAACCCCCCCCCCCCCCCTCATTCCATTCTCGTTTACCATCCCGGCCTATTGAGAAACTTTCCCTTTCTAGCTGAGGCGAGTTTGAGATCTCTGTTCTACGGTGATACATTGTATCCTCAAAGTAAATAATATACACGTGCGCAGCTTCGTCGATTCTCGATTTTATTGCCCGACACCGGCGTTGCTGGAGAACGTGAGATCACGAGGACGCCTACAGGCTGCGGTGGCCGCTCATAATGGGCATCTCGTGGCAGTGGAAGGCCGCGTTCAACTCGCGGGTGTACGTTGATGTTCGAACCATGCTGCCGCTCTTGAAGAAGACGCCGTAGGGCTGTACAGACCTGCGCCAGAACAATCGGAATAAGTGCGAGGCGCCCTCACGCACGGATACGGCGAAGGAAGGCACATAGGCCTGGTTTTGCAGTTCCGTCCTGTCGCTCGCCTTAGCTCGTCTTATGAACCGTTTCTTAAACTATCGCGTATACCGCCCCGCCCTGATTGGCATTATAGACTCCCACCAATTACGTCAAATAAAATGCGCAGCATTTTTTTCACCCTCCGACAACGTCAAGCGAGAGGTTGTGGTGATGTTCTCACTTAGCCGTCTCTCAAGGTGCTTACCCAGCGGGAGTGGGTCTCAGGAATCGCGTGGAGCCCGGAAGTTCCACGGCGAGCTCGCAGCTCGTGAGTGGAATCGCCAGTGGATTTTTCATGGACACGTTGTAGTGGAGCTCTCCGTTCCGGCCTATGGGCGTCACCTGTCGAAAGAGAGAGGAAATTCTTACGGTGCAGAAAGAAATACGAAAAATGAGCTCCTTGAATGCCGTTAGTGTGACGTAGTATCCTTGTTTGTGAAGACGTTACGCAGACTCGGATCATCAGTAATTCTACCCTCCTGCTGAGCTTTATCGATATATGGAATTGAACTGAAACAGAAATATGGTAATAAACGTCAGAAAACTTATCAGTTACACTCAGCCATGCACTCGTATACGTAGTTATTCGCAGATATGGTAGGGTAAACCAGTTATCCTGCTTTTAGCTTTACGCAGCAAGAAGTGTACAATATTTTGTTTGTGGGTGAAATTTTGCACGTTTAATGAGAGAGAGTTAAATTTGAACCCTGTAGTTTTTCTCACTTGCTTTTGCTAGACTACAAAATTTCAGACTAGTGCTCAAACTGAATGAACCTTTTTTTCAAAAACCGAAAACTGTATGACCGAGATATTTGGCATGCTAATTTAACATTATATTGATAATAATGCGAACCTATAAAAATGGCTCTTATTAATATATGTTTTTTAAAACTCCAACCTGCACAGTTTGTCAAAGATTTCGATTCCGACTATATGGTAGGGACTTAAGTAGAATTTAAAAAGGTTTTAGCGCGGTCGGTCAGATAGGTTTTCTGAAAAGGTGCATGAGGTTTGGAAATTGGTTAATAAACATCGCGCAAAAGCGTGGATTAATGTTTGAAGACGTCCGTGGAACGTGCTCGCAACGTGCAGCAATAATTATGCTAAAAGTGAATTTTGGTGAAAAAATTTGCGTACAGAAAGTGTAAAAATGCTAGGAAGTGAGTGTGTTCAATCGATATAGCGATGTTAACATGAACAAATGCACACATGCATAAACAATGGCGGAAAAGAGCCCGCGTTGCCGTCAGGAGGTGTGGTCTGTGGGGCCATTTTTAAAGGGCTTTACAGATATATGGGATACGGCAACTTTGATGAGCCACTTTGATGAGTAACTTGGTATCCGAGGTGTAAGTGAGTGTTGGTTGGGACCTACAGTAAGATTAAGAAAAAAAAACACACATATGAGCCATCTATGTCAATAGGTGGAATGGGGGCGGGGTATAGAATTGAGTCATGGGACGTTTGAGTGAGCCCCACAGTGATACTGTGGAGCTCCCTCAAACTCCCTCACGAAATATATTTTGCTCTTTAGACTGACCTGCACTCGGACTCAACAAAACATTTTTCCGTTGGACTCACTCATGAAAATTTTTGTCAGCCGGAGTCACTGGGACTCAAACTCATTAAAATATTGCCCACCCGGACTCACTAAGACACCGGCCGATCTGATTCTGAGCGACTCCGAGTTCATGAGTGAGTTCGCCGACCTATGCAAGGGAGCCTGCAAACGCTACTGGTATCCCGTGAAAAATTACACGTGGCAGCTCATACACTTTGTAGTAAGTTATTTGAACGACTTGTAAACTGAAGCTGCATTTGAAGTCAATTCACCTTCAAGCCATTTCTGCTTCACTTTCACTTTGAACAGTTGGCTTGTGCCGTAGGGTGCATCTCAGTGTTGGTAACCAAAAGCTCAGAATGACTTGGCCTTGAGTATACAAGTTTAATTGTCATCGAAGCCCAGGAGACTCATATATTAAAGAAAAATGAATATCCCGCATAATTTAAACTGCCACTGCAACAGACCATATATGATGCGGCTACGTAAGTGCGATGATTAACGCGCTTTTCGTGTGTTCAACGAAGATGCGCTTGGCCACAGGTGAAGCATGGAGGTTATTTTGCAAGCACAATAAAATTTTAGTTTCATATTGGTATACAGTATGTTTTTGTTATTAGATATGCAACTGTGCGAGTGATGAAAATGCCTTTCTAACGCTTATCACCACACCTTTGTCCAGCGAAGAAAATTATTCTCAGTCAGCCTTCAATTTTCGCCGTTAAGCTGCCGTCGATTGCAGTGTTACAGCAAGCAAAAAAATTATCAGGCCACTATAGTTCCTGCCATAACACTACGCTAAAGCGTTATAATTTAAAGAACTCGCTTTGAAAACTTGTCTATGGAATAGGCTAGTATCAGGCTTGTAGATTATAAAAAAACGTCGGAGAAAAAATCTAGGTTCGAAGATATTTCACAGGTCCATAAAGAGGTGCGTTAATCCTGGCTTAGCTACGACGCATCTGAATAGGAGTGACGCGCAAAACATGTGTGATTGAGTGTTTAGTGAACTGAGATCATTGTAACATTGACCTCACTGAGAAATTCTGAAATTAGGTAGACGAGTACATTTATATAGACGAAACATTACTGATTTTCATTTCAGAGCTTTTCATTAGTATTGCAAAAGTAAAACGAAATTATGGCTTTGAAGTTTGAAAGGTTAGTTTTGAAAACGTAAACGAGGTTGTGTCTATTTAAACATCGCCAACGCAGATGGTGGGAAGTTCTGTTTTCGCGCACTTTGGTTTGCATTTTCCTTATTCCTACATAAATTTTGAATTAAAAAGAAAGGATGCATTATTCCTTTGCTTTTGTCAGCGTCATTGTCCGTTGGCTTTGCGGCATTGCAAACAAGTGATTATATCGAGTCCTACTCTTCAAATCCCGGTATTTACTCTAACTTATAGCTATGCGATTTGTCAACAATATACTTATTATAGTGTAATTAGATACGTTTCGTAGAATGATTACAAGTGTGAAAGCAACGTATACCTTTAAATTATTGTGTACTTGCCTTATGGTTGCAGAAATATTGCTAAAGTCCGATTTTCAAAATTTTTTGTATTGATTGATTGATTATTATGCAGAGTTTAACGTCCCAAAACCACCATATGATTATGAGAGACGCCGTAGTGGAGGGGTTCGGAAATTTCGACCACCTGGGGTTCTTATACATGCAGCCGAATCTGAGCACACGGGCCTACAGCAATTTCACCTTCATCGAAAATGCAGGCGCCACAGCCGGGATTCGATGCCGTGACCTGCGGGTCAGCAGCCGTGTACCTTAGCAACTAGATCACCGCGGTGGGGCATTTTTTTTGTATAGACGACGCGTAATTAAGTTAAGCTGACCAGATTGTGACGTTCGACAAAGTGGGCGCTACATTACTCTTGTGGAATTTACGGGGCTGTTGAAATGCTTGAAATAAACGGGAGTGCAAGTTTTGACAAATATATAGTAGAATATTCAAGATCGATCAATGAACTTTGCATCATGAATCTCGTAAAGTTTATATTTACTTTTGTTGAAGAAATAAACAAAGACACTGGGATAAAAAAAGCAACTCTTGTATACGCTTCAAGACTAGAATCGCAAGAGAGACCGATTGAAATTTATGCATGAGCTTCTGATAGCTTATTGAAGGACTTACGTCAATGTTGAGCTTAGGTATCTGTATGGTGATGAGGCTCCTTGCGTAGGCCAATTCATTGCTGTATTTGAGGTTTGCCTCGATGGTGATCATGCCCTCGTCGTAGATCTTCTTGATGTAGTCTTGTGGTTGGGCGGCCACCTGGAACGTTTGATCTGCAGATAGAGGCGGGGAGCGGAAGTGCATCCTTATTCGAATGCGGATACTCGAAGATTACACCTGGTCATCTCAAAGATGCGCTAATCAATATGGGTTTGATGTGGAAACGCAACGCTTGTATCTTTTGCCTAGCTTGTTCCGTCGAGTAAGGTGGCAAGGTGGGCATGTTGGTACGGTATACTTGAATAACAATGGCAGCGCAAGGCAAACACTTCCTACAAATGGTTTGTTTTTGGGCACCACGTGGTTCTTACACTCTTTCCGGCACACGGCTGCAACGAACACGCGTGCAAATACAAGCAATTTTTCGCCAACATTCTTTTTGCGTTTTGTTTTTCACCGATAACGATGCAAGTGAACCGTATCGCACTATGAAAAACGCAATTCATTTGTCGCATCTTTCAGCTCATGCGCAGGTATTGTAACTCCATTTTTGAGAGCGCAATCGACGCACTGCTCACGCAGCCTGTCACTAATGCACCTACCCGTCTGCCTCTCTTTCCACTACTTAATAGAATCTTGTATACAACGTCGGTACAACAATCCACGTATCTGTTTGTGTGCTGTTTTGCACATTTACGTTTCATCACTCGTGTATCGCTGAGTGTCTCTCCGTGTTCTTGTGTCGCGTTACGTCACACTACGATAGCTATTCAATCTAGCTTCATCACCTCACCGATGACTCGTTATCTTTTATCGATACGGCCGAAGACCAGGGTTCGATTACACAAAACTTTTATTTCGTACTCTGTACTGTTAGTTGGATACGACATCTCTAATGATATGTCGAGCATTGCCTGAAAATTTTATTTCACGAATAATTACAGGGAGAGACTTTTTTTTCTCCATGGCATACGGGACCCAAAGAATGTTCCTACATTCCTAAGGTTTTCGACGACTACAGTCATTCCTCATAGCTTGTCTTTAGGCTTTTGTATCAAAGAATCCTTGTGTTGGAGGTTTCGCGAATCTTACTTATATATTATAAATGACATGTTTGTGAAATACAAAGTTTGATCAGACTAGACTCTGACTCAGTAGGGAGACCTGTTGGGCTAGTTGTTTGATTCTTTACGTTGTTATTGGCGCGAAAAAAAACACGAGAGAAGGACAACGCCTGACTCAAACACGTACCGAAATGATGAAACCGTGCGTAGGCCTGTATTTATTTATTTATTTATTTATTTATTTATTTATTTATTTATTTATTTATTTATTTATTGTACCGACAGGGCCTGAGAGTATTACAGACGGGAGTGGGAATACATGTATATAATATAAACAGGAAGGCACATCGAAAAAAGAAGGCAGAAGCACAGAGTTGCGGGGGAAAACTCACCTCAACACAAAAATTGCACCGAAATACACGAGAACAACAGTAAGGGAGAAACAGTAACACACATATATCACCATTCAGAGAAGCGCAATGATATTACGTAACATATTCTCATTCGTTAAATCAGCGAAGTAAGAGAACACAGTTTCAAGAGATACATAGGTAATGTGGTAAGTAGGAGGTTCATTCGAATTGCAAGAGATGTGTATGTGCTTGCACTGATTAATGTTTAGTTTAATGTTCTAAGTTTTACACCAATTCCGAACCTTGCTAATGTGGAAGGCAACAGACAATTAATCGAACAAGAAATACTAGTAGGTAAGTCATTTATTCAGATGGGAATGAGGAGGGGCCCGAGAAGGGATACCAGAGGCACGCGAGTGCTGTAGGCAAATGGTGTGAATCGAAGTTCGCTTTGATTTATTTGTGGTACTCCAATAAAACATCTACGTGATGTTTTTTTAGAACACAAATTTTTTATGCAGCTACTATATAGGTGAACTTCCAGCCGTCTTCGCATACAAATTTAATGTCGAGACGGAAATACTCTGCCGCAGCTAAAGAAACACTGAAGAAATTGTCTTGTAAAAACTAATTATCAAAATTTTTTAACTTTTCAGTTGCATTCATTAGTTTCATGGGAAAGTTGCATATAATCAATATTTTTATAAATTGAGAAAGTTGCACGTAATTTGAGGTGAATTCTACTGCGAATTCATCAGCGAATTCTACTGGCGATGTTGAAACCGACAGCGCCCGGCGCACAGGAGACCAGGCCACTGCAGTGTTAAGCCAGTTACGAAGTACTAGGGATAAGGTAGTGAATAAATTTAAATGAAAGGGTGTCACGCAGGTATCTTGTCGTGTAAAGCGATGAGCCATGTCACGTGCACCAGCGGATCGTCTTACCACCGCATGTGCTTTCAAGCTATATGTGCGAGAAAACTGCAGTGCCCACCTTTTTCTTTCTCTGTACAGCGTCAATTTTTATGCACAGGGAACACGAAAGCGCGTGGCCTTCGACCTCCGGCGGCTGCTGGCAGCGCATTCAAGCGGGAGCGAAAGCAACCACAGTCTCTTTTCGCGCCATCTCGTGGCGAGCAAAACAACCTTTCGTTGCTGATATGGAACCAGCGGCAACATTGCGACCCCCTTCAGGGCGATTACGCGAGAGCTGGTAATCACCTTGAAGGGGGAGGGGTTGCGAGCTTGCCGTTCTATATCAGTAACGAATGGTTGTTTTGCTCGCCGCGAGATGAATAAGAATAAGTGGCCGACTTGTGTATTTCCGACGACTTGCTGTTTTTTTCTGACCATATTCTGCTTCTTCGCGCCTTGATTCGAATTTTTCTTTACTGGTGGTTCCGGTGTGACGTAGTTCAGCAGCGGCATTTGCTGCGAACCCGGAGGCCTCGATTTCAATATTGCCATTAAAATTAGATGATGAATATCAAAAGCTACTCGCGAGCCTTGTGACCTCTAGAAAGAAGTATGCTTTAACTTGGTATTGCCTACAACCTAATTATATAAGCAACTGCAATACAGTCAATATTTTAAGGTAATTAATGAGTTGTCCGTTAATCACTCATTTCAATCATACTTTACTCGCAGTGTGGATTTGAAATTAGTGCGTGAAAATGACAGTAGTCTATCAGTGTTTCTTAAAATCGGTAACATAAAAAAAATGCCCCCACACCTCCAAAGGGAATTGTGAGGAAATGCGAATGCGTTGCGCAGTGTCCATAACGGCATTTCACACGTGAGAACCCAGCGTTAGAAGAATGTTTTCTTTTTTTTCTTACACCGTGCAGCCAATGACGCCGTTCGCTGCACGTGGCGTATTTCTGTCACGAGAAACGCGGTATGCGTTCCCAGCTCTATAGCTACCGCGCACAGTAAAATAAAAAGCTACACAAACGCTGACAGCACAAACACTACGAACGAGTTTTGAACGCACTGCATTGAGGCGCTGGAAAGTCATGCTCAAGTCAAGAAGGTGAGGGCTCTGGTTGCTAGGGGTGAGGATAAGCGCGCGCGAGGATAAGCTGCGGGCATAGACAAGCGCGCGCACCCACAGATGTTGCTAACAGCTGCCGACGCCGACGCGTGACATGGTCGGGACTCTGGTCGCTAGGAACGCGCGCGCCCGCAGCTGTTGCTATGGGAGAGGGTGGTGGACGGATCCCGACGGATGCCTGACATAGCCCAACTAACAAATGTATTCGCATTTAAAAAACTTGAATATTATTTACTACATTCTGTACCTAACGAAATGCTATCAAGGGCACATCTCAAACTGAGCGCTACAATTTGAAGTACTGTATTTCTTTGAGTATTGCCCTGAGACACATAGAAGTAAAAAGATATTGGAAGCTTTTTTGTGTGTTTGAACGTCACTGATATGCACAGTCAGTGTAAAAAAATTAGCGACCATGAGGCAGAAGAAAAAGCTTAATATTCCCGCAGCGTAAAATTTAGATTTCCGGCTTGTTCTAAATCGCGACAACTTCTAGAAACAACTATAGTAAAATTGATTGAAATTCAATTTACTTGGTTCTAGTGGTGTCTACATTGGGCACCAACTTGTATGTATGAATGTATGTATGTATGTATGTATGTATGTATGTATGTATGTATGTATGTATGTATGTATGTATGTATGTATGTATGTATGTATGTATGAATGTATGTATGTATGTATGTATGTATGTATGTATGTATGTATGTATGTATGTATGTATGTATGTATGTATGTATGTATGTATGTATGTATGTATGTATGTATGTATGTATGTATGTATGTATGTATCGGGGGTGTATTTCCTCTTCAGAAAAGGTGTGCAATGATGGTGGAACGTGCTCGCTAAAGCAACCGAGCCACTTACCGCCACGTGCCGGCATGGAGATGTTGTGCACCTTGGTTGAAATCGTCCGAGGGAATCGGTTGTTGTACGTCGCCGATGTGACGGTGATCGTGAGCTGGGCCGTCAACGGTTTCTCCTGGTTGTTGAGGACGATGCAGGCGGCGGTAATGGGCTGGCCCAGTGGCACTGACTTTTCGTGCTGCAGCTTTACTTTCACCAGTTCCTCCTTGGCGTGGCGTGCCATGGGCATGGCTGTGGGAATAGAGCGGTCGTTAGTATCTCTGTGGTATCACTGCTTTCTAGGGGCACGTCGGCCTGCAGACCACAGGATAGGTCAGCAACGCGAACGCAGGCTGTTGGCAGCCCCGACTTTCGCACGCAGTTCAATTTTTGCATTTCGCATTATTAGCATGTGCAAGGTTTCGCAACCCTTGAGTCCCACCTATAACTTCCAGTAAAGTTCAGGAAGCCAAAATACAGAGACATTTAACTACATCACCGTAGGAAGGTTTGTGGTACGTCGGCAACTTGCGAGCAGTGGATTTGTTGCTGTAGATTAAAACGAGTTTTAAGAATAAGGAAACGGGGAGCCAGCCTGTTGTTTGTGATTATGGAAGCTGTGGGCTATTAGCAGTTAAAAGGAATTTTGGGGGCCTAGTTGGCGTATACTGACGAGAATGACTTAACGCAATGAAAAAAAAAAAAAAACGCCGCCCACAAGGACACACAAGGGGCACACAAACACCCGTGTAGGTTCCTTGTGTCTCTTTCTTGTGTGCTGCGCTTTTTTTGCACTAAGTAATTCTCAGCGATCAGTAATACTTCTGTAAGCACGATACACACGAGTCAGTGATCAGTGCAGAAGAGCAGTCGTCTTAATAAACGCACTATAAATGAGTTTTCTGGGTGGAGCCCATGCAGTGCGCACGACCACGTTGTATAGTTACAGTCGTTGCGCAGTTATGCTATTGTATGAACTTGCGATCCTGGCTTCGAAAACCGACGAATGCGACATTCTGAAGGCGAGTGAGTACAGAATAGATCAAGAAATTGCACCTTTTCGGGTGGACATCAGTGTGTTCTCACGCTATTGCAATCGGCAAACATGTATAACGAGAAGTGCGAGGGGACCTGGGGGGAAACTTTAGCTGACTTTAAGCGATTTTTTTTTTGTACTGTGATAGCACTTATATGAACACTCCAGGCATATTTCTGCCATCGGCGTCGCCGTGAGGTTCCGCGTAAAGTTCAAGGGTTGCCCCACGCGTTGTTTTATGTGCGAGTGAAAGCGTGCGAGAGCAGCCGACAGTCGCGGCTCAAGTGGTGAGGGCATGCGCCGGCTGAGGGCTAAACGACTATGGGGTGTCCCGGGGCGAGGGACATGTTGCCCCGGTAGGAGCTGCGTACTTTGAAGAGACCTGTCTTTATAGGGACAAGCAGATGGCTCATCCATTTGTACGTGCTGTTTGCGCATTGAAGCCATGGCCAACACGAAGGTCGCGTCGATGGCTGCAGTGGTCCTCGTGCCAGCGTTTTGTTAAGTTGCCCCAGGTCGGGTAATTAAAGTGTGAGGTCTTAGCCTTACTTTCAATAACACGTGAACTTATTGCTATTGCTTTCACTGAGGCGCCCTTGCGGGAAAACTTATGCTTATTCGGGCGGAATATACTGAATATCGACTTCGTACAGCCTGATAACTTGGTATATTTCTTTTGTTCCAAATTGCTGGTGAATAATGCGACATACCGCAGATTTGCGTAAACTCATTTGTATATCATTAGACTAGCTGAAAAGACGAATTTTAGCACATGCGTTTAGTTCCGATGCGAAACATCGCTTATTTTATTCGCTGTGATCTCGCCTCTGTTCATTAATTCGTTGCGCACTATAATCTATGCTGCTAATGGCGTCCCCGCAGGAGTTATTAAGAAGCAAGTTTTCGGTGGTCCCTTATTCCAGGGTACACCAGCGCCTCTACCGCCACTGCAGCTCCCATTGACGAAAATGAAAGATAATTCCCGTAACTCTTCTTAGCCCGTCCTTACTTGTCATATAAAACTCTATTTCGGCATACATGTCAACTCTCTTTTGGAGAGTCTCACCTTCCACGGATCTTTGAAGAGAGCGCAACTATCTCCAAGGAGAGTTAACACCTATCTTGAAAGATAGTTGTGTGTGTGTGACAATTGAGGACTGACCAAAAGTGACAGGTAAATTTTTTTAAGTGCAGCCAGAGGTACATGTTAGGCCTTATATACTATTAGGTGACAGCTTCATCTAATTTATTAAATGGTCTTGGCTGCCACAACGTGCGACAAATTGGTGATGCATTTTCGGTGCGGAAATGAACACATAATTGCTTCGTTGTACATTTATTGTTGGTGATGTTAAAGCGTCCGCACATCAGATTTATTCGCGCTGTTTTGCTCGTTAAAAAGCACGTGAGTTCTCGGTGAACGTCATCTTCAAACCTCTAAAGTGAAGAATATTTGCGCATTTTACATTCTTAATTCTCCATACGCTCGAAGCACTACTAATTGGCGTTTAGATGTCGACCTTGTCATGTTGGACGCGACCGCTTCTCGTGAAATGAATAATGTTTAGCTCTACTTGTATTGGTCACCAATGGGCAGCGAAGCCACCTGAAAACACTCAATGCGGAAAAGCGGTTCATCGTTTAGCGATGTCTATATAAAAAGTCGGAATAGATATGTTCGTGGTAGGCAGTGACTATGGTGAGGATCTTGTCAACGCAGTACTATCCTTAAAGTGAGTGGGCCCGTCAGCGTAGTGAAATCGTAACAGTGACAGAGTCCGTCATAATAGCGATGCAGCAATAGCAAAGAGTCCCGTTGCCGTAAATTTGTAGTCGTTTTAGACCTCCGAGCTTAGCTGTTGTGGTGGCGCAGTAGGTAGACGCGCAGTTGGCGATGTGGCCATGCCGCAGGTCGTCTGTTCGAATGCCGTTTTGCTATATTTCATTCTTTAATTTTTCTAGTAATACGTCAATATCAATATTGGCATTGCTGCTTTCAAGGAGTCGTAATTTAGCTTTTTTTCCCCAAGAAAATCACGTCGCTGTTTGTCCCGGTTGTTAGCCCTACTGAGTTGATTTTTAGAGGCGCAGTGGGAACGTCGTTGTTCGGCTTCCGTTTGAGTCGCGCTGACCAAGTGAACTTTTATATTTTTTCTGCTTTCAATATTGTTTTCAGTAATGTTGCCTAATTTAAAGGCAGCATCCTACAGTGGAGCGATGGGAGGAGCCGCTGGCCAGCGAGAAACTGGTTATCAGCTGAGTCGAGGTTCTCGCTGATGGACCCGATTCTCTGAGTGGCAGCTGCCGCAGAACCCTGGTCAGGGCTCCCCCCCCCCCCCCCCCCCCCGCCGCGAAATTCACTGCAGTACCGCAAGCCTAGTGAGTTTTCACTGCCACCATTAAAAGAGCGTGTACATGCACTACCGCATCAAGGCAATTAATGCAACGCTGTAACGATGCAATTATGAGGTGGCTCGTTTTGTCAACACTGCCTATAGTGACGGGATACGACATAGTGCTACTGTTTGTGCTCTTACTGAAGTTATTAGAGAAGTTTTTATTTGTTTTTTTTCTTTACTGTTGCGCGAGGTGACTGCATTCAAGCTGCCTACGGCTACAGTATACCTTTCCTCATCGTAGGATACATTGACGCTGTTAGATGCACGTTCATTCTTGCGTATTTGTTTCATCGAGTCGATCAAACCTTGTGGTTTACCCAAGCCCACAGCTTCACCAGCCAGCACTTGCAAATTAAAGCACCCATACAACCACTCACGCCCACGAATTCGGCGCGCTCGCACTTTAATCACCGAGAACGATACGAAACCCGTTTCGTTCCCGCAGGACAAGCGTCGTCTCCGGATGCGAAGGCAGTCACAGAGAGCACAACACCGTGCGAGTATCTATCGCACCGTAGAGAGCTCGAATGTCTATCTACGTTTGCATAGCAAGAGCACACATTCATGGGACGAAAGCAGCGTGCATATCCCCTTGTTTGAAGGAGCCGATTGGATCACATGAATAAGGGCGCGTTCACACTGAGCATTCCGGCCTCCGAAAGTGCGCCGAATCCGATTCGGCAGCGGTGAGATCCGCCGAAAGGACCCTGTTCGCGCCAATCACTCACGAACCGACTTTTGTGGCGGCTGCCACCGAATCAGCCACCGCGGACCACTGGAAGTGCTAGTCAAATATCGAAAAATTACATGCCCCACTCACTTGCCATGTCGCAGCGCACGTAACTGAATTTGTAATCAATGGGAGTTTAACCCACTTTTTGCCTACTTCACGTCCCTGATTCGTGGAAGGCGTGACCGAGCTTGTCGTCGGCGTGAACAAGCTTGTCGCGGTCTGGCAGAGCAAGACGAACCCACCAACACCGCTGGCGTCGGCGGTTTTTTCTGTTCTCCATGCATTACATGACAGCGACTTGCCAGCAAAGTAAGCAGTGCTGCTTCTTCTTGCTTCCTGCGTACGAAATTCTGCGGAGTCTAGACTGCCGGATCGTGTACTGATGTTTGAAAGCTGCGACAACGACCGGGTGGCAACGCATCCATCGTGCGTTCTCCGTGGTAGATGGCATATTCTGCGGCGCGGGGCGCGCCCAGTGCAAACTATAGGCTGCGCTTCGGCGGCAGGAGAATTCCGGCCGCATTAAAAAGCGGATGCTTCAGTGTGAACTATAGGGGTAAGTCTGTGTATGCGATTTCAGGCGAAGTAGACCCGAAGTCACTGTCCAACTACTCAACCCTCATCGTTGGAACACATTCTATGTTGACCTGCACAACGTTTGGCTTCAGCTAGCCCACATGTAAGCGTTATACAGCGACACGAAAGATGCGCGGAAAAGATTGATTTGGGAACATCAGATTATGTGTAACGAATTATTAGTTGGAGCTACGGTATTGATGCGAATAAACGGAAACCACGCCAAGGGGGGTTGTTCAATGCGATAATAAAGTAATAAATTCGCACGCATACAAAGGAATACGCTACCCAGCGCTGTAACAATCGGAAATCATCGTGGAAAGGTCTTCATTGCACGTTGAACGTAAAAGGAGGTAAATAGTTTTATCCCAGATGAATAAACATGATTATCATTTAAAAACAAGTAACAATACTTGAAACAATACTTAGAGAAGAAAAGAAAAAAAAGTGAGAGCGATTCGCACCGAAGTCGGACGCCAATAACACTGCGCCACGAAATCTACATGGTAGGGCGGTTCAACAACCGCCACAGACAACGACATAATTTTCTCGCAGCATTACCTTTAACAAAAAAAAAAAAGGAGAAAGTAAAACACTCGAAAACAGGAATTCGAACTGACGATTGGCGTCACGACACGACCACTTCCCGAACTGCGCGTCAAGCCACTATGCCACCAGAAGAGCTACACCATGGAGTCTAAACCGACCACAAATTCACGGCAACGGGCCCCCTCTATATTACCATTACACTATGGTGACGGGCCGGCCCTCACCTTATAGTCAATACTTTACGCCGTCGCTATAGCTGCATCGTTATTATGACGGGCCCTGTCACTTACGATTTCACTACGGTGACGGGCCCCCTCACTTTAACGGTAGCACTGCGCGGACGGGCGCCGTCACTGTAGTCACAATTACACTACGCGGACGGTTCCCCTCATTCTAACGATAGCATTGAGTTGACGGGCCCCGTCAGCATAGCCACTGCCCTTGCGGTAAGTCGTGCTGCATCCCCTCTTACACAGTTCCTAAGTCATCGCTTTGCTGCACTTCGTTTTGATTAATTGATTTGTGGGGTTTAACGTCCCAAAACCACCATATGATTATGAGAGACGCCGTAGTGGAGGACTCCGGAAATTTTGACCACCTGGGGTTCTTTAACGTGCACCCAAATCTGAGCACACGGGCCTGCGAGAGCAGTCGATTAGCTTAGCCACTTGGTTTTCAGAATTTTGCCAATATGTACTTGTAACGACGCTGCAATTAATAGAAAGTAATTTTATTCATATCAGTTCCGAAACATATTCGCAGACATCTACACGCTTTCCCATACACAGCGAGAGTTTTACGGTATATAATACTGTCACTTAGTTGTGTCGGTGAAGTACGCAGTTGTTCAAGCAGAAAAAAAAAAAAAAAACCTTCTGCGGGTGAACCCCACCTTAGGAAAGCGGAATGATCACAATATCACAACAGTGGCGGACACATTCGTCGGTCGACGTTAATCTGCTCTGAGGCTGAAGCGCCGTAGATTGCAGCGTTATCGCTGGTGCTCGCGTAAGCTCTACTATGAAGTACACCACACGCGGTGCGCACAATCTTATCAGAACCTTTTCGACTGTTTTCGAATGTTTTATGACATTCAAGCGTAACCTGTGGATTGAAGTAAATTATAATCAGCTTACTTACGGCGCTGTTTGTAGTTACCAGTTATGTCTTCCATCATCCCCGTTCCTATTGACTCGGTGACGATAAGCTTGCCGCATCTGAACGGAGAAAAGGCGGAAGGCATGGCGCTTTTATGAGCTTGCTAGCTGTAAACCACGTTTTGAATTTTTTCAATTGAATAAATTACATTAAAATATCAAACGCGAAACTACTGAAGGATGTATTTAAATTTAGGATTAATTCAGGTATGAAATATTACACTCGAAGACAACACCAAGACTTGCGAAAGGTAGAAGTGGTGGTATGCAGGTTAATTTTAGGCGCTGGGTTAAGAGATATCCTAGATAGAAGGAACGACGTCGATCAATTAGGTAGCGTAAAAGGGACTATGTGTTCGGACTTCATCATGTGAAGCCTTGTTCAGCCTTGAGACGTCTAATGTCTAAACGCCTAAATATTTCGTTCACACCACTATAGAGCCGGCATGCTTTATTTCTTGTGTTGAATTGGCACGAGTGTACACCTCCAGACTTCTCTGCTGTCGCGCAGTCACAAAATGCATTACGTGAACGGCGTTTGTTCGCGGCATAGTGGTATACTTGGGAGCATCCCAGCGCGACGCTACCTCTTTCCAATGAACATGCCAACAAGGAAACTATACCCGCTACCTTAACTTCACTCGCTATAGGCTAGAACTGAAAAACAATAAGTGATTTAAAAAGAAAGCTTAGTATTTTATTAGCGCGTGTTTTTATTGATCAACTTTTACCATTCTCAAACTTCAGTAACCTTATAGTTAAAAAAAAAAAAGACACGAAAACAGTACAACCGACGTCGACAAACTTACACTGAGCTGGTTGTAGGGACATATCAAAAGTACTAATTAATGTCAGATACAATTCTGAGCCTGCCTCAGATTATGTACTGAGCAAACTTTCAGAGTGAAAAGCAATAACATTAAACCTTTCAGACGAAAATGAAGTAAAAACGATGCACAAACAGCGGCAGCCTTGGAAAGTGCTTGCTTTCACTAGTTCAATTTCAATAAAACCTATCATGGCGTTCAAATAATTAGATATGAAAGGTAAAAAAAATGAAAGTGCAAAGAAGGCGGCGCTTTACACCTATGTTCTTGTGCAGCGCGTGTTGCTTTCACCCCCCCCCCCCCCCCCAAAAAAAAAAAAAAATGTGCCAAGATGGAGTTGTATACGTCTTACTCGTTTTCTTGCTCTCTGACGAGTCGCCATCCGGAAGGGTTACTAGGGTCGGCGATGAAGTAGCGAAAAGTGGCCTTGACAGCCGCACGTGCAACGTTGCCGTCGAAAGGCATGTCGATCCGGTCCTCGAACACACCACGCACAGGGAATGGGCCCACCTCGAACAGCCGAGAATCTGTGGCGCAAGCAAAGAGCAACAGCGATCGTATCTATCTATCTATCTATCTATCTATCTATCTATCTATCTATCTATCTATCTATCTATCTATCTATCTATCTATCTATCTATCTATCTATCTATCTATCTATCTATCTATCTATCTATCTATCTATCTATCTATCTATCTATCTATCTATCTATCTATCTATCTATCTATCTATCTATCTATCTATCTATCTATCTATCTATCTATCTATCTATCTATCTATCTATCTATCTATCTATCTATCTATCTATCTATCTATCTATCTATCTATCTATCTATCTATCTATCTATCTATCTATCTATCTATCTATCTATCTATCTATCTATCTATCTATCTATCTATCTATCTATCTATCTATCTATCTATCTATCTATCTATCTATCTATCTATCTATCTATCTATCTATCTATCTATCTATCTATCTATCTATCTATCTATCTATCTATCCATCTATCCATCTATCTGTCTGTCTGTCTGTCTGTCTGTCTGTCTGTCTGTCTACATTCACACCCTCATTTCTAGCTGTGCGTAAAGATAAGCCTCGACACACTCGACATTTCCTCAAACCAGTATTGAGCTCATTCAGATTGTTGTCGGAATGAATTTTGTAAGCGTTTGTAGAGCAATTTCGGAGCTGACGTTGTATGGCACCTAAGCCCAATGCCAGTTTCAATAAAATGTGCGAGAATAATATTAGCAACAAAAACACAACTTTGGTACTATGTTTTCCCAGCATTACGACTCATTTACGTCTCCTGAACGTGTGCGCTACAAAACAACACAGTGCGCCTAATTCGAAGCCGCGGGATAAATAGCTGCTCATAACAGTTTTTGTCAGTCGCTTTCCTGAACATGCTATGACACATGCTTACGCAGACTTAGTCCTTGCGGAGTTCCATCAAGCACTTGCCACCCGCTATAGCTGCCCGGGAGGTCAGGTCTCCTCATCCAACCTTCATTCCAAACGTGGTAGTTCCTACAGTAAAGCGCCAAATAAACCACATTAGAGAGAAATGACAAGATAATTTTTGGTAACTGCGCGCATCGACATTGCAGCGAATGGGCGCTGGCCTGAAAAACCAGCCCATAGACAGTTTTTACGCTTGAGGATCGAGCTTTGTACCTGTCTCTCGCTTCAAGGTAGAGCATGCGCAGCACGCAAGGCGTCTCCCCGGTAAAAGCTTTTCCCGACATGTAATATTTTAGAATTTTTGGCTAGGTAGGTGAGGGTGCGTGAAGAACAAGCTCTAGACACACGACATTTGTCCACCACGGTGAATTAGTAATTCAGGTGCACAGCTGCTCACCCAAAGGTCACGGGTTCGATCCTGTTCGCAGCGGTCTCATTTCTGTGGAGGCGAAATATTACATGCTCGTGTATACTGTGTGATGATAGGGCACGTTAACGAACACCAGATGGTCCGAATTTCCGAAGGGTTCCACTACGGCGTCTCTCATAATGATATTGTAGTTTTGGGACGTAGCTAAATACACGATATTTGTTCAACGTCATGAAAGAACAAAATTAGAGGGTACAAAAGCTGGCATAAGTTTTCCAAAAAATACCTCTGCAGCTGAGTGAAAAACCTTCCTGACGCACACTTTTAAAACCGCCTTATGGTGGCGCATGTGCGCTAAGGGCAAAAACGAACACCTCGGTCGATTCCCTTTCGTTTATTGCGGCATGTATGTATCGTATACTTAGTGACCGTAAATAAACACTTCGTGTTTGGTTTAGCTGCACTACTTCGATACTCTTGTTTAGCGCTTGTTTTACGTAGCATGTGATTCTACCTCTATGGCGCCACACTTTCTCTCACAAAGTGTTCCAGCGGCTGGAATTGTCGTAGACTATATATTTATAGCTTGGAGCCTCGAGCCAAATGTAGTACAGCAGCAAGGTTTCGTATCGGAGTGACTACTCGTCAGCTTAATTAATCTACCTATAGGGTGCGCGCGTGAGTTACACTTGTTGCGTGCTCATGACGATTGTTATAGCGCGAGCTCAAAACGACGACGAAGGGGCAAAAAGAAGACGAGCGCTAACTTTCATTTTAGTTTATTGTTCCGAGCGCGAAAACATATGAAGCAAACAGTAAATCATATGAAAAAAAAAAACAATGCAAGGAGAGTAAAGTAAAAACGACAAAAACCAAGAGAGAAATTAATGAAACGATACAGAAAACTAGAACAACTCTAACTAGATGCGTGCGCGGATACTTTCGAGGAACCTTAATTTCTTTTTGAACAGAGACACGGAAGGCTTCCTACTGCATAAAACCTGTTCACGTGACATCTGCGCAGCCTCGACGATGGCTCTGGCTGATCATTTCTGTGCTTAAACAGCGCCACTGTGTTATCGAAAATGGGCACGCAGTTTGCACGCAGTCTGGTACTGTACAAGAAAACCATCTTTCCCGTTTCTGACATTGTTATAGCAGGTTTCCTCAGTCGATCGTTCAGACACTTTCCGGTCTGCCTGACATAACAAGCACCACAGGAAAGGGGGGTCCTATAGACAACTCCTCGGGAACATTGCACATACCTGGTCCTACGTTTAACTTTACGTTCAGCTGATGAATGCTTGTTCAGGGAGTTTGTAGATTTAGGAAGACTGATTAATTTGAGCGGTGCAGAGAACAGCACACTAATACCCGCACGTTTTTTTCTTCAATTTTCTTGAGCCTTTGAGATATCTGGATGTTTGTACGGAACAACAGTTCTCCTTTCACGCTCTGTGTCCGTGTTGCCCAGATCCTCTCCTTGTTTCCGTTTTGCCTTACTTGTCCGCAGCATAGACTCAGAGACAGATGTGGTAAATACATTAGGAAAACCCGAAGCCATAAGCCGGGACATGAGCTTTGAAGCTCGCATAAATGCTGTGATAGCACGACCTGTTCAATGCATTCTCAAGGCTGGTCCGTGCTATATGTCTCGCTTTACTATAGCTTGCTGTGAGCGGAAAAAATAAGGAACCAAAGTTGCTGCACACATGGTTCGTAACGCTAACAAATATGCTGTGTGCTAAAAAACAGTCTTAAATATAAAAAAAGCGTGAGATGTTATTCTCGGGCATTTCATGTGTCAGCACACGGCCGGGCTAGACTGCGCGCGCTTCTTTCGTTACGGCCTTCTCACCTGTCGCGAATACACTGGGAGAGTATGTTTCGCCACCCGTCGGCGGTAGGGGCGCAGCGACCCTGACATTTCATCTTCTGCGCAGCGCACACGGCGCAAGAGAGTTTGTCGGTGTGAAACCGTGGAATAAGGGTTCTCGACGAAGAAGGGGAGGGGGATTATTAAATAAATCGAGGATAGAGGGAGGATTGTCTATTAAAAAAAAACTAATTTACCAGATGCCTTGCCGCTTAACGTATATGTATGTGCTCGTGGGTAATACAAGCTGAAGCTGAGTGAAAATTTGGAAGAATCGGCTAATGAGAGGCATAATTAAAAAAGCATAAAACCCTGGTAACGATCAGAGGGACAGAAGAGCAATGCTGCACCTGTTATGCAGTCAGAGTGCACTAAACACTTTTGGCCCTTGGTCTCGTCGGACAACGACGTCGCAATTAAGACAGGTCGCTCACGGAATGACGAGCGCGCCTTCCCTTTTCTAGCTATTTTCTATTTTAATTTATTTTTCTAAATATATTTGGAGTGTTTTCAGGGCTAATAGCTGCAGTCTGCAGCCTGACAACTCTTTTAAACACGTACGATTGTTGTATATCTAATGGCTAAAAAAACAGCGTATCAGGAAGAAGAAAAAAAAAAGAGAGGGCCCTTGCTGCTGAATTTTGTCTTCAGACGGCACGCACAAAGAGTGGTGGTGTGCATTGTCAAAGTGTTAACGCCACCTGGAAATGTTAATTACGGAGACCCCAAACCCTTTTGCATTTCTTTGTACTGCAAGCGACGTCCATGAAAAATGCGAACGAAGTACGCAGCTGCTTACGCTCTAAAGCCACTTGCCCCGGAACTAAAACTGTAGTACAAATGAGTGCTGTGCTATCTTTCTAGTTCGTAGAACAACATGTTTAGAAATGGAAACGTACAACATTACAACTTTTCGGCAAGTAAGCAGCTGTTTTTCTTAAAAATTGTATAAATTTTCTTGCGGCCTATTGCTAGAAGCAGGTTGTTGTGAATCGCCTTTTATCTCTAGTGTGGCGTGCTTTAATTTGGTATTTAGCCACCACGGCTGCAATTTATTCGGCGCTTTTTCAGTGTTCAGTCTACAGTAGTTTTTCGAGTCGAGAAGGCAGTCGCACAACTTTCAGTTCATGCATTACGCACAAGGATATATGTTAGCTGCGTGAAGGTGCATTGATGTCTTCTGTCACGGCCGCTCAATCACCGTAAACCACATTGCAGGTCCCGTGCGGGGAAAACATCCGGTGTTCCTTCCCACCGATTCCGAAACAATATTGAGCTGTGCGGCAAGTGACAAAAGAATATTACGAGATACAACCTCATCATCAACAAGTCTGCATCGACAGTCGTATGCAGCAGACACTTGCGCGATGAATACCTGGTGCCTGCGTTCCACATCAGAAAACTTATTCCTGACTGCGCACGCGCCTACTCTTTTCTGGAACTATTTTTCCTACATGATCTCAAGTGCGTAGAAGCCTCGCAAAGATCCTGCTTCACGAGTTTGGCCCCTACGTCACACATCAAGGAAGCGATAAGCGGCGACTAACGAAGGAGGTCTGGATGTTGCAATTTCCCAAGAAGCTTTCACTGAACAAGAAGCAAGTGTTTGCACGCAAACAATAAACAACGACGCTCATTGGGCGGGTCGATACCACACTTTGATTCAGACTATTGCGCTCCCAAGTGTTGATACCAGACTATTGCGCTCCCAAGTGTCACGCCACGCCATCGTTCAAAATGCGAGAAAGTGCAGCGATTGCTGAAAGAAGAAAAAAAAAGCATCGCAATATTATCGCGAAAGCAAGCACCACGCATGTGTTAAGAAAATCGCAGCCGATGCAAATAAAGGAGAGAAGGCCGTGTTTGTTTTGCATCAAATAGAATGTGACGGAAGAAAGCATTCAGCGTACCCAGACGATTTTGTAAGGGGTGTGTGGTATGCTGCTTTCTGTCACAAAGAGGCTATGATCACGCGCACACTTCGGGGCTTGTGACACTGCCAGCAAAGTGCACTTGTCAGAGGTGTATAGGTTCAAGCCCAGCATCACCAGCTATGAGCAATGCCATAAACCATTTGTGCGTCTTCAATGATTAAGCAACTTGTTTTTCAATGCGCGGTTAGTGGAGAAGCGAGCCGGAACTCCTGTGTTCGCGTGCTGTACGGAGTGGCGGAAGATGGCAGGGTCGCAGCGCCCCCCTCAAAGGTGTGGCGAGAAGCATAAACTACCCCCGTTGAAAAGGCCGTAAGAAGGGAGCGCGCAGGTGCAGTCTAACCCGGCCGTGATCAGCACAAGAGGCTTCAAACAATCTTCAAACACGCCTATCGTTTGGGCCGATATTTAGTTGAACATGGAAGGATTACACTTCATAACAACCAAGAAATCATCCACGTATCTGAGTATTTTGATAACATGTGTACCTTCTAACTTTTTCTGCTTTTACACCGTGAGTTACACATGCTGTTTTAATGTAATATGGGAATCGTGGGCGAATATCCAATTACCGCTTTTTGTAAGGGTCTTAAGGCAAGTGGAAAGTAAAGCACTATTACCGACAATGATATTTTCTAAATGACACTTCCAGACTCGTACACAACCGTGTACCACTAAAAGCAAAACAATATACGAACAAACACCAACATCAACATCGTATGGACTTTGATCGCGCGCACATAGAACGTTGATTCATACAAGTGGCCCTCTGTATACTGTATGTCACCGGTTGATAAGTATTTTGCGTGACGGAGAAGACGTCGTTCGAAGCGTGCCCGAATCACTTCCAGTCGTGAATATCGTTCTGAGCTGAGTTTTTCGAAGCTACAGATGACAAGCAAAAGAACCTTGTCAATGCGAAACTTTTCCGAAGAAGGTGCATTAATGACAGAGCCGAGAACGCCCGAAGCAAAAAGAAAACTACTTCACGCCTTGCCTTAGACGCTCTCTTCAGGAATTTTAATGGCATGCGAATAAAGCGTAGGCGTCCCATCTAAGACATCTGTTGCGCCTCGCTTTGCTGCGATTCTCAGCGATGTTGGAGTGGAAGAAGTGGCAGGTGGCGTCGTGCAGCCAGTCAGGGGCGTAATCACGAGGTGCACGCTTACGCCACTGCGTGCTCTTCTCTGAGATGGTTTTGAATACTCGAGCAGGGGGTGTGCGAATAGGGATTAGTTTAGAACTGAATCGAATGTTGTTTGAAGAATGACGACACCGACTCGGGTATGAATCTAACATCATTTGAATAGTTTTAGAATAGTTAGTCAACCGTTTTGAAAGCACCCCTCTAGACTTCAGCAGCATTTATGTGAAACAACTATTCAGACACTTTGCCAAAGGAACATGTCAATTACTTTTGACCGACAAAAACAAAAAAACAAATATGGAAACTTTGGCAAGCTGATACACGACATCGACTAGAGCGTTCGAGATATTTTGTAACAGTGGGTTGGTGTAAAGCAGTGAATATTGCATTAAAGGTGGTACCTAATGTAGTATGGGATGAAATGTAGGTCCTTTGCTTCAATACCATCAGTGTTGAATGCTGTATCTGCAAGAACACTCTACACAAACACGAGACTTGCGTATTTCGTCATTTTAAGTGTATACGTGCAGAAAAGTTAAAGCTCTGAAGCTGAATTCAACCGTACAACGCAGCTTGAAATGATGGTGACCAGGGGCGTAGCCAGTGTAGCGAAGCCTTTACACCAGCGATTTCGTCCGTGGGGTGTACAGGTGCCTCTTCATGTTGGTGCGTATGATAATATCTGGAATTTTGTGTGCCAAGACCATGATACGATTATGAGGCATGCCATAGAGTGGAGGGCTCCGGATACTTTAACCGTCTGGTGTTCTTTAACGTGCACGGACATTACACGGGCCTCTGGCATTTGACCTTCATCGGAATGTGACTGGCGCGACCGGGATCGAACCCACGAGCGTCGGTTTAGCGGCTGAGCAACGTGACCGTTGCACCCCCGTGACGTATTCTGTTGCTGTGTATGTAAAATGTAATAAAGACAAATGTAATAGATGCTATTACAACCGTCACTAGATCTAAAGAAATTTGCATCTTGGCTGCAGGAACCAAGAATAGGAATTTTATAAAGCCGAAAGTCCCGATTTAGCGAAAAAGACTAGCATAGATATGCCGTACCTTGGCAATACTATATAGTGTGGTGCTTGCCCGTACAGTTATATTTGATGGCTTCTAAATCTTCCGCTCATGGTAAGGCTATTTTTATCGATGTGAAATTGAAAAAAATTTCTATGCATAGAAAACATCATGGAACAAAGAAAGAAAGAGAGAGATAAAGATGAAGGAAGGATTGGGAGGTTAACCACAGGAAGCCTCCGGTTCGCTGCCCTGTACTTGGGTAGGGATGTAAAATAATGAATGAGAAGAAGAGTTGGTGATGACAGCAGGCGACAAAACAGTCACGACTGTAGGCCCGTCCTTGTACTAACACGCAGTGACATTGTATGCTAACAGCCATAGTTTTATTGTGATAGAAATAATAGTGACACTCTCGGCTGAATTTTGCCGCCGGTGTCAGCGACCACCGTCATTCACCATATATGTATGCGTGTCTATATATATGAAAACGCAAAGACAAATAGACCAGAAAAAAAAAAAACTCCGGCGTGCGGAATCGTACGTCCGACCATTCGTGCAGGAGCGCGCGGCGTTTGCCGCTGAGCCACGAAATAGAACGTCTTTCATCGTTGACACGGCAAGCTGTTTATATCTACCACTAAGCGCTTGCGGCGCCTATGAACTCTCTCGCTGTATTTCGTGCTGACCGGCTGTGCCCCCGCTATCTCCAACTACAGCGCAGCGCTAGCCGACCGGCTCGCCCTCCGCCATCTCCCGACTTCGTGAAGCTTTCGCTGAGTGGTGCTCTGTCCTCGGAATCGTGCGACCGTGTCCATCTTTCCTATCTTCTCCTTAATTCTTTACGTGGGTCTCTCTGTCCCTGTCTCTATCTCTATCCCCATCCCTTTTATTCCCTCCTTACCCACATCCCTCGTAAACGCTGTTGAGGTGTCGCACTATGATGAAGACAGTTACGGGGCTCACTTTTATCTTTTTTTTTGTTTCTTTGAAGAATCACTTACAAAAATGGCACCTATCTTGGGGGGAATAGTGTGTTTTCAGCATTACTAGTGAGATTGTGCAATGAGTGCGCTCGGATAATGCTCGGCGCCCAGCTCATCACGATGCGCCCATGCGCGCTCATCTCCCACGCGTTATTTGCGCCGCGGAAGGGGAGGGGCCTTATCCGCGCACCTAACTGTGGTTGGGGTTATCACGCGCCGTTGGCTTTCATCGGAACGTCGCGCTCAGTTGCCGAGCTCACAAAGATAACTTTGCTCGCTTCACAGGCCCCGTTTGCGAAAAGAGCACGCTTTTCGAACACAGCGAAGTAACAACTTGGACACTTGTCAGTTAGCACTCATATCTATACCTGTAATTACGTTTCTTGCGTCATTTTTGTTTAAACAGCGCGTTAAGTGTCGAGCTGTAAACGTTGTTAGTTAGCTCTCGTCCTGGTTGTGCTGTTTTTGTGCGTTATTTGTGCTTCACGTTTTGGTCTGCTTACTGTTCTCAGCGTTACATTCCAAGTTGTTTCTAACGCATTCATTGCCTCACCTTTGCGGCGAAACTGTGACTTTTTTTTTCATTAAGTCGGGTTGCTCGAAGGAGCACTGAAAATGAATCAATGATCAAACATGTATTCAGAACGGAGTGCGTCTACTAAAAAAATTTGGTTGCAATCAAATTGGTCAAATGGCGTAGATTCAGCGAAAACGCATTTGCGTGTATTTTTTTCAAGTTGACCTGCGTAATTAACGTAAAAATTGCCAGTATGTATGTTAAGCTGTTCAGGGTCATCGTAACTCGCTCAGAAATTCAATAGCCGGAAAGCTAATCGCAGTTGCAGATAGCAAGACGCGAAACTAACCTTCGAAACGCCGTTGAGACGCAGTGTCAAAGCATTGCCCAAATAACTTCCTAATGCAACTGCAACCTCCTGAATGTAACCAGCATATGAATTTCAAAGCTGTCATCCTACGCTAGACAGACACGCATTGTCGTACTCCTGCGTTCTCTTTCAGAAATAGCCGGCGAACGTGCGGAAAGCTTTCCTTAAATCCGCTAAGCGTGATGTCAGCAGGCACCGAAAGTACCTAGACAGTCGTCCATCTACATTTGGCACTGATGTTGAGAATGCATTTACGAAGAAGTCACCTATGGTTGCGCTGCAGCTCAAACAGTTCGTTATACCCCGAGTCTTGATGTCCGCAAGCCAAGCTGATCTAGACAGCTCGCTTTTGACTGTCACGAGAAGCGAATTTTGCTGCGATTCATCGACAACCAACGACAACTTGAACATTGATAGCAGGGTAGCTGAAAGTAGGAGGCTCATTTCAGAAATTTTGGCAGAAATTTTCCGCGCTCAACAAAAGACTTCGCGCGTGGTGCGATGAAACAACGTCGGAAAGGGCTGGGGAAAATAGCTCCTATGATACAAAGAAATTTATCATTGCAATAAAAATTAATGAGTAACGCCACACTTCTCGTTACGTAGAAAAAGGTAATTTAAGTACATTACCCGACATAGTTTCAAAAAAGTAATGGGTATGTCAGTAAGTAACTGAAAAAATTGGCGCGTTACCGATAACGGCGTTACAAGTGTTGTGACATGAAAAATTTGACAGAACGATTAAAACTGATTCTCAAATTATGTTCAAAACTAAATTTTAATCAATTCAATTGTTCCGTAGATCAACACTTCATATGCGTAACCATCGTATCATTGTTCGAAGCAATTGAATGTGATAAGTGACTTTCACAGCCGTTTTGATTTTGTGGTCGCTTTCTTTTTGTGTCTATACAAGTGGACTGCAAGAAGAGTCGACTTCAAAAAGAAGAGTCGAGTTCAAGCGTAGCTGTAGCTGCACGTATGAACAGAAATGTTTGAAAAAATGAAAATGGGCTGCGAAGACAGCGTACTCACCAGATGCTGCCGCCAACGTGCGGCTTAGCTCCATTGTACGGGAACCTTATGTCTACCACCTGGCCGCCGTTGTCCACGTGAACCGATGGAAAATTAGTCACGACCCTGGACGGAATTCCCAAGGCACGGAGAACTGTAAATGCATACGCCACGTAGACGTCAAAGCTCGGTACATTTAAATGGGTCCCTTTCCTTAGGAATTTTTCAGTATATGTGCTGACTTATAGCCAGCATTCAGAACACCCAATAAGTTGTAGAAATATACAAGTAGCGTTAAAGAGCGTACGGTTGGTACAGCCAAGAACACCAAGAGTACAGTAGCGCTCTATTAGCCATCTTTGCTCAGAGAAAAAACTTGCATTAAGTAATAAAGAACCAATTGGTCATTTACTTCAAATTAGCTTCCTTAATATATAAGCTTAGGTCGGCAAAACTCGCGGAGCTCTCTCAGACTCAATCATGAAATATATTTTAATCTTTGGACTCATTCAGTCTCACGAAAATTTTCCGGAGCCGGACTTACTCGGACTAATAGACACAACAATTCTCTTCAACCAGAGTCATACTCACCAAAACCTTACTCACCCGGACTCACGGCTTGATGTGAGTCTGGCTGAGTCCGAGTGAGTCACCTCATGAGTCCGTGAGCCCCGCCGCGGTGGTCTAGTGGCTAAGGTACTCGGCTGCTGACCCGCAGGTCGCGGGATCGAATCCCGGCTGCGGCCGCCGCATTTCTGATGGAGGCGGAAATGAAGTAGGCCCGTGTACTCAGATTTGGGTGCACGTTAACGAACCCCAGGTGGCCGAAATCTCCGGAGCCCTCCACTACGGCGTCTCTCATAATCATATGGTGGTTTTTGGATATTAAACCCCACATATCAATCAAATCAGTCATGAGTCCGTGAGTCTAGAATTAGATTTCTCGACCATGGTATCAATGCTCTTTAACATCAATATCTCACGCAATTGGTGCTCTTCTTGGTGCCGTTTGACATAATCTTGGACAACAAGCTCTGAGTGCTTGCAAACTAGTAAGGTCATTTTGTCTTGGAAGTGATGACAGCATTAGATATAATAATTAATAAACTCTCTAGAAGAGCTGTAATGGAGGGAGACCAAGGCTTCCCTTGCGCAATTCGCACCTCTGATTAATAAACATTAAAACAGTGTATGAAGGACACTGCTTTGGAATACACATGTGGGTAGATGCGAGTGTAAACGTGAATCCGGGCAAGGCTGATAGTAGTGCTGAAGATGAATAGACAGGACCTTACGTCGACAAAAAAAGTGGAAATCACTCAGGCTCACTCAAAAAATATATATTGCGCTTTGGACTGACTCGGACTCAGACTCGTCAAAATTTTCTTGAGCCGAAGTCACTCGGACCCACGCTCACGAAAACTTTCTTCAAGCGGGCGCACTGGGACTAAGACTCAAGAAAATATTACTCGCCCAAAATCACCCACTCTCACGGCTTTATCTGAGTCTGAGTGAGTCGACGCATCAGTGAGTTCGCCGACCTGTGAGTAAAAGTAACTATATTACAACGTTTACGAGGCATTTTGCCTAAGCCCTGGTCTTTTTATGGCAGAACAAAAGGCAAGTTTCGCTATCAATTCTGATGTCATTTTTTTCTCGCTATTTGGAATGTAATATGTCGGTTGTCGTGGCAGTTTAGAGTTCAGGGCAAACGCCTGTTTACGAAAGTTGGGCTTCCGGTGATCTGCTTCTGATGGCAACTATTCCAGAAATTTAATTCAGTGGGGGCTGCTGCACAACAGCAGTTACTTATCATTCGTCACTCTCCGCGTAGGTTAGCCAAATATAGCGCGCTCTCAAGATGGTCAACTGCGCCACGGTCGCCTTACGGGTATTGAGGACAGCTGCGAAGGTGAAGCACTGGCCGTAGTTTACTGTGTTTCCACCCATCTCGATGTACTGGTTGAGGATGGCGGAAGACGAGCTCCAGGCGTAAGGGTGGACGCCGTTTGAGTACGGCGGGTTCCATTTTCCTTGGACCACACCGTTGTTGTCCTTGGAATTTACCTGCGGTTCGCGAAAGAGCTTTAGCTAACACAAATAAGCGAAACATTTTTGAAAGGGTCCCTAAGGAATCTCTTAAAATACGGAGAAGTGGGCTATCATCATATGAGGTTGTTCTCCTTTTCGGCACAGTTCGTGTATATAGCGCTTGTAAGATTTATGGTGAGTGCTGGAAAAAACTAATCTCTTGTCCTTGAATTTTGAGTGGTTTAGGGGCTTTTAAGGGACAACTGTAAAGCTATATACACTTCTCTCCTGTCTTTTCGGCATTACCGGCTATGGTACACGCCGCTCTAGCCCTACCTGCGTCTTTTCAAGACTACAACTACTGCATCGACACTACTCTGTTGAAAAAAGGGCGTCAACTTCGTTGACATTGCCCCGCCGTCGCCCGGCTTGTAGCATACACCGGAAATAAGAAAAGGCACTCACTCCGGAAGCAAGCTTGCGTGACACGGCAATGGGATTCCCTCTTTGTGATATAGGCAGCCCAGTAATCTCGAACAGGAATTCTGCAGTTGGTAGCGACGCTTTCTCGAACTGAAAGTAGCCGGTGAACGAAGCTTCAGAGCTTTCTGATTTTGTGTGGGGGGCAAAATAATGTTACTGTTTGGTGCTGTGCGCTAAACTTCCAAATTAAACAAAAGTCAGAAACTTTAAGCGTCCCTCCGCATCACATGCACAGTCGTACGAGGCAAACATTTGTTTTCTCTTCATGCATATATGAGTACAGCGCTAACTTGCAGGTAAATTCAGTAAACATTCTACTCATACTCAGCGACAAAGGGACAAGCTCTTGTTCAATACGAGAAAACAGAAGTTATATTTCAACGGGAAAAAATATATTGCATGCAGGGCAAAAAGGACATCATAATATTATATTTTTTGTTAGTATTCGATGCGTCTAGCATCTGCAATTGACAGAAGTAAAATATTTTTTAAACTTTTATTATAGTGGGCAACCATATAAGTTCAGTGCGCAGGATTGCGCTACAATTGCTTTATATTAAGTTAATAAATTAAGGAGGGGTGACGTTAAAAGCGCATTGATACTATTCAGGTGGTACATATGAGAGCAACGCCTTTCTTCTGCAACGAAGAGTTCGTTTCATACCTGCCCGTAGTACCACTCCTTGGGAACGGGGCTTTCCGCCTGTCCGTGGTATATATAGCCTCTATCTTGCATCACGTAGAAGCTCCGCGCTTGATCATTTTCTACAAACACGAGGTCTCCTGCGAATGACAGTGTTGTAGAATATTTTTGTAACCATGCAGTGTGAGAAGGAATAGGTTACGTGAAGCTTCACAATCTTTCGATCAGCTCACCTGGGACCATTTCTTGGAAGAAAATTCGTTCAAATGAAAAAAAAAAAGATCTTTCCTGCAGGAAATGCGTCGGCACACGCCACTGCCAGGGAACGTGATCGCAGGGTAACCACACTTGGCTATCGTGCTCCAGGGAACACGTTACAAACAGATGCATTCCAGAAAGGTGGCTGATCAGAGGCTAAGCAACAGAACCTACCCTCCGCCACATTATAAGCTAACCACAAAAAAAAAAAAAAAAAACTAGCCATGCTTACAGGATAAGGCAACACTTTTCACCATAACACAGTGCTGTATGACGTGAATCCTAATAAACTGCTTTACAAGTTCAAGTACCTGAAGTTCTCAACGCTACATATCACCTAGTACAGGACCTCGAGCACTGCAGATCCACACCCCTCTCTTTACCATAAAATTGAATATCACTAGGAGGATCAGCTCTCTGGCTCAAGCCCTGATGACTTGGGTTCATGGCATCATGAAGTGGGGAAGCTATCCTCCTGAAGACGACCTAAAGGTATACTGCCTAAATTTGAATAAAGGTTAATCCTTCTCCTAGTTGCTGGCGATAATATACACCATAACAACGGTTAACACAAGGAGGGTACAGGAATCTTGCTACTCGTGTACTTTCGTATGGCCAAAATTAAACACCAAAATCGGGGCTGTACATTAACTCGACACGCACACGTTCATGTACACCATGATGTCAAGAGTAGAGTTGGTTCAGATGGGTGCTAGTGTGCAACACTCAAGATGGCCTTCATCTCTGCCAGAGAATTTGCTGTAGGCTTGGTGATGATTGTTGATATACGCTTTACTTAATGAGTCTCGTGGCGTCAATCTCACAATTCAGAGCAAAAAAAAAATGTGTTACGAATAGGATTATCGAAATCAGCTTTGTGGACTACGTGAAACGCTAGTAATCTGGGGCTGAATACACGCAAATTTCAGTTCGTAAGTTGTGTTTGCCACTTAGCTAATTGGCATCGTTACTTATATGTCTCGCATCACGGTGAGCTGAAAATTTATTTCTCGAGGAATTATAGTGTCAAATGTTGGTGTGTATATGGGCCCAGAATTGTTTAAAAGTACATAAAACTTATAGCTATAGCAATGCTACTTAGTGTGGTATGTTGGACGTTTGTGGGATGTTGAACACCTAAAAAAATTTAAATGCTTAAGCAGAAAAAAAAAACAGCCTTCAGTGATTCCCTTGTTCTCTCGCTTCGATTTCTTGAAGTTGATATTAGATAACCGGTTTGGTGCCTGATACCTTTGTGGGGAAGCTTAATGTTGATGCCCCATGCCCACCGGGCCTTAATGGTACAGCTTCTTTTTCTTCCTTGAAAGGACTGCTTCGTTGAAGGCCCCCTTTTAATTGCAAGTCTGTTTGAATGTGTAGGATATAGGGCCTGTATTAGAGGTTATTGTCTCATCTTAATAAAGCTGTATTCCTCCACTTGGCGCTGGCGATAAGCCTACATACTGTCATTGATTGCAGAAGCATGTAAATGAGTGCTTGCAGTTCAACCTTGCCGAGTAGTTTTAGATGTCCGGGTTGAGCATAGGATTGTGTTCCTTCACACATGAAATGACTCGTACTCCCAGTCGGTGACTGGCCAAGAATCTTTCACATGCGATTTCAAATATGTGAAGTATTAACTAATGATTGAACAAAAAAGCAACGATAAAAGTAAATGTACAGTAACTATTTAGTTGTACATTCATATCAGACAGCTAAACGGTTATCCCGCAGAAGAAGTAGAATAATATATTACTCTTATTATCCTTCATTCTCAATGGCACATACAAACCGTAGGGAATTCGCAGCCTTGGAAGTCGTGTCTTCTAGATTTACGTGCAATATGCGGCGCTGCCATCTACCAGGTTGGGAGAAAGGAAGAGATTCAATTTTATTGCGCGACATCCAGTGCATATATATCGTGCCATATGTCCGTTAAGAATCCTGCGATGCTGAATGCTCATGCAAAGTAAACGTGCCGGTTTCTTGAGGTAATGTTGTAGGCAGAAATGCCATCCATGCTCCTAATGTGTTCTTCTTAAAACTTTGTATGTATAGTATGCGCATATTTTATGCATAACCTAAGCTCTGTACCCGTCACCATTTTCATATAAAGCTGCTTTTGTTCACTGACATCATGCTTACGCGTATGAACACGGACAAATTGCCAAAATACCATTATTTTGTAAATTGCAGCAGGCTCATGCCTGTTGCATCCTCCAACTTACATATTGAGCTCTTGCCATGTTTTAGGCTCGCTGCTATCATAATTGTCGTCTACGACTTGTTTGTTACATGAACGCTGTTTTTTCATTGGGTTTTCACGATCATCTCTATAAGCAATCGCCCAGAAAGGCATCGCCATTGAATGAAAAAAAAAAAAAGAAAGAAAGGGCAGCGATGCACTAGTGGTGTGAAGACTGAGCAACAGTGGAGCTGGTGGAGTTCCCCTTCTCCTCACTGTTTTTTTCAGCCTCTTGCTATACTATACTGCAGAACAAGACTATACTTTTTTTTTCTTTTCTCCCTCCTCAACAGCCTCACATAACTACTCACAATTAATTCCCATTCCCACACGTTTGCTATACCATTTACTTCACACTCTGCCCTCCTCCTTTCTCTCCGCCTCACCCCGACTTCCTTTTCACACTTCTCTTCTATATTGTACAGTGTCATCTATGCTTCCTATCTCTTCATGTTATTTTATATCTCTCTACCATCGCTAGGCAGAGCACGCGTCAGCGTGATAATGATAGTACTCTGTACGATTCATGCGGACAAACGAAAAGCTCAACAGCTAAGGAGTAAAATTTCAAGACCTGCACGAAATGTGATCCGTGATCGTCGTCAGCGTAACTGCATAGATGGATGAAGGCTCAAGACAAAGTCAGTTTCGAGCACGTAACATTTGTAGCTAAAGTAACATTTTAGGAAAGGAAACGGCCGCCCATGTTTGTAACATTCTCGCATCAGAAGTTCCTGAAGGCACGTTAACGTGCTTCTCTAGAAGTAGACGCGCTTTGTTGTGCAGCTTGCAGCTGGCGTATTTTAAAGAACCACTCACCAGGTTCCCAAAATACAAAAAAGAGCGCGATATTATTTCCTGATATTTCTCGTCGTTCTTGGTGCACTACTGTGACTTATACAGCAGACATTCTCTCGATTCGTTAATATACGCGAAATATCACATGTGATTTGTCTCCTGCACTGCTTTGCCATGCAGCCGTCCATCCGTTCTTTTTTGTATCGCATGAATATTGTGCACAGTTGACCGATCAAACTTCATTTTGTGTGTTCACAACTGCGCAAGCGGTGATAACAGTGCGCAGCCGAGAAGCGCGAAATCTCCATAGGCTCTAGCGCTTAGTGCTGATATTGTTCACGTGCATTCAAGAACTAAGGGACGAGGAGGATGCATCGTGTGTATGAAGCAGAGCAGAAAATCACCCCCTCGTCTTTAAACGGGGGTGATGAGTGGCCCTTTAAGTAGCCATAGATGTGTGTAGACACATTTATGACCACTAGAAGCATACTATAATCAAAGTATGCGCATTCATACCAGTAGTTTTTACCTGAGCCGAAGCAACAGCTTTTTGTAACACAAACAACAAAAAAAAAATGCATTGAAGACACGTGCTCCTATTATCACGTATATCGCCTGGAGCTGTAGTTTGCATGCCAGTTAGCAGTGGCGTTTTCTGAATGTGCACGATGCCGTGGGTTCTAACCCCAGGTCAAGGCTGTCATATTCATTTGGGGGAAAGAACGCATCGTCTTTCGAATACAGAGCAATAGTACAATGTGAATTATACCATGATGTCAGCATTAATCTGTCATCAGCCACTACGTAGCATCTTGTAACACGAGCTGCGTCACCGTGTTGCTTAGTATTCGATTACTTTTCACCGAAGGCAACTACTTTGACCGTCATAATGGGTATATCCAAAGACAAATTGCACATGTTCTTACGCTCGTCAGAAATACACGAACCCCTTATCCTTTGCTCTGTTAGCTGGTAGCAAACCACCCACCCAATTCTGGCGGTACAGCTGTACTATCGGATACAAAGGTAGGCGGGAAGTAAGTATTCTTGAAAGTAGCTTCCTGCAACATGCTTTAGTTTGGCACAATGAATTGACTTCCTTTTTCATATTCTGTCTGCGTCGTGTTAAATATTTCAAGATTTATAGCGAGCTGCGGTCATAGCGTGTACGTGTCAGCGGCAATAAACAGAAAGAGTTAATGAGTGCTGAATGCAGATTGGCAGCTTTTGCTCTACGAGCGCCAGCCAGCTGTTTCCCGTAACCACCCCCATCCCCCCTTTGTTTTCAATAGAACCTTTCGAAACTTGTATTCAATATGATGGTTATATCGTCTTGTTGGGGTCGCTGTAAAATTTGTTTGACGAACCAATTGTAGTGTGGCATTATTTTACACCTCCGTTCGTTATCACTCTGGTTCACACTTGTGCATTGATGTACGCGTGCGCAGAGTTCGTGCCAGGAGTGCCGGCAAGCGCACTCACCACTGTGCCATGGATTGAAAAGGATGTAGATGGATTCTCTGGCCCGAAACTGCTGTCCGTTGCCAGATATGGTGAGTATCCAGCGGCCTACGCCGGCCGTGACGGGGATCTCGAGGCGAAGCAGACGCATCGGGCCGTCCTGATGCACAAGGGCTAGAATCCACTGGGCCTGGCCGGCTGCTGGATAGGTGGACACAGAATTCGGGTCACCTGGCACCGGTAGCTGCACCAGGCTCCCATCGCCAGGTTGAGGATTGTCGCCTGCGTGAAACGAAGTCGCATTGTTGCAACGCAGACTTAACGGAGCCACACCGAAGGCCTGATAGCTTTGCGGGTGCTATAGCTGACAAACGTGGTTCCAAGTGTCTCCATATCGTAAGCACCCTGTAGAAAAAATAAGGCTGTAAATCAACTCAGCCAAACGAAAAACAAAAGGGGGGGGGGAGGGTACGACGAGAAAGCAAGAGAAAGAGAGAACCAGGATAATATTGCCCTCTGTACGATGACGACTGAGCGGAAGCGTCGTGGATAGATATAATTGATGCAAAGTGGCCGCATTTTTATCACTTCTCTAGAACGTGTAGTCAAGTGTTTTTCTATGTAAAACCAACTCGCCCCAAAATCAGTGCTTTCTCATCGATTCAGGCGTGTTTTAGCTGATCTATGCGGAGTTGTAAGTTGAGGTGCGCCAGAGGCTTGACACGACTAAGAGGTGGTGGCGGTTCCGGATTGGGACGATGATGACGATACTGTTCTTATGTGCTGGAAGGACAGTTAACTACCCGTGTTTCTCGCTTTGAAGTCGACTTGAGTGGTAGCCGCTATGGTTGCAGTTGATTCTCTGTAGATTTCTTCCAAAATATTTATATATGCTTCGTCGACACACTAATTCCGCAGTGTCTGCATGACTGCTGATATTTATACTGAATCAAACGCCTTCTCATAATATATGAAAGCTATGTATAGTGGTTCACTGTATTCTGAGCATTTCTCTATTACTTGATTGATAGTATGTATGTGGTCGATTGTTGAGTAGCCTGTTCGAAATCCTGCTTGTTCCTTTGGTTGATCGAATTCTAATGTTGTCTTAATTCTGTTAGCAATTACCTTTGTAAATAGGCTGTATACGACGGAGAGCAAGCTGATCAGCCTATAATTCTTCAAGTCCTTGTCATCTCCTTTCTTATGTAATAAGATGATGTTAGCATTCTTCCAAGATTCTGGTACTCTTCCCGTCAGGAGACACTTCGTAAATAGGTGGCTAGTTTTTCTAACACAGTCTGTCCTCCGTCTTTCAGCGGATCTGGTGTTACCTGATCCTCACCAGCCACTTTGCCTCTTCGCATTCCCTCCAAGGCTTTTCTGACTTCTATCATTACTAGTGGGATTCCATCTGGGTTACTGCTAGTTCTTGTATTGAGGTCGTGGTTGTCCCGGCTACTGTACAGATCCCTCTAAAACTTTTCCGCTATCTTAACTATCCTATCCATATAAGTAGTTACTTTGACTTCCTATCCTATCCATATAAGTAGTTACTTTGCCTTCCGTCTTTTAGTGTATGCATCTGGTTCTTGCCTATCCCAATTTTCTTAATCCCCACTTGGACACTTTCTCCGTTATTTAGAGCATGTTCAATTCTCTCCATGTTATCGTAATTAATCGAAACTGATTAATAAGCGCAAGGTACCGACGTAGGAAGGCATACCTTCTTACGTCGCTACCTTACGCTTATTAATCAGTTTCGAAAAGAAAGTGACAAAATACTAATCAGGAATGGTGTGAGGCAGGGGGTACAATCTCTCCAATGCTATTTACCGCGTGCTTACAGGAGGTTGTCAGAGGCCTTGAATAGGAAGAGTTAGGGATACGAGTTAATGGAAAGTATATTAGTAACCTACGCTTCACCGACGACATTGCATTACTGAGTAACTCAGGGGATGAATTCCAACTCATGATTACGGAGTTAGACAAAAAGAGCGGAAAGGTAGGTCTTAAGTTTACTCTGTAGAAAACGAAAGTAATGTACAGCAGCCTCGATCGGAAGAGAAAAGCGCTTCGAAATAGGTAATAGTGGACTTGAAGTTGTAAATGACTTCGTTTACTTAGGACAGGTAATAACCGTGGAGCCGAACTACGACTTTGAAGTAACTAGAAGAATATGAATGGAGGGGAGCACATTTTACAAACACTCTCAAATCATGACTGCTACATTGCCACTATCCATCAAGAGGAAGGTATATAACAGCTGCATCTTGTCGGTACTTACTTATGGGGCCGAAACCTGGAGGTTTATAAAAAGGATTCAGCTTAAACTGAGGGCGACGGAGCGAGCGATGGAAAAGAAAATATAAGTGTAACCTTAAGAGACAAAGAGAGAGCAGAGTGGATCAGGGAACAAACTGGGATTAAGGATATCATAGTTGAAATTAAGAAGAGGAAACGGACATGGGCTGGGAATGCAGCGCGTAGGCAAGATAACCGCTGGTCATAAAGGGTTACTAACTGGATTTCCAGAGAAAGCAAGCGGGTAAGAGGGAGACAGAAGGTTAGGTGGGCAGATGAGATTAAGAAGTTTGCGGGTATAAAGTGGCAGCAGCAAGCACAGGACCGAGTTGACTGGCGGAATATGGGAGAGACCTTTGTCCTGGAGTGGACGTAGTCAGGCTGATAGGGATGATGAGTAGTAGCCGTATTTCGCAAAAACTCTTCTTTATTCTCCTTGAGTACTGGGGTAATTTTGGGGGGATGTTTACTGAATGGCAGTTAAGTCCAAATATCGGAAATGTTGGACAGTGATGTTGCTAGTGCTTTACATTCTTTTGTGTAGGGTGTGAGTGGCTATGTTTCAGAGGATGCGGTAGTGAATACATACATTTTCAGGTTGTCTAATTAAGGACGTACTTACTGTTCTGTATGTAAGATTGTAGATAGCAGGTCTCAAGAGATGTCTAAAAGTAATAAGTGGACTAAAATTAACATCAGGAATGTTGAAATCAACAAATATGAAATAAGTAACACTAATAAAAACAAACGTAAAATAGCATACAAAATCAATAAATGATCTAATTAAAATAAAGCATTCAATGTATGCATTGATATAAACACTGGAGTGCGACACTCTCGGAAAGAAAGTTGCTTCTCATTGAGAGCTTTTGTACCTGCTGCTCATGTTGATACAAGGCTGGTGACTACTTTTTGTCAACATCTGCAACAAAGCTTACTTCAGTTCATGTGCAAATTACAAGGAACAGGATATCTGACATGTACTTAGTGTACTTACAGCAAGGAGCTCCGAGAATTCTCACCAAGCCCGTAGTTTCTGCGTTACCATAGTTTGGTATCAGAGTCAAACAGGTAAGCTAGTTTGGTCTCGTGGTAAACACACGCTTGAAGTGCTTGCTTTTTTTCTCTTCGAAAGCTAATATATCAGCGCAACATGTGCAGTTACCTAGAGTTAGGATGATGGCAACGTTCGATGCGGGAACGCTGACGGCGATTTTGAAGGGGAACCCTCGCCTGACCACGAGCGAAGGCGCGTTCCCTCGGAGTATCTTGAAAGGCTCCGTGTGGTGTGCGACCGCGTTCTCCTCGAAGAAGAGGTTGAGGCTGACGCCGCCACCCCCTTGAGCTGCACGGCCAGAGAGAGTATTTTGAGGACAACCTAGCACTCTCGGGTATACGTCACCATATACAGCATACTCACGTGTTTTTACCAGCCTCTGGGGGTTCATTCATGTCAGTGCACGCTTGTTTCTACTGCATATATGCTGCTCGTTATAAGCCCATAAACACATTAATATACCACAGACCATTTGAATATATGTGGACTAACAGTTAATGTGCTACTAATAAGCAGTTTTCTCTTGCACGTTCGTGGTAGGTGTACCCGTCTATCGACATAATGCTTAGAGAGCACTGAGCTCTTTGAAATTGTATTTTTTTATTACTTTCCATCATTTATGCGACGCTTTTAAAGGGTGACAACATGTCGGGAAAAGACCAGAAAAGCTGTCCCGGGAAGCTATTTTTCTCTTTTGCTAATTGTAGGAAATTACGACAGGGATTTAGATTAGTTATATTGAGGTTTATATACAAAGTCGGTTGTGCATGCACATTGGGGGCACAACATGTCATATGAGCACGACGTGGAAGCGAAGTCTCGTACCTTCAATTCCACCATAAAGCTATCTGTTTAAGCTGACTGCAAGACATTTAAAGTACATCCATGTCATGTAGCCTGTTGGTAGCCTGATGCAGTCATATGGACGTGGCTTAACAGCCAAGAAACGAAAAGAGAAGATATCATCTCTGAGCGCTGTATTCAGTGGACATCTTTCCGTGTTTTGATATACATGGTCACTTCACTAATGTTAGCAAGAATAAAGAGAAACTAGGGAAAATCAAGTAGGGAAGTGTTTATAAAAGGCGACGCAAGCTGGTTCACATGCTGATCCTCTCGATCTGTAATCGGTGGATAACATTACCACTGAGCTTTGCGTGCGATGTAATGCGTCGATACTGCTCCCATAATCCACTCGTTTAATACATAATCACGTTGGAAACCGCCACCCTAACGCACTGCCACAGTAGTCTAGTGGCTGAAGCTGCTGACTCGCAGCTCGCGGGGTCGAATTTCGGCTGCAGTGGCTGCATTTTTGATGGAGACGAAAATGCTGTAGGCCCGTGTGTTCAGATTTGGGTGCATGTTAATGAACTCCAGGTGGTAGAAATTTCTGGAGCCCCCCACTACGGCGTCTCTCGTAATCATATGGTGGTTTTGGGGCGTTAAACCCAACATATCAATCAACCACCACCCTAACGTCCGCAAGGAGTATTTCTTGGACAAGGACACGTTCTTGACTGATATATGCTCAATGGCCGCCTGGGCGTCTGGCTCAGCGAAAGTATACATATGACCTAAATATGAGAGATGCTGGCCTTTGTGACACCATCGAAACATTTTTTGCCATTTTTGTGTCCGTCGAAGTCCTGTTACTTGCACTGCGCACACCATATTGAAGATATACCACTACTTACATACGTAAACGTAGCCCAGTTGTAGAATTCAGCGTCTTGAAATGATTGATTGATTTGTGGGGTTTAACGTGCCAAAACCACCATGTGATTATGAGAGATGCCGTAGTGGAGGGCTCCGGAAATTTCGATCACCTAGGGCTCTTTAACGTTCGCCCAAATCTGAGCACACAGGCCTACACAATTTCCGCCTCCATCGGAAATGCAGCCGTCGCCACCGGGATTTGATCCCGTGACCTGCGGGTCAGCTGCCGAGTACCTTAGCCACTAGACCACCGCGGCGGGGCAAGCTTTAAAATGCTGCCCTGGTGTTTAATGCCACTAAAGTAATCAATTTCGCAAGGTCTATCGCAACAGACGCAGACATCACCCTTATACGCTTTGTCTACTTCGCAATGTTTCTCCTTAAGCATAATCTCTTCTGTGGTTGCTTTATAATGAAAAAAAAAATAAAAAAATAATAAATAGTCACGTCATCTCACTCTCTTTTAATTATTTTCTGTTTCAAAAATATTTTGTGAGTTGCACTGTTGGACGCGTCGTACTTAGACTGACTCCTCATTTCACAAGGTAATATTGGAATGAAACGACTTTCTTCACAATAAATTGAAAGTACATGATTATATTTACTAAAAGTGTTGCTACGCCAAATGATTCGTAAGATTAAAAATTGCAGCTTGTGCCGACTAACTGGGTACATGTTATTAAAGAATGTGAGCGGCCACTGGTGCAAAATGCTGTGAAGGAGGGAGGGGAGGGGGGGGGGGTTTAAGTTAGGAACAAGGCCTTGCGTGCAGAAAAGGAAAAGGCGTTTAATAGTGTATGCCCGCCAGCTGCAAAACTATACGTATCGTAGGCAAAGGCGGTCGGTCAACGGTGAACAGCACTTGGCGAACTAAACGCCGATCAATAAGTTATGTACATTAGTAAAGATCGTGTCAACATAAATTTCATGTTGTTCTGTTGTCGGGGGAGGGGGGGGGTTCTAACCGAGAAGATTCTAATTTTGCCCTAGCAAAAGAGCTGTCGTGTGTATCAGTCATGTCAGCCTCTCTGAATAGGAACCTTTAGACCTCGATGTCTATTTCAGAGATCCCGTAACCTGTTTATCCGGACGGGAGAGCAGAGTTTTTTTTCTCTTGCCTGTGCGCATTCTTACAAAGATGAGAATCGCATCCCCGTAACACCTTAGTAATAAGTTTCATAAGATATGGACACTCAAAGCAAATAGATCAAGCTGTGTGAAAAGCTGATTGCTGCTCGTTGCGTGGAAGGTGCGGGAATACCTTTTTTAATTACGCATTTATGCGGTGCTCTTTATGAGGAGCGTTGTTGTACGAGTGAGCTACCAACTGAGATTGCGTGTGGACCCATAAATCTTTTTTCACAATAACTGGCATCTGCGTGAGGGACAAATGCTGGGTTATTTTGTTGTGTGGAGACTATGTTATTTTAATTTACGCAAAATGTTTTCTCGGTCGATTTGTGTTGGGATGTATTCATGTCTTGTGCATTTGTACTTTTTTTTGTCTGACTGATACCTAAAGCAATTCTAGATCACTCATTAGTACACTTTTATAAATCTATGCGCACTTCTAATATTGTTTACATGTTGTCACTCGTTACTGTGGCTGTTGTGATTGTACCTAATGGGACAGTCCTGCGATAATAGCGAAAGTGTGGCTATTTGGTGGTTCATACTTGGGAAGTAAAAACAGGGCCAAAATATAGACAAGGACAGAGGAAAAGACGACACCGCGCTGATGTCCTCTGTCCTTGTCTATATTTTTGCACTGTTTTCACTTCCCAAGTATGAACCACCAACCAGCCCAACTTTTGCTATCACTTCAATTTATTTCTTGTGCATTGGGCTCTTCTCTCTATCCCAATCAGCGTGGTGTCGTCTCTTCATCTGTCCTTGTCTATATTTTCGCGCTGTTTTTACATCCTAAGCACAGTCGTGCGTGTTAGCGAAAATAAGCCATTATCTATTAGAATATTATAGTCATCGTCTATTGTTTCCCTTTACATTTCTTTGAAAACAAAAAAAAAAGAAGTTCTATGTGGTTTTTATTTCCAGATGGTAAACCTAAATATGCGAGTGTGATAAGATTTGAACATCTCTCTATTCAGGTGACCATATATACTCTGAAATATGCGCACGTAAGAGACAAAGAAGTCCTGGGAAAGATGGAGGTTTTAACTGGTGAGAAATAGCGGAACAGGGAATGTCGCCGGATCTAACATTCCGACGAAAGGACTGTTCGCTAAGGCGAGGTCAAGTCTCGTTGTCGAGTCTTCTGCTCCAGCGACATTTCATGTTGGGCGATTTCTCATCGCACACTCAACTGGTATGATGAGAAGTGTATCCAGTAGAAATTAGTTGCAGGGAATGCATGGAGGTGGCATGGGGAAGTGTGGGGTGGGTAACCTAACGGGATACTCCGTTGGGACAATGCGCATAGGACGATGCACATATGCGTAGAGGAATTCGGACGGGCAGCATAAACGCAGATGACTAAGGCAGACACGTGATGTTGTCAAGAGATTCGCACAGACCTGTTGATTCATGGAGTGCTCGAAGTGATCACTGGTGGGACGTAAGGGCTGTGAAACCGTAGGTGTAAAGCTTGCCGTACGGTATGGATTATTATGTGAATTCTCGCCACAGATGTGGGCTACGAAAGTGCGTGTGGGCTATTTGTGCACGGTGTTGAAGGAACGCTGAATTCAGCAAAAAAACAAAAAAACAATCTGGGTGCTGGTCGCACGTAAAGTGTATACACCACGTTTGAGTACAATTGTAAGTAAACTAATTGCTGAAGGCACAGTGCACATCGCATACAACAATGAACACTTTGCCTTAGTGGTGGCCAGTGTGTGCATAAAAGAGGGCGGTGGTCTGCGATCGTACTGGAGCGTTAAAGCGACGCACAACGTGTGACCGTATACGTACCCGATATCTCGGTGAGCGACCACCATAGGAGAATTAATGGGCCGGCAAACGTGGCGGCCAAATGTCTGGACGCACTGGTCATCACCGGACAGTGTCCCTAGAACACACAGTACCTAGGCAAGGGTGCTGTAGCATGTCTAACGCGAAGCCATCGTCAGAACGGCCTTGACGGCCTTGGCAAGTCCTTGTAGCGGAACGTCTTTGATCTGCACGGCCCAGGTTGGCTCAGAGACGTAAAGCCGGCCGCGGTCCTTGTGCTTCACGTGCTTTCACAATGCTGCACAGCCCCTGTCGAGTGTCTGGGCGCAGCTCCGGTTACGTTTTCATTCCCCGTGGGTTTTAGAGCTCGGAGTGTCAGCGATCACTCTGCCGGAGACGATCTGGCCGCCTTCAATCGCTTATCGGCGTCGCCTTGCGTTCGGTATTCCCAGAAGGCTTCGCCTTTTCAGTGAAATATATTTTACCCACTATATACTTGGGTAAGGAAGGACGCATCGCTTTCGGCGGCGGTTCTTGTTTCCACGGAGACAGCGGCGTGCAGCTGCCGGTTCACCTGCTCCTCATGTTTGTGTTGATCGAAATGATGCTTGTTTATTTTGGTCTCTTTTCTTCACCCGTCGTTCGGAGAGCATATCAAATCGGGAAGTGGAGGGGCGTGGAAGAGTTTCCCTTTTTGTATTTTAAGTGTTATTTTCCGCAGACGATTTCTTTTTTTACTTCTCGCGAGCTGGTGTCGCTCAATTGATGTCTGGACGTATTGAATCCCTTCGGCCCTTGAATGAACCTGCGCGCACCAACGATGAATCGTCACTTGATTGAAGACTGCGAGGCGGCCGTAGATCACTTTGACGGCTCCACAAAAGGTGCCGCGTCACGCGCTCCGCTTTCGAAAGTTCGCATATCTTCCAGTGAAGCAACCGCAACTGTTTTTCTAGGTGGCACATTGTGACACATCCCATCGGCGGCTCGGTATGTCCAATAGAGGCGTGCCTCGGGTGGAGGGTGACGGAGTATCGCTTTCTACGCACAGCTGCTCATGCACTGAAAGTGAAAGGCCACACTATGTTACGCACCCCAAGATTTAACGACACAACGTGCTTTCTTTAACGTTATTAACGTTCCTGCTTGTTATTTGCCTCTCCGCTATGGGAAGGCGTTGCTTTCTCACTTGGCCGCATCTATGGCAAATGGCGCTCGCATCGATAAATAACGACGACTGATGTCGCATCCGTAACGCCGTCACAATAACGACCCCTTTCTCTCTCTAAGAGGTTTACGACCCTCGTCTGTTCGTTTGTCGCTCTTGTTTCTGTTGTGAACAAAGCAACAGGTGTTATGCGTTCAGTAACCGCCCGTTAAAAATTGAGTGCTGTTAGAAATAAACGGCACTGGATCTTTTATTACGTGCGAGCCAGCTAAGTCGGCTCAGCGTTTATTTTCGAGCGTCAAGCTCTTGTCGACGTCAGCAGAGTTGATTCGTCTACAGCTTATTTCTCGTGTCGCTCATTTGCTTACAGCCGAAGGCGTGGCCACCTGCCAATTACAGCGGCGCCTTCATGCAACTGACAGCGTTGTCTCCCACTAATAAACTGGAGAGACAAAGAAAACGAAAGTGCAGCTGTTTCGTTCGCGCTCTCAGACCCGTCTTGCGGTGATTTTCAACAACCCACCGCTGCGAGTGAGAAACCTCCATCGCCCGTTAGAAAGGTTACCAGCCTTTTATTTGCCTTAGGTTTGCTTCACTATCAACTAATTTACGAGTTCCACGAACTTAGTCTACAAATACAGTTTTCATTTATATTTTCATCCGCACTCTCCTCAGTTATTCGAAGTCGATCCACCTCTCACCAGCACCTCGCCGGAAATTCATGAATCTTTTTTTTTTCACAAACTATTTCATCATCCTGTACCGGGTAACAAGCTTCTTTTGCTATTACATAATATCTTCTTGGCCATGTTGGAATTAGATCTTGTAGGTCGTTCTTCCTCTTGCATTCATTCAAGGAGGCGCTTTTGCCACATAGCAGAGACGTCTTTTTGCTTTATGTTTGTTTGTGATATCTTTTTTTTCGCCGCCATTTAGTGCTGAGCATCGTCGTCTTCGTCAAATGCGACTGGTGTTTGCTGAAAAACCAATCAACACAATTTCTCAATTCACTGCAGGGCTGGTCGCGTGGTTGCCTCGTTGTAATGAACTATGTCAGCCCGTAATCTGTATTGGCTCGAGACCACACCGTTGTTGCCCTTGGTTTTTGTTCGCGGCGGACCAGTATGATTGTGAGTAAGACTGGTGTGCATGTATCGAGGCCGTAAATTCACGCGTTGTTCGCCATTCACGAGCGCACATTTTATGTGCTGTCACGAGAGTCTGTTTTCACACCATTCTTGTCGGGCAGGCATGCAGTAAAAGCTTCATAACTCTGAACACTCTCCCGACGGACTAGTATAGTTGACCGCAGCCACTGAGCAAATGCCTAAAGAAAACGAGTTGATTACTTTTTTTTTATTGATAAGCGAGGTTCACTTCGGTTCAGCCAATTTTGAGACAGGGCTTTTATGTATCTTCTTATGCTTGACATTGCCTCTCTAAACAAGTGGCCGCTTTACTTTCGTATTTCACACTGCTCCATACAACAGAACGCGTGAATTTTTCGTTCTCCGTGCTCTCTGCATGCATCCACTTTTGAGCGGCGGAAGGGGCCTTTGCACCTGTCTTGAATGATAAGATCGCGGTATTCTGCAGTCTGGTCGATAGTGTCAGTAGCATATACATACTATGCCGTAAATCATTTGAAATTTACTTACCAAAACTAAAAAAAAATAGGCAAGAACTTTTTGGCCACTCACTCAATGCTGTTTCGCGCGGTGTTTGACAACTTGGGGTACAAGCCAAATTATTCCACTTCAAACGAGGCGTTCACGAAATTGCGATTTTAATTTCGTAAGCTCAAGGTTCTGGTGCTGGCAGAATGAGTAAATAAAAAAAGCAATGACAAGAAGCGGCATTCGTCTAGCTATAAAAAGTTGTTGAAAGAATTATCGTTCCGAGAACGAAGTTGGGAGCTTCAAGACATTCCTTTCATGAACGACAGTTTTCATTTGAGCACTCGTAACGAAATTATTAATCAAATAAGGGAAAATATGAAACTCGTTCTACGCTAGGACGAAGAATGGTTGACAATTTCGTTCATCGGGGCTGAAGCACAAATTGTACACGCGATCTGTCAAGGAACGTCTGCTATGGAGGTCGTGACACTTCTATTTACTGGAGCTTGAAAGGGAAAGTACGATATTTACGCACTTGTATTCGTGAATTCGGTTAAAATGTCGAGACGCAATGTCGAACCACTTGACGAGTGAATGTTTGCGCGTGTGTGTAAGAAAAGAAGGTTGATGATTGCTTGCGGGATGGGTTCGGGTCGCGTATAAGCAGTGGAATTTGACAAATTATACATAGATAGACACAAGCAGCAGTCCAAGGTGAACTGTTAAAAAGTGAAGATAAACTAGTGTCGACCACATGGTAACAAAGTGTTCCCGGAAAATTTAAGCACAAATTGTGAAAGTGCGAGACTGCGATTAAAAGAGCAGAACGGTGGCTAGGGGACAGCTGCTAACGGGTAGTAAGAGAGGCTCTCAACATGATTAATGTTTTACCGTAAAAAAGTGCCAGTTGGAGGCGTGAGATGTTTAGGAGCAGAGTCTACTCAAGTTTCCAAATTTGGAAAGCGAAATAGTGAGAGTGGTATCATGACCCCTTAAAAAAGAAGCGCACCCGAATATTTTTTGATCACGTGGAGAAAGCGGAGTCCTGCCGATAGCACCTGAAACATCGAGCGCATTAAAAAAAAATGATCCACAGATTCAGTTAGCAGGCACATCAAAGTATGGAACACACCTGTCTACCAATCAACTGAACAGAGTGGAAGGAATTGACAAGGTTTCCGAGGAAGAAATTGAGGTCATAAAGATCGAGAAATTTTGAAAATGGGTGATGAAAGAGTTGGGAAAAAAGATAAATAGTGAATGGTGGTGTTCCTTCGTCGGTGCGTTGTCGTGTCACCCATACTGGAATATCGCTGCTAAATTTCTATTTTTTTGGTACTCATTGTAACTGGGTATCCAAGGGTGAAAACATGGGCAACGCACACTTCATGTAGTTCTTAGGCTTTCTAGGTAGAAAGCAAAATCTCCGTAATTGCCCATTGGAGCATCAGCAAACCAGTTCAGTCGCCGTCCTGGTATTACAGCGTAGTGTCACTTTTGGCGAAGACATTTGTTTTAAGGCACCTTCTGTTGCACTTTGTGGCACGTTTGTGTATAGGGAGGGAGGTTTTGCTCATGCTTTCGTGCGGCACATCACAAGAACGATTTTTTTTCTATTTGAATAGTTCAGTTGTGGTTTGACGGAACACCTGCCTTCTTTTTACGGACCTTATCATCCTAAATAAAGTCCCAAAGTTAGATTTTTTTCTTGCAGCGTGTGCAGCATTCCTCAAAAAGACGACCACGAAACTTGCCTCGCGATGTTCGGCTGCCGTGCCTCTTCTTTAAAAAGTGCGTTTTCTGACGACTGAGTAATTTACAGAGTATCATTGAGCAACATAACAACGCAAATGTTCTGCCGGAAGTTGGGATTAATCATATGGTAGACGTTAATATGTATTGTGCGTGATGTTCTAATAATTTATAATGAAATATACACCTTGTGACAAGTAATTCGATGCTCCCAGGATCTTTTATTTAATGTGTACTAAGTCTAACGTATTGAAAATAAAAACAGGCCACTTGTTGCGCCGATATTGCCGTTTTTGTCAGGTGTCGTTGTAGCTTGCAAGAGCTTATTTGACGATGACCACTTTGTTTCCGCGTATGTCGGTGAGCTCCTTGCTGTTGAAGACTGCCAGGATAGACTTTTCGCCAGGACGTTTCGGAATGATTCTGCTCTTGTACTCGAACTTGCCCTTCGCAGGTACGTCCCTGAAAAAGCAATGATAGGAGCGTAGCCATTAATCCAAGTGCTTCGTCAATATTAATGCGATCTCCTGCTCGGACCCGGTCAGTATTAACACCAATAGTATATACTAAGTGAATCGTTGATTAACTTAATCATTCGCATTCGCTTCGGCCGATTGGTACGTGGTAGGTGTCGGGGGAGAATGTTTTTGATGACGGCCAGCGCAAACGAAACACAGACAGTGAAGAGAACGGTGACACAGCGGCTGTGTAATCGTTTTCTTCTCTGTGCGTCTTTCGTGTGTGCCGGCCATCGTGACCATTTTCCAATTCGCCCAACTCGCTACGCTCTTACAGAATTTTTCAGTAGACTTGGTACATAGCAGCGCAATGTCCTTCGTACGCTATAAAATGGCGGGGCCTCCGATTGCTCCTGCGTAGAACAAACATTCGCGGTTCACGTGCACACGAGATAACTGTTGTATGTGTGGTTGTGAGCTTTTAACGCGATAGCGTTAGAGAGCTAGTGTCGCAGAAAACCCGCCGCCGGCGTCGGCGCCGTTGGTTGTGAGTAAAAAATCGTCTGCGCGTCTGTGACCAAAATATAAAGTTACCGAGATTGCCACGGGAGGCCGCTACTTGTCCACACGTGCGCGCGCGATCACACTGAAAAGGCAGCGCATTTGAAGAAAAAAAAGAAGTGCTCAAGGTCACGAGGCTCGGTATAGTTTCTTTGCGCTGCCCCCCCCCCCCCCCTGCTTAACTTCCAGTGCTTTCGTCGGGACGAGAGAAGAGATAATGCAATTGCAGCATGCGACAAACCTTTGTAACTCCACTCCCACTGGAGGGATATTTAAAACTTTTGCGGCGTTGAATTCGTGAGGCAATAAGCTATTTTACTGAATTCACTCCATGGTTACTTAAAAAAAAGTGTTTCAGGGCCCCTTTAACGCATTTTGTTCGACAGGTGTCACGACAAAAACGAGCCTATTCGGCGACAATAGCGCGCGCTGGTTCAATCTACTGGGTGCATGTTTGTGTGCGTGTGTGTGTATGTAAGAAAACATATGAATGAGTATGCACTTAGTGGTTGAAGGGTGCACTAGGGGCCGTATTTCGCTGTCTCATTCAACTTTGAAAGGCCAAGCTTAAGGGTCCCCCAATTTTTTCTTGATTTGCGTACGGCTTTAACAGGACAAAATGACGCGGAAAAGGTCACCAGCTTCGCGCCAGTACACCCTTGTTCAAAGCCGATCAGAAGAGGCAAAATAAAAGTTCACTTGCGTTCATCTATTTTGACGACAACATACAAGTGGGACGTTTCTTCTTCCCCATTATTCAGCTTACCGATCTCTTACAACCTACCACAAGTGACAACACTAACTGCCACATAAGTGCACGTAATATCACATGCATCAGTAGGTGCTGCTGCATTTTGCGTTAGACATCCACTTTTCTTCAGGCGGAATGCTCTGCGAAAATGTCCAACTCAGAGCGTAACTCTGACATGGACGTAGCTGTCTACAATACGTTTACAAAAAGAACTCTCGTGAAACTGAATTGGTTGGTTATGTGGATAGATGTTGGTCTCTGAAAGAGCAGTATAATGCAAATGAAGCTTAGAACGAGAAAAATTTGAGCAATCTAGTCAACACTATAACGATGCGATAGGAAAATAAAAAGAAATTAGGAACAGGGACAACAATATCGCCGGCTCACAGTAGCAGCGGTCACCGTTTCATTTTCTTTTGGCGTGACCGGCGGGATCACCGTTCTGTTTGTATTCAAACAAGAGTGCCAAGGTTTTTTCCCTACAATTAGCTAAACAATCAGCCGTTCCCATTGAGTCTTTAATGTTACTGTTTTTCATTATCTTTCGGGGCAGGGGGGTGGGTGGATGCGCATGTACTTACGCGACAGGAACGACGTGAGATTGTTGCATTCCAGGGATGTCTAGAGTCAGACTACAGCCAGTCAGGGGTACGCTGAGAGGGTTGTCGAAGGAAAGGCAGTATTCCATTGGTCTGGACACACTCACCGGTCCGTGTATCTTTAACAAAAAAAAAAAAAAACAGAATAACTTAACAGCGATGTGAGCACTAAGCTGCAAGCTACTACCGGATGTGGAATCAGCCACGGAAGAAAGATAGCTTGTTTCACTTATTTTGTGACACTTCGATTTTTTTTTTGTTGTGAATCTGTATCCCATGAGTGAATGACGCCCGGTCAGGCTTACATGCTATGCAGGTGAACACGTGAGGTACAAGAAATTTTAAGCGTATTTCTTTTGTTGTGAACTGGGAAAAAGATACTGGGTCTGTGCATGAGATATATCATTATATATTACGTATCAATATGATGTGAGAGATGAAGCAAGACATTTCCTAGAATGTTTGTGGGCTTTTCTGTAAACAATTTCTGTATCTTCAGTCTTTTTTTTTTCAAACTAGAGTGCTGAGAATATGCTTAATAGATAATAATATGTGGAGGGTATTAGCAAACGACCTCCACCAATTTCTGATAAGATGTAAAAGACACAACTGAGGGCTGAAATGATAACCAACTACATGTTGATTCGACTACTGCGGCAGAAAAAAGTACACCAGCATGCATGACGTGCTATGACTCTAAGTGCCATGACGCTAATATTGTGATTACCTTAAGATAGTATGACTGCAAATGAAGTAATGCCACCATCTTGAATCGTAGCGTAATGTCTTGAGCTCGCAGCTGGTGTTTGGTTTCCAAGTACATGTTCTGTATACCGTGCTTCAGATTATCACTCGCGCAGATAATTATTCCGCCGAGATTTCTTTCCGTGCCAGCTATATGTCCTTGCATATAATGGTAAATCAGATTTAGAAATAATTTCACATGTAATGTACACGTAAACAGAAACCAACCTCATATACCCATGAAAAACTTGGAAGAACAGGTTGAACGCATTCGTCTTACTTATTATGTCACACTTCGATTTCTTCATGCGCCCCAGTATTTTGAGAGAAAAACAACAAAAAACAAAACATTGTTTTGTAGGGATCTTACCTGCACGTCGATGGTGGGGTTTCCGATGGTGATTCTAGTCTGGCGGTACCAAGTACCGTGGCCGCTGCCCTCGTAGCTGCCGTGGGCGAACAGTTTGACGACATTCTGTGGGGCCAGCTTGAGTTGGTATTCGTCGGCAGTCACAGTCAGGCATACAGTCTCGGCTGCACAAGTTGCGTTGTGTTAGTACGACATCCTACACGTATCGAGAGACCTGAATCGTGATAATTCATTGCACAAAATTGTGTTGCACACCCTTTAATAACGATGCTAATAGTATGGTAGGAGGGTTGTGTTTAGTGCTTACATTTTTCGTCAGCCCTATAAATATCTCGCAGAGGTCAAAGGCTGTGGGCAGGCTGCTGTATGTGTTGCTCCTGAATACCGGAGAACTTTGAGGAGTATCTGCTGGTTAACAGAATTTCTTTTTTTGTCAATTAAAAATGTGCTTATAAAAATAAATGTGAGAGTTCAATCGTAACTGCTATATGAAGATTCGGCTATAATGTCGAAAAAAAAAGAAAGAAGAAAAAGAAAAAAAAACACATACAGGTGGGTGGGAAAGAATAAATGAAGAACTAAATTCAAGTTCAAACAAAGAATTCAAATTAATTGCCGATACATTGCACGTCAATTAAGGTACAAATTTGGCTTAGTCTTATTGAATCAAATGCAGTTCTCGGAACTTCTGAAAACAGTGCTAGGATGGGACAAATAATGAAGCCAAAAGACGAAGTGTTTCAGCGCTTTGTCTTGTTGCTTCCTTCTTCCCGTCCCAACACTGTTTTTAGAAGTTAATTATGCACCATCGAGCCCGCATTTATATTCAATAGCTGTTCTCGCCTTTCTCAATCGATTTGTTTCTTTGCTAGCCGTTGTTTCGTTGTTAGGTGATAATGGACGTTTAATTTAGATTATGCTGGACCCTGTCGTGCGTTGTGTTTCAATCTTGTCGAAACGTTCACATGTTAAATTAAAAAAAAAACATCGTGTGATGTGGCTTAAGACTACAAATCGCCGTTCTTTGTCGATGCCAGCGTCTACTAGTTGCATTCGTCAGGTCGATGTAAGAAAGCATGATGCCGTAGAGCAACAGGTGAATGAAACTGAACGCAGTCTTGCCTTAACGGAGTTATCTGGACTTCGTTATCAGCTTTAACATTCACAAAAGTCTTACTCTTGCCCGGCGGCACCTCGACGTTGAAGCTCTGCTTCTTGAGCAGCTTGTACTCGCCGCCGGTGTAGAAGACCGAGTGGGCGGAGAGCGTGAGTGTGACCTTGCGGGGTGTCTTGGACTGGTTCGTGCAGGTGACGGCCAGCCGGACCGGCTGACCTGCCAGCACCGACGAGATCTCCTCCATCTTCATCTCGACGTCTTCAGGAGGTGGTGCGCCGGACAGACCCATCACCGACTTGTTGGGCTTCACTGCAAGCAGGTGATTATAGACCGAGTATTATTACTAGTGTTTTTTTTTACCAAGCATAGAATCAAGAACAGAGGAAGAAACGTACTGGCAAATGACAACCAGAAACTTATGAAATCTTTCCTACTCCCCTGGGTCAAGAGTTTGAATGAACGACAACGAAGCTAGAATTAATAGGTACTGAAATTACAGCAAAAAGAGAATCAATATACCTCAGAACAGTCATTCGCGCGCATATTATGAAAATAATGCTAAAGTTTTCCATAAATTTGTTGAAAATTATTTACAGTGATTTTTGTAGAACATTGTTTGTAGAATATTGTGAACACCACCGAAAAATGTGAGACTACTATGTATGTATTCGCTGCCAAGTATTCTTGCCTTCAGTAACTCGGCCTATAAAGGGTCTACTTTCTTAGCGTATAATTGGCTTACATACTTGTAAACACAGTTCATAATTTCGTTTGTTTCTGAAGTTTAACGTTCCAAAGCGACTTAGGATATAAAAGACGCTGTTGGGAAGGGCCCCAGAAAATATCGACCACGTGGTGTTCGTTAACGTGCACTGACATTGTGCGGGGCACAGGCCTCTGTAGCCTTTCGGCTCCCTGTGAACGCTAATTGCCGCCGCAGCCGGCATCGAACACGCGTTTTCCCGGCCAGCAACTGCGCAACGTAACAAATGAGTGACCTTCAATAGCCGATTCCACGGATTCCTCGTGACAAATATAAAAGCTGCATCTTCCCGACGATCACGCCTCTCCCTTAATAAATATACATACCTGGTCCCAGGACATGGCATCACTGGAAAAACGATCGGTGCTTCAAGCTGATATTATGAATAAGTTATTGCAGTCTCAAGTATTTAGCGTCACGCTTCTGGTGCAGCTCGCACTATTCAAGCCTCTGTTACGGTTGAATAATGCAGTACTTAACGCTGACGTCATTCTAACCTCCGCCGCAGTCGCTCACTTCGCCCTTGGCATGGAGATATCTCTAGTTCTTCATTAAAGTTTTTCATTTGGTGTTTTCTTTCTTTGTCCTATACTCTATCTCTCATCTATTGCCATCTGACGCTATAGAAAATATCACGTTCTTTAGTATGGTTCGCAGGGCCAATCATCTTGTCTTTTTTTCCAAGAAACTATTTTGCATGTAGAGATAGGTGTTCGTGTGTATGAGATTCTGCTTTCAGCAGACTTTGTTATCTACTTTAGTTTATTTTGCCCATTATTTATTAAGGTGCTGTGAAAGCCATGGTATATAAGATCAGTATATAATACTAGCGTCAGCATGTAAGATGCTCTTACAATTTCTTAGTTTTCTTGTGTGCATTTAGCGTCATGGGCACACGCGAGACGCTATGACACGATGGGACGGGATTTATTATTGCGATAGCAAATATATGGACACTCTTGGCTGGATTTCACCACCAGCGTCACCGTCACTCACCATATATGTACACGTATCTATATATATGAAAACGCAAGAAAGAAAAAAATTCTGAAAAAACAATCTGGCACGCGGAATCGAACACGGAACCTCTGAGTCGTGAATGCTAGGCGTTAACCACTGAGCCATAGAGAAAAACGTCCTTTAGTGTTCAAACGGCAAGCTGCTTATATCTACCACTTACCGCTGGTGATGGGCATCTCGAGGGGGGGGGGCGGATTATCGTGTTTTCAGCATTACCAGCAAGATGGCACAATGAGCGCGCGACGGCGCGCGCTCTCTATACGCGCAATTTTCCCCGCAAAGAGGAGAAGGTAGACGCTCGCTCGCACGCCCTTTTCTCGCGGTGGGGAGGATCAAACGTCTTGGCTGGGCTGTGGTTTTCACCGGAACGATTCTACTGTAGTTACTGGGCGCACAAAGGTCACCGCAATCGTTGCCCAGTCTCCGTTTGCGAAAAGACCGCGCTTTTCAGACACGGCGAAGTAACAATCGAGACGCTTATTCGCGTTCATCTGTACCTGTGAGTACGTTTCGTGCATTATTTGTGCTTGAGAAACGCAGGGCACGTTTCAATCTGCTTGCCGCTCTGCACGTGACCTTCCCATTTGTTGCTATTGCGTTCATTGCTTTGCCTTTGCGGCAAAGCTGTGACATTTTCTTGTCATTCGTACCGTGCGCTGTGGTTGCGCTACACACCATGCAAACAAACTTGGGCGTGCGCAGGGTTTCCCACCAGGGTAGGCGAAGGCTCATCACAACACCCCCTATCCTTACTTATGGAATGTATGGGGCAGGCTTCGCTCTCTCCTCTCTATATTAGGGGACGGTCGCCACCACCCCCCTCTGCCCCCTCTCCCTTGCGCACGTTAAAGCTGACAATAAACGCACCTTTGTTCCCTTTGGAGACACTGTTATACCTATAAATAAAGATGCCTGATACCTTACAGTACAGTGGGAGACAAGTTAACAAGCTTTTTTACACTGTTGCGAAATGAGGTTAAGGGTCGAGTCTCTCTGTTGGTTTACTCAACGTAAGGTAGGGGAAGGAAGGAAAAGCCGCCGGTACAGACAGAGTTTAGCGAGTGTAAAAGCAGGGCTGGCTGTCCTGTGTCGGGGTCAGAAATATGAGGAAGTGAAGATGACATGAAGAAGTCCGATATGTAAATAAAGTGATCGAAATAGAGAGAAAATGCGTGCATGGCAACTTTTTTCGCGGTGATGGGGCTGCCGTGCCAGTTCATCGCTTTACCTTTGACGCCCTTGTACAGCTTGGTCAGGTCTTCGGCATCCTCCGCCGTATGCTCAGTCATCTCTCCGATCTTCTTCGTGTAAATGAGCATTCCCGCGCTGCTCAAAAAAAAAAAAAAAAGAAAAGGCGAAGAAAGGTATGAACAAATTTAGCAAAGATGCTGTCAATATAAGGTTAACGCTTTCTGAGTGTTTGTGGCTTGTACAGGCGGGGCTGCGATAGACTATACGCTAAATGAATGTTTAATGGAGTTTAATGGACGGAAAGTGTAAGTATGCGTCCAGGTCATTGTAGGCCATATGCCGCGGGAGTGGAGCCTCTACTAGGGAGGGTACTTAGCTCTTTGAACCTTATGTGCCACAGACTACAGCAAAAAGAAAAGTTTCGCTGGCTTGGAAAATGCTGCGATCCGGCAAACGTTACAGATGCTTTATTCTATAGTACTCATGATCGCAATGAGTATACTTGCAACCATCAGACACATTTCACCTAAATGCGTTTCCAGTACGATGCCGTCGGCTCGGTGAGCAGCATTTCGGCAGCATTTATGTTCCCACGATAATGTGTTAGGCCACAAATCTTTGCACCAAGTTATAAAAACTGCATTTCAGTAAAGGGTAATTTACATTGGTCGGGGTTTTACGTCCCAAGACCATGACATGACAGTGAGAGACACCGTAGTGAATGGCTCTGAATATTTCGACCATCTGGGTTTCCTAACGTGCATCTAAATCTGAGCACACCACCTTCTGGCGTTTTTTCTTCATAGAAATGACACCCCCGCAGCCGGGACTTGATATGGCGACCTTTGGTTCAGCAGGCAAGCACCACATAGCCACTAGATAACAGCCGCATGTTCCGGTAGAATATACGGTTAGAAAACTTCAAGATTCATGAACGTATGCAGCTAATGTGGTCAAATGAAACAGCATCAGTTTACATTGCTGGTTGTTGACTGAAAGTATGAAAGATGGATACGTAAATCTGGTGTCAATAGAGTATACTGAAAATCATTCGTTATACGTTCTTTTCAGCAGACTTAAACGTTGATGATAACAATAGAGGTGTATCTTCTCCCTTATCATTCTATTTCCTCAAGATTTTATTATTCACTGATGATGCGGCAAAGCCGGAATATCGAACAATGATGTCCGCTCAGTCTTAAACGTTGTCTCGTCTTTTTATTGTCTCTGAACTTCACGGCGACAGCAGTTAACAACTAGGAAAGACGTCACAACAGGAAGCTTTCATCAATATCGGAGCGAACTGCAAAAGGAAGTGTAGAAGTAACGTCCCGAAAGTCAAAAGGCGGCTGCAATGAAGGAATTGGTAGTGGAGGGCTCAGAAACATGATCACTACAATGCTAGTATCAAAAACTCGGCACACTATATAGCGTATTTATGTTTCACCCCATCATGGCGTCTGTCGCCAAAGCCGAGAATTGAAAATGCGGTGTTGGGCCCCGTAAGCCGACGCTATCCACTGAGCTAGCTCGGAGGGTAAATGTGAGCTGTTCGCAAATCAAAAGCGTCGTTTCATCATGAGCAATGCAATGAGCGATTACTATAAGCTTCCTGTCTAGGTTTATTGAGCACAAGGTAAAACTATTCGGTTTTCATGAAACTGTCGTCGCAAAATTAAACTTCGGGAACTTCTGAGTATAGGTGACATACACATACGAACACACTTTACATATATAAGCGGGTACTTAGACCTATACTGTTCAGCTTTAATATAGGCTCTTGCGCCCTCGCCATCATTAATTGAACTATTTCCGTAGTGATGCACTGTATAATTGACTTTCTTTGTCATTTCCAGATTAGGACAAGGTCGTTGGCGCACAGAAAGCGGTAAGCACGCGCACTTACGCTTCGGCCTCATTGTAGTTCCTGACCGTCGACTGCCTGAACTGTCCGGTGGCTCTGTCACGTTTCCAGCTTACCAGGTCGGCGTTCACTTCAGCGTAGACAAAGCGGGTGTCGTAATCCAGTTCAAGGTGTCCATTGTAGATCGCAGAGACAGGGCACGGTCCCACGCGGAATAGGCCTGTCCAAATGTGAAAGCATCCGAGAAGGTAACAGATCAGGTTGAAAGATTATTCGCGGATCATATGCGGTGAACGTTAGTGTTCAGTTCAAGAGTGTGCTTTGTGAGGCTATTTTGCGAAGCGCGATACTAAAACGTTGAAGCTTGTGGTCATCCTTGTGTCCCGCATTTCGCACGCCAATACTTCTGATAGTTTTCGTTGACCTGTGTGCGTCTTTTCTGCAGTTTCCTTTGACGCGGTAACTGTCAGGACATAATGCAGGATTACCACTGATTTCACCTCTCATTTTGCAATGTAGACAGTAACTATAACCAACGTGATGCAAATTACAGAATTAGTACGTCGTAAATTACATGTATTGCAGTAAGAAAAAATTATGTGTGTACTAAAACGGGCAACAATTGTTCGTAGCATTTGTGCTATACGACACTTGCAACAAAATAAAAGTCTCCAACTGGTAGGTTCGTACCATCGCTGATGGTCTGTGGCGTAGCGTCGATCACCTGCCAGCCACCGTAATCTCCGGGAAGGTCAGGACGCATCATCCATAGCTCGTTCCACAGGTGGAAGTTCCTTCAGAGGAGAAACGGTACAAGGCTTTTCAATGTATCAATTCACTTAAGCACGACAAGCAACAATGACAGCTTGCTAGACAATTTCACTGCGCGGTTAGAATTTTATACCGAAAGACGAATTTTGCACCCAAATTTCCAAATTTAGCCGTCTCCGAGTTTCCTTACCAGATAGAGTCCTCACTTTTCCCAGCAATAATATTGTCGTTTTCGTCGAAGAAGCGCTCAATGAGCAGGTTTCCGTCCGTGTCGTGCGCCGAGGAGAAGTTTGTGATGGACCGGCAGGGGATTCCGAGAGCTCTGCACACTGATGATGAGAAAGATGAGTGATACAAAAAACCCTAAGCTTGCAGCTTTCAGAGAAGCTTTCACCGAAACATGCATGAAAGCAAGCATACTGCGTGTCATAATAATAGAACTCTATGGTTTTTAGCACTTCTCAGGATGGCCTAATGGAAGGATACACGTTCATTATGCAAAACACACGAGAAAATATCAGTCTCATTTACTTCTTAGTTTACAACCAACATGTAGGAAAAAAATGGGAGGTGTGGGGACGAGTCAGTGTTTTTTCCTAATGATCACTAATCTGTATTTCCTCAACCTAACAGTACATGTGCCTCTACATTTAAATGATAAGTTATGTTTCTTTATTTTGACATTTTTGAGATGCTGTGACGAGACATTGCGACATTGCTTCCTTGATATATGTTCTGTCTTTCTTTAATTGTCCGATAACATTTAGAAAGCAATTAGATGTATCATGACATCTAAGCTATAAACAACAACGTTCACTGTGAGACACTTTGCGGCGTTGTGTGAAGCCTTCAGTAGTGCTGATGGTTGTCTATCCTCGTTCTTGGGTGTTTTACTTAGCCCATACATACGTGTCGTTACCAGGCCGGAATAGACCCAGCATTGGCCATACTTGACGGGCGCACCGCCAGTGTGCATGTACTGCTCAAGGATGGTGACACTTGACGTCCAGGCAGTCGGGGATACACCGTCGCCGTAGTTGTTGTCCCAAGAACCCACCAGGATGCCGTTTTCGTCCTTCGAGTCGACCTGTAGGATTTACAGAAGATTCTCTGTACGCCAGAAGATGATATGTTAAGCGGTTTCTTCCTTCGCCAGCGCGCCAACACGTACCACTCGTGATCCCTAGGGGCACAGAAAATTCAGTCCACGGAGTCTTTTTTCTGGAAGTACTATGGCCTGACATGGGACAGTTCTTGCCCAGCATTGCAACTTTGACCTATAGCTGTGTGCTCAATACGGGCCTTGCTTACAGCGGTGGCCGGGATAGCAATTAATAGAATAACGATACGATAACCACATGAAAATGGACAGCAGGCAACACTTCAAGACGAGTTTGTGAGTATGTCGCCCTTATCTCGAGTATTATCTGAAATCACGGCTACATCTTTTGGTACGGAAATCAGAGATCGCTGCTGAATAGCCTGTAGCGTGTGTAGTCAGGGATGGCGCCAAGTCACAGTTACATTAAGTGTCTTTTGCTTAGAAGGACGGGGCTGACAGCAAAGCCGTTGTGATGCTTCGGCCGAAATGATTGCCTTGAAGTGATCACGCACCCGTTTCGTTTCTCTGGCCGGCCACTGCTGTTCTTTATTTCAATTGCAGTGATTCTGCTACAAGTGTTTTGAGCGGATACTAAAGGAAAATAAGGAATTAATTTAGATTGTTAAAGTGTTTTTTGAGGACTCTATTGTCGTTAATTATACCCTAAGTTTACTAATAGAGGAAAAAATCAAGGTCGAAGGGCTGTTTGGAAATTTAGCGCCTAAATCTCCGCGCTGGTCGTCACGGATATTATAGTGTATTCGTCGTGTTTTATTCGGGACATTGGCTACGCTAAATTTTTCGAAACTTGCTATATTATGTCTACCACCCCTCAGAAGCCCAATATATTTAATTTTTACGGATTAGGAGCTACGTAGGCCCTAGTAAAGGCAGTCAAAGCTTACGATGCCACGGAGTTTGGTACGCGGATTTCAAAGGGGCCTTACCCGCGTTTTCTCGCTTACCAATGGCTTTCTCACGGCTAGCACGGTGATATCAAAATTGTTAATGGGTGAATTACTAATAACAGAAAAATTGTTCTCCTCTTCTGCATCTCTTTAAAGAAGGACTAGCATTGGTTGTTGTCATTAGCTATCGTATGACTGAACGCTGTGTACATTTTAAAGGTACAATGTTTTTTTTTCTTTGCAACCTTCTCCGGTTTAAAAATGATGATGGTAGTTTCTCGCCTATATTGCGAACTGGACAGACAGCGGGCATAGAAACTCTGCTGTCAAACTGTGGCTCATATTGAAGACAATAGAAGCGAGATGCGTGCGAAATGAGAGTAGTCTTACAAGCGCAGAGAGTGCTCTGGCGACCTTGATTGGTGAGCTTCGGTCACTGACGCTCACATTTCCAAGCTCGAAAAGGTAGTTGCACGTAGGCAAAACGACGTCGGTGAACTGTAACACAGCATCGGTGTGTTGTAAGTTTTAAATAACGGTTGTATTGAATCAGAAAAAGCTGTCGCTTTTTACCTGTCCAAAGAACCAACGCTTTCCGGTGGGGTAGTCATAGTTGCCTTGGTATAGTTTTCCTGTTTCATTGAAGATGTACTCTTTCAAAAGGTCTTCCTGTGGCATGTAAACGAGGTCCTCTGGAAAATCAATAAGTTTAAACAATTTTAAATAGATAACCTCAAATAAATTCATCTTAATATCCACAATCCTCAAATACTTCTGTAGATAAATGTTGAAATATGACAGATGCTTGATAGGTTTCCTTAAAACAAGGGCCACTTTTGGTCAAAAAGTACCAAACACTTGGTGGGAATGAATGAATAATGATATGACAGCAAACTTGGTGGGAATGCACGGATAGTGATACGTTAGGTTGGTGTAAATGACGGTATGAAAGCGTAAAATTGCCGGACTAAACATGTATAAGTCATAAAACTGCATTAAAATTATGACAATCATAAGTCAGGGTGGACATAATATTAAAATACACGCAGTAATAATCAAGGCAAGCCTTCTTTGTATGTAGATGGGTCTTCAATGCCTCATTCTTTAATATCTTAATGCCTCATTCGAGCCCTTGAAAGCAAGGGTCAGGAGGCACATGCAGTAATTATCAAAACCACAGTGGCAGCATCTGAAAAGATACGGGGCTATGGATCTTTTTAGGTACTTCCGGCAGAACATGCGCATCGTTCAAAAACGCAGTGACTGAGCTAATGACGATGAGCTCCTGCTCTTAGTAAATCAGGTGAACGACTGTGCTGCATATCTCAGTGGCATGTTGTGAGGTTGAAGCACGTAGAAAAAAAAAGCACTTTCCGCAGGCATATCAACAATGTATTCCTCTTCATTCAGTAATGTTCCTAGGAAAAGATCTGCCTTTTAGCATGAGATGTCGAAATCGGGTCAGATATAGTCATACAGATTCTCGACGTGGCTATATTCCAGTTTAGTATTGTAGCAAAGTGTATAAACTATGCCAGCATGTTGTTTTGCCTCCCTATAGGGAAAAATGGGACAATACTAAACAAGACATTTCATGCTTGTATTCATGTGTGAGAATTTATGTCTTAGGCCAGCCTGTGTTTCTGCCTGTCTCTTGGCAGAATGATTATGACAAAGGGCAGCTTGGGGTGATGGACGGACAGGGAATCGTTTCCGAGAAAAGGTCAGATATTATTGGACTATTTACTGTTTGACAAAACAACAACAACAACAACATACAGTGATGTAATACGTGGTCTTCCTTGTATCGTGTACTTCATTTCCCTTTGATTGTCTTATTTTATTTATGCTGCTTGACACGTCAAACACACTTCCTCTAAGCCTCGCGTCATGATTTGTTGCGTTAACAGTGATACATGCATGAACTCCGCACTGACCTGGACACCAGGGGTTGAACAGCACGTAGAATGTCTCCTTGACGTTGAAGAGACACTTATCGGCGGGGTCCCCGGAACCTCGCAGCCTTGTCTCGACCTCCAGATGCCACAGACCGACCGCGGCGCACGGCGGCAGCATCACCTTGACGGTGACGCTGTTCTTCTCAGTTAGCACCAGACAGATGCTGTAGGGCGAGTTGTCGAGGGAGAAGAACGAGCCACGAGTGCAGGGTACTTCCAGTCGCACGCGACTTCCGTCGGACTCGCTCGGATCGAGACCTGCGCCAAGAGCGCCGATGAACGGGAGCGGTGCGCTGGGTGCCGTGAGTATATCGAGCGAACTTCGCACGTTGTCCATATAACTCGCGAAGCGAGCTGTCTTAGCAATGACAAATTTGATTTGCAACGCCGTTGATATAGAAATGCTCGTTACAGCGAGAGACCCTTCAGTCATGAATGCACACTTTTTTTTTGGTGGTATACGGAGCTTTCGCTCCCTCTCTCAACAATCAAAAATATTTTATCCTTTTCTTCGATAAAAAAGATGACCACCCATTTTTGTGTGATTCTGGAAGTGCGTGAATGAAAAATCAAGTCTTCAAAGGATGATGCTGCGCACGTAGTTTGGATATTCAGTTCTGCATTATTCGTGTTATCTCAGAAACAATGATGCTTGGTAAAAATTAAAAGATACCCGATGTTTCAAGAAATGCTTTGGTAATTTCTCAAAAGTGAAAAAAAGGAACATTTGCTCGCCGCCTTCATAATCACTTTTTAGCAGTAGCAGACATACTAAGATGACCGGAGCGATCACTTACAATAATAGTTATTGGAATGAAAAAATTAACTTTTTCATTAGTGAAGACAGGTTCTCGCGTTAAATGAGATAATAAAAATGCTAACATTGCCGGGAAATATTCTCATTACTGGCACTGAAATTTGTCAACCAGCTCGGTACTGTCAACGCTTCCGCGAGACAAACGTTCACATGAGCGGGCACAGCTGCCGTAAGGGTCACCTGTGTTGAGGATGAGAAAAACTTGGTCCCTGCTTCCGTCGTACTGCCGGTCGAACTGGATGCTGATGGTGACAGGAGCACCACGGCGCACCACGAGCGTGGCATCACTGCTCTGGGTGAGCAGGAACTTGTCGGTCTTGTGGTGGCGGGTGTTGGCCGGTATGTGGTAGTCGAGCTGCTTCACCTGCAGGGGGTTCGTGCCGCCTGCGAACAGGGAACGACACCGATTGGTCGACGCCGCAGGGAATGGCAGTTTACAAACATGCAATATGTCTATGTATACGTGTCCCAGACACTGGGCCAGCCCGACTGCTCACATCCGACACACGGTTTAAATATGAAATTCGAAGCAGCTTTACGGAATTGACGTCACAAATGCCTTTTAAATAGTGCGGATTGTGCCAAAACTACTAAAGAGCAAAACCCAGCGAGCAAACAGCATTGCGATGCCAGCAGTACCGCTATTTAACCACGCTTCGCAACATTGTCAATAAAACTCCTTCATTTTTTTTTCTTTGACAACCAAAGTACGTATTGAGCACACCGAGCTATTAGATCAAGCAAAAAGGTTTCCGCATTCGGCACATGAACGTGTTTAGGAACGTCTCCTCTGGTAAGATTGTATCCCAGTGCACAATATTTAGCGTCGCTGAGAAAAGGGCGGTTGTTCAGTCTGTCTGGCACGTTCAAGATTTCTGTGTTTTGAGAACTGTGGTGAGGATGGTCAAAAATAGAACACCCAATGTTTCCCTAAAACCAGAGTGTTTATATTCAGTATCTTTGACCATGAACTTGCAGATAGAACAGGCATTCGTTAAGGCTCTACGTCAATGCTCAGCTGGCGTACACACAAAAAACTTTAAGTCTGCCTTTTCTTTTTTATCTCTAACTTAGGATGTAACTCTTTCTTTGACGCTTTTTCTTTGACTTTCTTGTCTCTGTGAAGAGCTGCTAACCTGCTTGTCTTTCGGAATCATGTTGCTTCCTTTGCACCTCAACATTAAAATTGAGGCGCCAATCTTTTTGCGCCACCAAATGATTTGCGAATACATTTGCGTATCAGTAGTCGCATGGTATGCTACGCTCACCATTCTAAGCTCGTGCACAAAATATTCGCGACTGTGTTGGCAAGCTCGGCATGCAGTACCTGTGTGTGCCATGAGGCGCGGCATACGGTCGAACTCTGCCCCGGAGCGGAGGCTCTCGATGACGATCTCCATGTACTGGAGAAAGTTGCTGTTGGCGAGCATCCGCTGCCGCAGCATATCGAGAATAGCCTCGTCGCTGGTGTCCATGGTGCTCCTTTCTTGAATCTCTCTTTGTTACAACGGCAGAAGCCGCGATCTGCGTGTGAGGACGAACCTTTTATTAATCACTCAGATGGTCACGGCCACTCACGTGAAGTAGCTGCACACTGCACTGTAATGAACAGCTAATTGATCAAACTAAATTGAAAATTTTCAGAGGACCATTCCCTGCTCTTTAGGAACAGTGTTAAAAAAGAATAAGTCTCTAATACCCCAACAAAAAGTTCGCAATATGTGGTCACAAACGCTTTCCCAACATCACAGAAACATCTGCCCTCTTCACCAGGGGCCCTGACACATATCAAGTTGTAGTACCACTTGATCGGCGCTCTGATCGCGCCGACAGTGTGTAAAGCGAGTATTCTCCATGCGTTACCAAGTGTGCGTGGTTGCAATAGCGGCTGAGTGATAGTGCGTAATCGAAGATAAATTGCTTCCTAAAATATCAACATATAAAGCGCCCAGGGCATGATTCGACCTCTGAATGGAACAGCTAGCGTATTATCTTCAGCGTATTCTGTGACTTCCTTAATTTCTGCCGATATATGCCATTTGAGGTGCGTCACAGAAGATCCGCTTGTTTTTGGTCAGTCCATTAGCATTAAAGAGGGCCACTTTGAAAAACCATGGAACATCTCCCCGAAGGAAACCATAATAGGATGCGAAGCAGCAGTGGTGCGCTGCTGACCCGACTGAAACAGATGTCGACACGGGTGCTGGAAGAATGGTTTAAAGCAAAACTAGGTGTAGCCTTTACTCGAGCAAACGTTTCTTTAGAACGCAAAGACACGGGAGGCGGGTTAGGTTTCGTGTAAGTTTCTCGGCAGACAAACGAGCCGCAAGAGTGTAGCCATGTGCTCGTATGTTTTGAGTGGTGGAGATGGTGAAGCGAGAGAGATAACACGCGGCGAGTGGCGACAAACTAGAGAGAGAGTGACGTCAACGCGCACACATTGCCTGAGAAGGCGTGACCTACTTGGCACCACCCCAACACCTGCGGCCAGGAGAGTGCGGTGTGGACGAAGGGACAGCGTTACACAGGCTAGTCAAATAGCTTCGTCGCGTCTAAAAGAATGATCTGTAATCCTTGCATAACCACGTAGAGGCGTGAGCATAAGTGTGCTGACCATGGAATCGCGTGGCCAAAGGCATCGACGCGCTATCTAGTGACGAGACACCTACTGCGGTGCGCATGGGCGTCCGGTCGTATAAGTTGGCCTCTCATGTCACTCTCTTCGACGCGCTCATAGCGAAATCGACTACTAGGTGTCGCTGTCTTTGCTCCACCAAATTTGTACCATTTTTCTCTTTTTCTTTTTTTACATAGCTGCTCTGACGGCGCCAGTTTTAACGCCGGGCTCACGTCATTACTTATACCGGTCGATTAGCATAACTAACCGTAGCCAGCCTCGCAAAACTTGATTAAGCCAAGCACACAAAAGTAAGTCTTTTCAGCTTATCTTGCTTTGGGGGCGCTAGGCCAAGTTCAATTCAAACGATCCTAGTTATAATGAAACAAGCGCCAATAAGTAGAAAAATATAATTAAATTTAAGGTCAAATATGGTTGTTATAACATAATGAGACTAGACTCGGTGATTAGTAATACGTATCTTCCCCAGCTTGGATTCTCTAGGCTTATCGCAATTCAACTTCAATTACTGTAACTGGAGAACTTGAGAACTTTAACTGGAGATCTGGAGGACTTACGAGAACTTGCCTAAATACATCGAAATATCATCAGACTAGTTTAATGATGTCATGGTCAACCATGCTTAGTGGTTGCTTTCTATGTTTATCTTGGCGCTGCTTAATTAGCTTAGTTGTGCATAATTATCCTAATTATGCCACGTGAAACTCCAGTATATCTTGTGTGTGATTCGATATCAGACTAATTAATCCGCCCTAACTGATACTCACCCTAACATAAATAATTAACATTAATTAGGCACAAATGATCTCAATTGGTAAAATGTCAGTAAGGTGCAATCAGTATCTTCAGAGTTTGGCGCCTCTAGGCTCATGGGGAAGTCGACTTAGATAATTGGCCGTGATAGGGTTTGTCCTATTTGGGCTAATTTTGCTCGAGTAAATTAAATAATAGCATGATCAACTATGCTTATTTGATTTGGCTGTGCGTGTGCTATTCTCTACCCATCTGGGCGCATCGAAGCTTTACTACGCTTAACGCACAAACAGAAGCTGAACTGGGCGCATCGAAGCTTTACTACGCTTAACGCACAAACAGAACTGGGCTTAGTTTAACTTGCTTACTTTCGAATTTATTAGGTGATACCACGCTGAACTAGGCTAAATTAGGTTCGGCTACACTTAACTAGGGTCATTTAAATTCAACTTGGCCTAACGCGACAAAGGCAAGCTGAGCTGTGAAAACTTAGTTTCGTGTGCTTGGCTTATCAGGTTTTGCGAGGCTGGCTACGCTTAGTTATGCTAATCAACCTGCATAAATGCCTACGCAAGCCTGGCGCTGGGACCGGCTCCATCGCAGCCGCTACGTAAGGGGAAAAAGCGGCAATATTTGGTGAAGCAAATATAGCAACACCCAGTGGTCGTTTGGGCTACTATAGCGCGCCAAAGAGAGAAGCCAATTGATTCGACGGGGCGCGCATGCGCTCTACAGCGGGCGTCTCGTCACTTAGATAACACGTCATGGTTCTCGGCCACGTAATCCCGTGGTCGCCACACTTATGCTGTACGTGCCGTATTCGTAGGCATGTAGTTCATTCACTTGGTTATTGCCATTCTTCGCGGGATCAAGTCACAGCCAGGTCGGCGACATTTTCAATTGAGGCGAAAATGCTTAAGGCCCGTGTTCTTAGATTTAGTCGCACGTTGAAACAACCCCAGGGGGTCTAAATTTCCGAAGCCCTCCCTCCACTGCGGCGTCTCTCATAATTATATGGTGGTTTTGAGACGTTAAATTGATTGATTTGTGGGGTTTAACGTCCCAAAACCACCATTTGATTATGAGAGACGCCGTAGTGGAGGGCTCCAGAAATTTCGACCACCTGGGGTTCTTTAACGTGCACCCAAATCTGAGCACACGGGCCTACATCATTTCCGCCTCCATCGGAAATGCAGCCGCCGGAGCCGGGAATTGAACCAGCGACTTGCGGGTCAGCAGCCGAGTACCTTAGCCACTAGACCACCGCGGCGGGGCTTGAGACGTTAAACCACTACAATTTATTATATTATTATTATTATTATTATTATTATTATTATTATTATTATTATTATTATTATTGCCATTGTTCACTCAGAAAAGCGTCAGTCATGAGGGAGTTTTAGTGCTACAAACGTAGCGTATGTAACAGCGCCAGGTTGTGTATAAAGCGCGCGCGCAAAACTTCAATCATGCACTCTACACGAAATGCAGCGTGTGCAACGCTGCTACGAACGCTACAAACGAATTGCTAAATCTCGCTGTCATCGCGTCTTCGTGCTGTTGGAGAGTTTGAGGATTGAATGCCCAAGGCACTGAGTTCCCAAGCTGCGTTGCGTAGCTTGCTCTTGCATTCGGAGGAACAGCAGAGTTTGAGAACTGGGTCAAACGCAGGCTGCGTTGGGTCAAACGCACAGGGCGCCACCCGTGGCCAAATTAAAAATTACGTGAGACGCAGCATGGTTTTCGATATGGCGGGCGCGCGGCGTGTTTATCCCCGGCCGTCCCAATCCTCGAGCTCCCCAGTATGGTCATTGGCCACCATATCACCATCGAAACCAACAAGTATCGCCTCGCGCGCCCGGCTACCGTGACAGGGCGCATTGAGTGAGGGTTCCGGCGGCGGCTGAGCTTATGGCACACAGCAGAGCGCACAGGATTCTAGCGTGTGCCTGTTTTTAAAGACGACAGTCTTTCTAGGAGACCTTCGACGCAAAAATTTTGGTCTGTTTGTATATTTGTTTGTTTGTCCACTACAAGCGGCACCAACGTGGCTAAACGATACTCCAAACGGCCGACCCCATCCGCAACGTCCACCAATATGGTTCAAGATTCAGCGTTCATACTATTGTGATTGTCAATTAAAAATCAATTATTGCGGATGTCTGGGGAACCATAACAACACGTCAATATTCTGTATGCGTGTCTCTTACTAGAAAAGGCATACATAAGTATTTATAACGGCCGTAGTGTTTATCACGTTGCGCTGACCAGGTAACGCTTGCACGAAAAGGCAAGTGTTTTCAACGCTTTGCTTAGACGACATGGTGGTGGCACCTAACCGTCGCCTTGCGTTCTACACCTTATCACCTCCGAGACGGGCGCGCAGGACGTGCGTGCTTTGTTTTCCAAGATAACTGCGAGATAGCGCTCATGTATCACGTGTAACGTGACTTGATGCGCTCGTTCGCTTCCGCTGCACGCTCGAGGCACTCTAACGCAGAGTCTCCAGAATACCATTCACCAATTTTCTTGCGCAGAACATCAAATAAACGTTTTGTTTACTCTCTCCAGACGCAAGACTATCGTCTTTCGATGGCATTTGCAGTGTAACATGCAGAGACGGGGTCAATTTTTTTTTCGCCTACGAGCAAGAATCACCGCTAAGATATTCTGGCTGAACTGAAGTATCTTTTCTTGTACTGCATTTATTTTGGTCCAATTTACGAAGAAAAGCATGTGAACTGCTGCATTTCTTTATAGGCTATTGAAGGAGGTAACACTTAGTCTGCGTCAGTATTGCTTTTTTCATTGTGTATATTTTGTCTCGGCACCATATACATCGATTCGAGAAATATAGAGGCATTCTAGCAGTCCTCCTTTCTTGAGACTTGTTTCCGGAAAACTGGGTGAATTATTCTCATTGAATAGTATCGATGTCCTATCCTGACTCATATTTTACTATTATATCGCGCACATATATTTATTAGGTGGTCAGCTGAAGCACAGTTACGCTCTAGATAACTGGGTGCCCCGATCTTGTCATTGAAGTAATGTACGTGTGAAGTAATTTTGCTGGAGTATTGTAAAAAGGCTTCGACTGGCCGACCTACATTCACTCCCAACGTCTTTCACAGTGAAAGTGCCTGAGTTACCATCGTCTCCTTTTTCATCATCTGAATTTATATTATGCTTTGGTAGCACAATGGCCATATCAGTGTCGTGTTCACTCACTGTACTCTCGACCGCATCCAAATCAAAGGGTCTTACATGCAGCATAATGACGTATTTATAATGAGGACTAAGTATTTGCAGAGGTAGGTTTTTAAAGAAAGATAAAGTGCAAATTATCACTGATGTGTAATACCGCAGTGTTTCATGCTAGGTACACTAAACTCTGAACGCGTACGTTTTGCGTACTTGTTGAATAATCAAAACATTTCTATGTTTGTGCTTACATTGCAAAGCGTGTCTTTTGAACACCGTAAAATTCACAGTGTGAATGGGTGACCATAAGTAACCAAAACGTGCCTGAAACCAGCTCGTGGTCGTCGCAGAACCAGCGAGGTTCAATCTAGACATTATAGACGCAAGGCGACCACCTGCAGCATCCTGCTTGTATTTTGCTTCTGCGGCTCAACAGGAGGATTCCTAAAACGGCGTTATAATGAAAGGCAGCGCTAGTTCCATGAAAGGAAAGAAAAAGCAACCCTTTTATTCGAGTGTAACTTGTCAGCTTAGAACACGGCACTCTTTTGACTTCGATGGTTGATCGCGCTGTCAATATTTTTCTTTGCCAGTGCTCTCCATACTATACAACTTACAAACTTCGAAGTACAGTAAATTTCCAGCACATGCGGATCTCTTGCGGAGGCTGTAATATGGGCGGGGCACATCTACAGCAAAAAAAAAAAAAAGCCGATTTCAGAATATATACGCCGAAGCATTAACTTTGCCTCTCGTATACCTTGGCCCGACATTCCCAAATGAGTGTGAAGTTCTATAAAAGCGCAAAATCATTTTTTCTCGCCGCATGCAAGTTTCGCCAGCAGTGCGGCAGCCTTTTCGACCATACGAAGCAGCTCTGCGGTGCGGAGAAAAGTGCGGGTCCCGCCCACCTCTGGAAACACGCTCTCTCCTACTCTTTCCCTGCGATTGCGACGACCGGAAATAAACCCGCAGCGCGCCCGCCATCTCGGAGGCCATGCCACGTCCATGGCCTCCGAGATGATGGGTGCTCGGCGGTTTTCCCTTGATTTCGTGTTTGCGTTTCGGCACAGCTTGTGGGCGGTGTACGGTGGAAGTATTGAACTTGCCTTAGAAATAAACCTTGGTGGTGGATAAGCGAATGCTGAATGAGGCTGCGTGCTTGAAAGGATGATAATAAATCCAACTGATCGCATCACCGTTCCTGTAGACACCATTTGAGTAAAGCTTCCATTCGGTTGTTGTGACAGACATCATGGGTCTGTATATTGTTTTATATATCTGATACTGCAGTTCTTACTGTGCCATTATGAAATTTCTGATTTTAATGTTTCATCATGTCTTATCTGCCCATCATGAAAGCTTCCCGTGTATTTAATTTTTAAAAGAACATGCTCATAAATTTTGAGTCTATACTACGCGCACGCCCATTGTGATGGCTCAGTAATGGCTACGTCGTCTTGCAGACTGTGTACGAGGTCGGGGCTTTAATTCTCCATCGCGGCGGTCACATCCAGGTGGTGATCGAACACTACAGCGCTCGTGCACTGTTGATTCAGTGCATAGCGCAAAATCTAACATAGACCAAGTTAATCCAGTGTCACTCAGTACGGTGCCTCTCATAGCCTGCTAGTCGAGCTACGAGTTCGTCGTAATTAAGCTTACTACGTGCACAAACAAAACTGAAGTGAATGGAATTGCAAATTCGCCAGACGTTCGAGAAAACGCAGCTTACCTGAGAGTTCTGCTCTTCTCGCAGGACCGTGCGTACTCTCTGATTTCACTAGCCATTTTATAGTGTGCGTTGGATTGTCCGGTATTTAGCCTAACTGATGGCGTATAGAGAGGCATAAGGATGCCCACTTACGTAATATTGTCAATAGAATAGCGTTTTCGTGACCGGCCACACTGTTTAATGCACGTCTCTAAGGCTCCACGGTCTATTTAAACAACCATAAAGCAATGAAAGAGCCGTACGGAAGCTGAAAAGAAAAGAACAAGAAGGAAAAAACGGTGCCTGTATCTGCAGAGTCAGAACGAGATGATGCAGTCTACTGCACTGTTTATTATTAATTTATTTTCAATTTTTGTGACCCTCAACGCATGCTCACGTTAAATTATTTTCAACCTCCGTCTACACAGTTAGGTTAGTGTGTGTGTGTGTGTGAGAGAGAGAGATACAGAGAGAGAGAGAGAGAGAGAGAGAGAGAGAGAGAGAGGAAGAAAATGACGAGTAGAAGTTGAACATCGTCAAAGTGGCGGCTAGCTTCATTTTTTGTATGTATGATTAGAAAATAATTCAGAAATGGCTCGTGATTGTCCTCGGTGCATTCTCGTGCTGACCAGTTGCGAAAACAAAACACAAGATGCTGCAAAGCTGTTATCGTATGTGTATGCGTATATAGAAAACGTTGAAATAGAGGTCCTTTCTTCAGCGTTTAGTGTTTAGGTTTCACAACAGCATGAGAATAATCAAGGTAGAACTTTTCTTCAGAGTGTATCATGTAAGACGAGCATAACACCTTAATTATAAATACGTGAAATGCTAATAATAAAAGTTACTGGGGTTCAACGTCCCAAAACCAAGATTTGGTCATGAGAAACGCAAAGGTGCGAAATCCTATAGAAGTATTACCGTCGCTCATAATAGGAAGTGTTTGTTATTGAGAACCCAACACGGATGATTGTGGTCATGTGTGAAATCGAACTTCACTGTTCCATATTCCTCTTCGAATGGATACGTGAGAACTCTGGCATGATTGAAGTGAGATTGTCCTGTCAACCTATACTGCATGGAAGCGTAAAAAAAAATTTAACGTGGTTAGCCTTTTTAAATCCACCCAACTCGTAGTATTCTGACCCTTTCGGAAACACATGTGTGTAAGTTAAAGTTAAAATTACGAAAAAAAGTACAAGCACAAACCCTATATACTAGTCTGTGACTTCGATGTAGATTGCAGACCGCGACGGGATATGCAGTGTATGATGTCTCGATACGCTCTGCAATAAATTTCATACAAGTGGAAACAACCAACAACCACCCGAAGAACGTGCACAAAGCTTGCCTTGCCTTTGCAGACTTTAGATTAGATCTACAGGAAGAAATATTGCCTCTCCGTTTCACAGACTTCACACTCGCAGTGGCAACGCGCGGGTTACGTATACGTTGACACACCGGTATACGATACCCGGTGCTTCGCCTATTCCATTGATTCGCATTAGTGAAAATGCGGTGATTTTTTGCCTCTTACGCAAGCGTCTGCTTTTGTGCTGCAAAATCCCGATGCACTCGACTAGTTCCTATAACGACGTCATAATCTCGTGCCTGTCGATGTCATTGTAATTGAATGTGTCAGATAAATTGATTGATATGTGAGGTTTAACGTCCCAAAACCACCATGTGATTATGAGTGACGCCGTAGTGGAGGGCTCCGGAAATTTCGACCACCTGGGGTTTTATAACGTGCACCCAAATCTGAGCACACGGGCCTACAACATTTCCGCCTCCATCGGAAATGCAGCCGCCGCAGCTGGGATTCGATCCCGCGACCTGCGGGTCAGCAGCCGAGTACCTTAGCCACTAGACCACTGCGGCGGGGAATGTGTCAGATAAAAATGGCTTACACTTGAAATAAAAAAAATAGCTTAAGTTTAAGGACTTGGTTTTTTTGATGGGCACAATATTAATTCGAGCCAACAGACAACGATGCAAGAGATGTACAGGGGATGTTATAAGAAGCAATTGCAATGTAAATATGAAGAAAGAAAAGGGTGCAAAAAAAATGACGTGCCATAACATCCCCGATATTTCTCTTGGCATCACTGTCTGTTAGTTCTCATTAACATTATACTTGAATAGTTAGAAGTTCTTCAGCTCACTCTGACGTTCAGCATATAACGAGCGAACAACGTTTGGCCGGTGGGAATGAGCACGAACGTTCACCACCTGCTATTCGCACTAGCAAGTGGTGGTCGTTCGAGCAGACTCATTTTTACAGGATAGCGCATTTTGAAAGTCAGCGAATGTGTTATCAAAGGGCAACCTCTTCACTTCACTTCACTTTATTACCTTAAAGACCCCGGGAGGGGGTATTACGTAAGGGGTGGGTTAACAAATGGAGGTTACAGAGAGTGATCTTCTGACAAACAATATGCATTTATGTTTTGCGCAAACGTTGATGAACACGTGATGGATGCTATGTCACGGGGAAGGCCGTTCCAGTCCACTGCTGTGCGAAGAAAAATCAGGCAGCAAAAGTAGTAGTGTCAGTGCGTGCGCGTGCGATTGAATAAGGATAGGTCGTGCGGTGAGATATGCGCGTCGGTGGCAGGATGTGAGGTGCTTGATTAAGGGAACTGTGAAAACATTTGTGAATCAAACAGAGGCTGGCGATGCGGTGACGCACAGAAAAATTAACAGAATAGAAAGTTGGGCGAGTTGGTGTATATTCATATTAAAAGAAAAGCGGCGCACAAAAAGACGGAGACAAAGAAGAGAACCACACACAGCGCTGTGTGTGGTTCTCTTCTTTGTCTCCGTCTTTTTGTGCGCCGCTTTTCTTTTAATACGAAAAATTAGCAACATCAATGCCACGTTTTAGGGATGATATGCTTATGTCGAATGAATATAAAGAATGAATGAACCTAGTGGCACGATTTTGTACAGATTCTATTTCGTTTATTAGGTATATCTGGTGCGGGCTCCAGATGGGTGCTTCATATTGCAGTTTAGGTCTGATGAGTGATTTGTAGGCCAGACGTTTTATGTCTAGTGGTGCGTGACGCAAATGACGGTTTAGGAAACCGAGGGATCTGTTCGTGGATGATATGATGTTGATGTGTGCGTTCCAGGAAAGTTCAGATGATAAGGTGACGCCTAGGTATTTATATGACTGAGCTTGTTTAATAGTGTAAATCGAAATCAGGCATAAGATTGATAAAGGATTACACTGGCGATGAAATGAGACGAGTTTGCATTTAGTGGGATTAAGCTTCCTTAACGAAAAATCGCACCACTGTTGCACGAGATTAGGATCCTGTTGGAGTGCAGTTTGATCGGAATTGTTAGTAACTGTGCGATAGATGACACAGTCGTCGGCAAATAAATGAATATGAGAAGATACAGTGAACGGGAAGATCGTTAATACATATTAGGAAGAAGAGGAATGCGAGTACAGATCCTTGGGAGACGCCGGATACCTCTCTCACACCCTATCCTCCTGTGTCGACCAAATACTATTATGTTAACAACTGAGGCATTCATTAGCGAAGATAGCCGTTAATGACAAATTGTGCTCTAAAAAAGTGAATACTAGTCCAAGAAACGAATACTTGGACGTTTGAGTTCGTAGGTGCTGTTTTCTGGTGGCGGGTAGCCTTCGTTAATAACACGGCCGTCATCATGATCGACAAGCATTTGCTCTTATGAGCGACGCTAATGTAAATGCATTTGTGTGTAACTGGGAATAAGGTGCGGTACATTTTTAGTCATTTTAAAACCAATAATCCACCGCAACGACGGGCAGGACACTGCACCTGGCTCAGCCGTCCTACCATACACCATCGAAGGGCTTACCGGTTTTTGGCATAGGCAACAGGAAGGTCGCGGGATCGAATCCCGCCAACGGCAGTCGCAATTCGATGGTGGCAACACGCTAGAGACCCGTGAGCTTAGCTTGAGGTACACTGTCCATGGCCATTCACAGCTTTCTTTTTTTGTGGCGCCATAAAAAGCGCACCATTCGAAGTGTCTATAACCTTGCAGCGGTTTCTCCCAAAAGTGTGTAAAAAAACTTGGAACAGAATTTCTTTTATCGGCGTTTGGTCTTCTTCCATCGCCGAGAGGAATACCCACAACACAGTTCGGTGGAGGCGATTACGACTGTACTGCTGCTGGAAGTCGAAAACTGAAGCCACGTGTGGTTTTTGCAGGTTTAGTAATGTTTTGTTTATTAAAACAAATACTTTAGCGGTCGTTTGAAGCACGCACACACTTTTTCGTTGTTCTTATGAGCGGCGGCGGACGCGTTTCTCCGCTGTTAGCAAGCAGGCATGCAGGCAAGCGAACGCAGCGCCACTGGGCGTCTCTTTGAAAGCGTGTGAAAAAAAAGAAAGCAAATGTTTTGTCTCTGGCGCAACCTGAAGCTGCCTGAAGTGCTGAAATACGACGATTTAAAGTTATGGATGTTTGTTTTTATAGCAATAGAGTCAACGAGCGGGGATTTCTCGTCCTGCGAGTAGATTGACCAATGAAGCTCTCTAATGAAGCTAGCGGCCATTTTTTGTCATTTTTCAACGTCAAACTAAAATTATAATTCTCTTTTTATAAGACAAAAGCATGCTCGTGGCCGCCGATGTGATGAACGATGTTCTGAATCGCGCCCCAACCAAAAAAAAAAAACTTTTTCGAGCAGTAGACAGCCCCATTAAAGAACCCTAGATGGTCGATATTGCAGGAGCCCCTCAATACGGCATTTCTGATAATGATGTGGTAGTTCGGAGATGTGAGACCACAACACTTTTTATGAGATAGGCAAAAGCAGCACAGTATCTTAAAACGTAACGGTGGTCTAGTGCTCGACTGCTGACTCGCAGCAGGTTCGCGGAATCGAGTCGCAGCCATGGCGGCCACATTTTTGATGGAGGCGAAAACGCTAGATGCCCGGGTCCATAGAATTAGGTGCACGTGAAAAAACGCCAGATGTTCCGAAATTTCACAGGCCCCCCTACGACGTTTCTCATACTGATATTGTGATTGCTGGACGTGAAACCCCAACAATTATGCAATTATATGGACACTCTCAGCTGGATTTTCCCGCCGGCATCGCCTTCACTGACCGTAAATGTATACGTATAGATCTATATAATGAAAACTGGATTTTTCCGCCGGCATCGCCTTCACTGACCGTAAATGTATACGTATAGATCTATATAATGAAAACTGGATTTTTCCGCCGGCATCGCCTTCACTGACCGTAAATGTATACGTATAGATCTATATAATGAAAACGCCAGAAAGAAAAATAATCCAGAAAAACGCTCCGGCGCAAATCGAACGTCGGACCTCTGAATTGTGAGTGCGAGGCGTCAGCCACTGAGCTACGAAGAAGCACCACCTTCGACGTTCAAACGGCAAGCTATTTATATCTACCACTTACCACTGGTGATGGGCATCTCGGGGTAACTATTATGTTTTCAGCATTACAAACAAGATGGCGCAATGATCCCGCGTCGCCACATCGTCACGACGCGGCGGCGCGCGCTCTCATCTCCCATGCGTACTTTGCCCTGAGGAGAAGGGGGCAGGGTGGACGCTCACGCGTGTGCTTGCTTATCGCGCGGTGAAGAAAATCGTACGCCTTCGCGGGCCTTGGGCTTCAACCGCAACAATTCTGTCGTAGTTACCGGGCGCACAAAGGTCACTCTGATCGTTGCGAAGTCTCCGTTTGCGAAAAGGGCGCGCTTTTCAGACACAGCGAAATATCAACTGAGACGCTTAATCGCGTACCTGTGAGTACGTTTTGTGCGTCATTTGTGCGTAAAAAATGCGGAGCACGTTTCGATGTGCTTGCCATTCTGCGCGTGACCTTACAATTTGTTGCTTTCGCGTTCATTGCTTCGCCTTCGCGGCAAACTATGTTTTTTTTCCGCAATCATACAGGGGAATGCTATATGATTAGCACTTGGCTCCAGTAGCATAGCACGACACAAAAGGGCCTGCATTTACGGTGAAGATGGCAAGGAACGCGAAGAGAGTGGCATCTACGTTCTCGGCTGTTTTGCATTTCTCTTCAAGCTGTTGTAGCCAGGATGGCAATGAAAAATTACACGAATCATTGATGGCGAAAACAAGAACAATTCTAGCGCAATTTTTTATTGCCGCCAAGGTTAGAGTGGAATGAAAGCAGTTTTTGTTTCTTCCCCCCTCCCCACTCCACCTTTACCTTGCCTAAAAACCGTTTGGTTTCCTGATCATATGCTTGCTATACACATGTGGTCCACACGCTTAATGGGCTGGATTTTCTCTACTTTGGAATAAAGGAAATAGGTGTAAATTTAAGAGCTTGTTTTCTTTGTTAGACGCGGTATTATAGAGAACTAACAGTCAATGATGGCAAAAGAAAAGTATACGCTTTTTGAATCATTAATGGAGGCTAATACTAATGGACAAGCACTGTCTGTATAGGAAAAAAAAAGCGAAGCTTAACAAAAAATAATTATTGTTCAACTTATCATATGCCATCCTTCCAAATAACAAAAGTTTTTTTTTCTGCGGCACAAAACTCCGCGAAGGAGACTATAAGATTTGGCGCGGTAATAATGATATTGAAGATCAAATAAAAGAATTGAGGTAATTTAGGTGGAGCTGTTGTCTCTTATCTTAACTGTCACTATAAACACTTCCCCCAGCTCGTTTATTTTTCTGAATACTACATCTGTCAAAAATTTTGGCCATTCTTCTGATTGATTGCTGCTTTTTCATGTTCAGGCCACTTCAAGACTGTACATTTCAACTATTTTCTTCTATATTTAGCGCCTTGTTTCATAAACTTTGTAATAATTTATGCGATGTTATACGTGTAAGTTTATTTGGTACTTTTTGTGCATGATTGTCTCTCATTCTGGCCAATTTGCCGACTTGTAGCGTGGTCGGGACCTCTTCAAGCTCTTGAACTTTTAGTCCTGTACTCCTCCTGCTGAAAGGAAATATATTGATTGATTGATTGATTGATTGATTAATATAGCTGTATGCACTCTAATAAAACACACTCCGTAAGGCCAGGTGTATAATTGATGTGAATGAGTCATGCTAATGCATACATAACAATGGGACTAAGAAAGAAAAAAGAAGTATTGAAAACTGCGACGTGCCGTTGGGGCCGTCTGATATACGTGGGTACCAAACATTTAACAAACATTTTATGCGATGTGTTCAACAACCACTTCTTATCCGCGATTATGGCTGATGCCTTCAATGTGAAGCACAAATTATTTACGAACAATTCCATGAGATACACCTAAATACGGATGAACACTATCCTATCAAGTTTTAGTGCAAATCTTTCTCAGAAAGTAACAAACTTCGAGATTGCTTGATGAACGCTAATTACGTGTTAAAACCTTTTTTTCATTCTCTAACTTTTTACAATAATACCGCATCGATTAGATAACATACGATGCACATGAAAAACTGCGTGTTAAAGAGTTTAGGTTTTTAGTTTTAGGCAACATTATCTTCTGATACCACAAATACACCGTGACTTTGGTGCTCTACTTGAGGTATATGTGCAAAACGACCATATAAAACCAAAGGCATAAAGGGGGCCTTAACTTCGTGGGTTAAAGGGAGTGGGACTACAAAAATGACAACATGGAAACATAGTTGCCCCTCATGGCTGCTCGTAAAGAAACTTAATCATGTATGTTCGAGCATGTGGTGTAGCCAATGGTGTGCTGCCGGCAAGGGCGTTGGTTGATAGGTCAAACTTCACTAATAGTTCTGAGAGGCGCGACTTGAGCGCAGTGAGCACCTCCCACGTTGGTATACGAGCAGGCTATGGCCAGAAATATTTTGCAGGGTGGGGGGGAAGGGTGTTCAACTATCTTTTATGTATGCTCTTGCCTACTTTGTATCTGTGCATGTGTATATACGTATGAAAAATATCAGAGAAGTTTGACCCCCCCCCCCCCCCCCATTCCCTGGCTGCAGCAGTGGCTGTCGGGTACACGAATGAATGTAGGGAGGATGTTACGGAGCCATTAATCACTTATTTTATGAAAAATACAGCCTGCTACCTTGCGTCACGTTAGTTCACTAGTCAGGTAGTAGAGAGAAACGGCAAAAATAAAATCCTTTCTCCTCGAGCGTACAGGTGAAGACATATGTTTGAGGATATTTACATGAGATTCTTGTGCAGCACCATCTTATTGTCTTGTTTTATTTGGAGTCATATAGCCTGGGAGTCTCACTTAGCGTGAGGCAACAGCTATATTATGCTGGATTAACTCTAGAGTGCGGTTAACATTTGCAAAGCAAATTTTGATGAGATGTATAATTAGAGGAGGCACTCAGCGAAAGTAACTAAAATCGTCAGGGTATACTAATTATACGCTAAAGAAGCCCCTTTCTCAACAATATTTTCTTCTATTTGTTTTTTCAGTTTTCTTGCAGTCATCTTCAACTGCATTACTATTTTTGAAGGTGCTCAAGCACGTAAAAACGAGCACCAACAAACATACGCACATGCTCAGTTCGGTAGACCTTTATACACAGTTCGACACGTGCCCCCCCCCTCCCCCCTACTTTGCATTACTTTCGTAAATGCACACCTTGGCCCACGCACGGTAAACAATGGAATGTTTGGTCTGTATATACACGGCGAAAGCGATATACTTCCGCTGAACAATGGTATCGTGCTTCCAACGACGGCATCTTTATGCCATGTCGTGCTGACCAAGGCGCGTGCTTTCTGGCTGTCAACTGCTTTGACCGTAAACATCGTAGGCCGTATTTATTGTTAGCTGGCCTTGAGAGGCTTCTCTCTAGCAGTGTATACACGATTGGAGAAAAAAAAATTCCGGGTGGATTCTATCGTCTCAGTGCCGCTTGTTGTTGCGAACAGTTCTCGGCACTCGTGAAAAGTTCTCGACACTCAATGCCTTGGCTGGTGCCATGGATGGGTAAGCATCGGCATGAGTTCAGCCACGTTTACCCTCTGTCCGTAAATACACTGCTCTTATGGTTGCTAGCTGAAACCAGCTGGAACGCATCTCATGACATCAAACTTGCGGTGCACAATATCACTGGTGGGGTTACGTGCCGAAACCACGATATAATCACGAGGTAAGCCGTAGTCGGGTGCAGGGTGGTCTTCTTACATTTTATACCGAAGCTCAGAGTGACGGAAATGGCATAAATGTGACCAGAGGGTCCATATGATGGCTGTAAAAATAAAATGAAACCAATTGTATCGAGTGGGTTAAGAATGCCTCGCTTGTGATCTCCTTAGCGTTAGCTAAAGGGTCCTGGTAACTTTTTATGTAAGGTTACACCCAATCCCACATGACAGTTATTACGTAGCTGGGTGTTTTGGATGATTTTATTCCATCCAGTGGCACATAAAGGCTGCGTGCATGCCCCGGAAAATCTCATCCTGATGAAAAGGTAGCAGAGGCTTAGCCGGAGAGTGGCAAACAAATCCGTTCTCTCCCCCCCCCCCCCCCCATCTGCTCTTACCTTGAGTATTTTTTCGCCGTGGCATAGAGAGTGAAAAATGACCGTTTCAAGAAGTGATACCTACCAAATATAAAAAAAGTGCCCCCCCCCCCTTCAAAAAAAAAAAAGAAAAAAAAACTTCTGCATACGCCCCGGAGAGGCAGTGAGAAATACGGTATAGTTAACGTTATTCCGCCCTCAAACCGTGCATAGAAAGAACACAGTTGGTCTCTACTTAGCGTGCACGCGCAATAAATAAGCCCACCTTTGCGAAACGTCCGGTCATTATTAATCATCCTCATAGTTATGAACAGTGGCCTTCCATTGTGCAAGGAGTTGTGTGCGAAGCTCCGTAAGTGCAAAATTCACTGGTGCGCAGTTGATAACACCGAATATACTGCAATGTGAGCTGGGTTATGGGAAGGTGCCATGAAACTGCCAGCACAGTAGAAGTGACTCTGACACAATTATCATCAGCGGCCCGGCCACATATATAGGTTTCTCCCCGTCCCGGTGAATGAGGATGCTGTCAGAGCATCGGCAGCAGTCTGCAGACTACTATGATTCTTGTTTCATACCATCTTGACATCGTAAGGCTAGAATTTCATCTTCATATAATTGGCACAGGACGATGCCCGATATAAAGGCATACTGGACGCCTCTACCAAGTTAAATTATAAAAACGAGTATATATTTTTTCATCTCTCATGAATAATAATGTTCCTGCGTTGTTTTGTTGCACGGACCTTGCAACGTGCTTTTCGAATCACAAAGCCGAGCTGAACCTGTTTAGATAACTTTACGCACATCTGAACACCACTTTCCAATCTAAGGTTTACAGTAAGAGTCTTCATTTTTTCACGAGCTCTTTGGCATCCACTTCTTCTCCTTACGCTGTGATTATGCCATGTGTTGCTTGCAGATTTGGCCATATTTTTGTTAGATTCAACATAGGAAGTCTTCAAACTCCCGCAGATGTTGAAGGTACTTAGTGACATTCCTCAATTTCTTAAATGCGCGGGAGCGTTCGTGTAGGCATTATGTGTCGTGACGTTTGGTAACGCATGAACAGTCTTGATAGGACCATGTGTCGCCAGTACTTAATAGAAACCCGATAATTGATGTTTCTGTACCATAAATTTACGTGTATTCTTAGCTCCGGAACGACTGGAACGTGGAAAGGAAATCAATCTCGCGAAATGGGTGCTGAAGGTGCGCGCACCACCTCATGGCCCTCAGCGACGGATGTGACAATTGTTCTAGCTGGCTGATGTCAATGGCGGAGATTCGTTGGCATACTTGCAGAAGGGCTTGTGTAGTACTACGGAACAGGGCCATTTCGCGCGGCATTGTCCAGAGGGTCTTTTCCGCGAACGTTATTCCTGAGAGCTAAGACCAGAGGCGTATAGGCAGAATTTCTTTTTCGGGGGATCCACCTATTTGATATGAAGGGGTTGCTGGGCCGAAACACGTGATCTATTGTCATTTTGGGCTCAGTACGTCTTGGCCAAAAATTGAGGAGGGGGGGGGGGCAGGGGTTTAGTGTTCCACCCCTGACTATGCCACGGGCAAAGAACACTGTTATTTGCGGTTTTTACATCAAGTGTGGATGATTGAGGTGCACGAGAACTCCGTGACACACATCGAGGCATCTTTTTTTGCGAAGTACAAACAACAAAAAGCCGAGATGTCTGAAAGTATAACAGCGCTTTCCGCTTGGCAGCGTGAAACACTTATCAGTTTTCCAATACATGCCACGCGTCGTTTCAGTCTTAAGTTTAGTGTCATGTTTCAAGATGTGTTCTGCTGATGAGGCGGCCAGTTCTGGCCCTCGATTGGCAGAGAAGCGTAGCACGGGCTTATAGGGCTTCAAGAGGGTGACGAACAGCCTTTGAGTCACGCGGTTGCAACGATGCTCCCGAGCAGGCCGACTTTCCATGCTTGCATACTTGAAACGAAGACGAAGTGCACCGTTTATTGTTTGGAGTGTCTCTTCGGAAACGCTCATTGAATGAGGTTAGCGTGACTTCAACTTTCCGTGTTTATTGCGTAATGAACATTTGCTAGTGAAATGTTCTAGGTACAAGAAACGAATAAAAATTTAGGCAACCCTAAAGTTTCGTTTTCAGAATTTGAACGCGATAGCGACATTCTGTTCCTAGTGCCTATTTCAAACACTTAGTGCATGAAACCTTTTAGAATTTTCTATGCACCCACTATACGTGGCCTTAAGGGAATAGGCGCAGTAGCGTGTGTGTCTTTTGTAGAGGGGTATACCGGCTTTGAACCGCGGATTTATTATGACAATAACATATTCTGACGCCTGTTTGCAATGGACGCTTGTGACACGCTTTATTGCTACAATATTTCATGTTGCATTGTGAAGAATGTATACAGGACGCGTGTGTTTGTGAAGCATAAAAGCTACTTTCACTCTATTTCCTAGCAGAGGAAGTTCTTTTCACTGCTTTCACAAGCGGAGGCATGGCCGTGTGGCAGAACATCCGCTCGCGACGCAAACGACCCTGTTAGATCCCTACTGAAACCTCAATAACCCTGGTTTGGTTCCCATTCCGCATTATTTTTTCATTAATTATTTTATTATATATCCATCATTCTCAATTTTTCGGTCACGCAGAAGATAATGATTTTTCGCTTACAACCTACGACGCCGACGGCCATACCATAATCTTCGCAAAACGAGCTCTTTAACGCTGTCGCGTTTGAAATGACAGCAGGGCGCTACTGTTTCGAATATTCGCCCGTTGAAAGGAAACTTACCCAAAGCTGTGAAAAAAAATGGAAATGTGAAATATGCGACGAGAAGCATACCACGAAGACCTAAACAAATTTCCTTACTTTTGGATGCACGTTAAAAAAAATAAGCTGGTGAATATTAGTATAAAGCAACGCTTACGTATACAGAGTTCCTCACAATCGCATCACAGTTTTTTTTTGCCCAATAAGTCAAGCTTTCTTATATAAAGGATACTCATTTAATGTTGTGCAACAAAGTCCAATATCTCTCAATTCAAAATAAATGTCAAAATGCTTGTAACCATCCCACGATGTGGTGGAAGGAAGCCTTGCACTGCGCGAGGATACAGCGTGTCACTGCAGTTGATCTCTGATGCAGGCGCTCAACGACGCTGGTCTCTGTGACGCAGAAGAGTGTCTTGATACGAGTGTTCTCCGCAATCACTCAGTATCGTGACCCACATGGTGCAAGAACGGGACCGGTAGCGTGTCGTGACACTGACGTGGCCACGGGGTTGCCTCCAGGGCATTGGATGATAGCACGTGAAGGATGTTCTCTACTGGTATGGTAGTCAGCGCGCAAGAGCATACAACGGTCACCAGCCATATCATAGACGTCCCCTCGCCATTTAAGGTCACCAACGCTTCCATATGGCTCGGCAACGATGATCAAAACTTTATTACTCCCAAAAGAGGGGGCCGGCCGAGAGGTTGGTTACGCGGCTTAAAATAGGTCAGCGGGGATCACTTGGGACTCCGCGGCCGCCAATGCGCGTGAGATTACTCGGCGTTGCTGTGCCGAAGCAGTGATATGCAGAAGGGACTCCCATGTATCTTCTGCGTGAGAAGCGTCAGCGTACTGTGGGCACGTCCATGCCATGTATAGGAGGGTGGCCGGTTGTGAGCAGTATTTACAGTGTGGTGTCACGAGGTGTGGGTATACCTTGCTATAAAGCCAGGGGTAGAATGCTTGATTGATTGATATGTGGGGTTTAACGTCCCAAAACCACTTCATGATTATGAGAGACGCCGTAGTGGAGGGCTCCGGAAATTTCGACCACCTGGGGTTCTTTAACGTGCACCCAAATCTGAGCACACGGGCCTACAACATTTCCGCCTCCATCGGAAATGCAGCCGCCGCAGCCGGGATTCGAACCCGCGACCTGGGGGTAGAATGCTGCTGGAAATGCGTATTCACCCGTTGAAGTCAGTTTAGGCATCGACAATCACCTTAATTAATGATAGTGGCACATACCAAATCAGGAGGATTGACCACGTATCTTGCTTTGTGTGGCATTAGTTCCAGCCAATGTTATCTAAAAACGTTGGTTCCAGCGCACGAAACGCACCGGACATGATGATGATGATCCTTGGTTGATTGGCACGTACCCACTCAAATGTCGTAGGCCCGCGTGCTCAGATTTGGGTGCACGTTAAAGAACCGCAGGTGGTCTAAATTTCCGGAGCCCTCCACTACGGCGTCTCTTATAATCATATAGTGGTTTTGGGACGTTAAACCCCACATATCAATCAATCAATCAACGTACCCACTCAGGGAGATCGGCCAAGAGTTGGGGGATCATACAGACTGCTGTCGTTAATATTCATACTTTGCAGGTGTGTTCCTTCGCTTTTGCTACGTCTGCTTTCGCGCTGTTTGCCCCCTATAGTACAAATAATAAGACTGCAGCGATTTCTTTCAAAAGAACATTTGTTCGGTCCAGTATTTCTTCGCACTTCACGTACATTTTCTCGTTATAGTTACCTTATTCGTTTACATGTTGCTGCACTCTTTTTTTCTTTCCGACCAGCATCGTCGTCTTCACAGCTGACGCACGTAGCTCGCCTATGCTGATCATGGAATTTGCGATTTGCATTTCACTCTCCCAGGACCATCGGTCTTAAACTTCTAGTCACCCTTCACCTCTTCAACACTACACGATATGTCTCATATACTGCACCTACTGGAAAGGGGAAACCATATATATCAATGCAACTTAGAAGTATGGCAGCTTGGGCTATTTGGCATGACATTACGATAGTTTTTGTGTGAGAACAGACGACGACATCCTTCTTGTCTCTGTGTCGTTGTTCTGTTCTTGCGCTATAACTATAGTCATATCAATGCACCTATGAAGGCACACCTCCGGGCCATATTCTTTCAGCATCATATTCTTCCTGGGTGACTACTGTTGGGACTCCGGGTCCTGCCGGTCTCGTTTTCGGTAGCTGGCCCCGTCGCAGGATCCATCGTCCAACAATTCAGCGAGAAAGAAGCGCCCGAACAAACGACAGAGATTTATTTACATGTGGAGAAGTGATCAACTGATCCAAAGAGAGAAGAGAGAGAGATACAAAACGTCTTCGGCATTTTATAGCGCCGCGTTGCCGACACTGGGCGCACTGTCCGCATCGTCAGCCAATACGGTGGCTTCGGCACCTCGGCCACGAGAGAGGGGGAAACACACCTCACAACACATGGAGTGGCACAACCTAAACCGATGTCCATATATGGTCACGGCGCCCTAAAATGTTGCCAAACATGGTCACGAACGCACAGCAGATTCCGGAATTCTCCCGGCGAGAGGAGGAGCCTGAATGGGGAGGTGGGGGTCGACGACACAGTCGGTCAAGAACCGGTTCCCCCGCAACTCCTCTTGCTTGGTTCCCTTGGGCCGGTCGTAACAGTCTCTCGCGCGGGGGGGTAAAGATCTCGATGGGCTGAGGTTTGCAGCCACTGTCCGGAGAGATCAGCGCCGGCAGTCGGTTTGGTGACGACCGTCTTTGATGACGTAGAGGGCACCACCTGCTTCATTGTGGGCTCAACAGACATCACATAGGCACATGAAAACACAACTACTCAGCCGGTGAGCGCCGGACAATTCCGCCAAACTCCACCAGGCAATTTTCCCCTTTAACTAATATTAAAGGAAGTACACAATTTATTCAAAATGTTACTCATACGTTAAGGTGACACAAAACAACAACACTGGAAGCACACCGAACCCGAAACCCTGGATAGCCGTGTCTTCAACGTTTTCAAACAAGTACACCTAAAAGAGTAAAAAAAAACAATCACTAGCCCTTGTCTAGGTCAGGAAAAAAAATGCCAGAGTTCTCGAGACATCCTCTCGCGTCAGGGGCATCGACTTAAGCCATCAGCGTTGCCATAGAGTACACCCTTTTTGTAGCGTATTTCAAACGTATATTGTTGCAAAACGAGGCTCCAACGCAGCAGGCGGCCGTTCTTAGAGGACATGGTCTGTAGCCAGGTGAGAGGACAATGGTCCACTTCCACAATGAACTTGCTTCCGGCAATATAACAAGCCAGTTTCTGGACTGCCCAAACCAAGCACGCACATTCCTTTTCGCTAGCGCTGTAAACCTACTCGCGAAGGGTGAGTTTCCGGCTAACATAGAGGACGGGATGCTCTTCATCCCCCTCATCCCTTTGACTAAGAACTGCTCCCATGCCTCTATCACTAGCGTCGCATTGGACTATGAAAGGCCTCGAGTAGTCCGGTGAACTAAGCAAAGGTTGGCTCGACAAGGCCGCTTTCAAAACGCGGAAAGCCTTTTCTTTCGCCTCATCCCAGTCGACCATTTGGGGCTCGGTCTTGCGCAACGCGTCAGTAAGAGTGCTGGCAATGTCGGAATATCTAGGGATGTACTTACGATAGTAACCAGCTATTCCAAGAAAAGCTCGAATATCGGTTTTCGTTCGGGGCTGGGGAAAGTCTCGGATAGCTGCCACTTTCATTTCAGAGGGACGGCGATGCCCTCGACCGATAACATGCCCGAGATAGAGTACCTCTGCTTGTGCTAGCTGACACTTGGACGCCTTTACCGTTAAACCTGCTTCGCGTAGGCGTGTCAGTACTGCTCTCAAATGCGCCAAGTGTTCTGGCCAGGACGAGGAAAACACGGCGACGTCGTCCAAGTAAGGCAATGCGAAGTCCTCTTGACTCCGCAAAACTTTATCTATGAAGTTTGAAAAACAGTAAGGCGCGTTCTTTAGGCCGAAACTCAACACTTTAGGGCGGAATGTCCCCAATGGTGAAATAAATGCAGCATACCGGCTCGCCCTCTCGGTGAGCGGCACCTGCCAGTAACCTCTCACTAGGTCTAGCGTTGAGATAAATTCCGCGCTGCTTACCCTCTCTACGTGTTCCTCAATGTGCGGAATTGGGTATGTCTGATCCTTGGTGATGAGGTTTAACTTACGATAGTCTACGCAAGGACGCGGATCTTTGCCGGGTACCTCCACAAGAATTAACGGGGAAGTGTAATTACTTTCACACAGCTCAATCACGCCCAATTCCAGCATCCTGTTAACCTCTGCTTTTATTAGCTCAAGCCGGCGAGGTGACACCCGATACGTCTTAGATCTTACCGGTTCCGACGAGGTAAGCTCTATGTCATGAGTGAGGACGGATGTCCGGCCTGGTTCGCTTACAAATCTGTCCTGAAACTCGGTCAAAAGACCACGCAATTCCTGCTTCTGCTTCATTGTCAGCTGTTACTTTGATACTAAATCCTCAACTCTTTTCTCGATCGGGACTTCGTCCGATTCGGGAGCTAATTCAGGAATTTCTGCTGGAACCTTTTCCGGAACATTTAAAGTCATGTTCGCGATGGCTTCCCTCTCTTTATAGGGTTTGAGTAAGTTGCTATGATACACCTGGTGTACCTTACGACTTCCTGGTAATTTTACCACATAGTTGGTGTCAGACAATTTTCGAGTAATTTCGGCCGGGCCGACCCATTGCACTTCAAGCTTATTCTTTTGGGAGGGCCTCAACAACATGACCCTCTCTCCTACAGCAAAGTGTCGCGCTTTAGCTGTCCGATCGCAGTAAAGCTTAGCCTTCTGCTGTGCTTTGGTCATCGCCCTCTCGGTCAATTCTTGGGCTTTTGTTAGACGATCCAATAAGGTGAGGACATATTCCACTACTACAGGATCATCACCCTGACCTTCCCACGACTCTCTCAGCATACGAAGAGGAGACCGCAGTCTGCGGCCGTAAACAAGTTCCGCTGGCGTAAACCCTGTTGTCTCATGTGGTGCAGTTCTTAGTGCAAACATCGTTGCAGGTAAGCTCATTTCCCAGTCAGTTTTTCGTTCAAAACATAAGGCTCTTGACACTCGCTTCATCACGGAGTGAAGCTTTTCTATCGAGTTCGACTGCGGATGGTAGACTGAACTATGCAATAATTTCACGCCACACCGCTCTACAAAGGTTGTAGTTAAGGCACTCGTGAAAATGGTGCCCTGGTCTGATTGTATCTCGGCAGGAAAGCCTACCCGGGCAAACACGGACAGAAGTGCGTTCACTACTTCCACGGAACTTAGCTCTTTTAGCGGGACCGCCTCTGGAAATTTAGTAGCTGGGCAGATTAAGGTCAGGATGTGACGGTAGCCTGAAGTTGTCTTGGGCAAAGGACCTACTGTGTCAATTACCAACTGACGAAAGGTCTCCGTGATTACGGGTACCAGCTTCATTGGAAATTTCGCCTTATCTCCCGGCTTACCCACTCGCTGACACACATCGCAAGATTTTACAAACCTCTCTACATCTTTAAAGCATCCAGGCCAGTAGTATTCCTGTAAAAGACGATTTTTTGTCTTCTTTACGCCTAAGTGGCCTGACCATGATCCTCCATGCACCAAACTAAGCAAATCCTGACGATACGCTTGAGGTACGACTACCTGGTCAAACTCTACTCCTCGCCTATCTAGATATTTTCGATAGAGTATGCCGCTCCTCTCTTGGAATCTCACATTTCGTTTGGCGATTCCCTCTTTCGAACTGTCCTGGAATTGCTTAAGCGTCGGGTCCCCCTTTTGTTCGGTTATTAATGAAGCGGGGCTCACCTGCAGCAGCCGACTGAAATTATCCGAAGTTGGCATGACACACAACTCTTTTGTATTTCCTAGTACCTGGAATGTGTCACCCTCTGTGCTATCCTCTGTACTACCAGGAATCGGCTTGGGAGCAACGGCATTTTCTTTTCGCTCGGTCAACGAGGCGTAATTGACCCCTTCCGATTCGGGAGGAAGTTCATCGTCGCCTTTAGGAATGGTTGCCTCCGCGACTACGGCTTCTGCAGCCTGTTCTCGCACAAGTCGATTTGTTACCGTGTTGTCCAACTCGCAACCAGGCTCGTTGTCGATTTGAGGCTTGTTTGCCTCAGTGAATGTTGCTCTCGCAGCCAGCGCACGTGCCTTCGATCTAGTCAGTGCCTGCACTATGCCTTCTCCCAACGTTAGACCTTTCTCCTTCAGCATTTGATCTGACCTATTTGAAAATAAGTAAGCATACTGAGGGGGTAGATATGGCGATACCGCGGCTTCCGTTTCCAACGTACCAAATGCGCCTTTAAGGACAACTTTAGCTACGGGAAGGCACTGACTGTTTGCTTCTACGGCTTGTCTAATCCAGGCACAGTCTCCTGAATACTGTCCGGACTGAACAAAGGACGGATGAACTACGTCCATAGTGGCTGCGGAGTCTCTAAGAACCCGACACTGCTTGCCGTTCACGGTAAGGTCGTACATATAGGGCTCTAACAACTTCATGTTCTCGTCGGCTTCATTTATAGATAAAAAGGCCACCTTTTCTTTCTGGCAATGTTTCGCGAAGTGCCCTGTTTCGTGGCAATTGAAACAAGCCGCCGGTTTTTTTCGCCTCAAATTTCCTTTTGCTTGCCTCTGCCGACGCCCCATGGTTAGATGTCTTGTTTTCCTCACCCTTTTGTGCGAGACTTGTCGGTTGTTTTCTAAACGGCGCCTTATTCGGTAGTGGAAATTTTTCCCTTTTAGGCTCGCTGTTAGCCCCGAGGGCGCGGCGCGTAACGAATTCTTCAGCGAGCTCTGCGGCTTTCGTTACGGTGTTCACGTCCGGTCTATCCTGCACCCAGAACCTCACCTTTTCTGGTAACCTTTTATAGAATTGTTCCAGACCGATACACTCGAGCACCTTGTCATGATTCCCATACGCCTTTGCCTCTTTGAGCCACTCCCCCACGTTGGCCATTAACTTGTAAGCAAACTCCGGGTATGAATCATTGTTCTCTTTTACGGCATTGCGAAATTTTTGTCTGAAACCTTCCGCTGACAACCTGTATTTCTTGAGAGGGCTCGACTTTACCTCACTGTACTCGTCAGCCTCCTCTTTCGTGAGGCGCGCGATTACTTCTGAGGCCTCCCCCGGAAGTAGGGACAACAAGCGTTGAGGCCTTGTATCCTGGCTGAAACCTTGCCTTTCACAAGTTCTCTCAAAGTTGACGAGGAACAGCCCAATGTCCTCCCCTAGCTTGTACGATCTCAGTAGGTCCGTCATTTTGAACCTGACCCGCTCTGCGGTACCGGATGCCTCGCTGCCTCCTGCTCTATTATTATGGCTAATCTCTAGCTCCAGGCGCTTCATTTCAAGCTCGTGCTTTCGCATCTTATCTTCCTCGGCTTCTGCCGCTTTCCTTTCGGCCTCCGCCGCCTTTCCTTCGGCCTCGGCCGCGGCCGCCTTTCTTTCGGCCTCTGCCGCTTGCCTCTCCTGAATCTCCTCGACACATTCTGACAGCTCGTCATCCTCCGCCCCCAATGCGAGAATCGCCTCTATCAGCTCTGGCTTTCTTTGGGAGTCCGACACCTCCAGATTCAACTCCCTTGCAAGTAGCAACAACATGAACTTTCGCAGGGATTTCAGATTTATGGCTGCCTCCAGTACCGCTGTCTCTGTTCCACAAAGATTCCTGTCCTGCAACTAATTAACCTTGACGGCAACGATCCAGATACCTGCCTTGCCTCAAGTTTTCCGTTAACTTAGTCTACAAATAAAGCTTCAAAAGCTCTTACACGGAATCCTGCCCTGTCACTGTTAACCTTGACGCCACTGACAGAAAGAGCTTAACCAAGCTATCACACAATTTCTGCCTGACGCAAGTTACCTGTTAACCCAATGACCAAGACAGCCCCTCTCTACCAGCTTTTACTTAACACATAGAGTAAATGCCTGGTAAAATTTAACAGAGAAAGCCGGCACTCACCCAGTTCGCAGTCATGTCTCAGGCGTCGTGCCTCTCAGAAGTGCCGTTCGATTCCCTCTGGAAGTCGATGAGCTCGTGTCATCCTTCTCCTGTCGTCCCGTTGTTGGACTTCGGGCTCACTCCGTCCAGTGGTCGCTTTCAGGGTTATCGGCATCCCACCGCTGCTACCAGTTGTTGGGACTCCGGGTCCAGCCGGTCTCGTTTTCGGTAGCTGGCCCCGTCGCAGGATCCATCGTCCAACAATTCAGCGAGAAAGAAGCGCCCGAACAAACGACAGAGATTTATTTACACGTGGAGAAGTGATCAACTGATCCAAAGAGAGAAGAGAGAGAGATACAAAACGTCTTCGGCATTTTATAGCGCCGCGTTGCCGACACTGGGCGCACTGTCCGCATCGTCAGCCAATACGGTGGCTTCGGCACCTCGGCCACGAGAGAGGGGGAAACACACCTCACAACACATGGAGTGCCACAACCTAAACCGATGTCCATATATGGTCACGGCGCCCTAAAATGTTGCCAAACATAGTCACGAACGCACAGCAGATTCCGGAATTCTCCCGGCGAGAGGAGGAGCCTGAATGGGGAGGTGGGGGTCGACGACACAGTCGGTCAAGAACCGGTTCCCCCGCAACTCCTCTTGCTTGGTTCCCTAGGGCCGGTCGTAACACTACACAGACGAGTTTACAACCGCAAAAACAGCGTTGGTTTTTCCAGCAGGCAAGTTTAGTAGCGTCAGCCTATAGAACCTTGAAGGCTTCGCCGTACGAGATGAAGTATGTACTTGCACTTCTTTTCGATTTAAAGGTTTCCTTTTCCTTCGAAAGAGGAACGTCTGTGATTATGTAATGATTCAATATGTTGAACAGATTGCCATGTTCGCTTTATATTACTTTCCCGCTTAGGTGAATTACAATAGCTCTTTACTGGTAACATAATGCCGGGCTCTGAGATAGAAGACAGTACATATCCAGGATATTGTACATTGAATATAAATTTAAATCTTTTTATTTAAACAAATTGTTTTGTTTTATGCCATTGCCACTCGATTGATTGCCTATTCTACATAATATATTGAGGTGTATACCTTAGTGTCAACCATTTATGCAATGCTTTGTGCGTTTTATTGCAATATTGCTACGCATCACATCATGATGTCAAAAAAAAAAACGATGATACGTCAGTATACTCTGCATCATTGGCTCGTGCCTCTTCACTCTACCGTGGGGTCCGTAAAAGTTGTCCAGTGGAATCGCCGTTCAGTATCTTCCGGTTGCACAGATCTTTATCTCGTAGGAAAAAAAAACAAATCCTGATATACTTCAAGAGTCCTGGCATTCAGTAAACCGAAAGTTTACTCTTAGTAATTTTCTAACTTTTATATGATCGGCCAGGTATAGAAGAGGTGGATTATTGGCCCTAGTGTCATCAAAATGTATCATAATATTGCTGTAACCTTAAAAAAAATTGTCGGGATTGTGAACAGCTAGGAGTAGATTGTTTGGTGCCTTACTCCTATAGGATTACAATGGTCAATGCGTACTTTCCGGATGAAGTAAGATGCGCAGATCACCTAGATTGTATCACTGGAAATTCTTCAAATGCAATTTTATTGGCAAGCAATTTTAACTCGCACCACACTTCTTCGGGGATAAAAACGGTTGACTGAGGCAAACAACTGTAGAATTGGCTGAAGGAGAATAATCTTCGTTGCCATAACTCTGGTAAAATTACTTTTATACGCGGGCGAAGGTCATCCACATAAGACCTCCCTTTTTGCGTAGACATCTTGTATCATTGTGGAAAACGTTTCATAATGAGACTTGTAACGCTCACGTACCGGTTACCTATTAAATTATGCTACCGCGTCTGATTTTTCGTATTCGACATCAGCGGTTCATCAATTGTTATATTGATCAAACTGTTCTAAATTCTGCACTTTTGTCATTAAGAGCGTGCGATGGACAACAAAGTGCTGCTTCAGTTGTGGCGTGTATAAGTGGCCCCGTTGAAACGGCAGAGTTTTCTGTAAGTCTGGCGGCACACTGTCCAAGTCTGCTCAGTGGAATGATGCTTGTACAATTCATTATAGGCGCCGCAAAGCTGCTTGGAAACGTTTACGCCACAACCATATACCCGAAAAATTGGATTGTCTATAGATTCTATGCAACAATAATTAAGCGTACAGTTGCAATAGCTAAAGATAAAGAGTTTATGGAAACCTGATCTGCTCTGTACAGATTTTTAGGTAACAAAAATCGTCACAGGTATCGGCGTATTCGTATTCCATTGTGCTATCTCCTGAAGAGGCGTCTGATTTGTTAGAAGACATCAGCAAAGGATCCGAAGCGTGTTTTTCTTTGACGTGCTTGAGACCTATGGCATTTAAACGTTCAACATTGGATTTTCGGGACGTAACTAAGGCAGAACTGGCAGATGTCATTCTAACAGCAAATCAAGCGGCTCCGACCGGTTTGGATTGAATTAAAATTTCATGATAAAATTAATGTTTAATTCTTATACCGATGAGCTTTTGAATTTGTTAACTGCTCCTTAAAGTACACATGCATTCCGAGTTCATGGAAAATTGCTAAATTGTGTTGCTGCAAAAAAAAAAAAAATCAAAGCCTCGGACATGTCCTAGATAACATTTGGCCAATCTTGCTTACTTCAAACTTAGTTGAAATAATTGGGAAAATGTTCTCCATATCAGGCTCAGTAAATTTATTTTTTGTGAGGGTAAATGTTCGTCCAGGCAAATAAGGTTTAGACAGGGTTGCTCTATATGTTCGGCTCATGATGATTTGGAAAACCGCATTCCACTTTCAAAAGTATCTGGTGAGTTTCATGAGTTAGTCGCGTTATATATTGCAAAAGCCTACGATAGTGTTGTACTCAAATGATGGATTTCTAGATTAGTGAGCTGTGGTGTGCCCAATTACATTATATCTTGGGTTCAAGATTTTTTTTTTCGAGAGACTGTTCTTTTGTTGCCACGAGGCAATTACCTCTGGCTCATATAAGCAAACAATAAAATTGGCGTTCCGCAAGGATGAGTTCTTTCACCAGTTTTATTTCATAATTTATTATCATGAATCCCAACTCATGAAAATATTCACCTTTATGTCAGTGCTGAAGCTATTGCTTTTTTCTCGTAATCTCGAGATATCAATACTTTGTACCAAATTTTAAAGTCTTACTTGAATTAGCTTGGGGGATGGCTTGGCAAACTGTCTTTTTCGCTCAATGTTAGCAAATGTGGTCTACTTGTATTTACTGTATAAGTTCACGTATTTCTATGGCTGCATTGGTGAAATAAACCGATTTCACAAGTAACGGCACTAAAATATATAAACATTGTTAACGGGGACAATTTAAGTTGGCAGCAACAAATAGTCGAACACTCGTAAAGCAAAAAGCGCCATAGAATTTGTTGCGCCGGCTATGTAATAAGAATTCGTGGATGCGTAGGGATACGTTACTTATGATATGCAAACTTTAGATACGCCCCATTCTGGAGTTTGGGTGCGTTCTTTTTTCCGGAGGTGCTGCGTACAAATTAAGACCTCTAATAATGCTTAAAAGGCAGGCTCTGCGGCTGTGTGTCGGGCTACCTAGGTGTGTTGTGAATAACGTGCACGCTTTATTTGGATGCTCGAATCACTCCACCTGATGCAAAATTTCGACAGCTTACCATGCGCTATTTTAAAAAAAGGGCTAGCGAAAAATAAGACTGTCTTAGCCTGAAACCATAGTTTCACACAATAATACCTAGAGAGGAATCTGGCGCTGCGATTGTGTACCCTCATGGGAATTATGGGAACTACAGGCTTCGGATTGGATAGGGTTAGCTAGTGAAATGTCTACAGACCTTTTGCCACAGTTCCAGTTTCGTTCTTCGCGGAGCGCGGGTAGTGGGGTGCGGTAAAACAGGCTGAAGCAGTGCCTTTGTTGCTCGAAGAGGCTGACAACCACTAGATCTCCTGATTCGCTGTGACGTCGGAGCTTCGCGAGTCGCCTTTCACAGTTTAAACAAAAGTCGTCCACTGACCACTGCGCCTATATAGATGTAGCGTCTCATGACAGCGCAGGGTATTGCCTCGCGTTCATGTTTTTCACAAGCGCATCTTGTCTAAACTGGTTTTAAATCGACTGCAAAGCGATGACGAAGCTAAGTAGACACACCGTCACGCTCCGCTGACTTGACTTCACAACATGATGATGATTCGTGCGGTTTAACGTCCCAAAACCACCATATGATTATGAGAGACGCCGTAGTGGAGGGCTCCGGAAATTTCGATCACCTGGGGTTCTTTAACGTGCACCCAAATCTGAGCACACGGGCCTACAACATTTCCGCCTCCATCGGAAATGCAGCCGCCGCAGCCGGGAATCGAACCCGTGACCTGCGGGTCAGCAGCCGAGTACCTTAGCCACTAGACCACCGCGGCGGGGCTTGACTTCACAACAACAAAAAGAGAAGTGCGTTGGGGGCAGACCACTGGAACAGATGCACCTAGCGTCGCGGAAGACGAAACGAGAAGTGTTTCTCACTTAATACTGTACTGTTATTTGCATAAATAGATAATGCGTACTTTTGAGAGAAAAACAAGCATGTTTCTTGTCAACTGTTGTGAAAAATAATTCATTAAATTTTGATGCCAAATTTGGAACGCAATGGCAGAGCGATGCATACCCTGACGGTTAAATTTGTCCGTGTTTCACTTCTGCGCCATGGTCACACAATTTTTTTTGCAATAAACTTTGCTACAAAAGGATGAATGAAGTTTTAATTTATTATAACTTCATATCATTTTGTTTTACACTAAAAAAAGCGTTGTGAATCTCAAGAACGTAATCCATCCGAAGCAGATCCGAAGCCTATACTTCCCATCATTCCCATGCGGGTACAAGCGCCGCTGAAGGAGCCCGCGTAGATACTAGCGCCAGATTTCACTCTAGGTATTTTTGTATGAAACTCTATCGCTCAAACCTTGAGAGCTCTTACAAGCATCAAAAAGAACCTTGCATCCCAAATTGACGTCCGCAGCGACAGGTCAAAGCCGTTTGTTTTTCAAGTTGAGTTTTTTGCGGTGAAAACAATGACGAACACGTGGGAGTTACTGGAAATGACGGATAGAATGGGACTCAAGGGAGCGGAGTTTAGAGCTTGGTATGAGGAGCGGATGGAGCGAAAACGTGAGGAACGGGCTGCAGAGCGAAAGGCGAACAAGGAAAAGCTTGAATGGGAGAAGTGAGCTACGTGCTCGCGCGTCGTTTGGCATAAACGACGATGACGTTGAGGACATCAAGTGTGCGATTCCGAGCGCCTTTGGGAAGTGCGCCTCACGGAAAAGAAGAGGTGACAGAGTGCTCGCGTGGTGCTGCGTAGACGACGACGACGGCACGGCGAAGACGTCGCATTCACGTGTGTGGCACTACGTGAACACAATAAAATATGACCAACGGGCAGCAAACACGGAGATTGCAAGGCCCAGTCGCTAGGCACGACGAAACGTGCACTATTCAAAAGCGCACCATACTCACACGATATTGGGCGCGAGGACATACCGTGGCGCCACCATGCAGAAGCATCCGGGTGACGTAGTAGATGGTTGGATTGCTACCCTCTCGCGCCCAGCGCGCAGCCGCTTTCGCGTCTGCTTTTTAAAGACGATAGTCTTTTCTGAGGACCTTCGACGCAAACATTTCGGCCTGTCTGTCTGTACGTTTGTCTGTTCGTCTGCTCCTAACGGCATCGGGTACTTGAAACGGCCGACCCCATCCGCAGCGCCCACCTATGTTGCTCAAGGTTGAACGTTCATGCTTGTGTAATTGTCAATTAAAAACCAATTATTGCGCATGTCTGGGGCACCATAACGACACTCATATATTCTGCATGCGCATCTTTTACTAGAAAAGGCATATAAGTAATTTTAAGGACCATAGCGCTTATCACGCTGTGCTTACCATGCAACGCTTGCACGGATAGGCTAGAGTTTCCAACGCTTTGCTAAAACGAGATTGTGGTGGCACCTACCCGTCGCCTTGCGTTCTACATCTTATCACCTCTGAGATGGGCTCGCACACCCGTCTCAGACCCACGTGCTTTTTTTCTAAGAAAACTGCCAGATGGCGCTTATGTCTCACGTGTGACGTGACTTGATGCGCTCGTTCTCCTCCGCTGCACGCTCGAGGCACTCTAACGCAGTGCTTCCAGAATACCATTCACCGATTTTCCTGCGCAGAACATCACAGAAATGTCTTGTTCACTCTCTCCACAAGCAAGACTATTGTATTTCGACGACATCTGCAGATTAATATGCAGATACGGGGCCAATTTTTTATTCGTATTGTTGTACTTCACTCAACAAAATCATAAAAAATTGCTACAACTTCTTCGCTGATGGCACGAAGGTATAAATAACTGTTCCGGAAAGTATTACGCTTCCCATAATGCCTGACTGCCGGCGTCACCTGCTATGGCCACATATATAGGAAAACTATGAAGACCGAGTGCGCTGCTTTATTAAAAGGTAACGACTCAGTGATTTGATTGATATGTTGGGTTTAACGTCCCAAAACCACCATATGATTATGAGAGACGCCGTAGTGGAGGGCTCCGGAAATTTCGACCAGCTGGGGTTCTTTAACGTGCACCCAAATCTGAGCACACGGGCCTACAACATTTCCGCCTCCATCGGAAATGCCGCCGCCGCAGCCGGGATTCGAACCCGTGACCTGCGGGTCAGCGGCCGAGTACCTTAGCCACTAGACCACCGCGGCGGGGCAACGACTCAGTGGGTGTCGAATCGAAGCATAAATTGGGTATTAACACGTGCTTGTGGCACATAGACTTATTTTTGCTGAAAGAAATGCGCGCCACCACGCTACTTACTAATTGTAGGTTTGCACTGACGGGCCACGGTTGACGCGACAAGCATGCGCGAATTCGTATTTTTGTCTAGCACACATAGCCTCACGAAGCTCAGCCTAAGCGGATTCCCCGTGGGAAGCAGCACATCACTCTTACAGCCACATGCAGCCGCAACCTTTCTGACTGCAGCAAACGCGGGAGTCACACGCGCGTGCCTCACTGTTGTAACTACATGGAATTTCACGCGAGGAACAGTTTCTCTGCGGCACGATCCTAAAACTTGTTGCGAAAATTTTGTGCGGTTGTGACACGATGCACAATCGATCGCCATCGAGCCACACATGGGTGAGAATTATGAAGGATTGCCTCAGTTTTACAGTTTCTACGAAGAGGTAAATCGTGATTTTAATTAAGAATGCGATCCCGACCGGGCTCGATTACCATAGCCAATGCACTGCGCGCCAGCCGTATCATTTTGCGCCCTCGAAGGCGAATGCGGCGAGGTACGTGTTGCGTGCCGTGGTCTAAACGGCGATTTTATGTTTCAGTAAAAATGCCAGCGTCTAAGTTTTTTACAGCTTCACTCATAACCTGTGTGACATTTCACGGCAACTGTCAGAAGATGAATCAGTTTTCGTAGGTGACCGCGTTTCCGCCTGTAGATCAAAACAACATTGAGATGAAGTGACAGTGGCTATGGGACAATTCTGCAGACATAGAAGCAAGGAACCATGTTAGCTGAAGTCGTGGATGGCAGGGGCGTAGGCTGAAACTTTCGGAGGGGGCACCACCTTGATTAAGATTGGCGGCCAGGCACGCAGATGTGGTAGACTGTTATTTTGAGCGCTATATGCCATAAAGAAACATGGGGGGGGGGGGAAGCATGGGCTTGGTGTGCTAACCCGTGGCTACATCACTGGCGGGCGGAAACCCGTGTGGTCTGGTACACACATGGGGACAGACACCCGGGTAGGAGAGTGGGGGGTGGCGCAAACTGTGGTAAAAGTTACCTTAGCGAGAGAAGTAGCTTTAGCAGACAAGAGCTGCACATGCATCATGTGAGAAAGAAGGTTTCGTCGAATGCACTGGCTGAACACGCAAAAGCAACTGGCCATGAAATAGACCAGAATAGGGTTGAATTAACAAAAATTAGGGGAAAAACTAGACTTCCGAACTGTATCTGGACTCTTTGACAATTTAGACGATGGCACAATTTCTTACATGCAATCACGGCAACTTCCACTTGTACGCATGTACGTCGTATTTTAAAATATGCCTAATAGGACTGTTTTCACATTTATTTTTCACTGTGAACGAGGCTCCTGTGCGGTAACTGAAACGTTCTGTTTTTATGTGAACAATCGGGGTCGGTGCTCATTTTAGCCGCAGAGGCTTGAATTATTAACCAAAACATGGAAAAAGAGAGGTGACAGTGATACTGCTAGAGGCCGTGACAGTGACTTTTACTGCAACGTTCCGGATTGTGTAGTCTGCAGAAGTCCGCAGACATGAAGTGAATGGAAACCAACGCTGTTCAGAAGTGAAAGCACCGCGTAGTCGCAGTTAAAAAACAACGCATCCAACCCCCAGCTTTCCTTTGCCAGAGCGAGGCGAAATCACGTGATCCTACAATGCACGTCACCGCAATTGCAGCACCCGCTCCTCCAGTGGTGGGCCTCGTGCCCAATACTCCACGCTTACTTCGTACTGTATAGGGTAGTGAACTTGTTAGGTTTGTGTACACACCAGGCCACATCAATCTCAGTGTTTGCTGCCACATTGAAAAGTGCGTCGCGCCATTTGTTGCAAACGCGATGAAGCTAACACCTTGCACTGCCACGCGAGCAGACGCTCCGCAAATCAAACGCGAAACTTCACAACCTGAGTCGGGCTGTAATGTTGTTTCTCGTCTCTTTTCTACTGGAATTTTGTGCTGATTTCGTGTGAAACGTCGAGGAGACTTTGCTCGACAGTCCGGGATTTCTGCAGCACGTGCAATGAAGACTGTGGAATCAACTTCATCGCGCTATCGCGATTGAAAGAAACGCGAACAGCGGAAAGCGTTGCTTTTGACTCAGTCGAACTGCTGCGTGCCTTGACTGTGACAAGGCAAAATTTGTGCTGCAAGCCGGCGTCAACGTAGCCATAGAAACTTGCTCAAGCTTGCCCTCATGCACCGCCTTTGTTCATCATTTTCCAGCCATGCCGGGCACTCGGAACACACCCGCGGTGCTAAAGTGCTAGCCAGAACAAGATATTAAAATGCTGCGGTGACGCTGGCCGAAAGCACAGATTCACCTAGTGACAGTCAAGGCATGTCGAAGTTTCACTGAGTCGAAAGCCATGCTTTCGGCGCCGTTCACGTCTCTGTTGCATCGTGATAGAACGCCGTTACAATTGTACTAAACGTGCGTGGTGCGTGTATGCACGCGCGAGTCATAATATATCCTATTATTTGCATGCGGTCTTGTGAAAGAGTACGGCAATTATTTGGTGCCACATATTACAGACATTCTACACGCAAATCGCTGCTTTAAAGTGGAACAACTGGCGTCGAGTTTGAGTCTGTACACGCAATAAGTACTTACTCGTTCACTTTCACTGGGGCTCGTAATTTTTCCTGTCGATTGTGATTATATCCACTATAGTGGCGGAGCTCGGAGTTTTCCATTGACGATGGAAACCTGATCGGAAAAGTTCATACTCTTGCGCTGGTTGTTTTCGCATCTGAAGACGGCGCAGTGGCGCCTACACGACTTCATTGTAAGCGTGGTAGTTGGGGTCGCGCTTTAATATACGCAGTAAGTCTACTTGCTCGTTCATATTTATTAAGCTCATAGTCTTTTCTATTCACGGTATCTATCTATTGGCGACGAAGCTCGACACATTTTGTTGTGGATGGAAATCAGCGAAAGATGAAAACACTGCACCGGCACGATTCCAACCATTTATCGTTGTAGCCAGTCAGTTGGATACAGCCCGCAGTGCTATTCTGTCCGCGCTACATAAATTTGTTCAGGCAACCGGAAAGATGCGTTGCTTGTGGTACCGCCAGATGAATACAGTTTTTTTCCTCCTTCTTTCTTATATCTCTCATCTCCGGCTTTTCAAATCCTTTTGCCCTTTTTCACTTTTCTTGCTTCATGTACGTCACGTTTCGTTCTTCTCAGATTTTTCTCTCTCATCTTTTTAAGAAACATTGTATTGCCATTTTCTTTATGAAGTACAGCGTGAAAATCCCCCTTGTGGGTATGAGCCAAGATCTTTTAGGCGACAAAACAAAACTACTACTCTGTTATACCTCCATCATTCCAAATCTGAACAGTAAATTTTAAAACCACTCGATTCTTGGCCAATCCACCACAGTGGGTATGCGCCACTAACAATAGAAGAACGACAACAACTACTACGCCTACTGAAACCGGTGACCGCTGCTCCTTCCGCCGCTTCTGATTAAGATACGTCTGAACCTCGTCGAAGTGGCGCAGCGTATCCAGAACTCTCGCATACCTTGTAACTTCGACACGGTTGACACGGACGCGGTTGGACACCACGGGTGCTATAACATCAGCGGGGACCCTGTGATGGAGAGTGAAGGGGTTGACTTACCACTCAGCGATCCCGAATCCCCTGGCTCGCAGACAACTGCAGTGGCTGATGACGTGTCTCAGTCTAGGCGCGGTATCCATTGCTGCCGCAGCAGCAGTGGTAGCCAGAGTAACATCGGCAGCAAAATATACCGCAGAAGGAACCCATTCGAGCTGCTACCCGAGCAGCTAACCGGACAACTGTGTTCACCGTCATTGTTCCAAAGGAGAACCCCGGAAGAGTCGCCACTTTCAAGATCGTTCAGCTGGTCCATCGATCAGTTGACCGAATTGTTTCCGGTAAACTTTCATGAAGAACAGCCGAGTTCTGAGCAACCGGAAGAGTCCTACTTCCAGTGCGAGGACGAGGCTCAAGAAGCAATCGACAGGTTCTTTTCATCTAAGGAAATCGTCCCATCGCCATGCGAGTCTCCATCAAAGGTAAAAAGCTCTACGCTAGGCGCTGAAGGCTTTGGTGTGAACAAAGGCGGACAACCGGAACGAGAGCTCGAAACAGCTACAGTATGTTGTAAAACAACATTTACAGTTCCACCACAAGTAGACCTCACCAGCATTCTAGGAGATTACTTCACATTTGACGTGGCTCGAAAAAGGGAAGCAGTGCGTGAAGGAACCTCTGGCCGCGGGTCCGTGAGACGCATGCTGTTCTCTAGCGTCACCGAAGAAAAACCAATCAGTGAGAAGCATGGCGGCCAACAGTTGAACCCTATGGCGGATGAAAGTGATGGAAGGGCCCTATGCCATGAGCCATGTCCACATGGCCCTGCATTCTCTAGCGTCACCGAAGAAAAACCAATCAGTGAGAAGCACGGCGGCCAACAGTTGAACCCTATGGCGGATGAAAGTGATGGAAGGGCCCTATGCCATGAGCCATGTCCACATGGCCCTGCATTCTCTAGCGTCACCGAAGAAAAACCAATCAGTGAGAAGCACGGCGGCCAACAGTTGAACCCTATGGCGGATGAAAGTGATGGAAGGGCCCTATGCCATGAGCCATGTCCACACGGCCCTGCATTCTCTAGCGTCACCGAAGAAAAACCAATCAGTGAGAAGCATGGCGGCCAACAGTTGAACCCTATGGCGGATGAAAGTGATGGAAGGGCCCTATGCCATGAGCCATGTCCACATGGCCCTGCATTCTCTAGCGTCACCGAAGAAAAACCAATCAGTGAGAAGCATGGCGGCCAACAGTTGAACCCGATGGCGCATGAAAGTGATGGAAGGGCCCTATGCCATGAGCCATGTCCACATGGCCCTACATTCTCTAGCGTCACCGAAGAAAAACCAATCAGTGAGAAGCATGGCGGCCAACAGTTGAACCCTATGGCGGATGAAAGTGATGGAAGGGCCCTATGCCATGAGCCATGTCCACATGGCCCTGCATTCTCTAGCGTCACCGAAGAAAAACCAATCAGTGAGAAGCACGGCGGCCAACAGTTGAACCTTATGGCGGATGAAAGTGATGGAAGGGCCCTATGCCATGAGCCATGTCCACATGGCCCTGCATTCTCTAGCGTCACCGAAGAAAAACCAATCAGTGAGAAGCACGGCGGCCAACAGTTGAACCCTATGGCGGATGAAAGTGATGGAAGGGCCCTATGCCATGAGCCATGTCCACATGGCCCTGCATTCTCTAGCGTCACCGAAGAAAAACCAATCAGTGAGAAGCATGGCGGCCAACAGTTGAACCCTATGGCGCATGAAAGTGATGGAAGGGCCCTCTGCCATGAGCCATGTCCACATGGTCCTGCATTCAAGCCCTATAAGTGACTGCGGCTTCGAGCGCATTCTTCGAAGTTATCGATTCAGCAGGTGAAATGGCTCAGCCTTCACCTTTCCGCTTAGCCGGGACCAGATCGCTGCTTGCAGCGACAGCGACAGCAAACAAGTTGCGCCCAAGGCTTCCGGAGTTGAACGGGGGTTCTTAATAAATGAGAAGAAAGCCTTTCTTTGTGTACTGTAGACACCTTCAAGTATCTATACTGAAAGATAGAGTATTTATTTACAATGGTCAAATGCTTTCCACCAAACGAGTGGCACAAACCCGCCCGAGGGTATGTGCCACAGGTGATTGACAGTTTATAACTACCCAGGAGTAGCGAGAACAGACATGGGTTATTTTAAAGGCTGAGACCAGCAGTTTTGACCCGACGAATGCAAAGAACAAAGGTCAGGGTGCCAGCAGGAGTCGAACTGAAAAATTCTGCACGGCTCCCAGGTGCCGGAACTACTTTTTAAATAGACCCTATAATGTTCGTGAAACGTCAATTCTGGTTGGAGTGCTGGCTATCCAATTTTATAAGCATTACATATGTACTTCTGTGATACAGCCGTCACGTCGGGTTAACGTCAATCGTAGTTAGGCGCCATCCGCTCAAGTATTTATGTAGCAGTGTCCAGGGCTACAATTCTACTAGCCCCGCCAGCTCCGCCACTAAACCACCACGGCAGGGCTACCAGCCCCACCGTGGTGGTCTAGTAGCTAAGGTACTCGGCTGCTGTCCCGCAGGTCGTGGGATTGAATACTGGTTGCGGCGGCTGCATTTTCGATGGAGGCGAAATTGCTGTAGGCCTGTGTGCCCAGATTTGGGTGCACGTTAAAGAACCCCAGGTGGCCGAAATATCCGGAGCCATCCACTACATATGGCGGCTTTGAGATATTAACCACATAAAGGTTTTGGAATGTTAAACCCCACATATCAATCATTCATCTTCGCGAGCACCAGCGCTTCATGTCGCCTGCCGTTTCTGGTATTGCTAACATTCTTCTTGCTGTTGGCATCGCTACGCAACTGCAACTGACTGGTTACGTAAGACATATGCGGCTGTTTAACGTATGCGTGTGCATGCACTTATACGTATCTTTAGTGCCACTTAGAGACGTTTGCTCAATAAAAAATTGCAACACTGTCACGTTTCATGCGCATGCTTGTCATAACATGGATTTTCAAGGTGCGTGGAATCTGCGGAACTTTTTTGGAGAGGCGAATGTCAATGACCACGCCTTCGAGAGTCTGTCCGGTGTTGATACAGTTCTTGACGTCAAGGAGTTGGAGGACCTCGCTCCGCCTGGCATCTCAGCACTCAGCCTCTGCTCAAGTGTACCGAGGCAGTGCGAGTCTATATAAAAGCGCTTTAGCTTTGTGAAAAAATAATTTTTGCTGAGGATATTACCAACAGGTGCGTCGACTAGCGGTTGTGTACAGTGATGTGCCTCCCAAATTGGCGCATATTTGCTCCGCGAATTTCTTTAAAATTCCCGTCAGCTCTTTGTCATGATGGCACGTGTGGAACACTTCTTGCCAGATGGCACCACGCAGTGGTTAACGTGCTAGGTGTAATTATCTGGCGAGAAGAAAGTGTTCCACACTTGTCATTATTCTTACGAACCGTGCTAATACTCCCACGTTTCATGCTCATGCATACACGATAATGTGAATGAGAGGTGGCCGCCGCCAAAGCTAAATTGGTAAAAACTTCGGGCGCGCAATCCGAAGATTGGAGGTTCTTCTCTCTCTGCCCGCGGCAAGTTGACATTTCTTTGACATTACATCTTTCGCATATACCTCAGTTACTACAAGACACTTACAACCCGAATGGGAGTGTATGTATTGACCCGGTCGGGAAGGCCAACCAGGTCGAATCAGATGCTAAAATTGTCGTTGACAGATGTAACAATATCAACGGGGGAAGGTCGATGACTAAGTTGAGGGAAACTCTGTGAGCCCAACGGAACAGTTGGCGCAAGCAGGGAATTCTCTGGTAACACAAGTCTTGCAGGGTGGTAATCGATACGTTGATACTCCTTCACTACCTTCACCAGCAGAGGTTACTGAGGTTTCATTGGAACCAGGCCGTTCGAAGCCAACTTTAAGCCAGGCACGTCGAACGCAGGCCGGAAAAAATGCCAGGCCTGCGCGGAACGCTCAGCACATTAACAGCCAAAGCTATATATATATATAAGAGTGGCCTTTCAGAGCCTTTTCTAAACACGCTTTGTAAGTTTGGGTACATGCTAGAAGCACGCTTGCTATCCTTCGCCATTCTTCGGAGAAGCGTGGTATCTGCTACACTATTACTAATAATGTTGCGCAATTTTTTATGCAGTGGCTGGCGACGATGAATATTTATGCCTGAAGTGGGTACGAGCCACAGTTAATGGGTGATCAAAAACAAGTTTTCTAATGGGTCGAAGTATTGGATGGTTCACTCGTTACGCAATTCTTATTGTGTGACGTCTGGTTGTTCCTTTGATGTTCTAAAACGCTTTAATACACATAATAACGCAATTCCTTTCCCGACATCAAAGCTGCCTAAGGCCAGTTTAGAAACGTGTTCCGAGCACCGGCGTGGCTCAGTGGTAAAGTGTTGGGCTGTCATGCAGTGGACCTGGGTTTGAAACACAATTTCTTTCATATTTCTTGCAATACTGGTTGGCGGTGGCGGCGGACAACTACAGCGCCGCACGTGACCTGTATTCTGATCTCATAATAGCTTTCGCTCTAAATTTGTGCCTAGTGAACAGGAGCTAGATTGGAGCTCTGACTCCGGTCACCATGACTTGCAACCCTAACAAATGAGATTGGACTAAAGAACAATCAAAAGACTCGCTTCTCCTGAAGCACAAGATTTCTCAGCGAACTCCAAATCAAAAAATAAGAGATACCAGAAAAAATACAACAACAACAAAAAAAGGATTTTTTAAAAATAACATATAAAGAAAGCAGTGAGTGCTGCTGGTATTTCACCAAAATAGACATTTTAAAAGTGTTACGTTCTAATTGCCCTTCTACTTTTTCAGCGGCTACCAATTTCTTTGGTCTTTGCGATCATTATTTCCCAGATGTTATTGTTGCACAAGAATCTTTGCTTGCAGAGGAAGTGTGCTTTAGAATTAAATCTTTCCGATCATTTTGCTTAGACCGACCCTCTAGGGGTGGCGATTTGGCAATATTTATATCCGCTAAAATCACTCATATAGCTAAAATTATATATCAATCACTGACTTCGGAAAAAGAGATTCTAGCTTAGACATTACTATTCCGGATACCTCCCAGTTTTGTTATTTATTGCATATCATGCGTGTGTACAAAATTCTATCGTTCTAATTATTGCGGTTTCGTATAGCCGAAAAGATCTATTTTCATCATATTTTGTGGGACTTTAGAACTGTGTTGAATGGGAAGTGTCCCGTGGGACTGGGCTAATAGGAGTAACCTTATATCTGATAACGTCCGAACTCCTACTTTTATGTGTAATCATTCCTACTTTGTCCTTGACCTGACTTTTTTTCTAGTATTACCTGTCCATACCATCATGGTATTTGACTAGCTCTGGCATAAGTAGCGATCATATGCCTATATTATTTGTAATGGTATGCCCAGTAACTTTCATGATTAGACCAATGGTTACGCATGTAAATTTCAGCACGTAATTACGAGTGGCTTTATCTAACCAAATAGATCTTAGGGAACCAGATGACATCAGATTAAGCGACATCTTGAAAGTCTCGTTGAATAATTACAAATGCACCATACAAAGCTTTAAAAGTGCTTCTACGAATCCTTGACGGAATGGAGACTTTTCGCAAGATAATAGGTTAAGAAAAGCTGTGTGAATGGATGGACGCACGGACGGATAACTACCAATGATCTCGACTACGTTGCCTCCGAGTCATTGTTACACAGAAACTTTTTGGACCTACTGTAAGTTCACCTCTGGGAAATAAATACTTGTGCTCAGCACTGTAGAAGCAATATATATATATATATATATATATATATATATATATATATATATATATATATATATATATATATATATATATATATATATATATATATATATATATATATATATATATATATATATATATATATATATATATATATATACATCCTCAAAACACTAAAGATTTACCACGTCAATATCGAAATTGCCTTTTCAAAAACAATTTGGGCAATCTAGAAACAAGCACTGTGATAGTGACTGATTCTTACGTTAGTGAAGAGAAGGCAGGATTGGGAATTGTATCATTTTCTGTAGATTGTACTTTCTCAATTCGATTACCGGACTTTCCCCCTATTGATCGGCTTAACTGCTGGCAATAGTAATAGCAGTGTGGAAATCACCCCAGTGTCCAGTAGCAGTGGTTGTTTTCACAAACGGCCTCTCGTTGTGTTCTGCCTAAAGCGCACGTAATTTCTTGCGTCCCTTGAAGACTTTCTATTCGCTAATTTCTAGAAACATGCGACTCGTTCGACTAGAGTGGGTACCAGGCGAAAGAGGTTTAGCACTCAATGAATATGCGGATGCACTCTCAATATCGTCCGATGTTGGCCCTATTTTGCTTGTATTGCCTAAGTCGGCGTATATAACAGCAGAATAATGTGAAAAGCCTACCACGGATAATAACGTCGACAAGTCTTCTTTGTTTTTAGAAAACTTTCCACTGTTGAATTTCTTCTGGAAGAACAGGTGATGTTCATCTAGAAAGGAAGAAATATTACTTACAAGGCTGCGTTGTCGAGCCCTTCACTGAACTTTTACCTTCACAGGTCTGGCCCAGTTACCTATGCCTTCGCTGTAATGCGAGTGAAGGTCTGGAGCACTTCTTTTTGACGTGTTGAAGATTTAAATTACAAAGAAAAAAACTTCTACAATAACCCCTACAAAGCTGGACTTGAATTTGTCAATTCCGTTGATTGTTTCATTCGGTGCAACCATATTTGGTTTTAGCCAAAAAGGCGAATGCTAGTAGAGATATTCGATGGAAGGCCATTGATATAAATAAGGAAATGTAATGGTCCGAGCACTGTACCTTGCGGCACACCTAAGATTACAGAGGATTAGCTAGATGGGATACAGTTAGCATGCACAAACTCTTGGCTATTGGTAAGAAAGCTTTGAATATACCATTTAATACATTTGTATTAATATTTAACCTAGAACGTTTTAGCCGTAGTTATGTCAAACTTTGTCGAAAGCTTTCTAAAAGTCTAAGAAAAAGGCGTCAACAGGTATATTAAGGTCAAGGTTGGAACTGATATCGTAATAAAGTAGAGCTAGTTGTGTGCCTCATGAAAATCCTGAGTGAAAGCTATGCCGAATAGAATTAACAAAGTTATTGCTAAGGAACTTGACAATGTTAGGATAGATCACATGCTCTATTAGCTTGGAGAAAACGCTAGAAAGGGAAATGGGGCGATGGCTGCTGCAAAGAGATGAAGCACCTTTTTTTGGGGACTGTAAGAATCTTGCCCACTCTCCAGTCTTCCGGCACCACTCCCGATGATAGTGACTGCTTGAAATATGGCAAAGCATACTATTAATTGATTTCGTGTTTCTGAACATTTTTGTTGATACCGTCGATGCCACATGAAGATGAAAGCTTTAATGAGTCTGTTAGTTTATTAATTTGTTTGATTGATGTACAGTGTTTAACGTCCCAAAAGCACCATATGATTATGCGCCATAGTGGAGGGCCATAGTGCACCCAAATCTGAGCACACAGGCCTACAGCATTCTCGCCTCCATTGAAAATGACTTTGCTAGTTTAGCGATGACGTTTGGGCAGAACGTGATGCCAGGCATCACGCTATGGTTGCAATTAAAGATTGAAGGAAGTTTGTCGACAGGTTCGACGGTAAACACGGAAGACAAAAGGCCGTTGAGTTGTTCAGCAGCCTCACGATGAAAAACTGGATGATTCTGATTGTTGCACACTGCTAACGGTTGGGAGTTGCTGGGGTATTTGTGTTCCAGAAATTTTCTGGGTTGTTGCTTAACATAAGGAAGAGTGTTTGTGAAAAAAATGTTTTTTTTGCTTTGTCAGAAAGTTTTCCGAATTCTTTTTCTGCAGCGTGGTAGCTGTTCAATGCGATTGAGTTATTTGACCGCTTAAGCAACCCACGACTTTATTGAAAGTTCAAAGCTGGCGTTTACTTTCGATAGCAAAAACATCAGTGAAAAAAGTGTTTTGCAACAACTTTTGATCGGCAAACAGACAATGAAACCGCACGGCTTCATTTGTTCTTGTTGCATTCTCATTCGAGCTTATCTCCTTTTCCAGGGTCCCCTGACCCTAATACAGTGCCAGCCGGCCCACTAATGTCTTTCTCATTTATCCATTTGGTGTGTGCGCGGTGATCACAGTCATTTGATTAGCCGCTAAGGAAGGCAGTCGTGCGTGGGCCAGTATTTTTATACCTTGGCCCGAACTGACTGAGTGAGTGAAAAATATTTACTTGGGGAAGTTATTTACGAGGAGGGTGGGGACCGGCTCTTAATTAAGGGGCCGCCCCGTAGAAACACTTAATTAGTGGGCTTCCTCTTATGGAAGCCCATATGTGCCAGCCCGTGCCCGCTTAACCGAGGCCTGCTGGATTATACAGAGGACTTAGCGCCCATTATATAAAGGGCTGATCCTGCAGAGACTGTAGAATATTTAAGTGGTAAGACTAACCAAGTGGGCACACCAAACCACCCTAGAACTCAACAAAAAACTCAAAGGCAAAATACCGTAACACCTCCGAGAATGCCTTGAAATTCAGCAGATTCTCGAAACATGCATCTTCAACATCACCGAGCAAGGTGGCTCGCCAGGGTTAACATGATGCGGAAAAACTATCGCAATGACCCGCAGGCGCGATACCTGGACGCAGCCAAGTATCCGGGACGTAACGCCTTCGCGATTACCATCACATATTACAAAGGCGCGGTACTGGCATCGGCCACTATCCTCGCAAACGTGCGGAAACAGCTGAAGAGGCTGCTATAGCACTCGCCACCCAGACGAGTGAGGATCCCATCTTGGTCTTTAAACCGACTCACAAACAGCGGCACGAAACTACCTGAAAGGCAGGGGTCTCCTCGGGGGCGATTAGGCTACTAACACGCACGGACAATCCTCCCCACTACACATGCATCGTGTGGATTCCGGGTCCCAAAGGTCTCGAGGGAAATAAGTGGCACACACCGCAGCCCGCAAAGGCGTCAACCGGGTATTCCCGTACGAGATCTGAGGCATCTTCCAGTCAACAACAGAAGCAGAGGCTAGAGAACCCGTACTGCTAGCGTATTGTTGCGGGGTAGCGACTAGTTGTGGACTCGCTCACTGGATTCCATGCCGACTGGTTGTGCCCTCGCGATCTCTGACGACAGCGTAGCTGTGGCCGACTGGGCGACTGGGTTGGTCCTACGCCACCTCCTGCCGCTGGTCCCCTACGACGACGTCAGTGCAGCTATGGCCGACTAGATTAGCCTTACGCCATCTCCGGTCGCCGACAAGAGCTCTCGCTGGAGGTGCCCCGTCCTCGGACTCCTGTGATCGTGTTTCCATCTTTCCTATTTCTCCTATGTCGTCACTCGCTGTTTTAGCACATCTCTCTCTCTCTCTCTCTCTCTCTATATATATATATATATATATATATATATATATATATATATATATATATATATATATATATATATATATATATATATATTGCTACGTATGAGTCGGGCTGTAGTATGTGCTGGGTAGGTAGAAGAGGAAGACGACGTTGTCTGGTGCGGCCTGAGGACTCCATCTTTACCGCGACTGCCGAACTTCATCCTCACCCTGTAAATAAATCCCCCTGTCCTTTAATTCAACCGTAACAGTTTTGTGGTGGAGGCGCTGGGTAATCAACCAAGCAACACGACGCTTCAAGCGCCTGATCTACGACGAAGCCGCCGCCTTGCTGGACTGCCCCCGTTACCACTGGCAGCTGACAAGTCTCACGGCGAAGAAGGAAACCGGATCCCCGCAGCTGCAGACCTTCTACCAGTCCCAGCAGCACCGCTAGTACCAGGTTCGCGTGCGGCTGGTCCCTGGTTGCGTCAGGATCTGATAGTGCCTCGCACATTCGGTGGCGAATCTGGCGAGGACGTGGATGCCTGTCTCACACACTACAAACGGGTGAGCAAATACTACCAGTGGGACGCGGCGACCCAGCTGACCAATGTAGTATTTTTCTTAACGAACACAGCACTCGTGTGGTACAAGAACCACGAAGATGCCCTCACGTCATGGGGTCGCTTCGTTTCCGAAATAAGAGCATATTTCGGAGATTCCATAGCTAAGAGAAAGCAGGCAGAACAAACGTTACTGCAGAGAGCTCAGATCCCAGGAGAGACGTGCACGACCTATGTCGAGGCAATCTTGAAGCTCTGAAAGATTGTCAACCCTTCTATGTCAGAGGAAGACAAAGTTGGCCACCTGCTGAAGGGCATTCCCGAGGACGTGTATCAGTTCCTCATCAGCAAAGACGGCCTTGCTACGGTAACCGACGTCATAAGCCACTGTCGCACATTCGAGACCCTGAAGATGCGACGTATCACCCCCAAGTTCAGTCGCCTACCGAATGTAACCACCGTGGCAAGTGTTGACAAATACACGCCGCTTGATCTCGCGTCGACAATACGCCAGATCGTTCGAGAAGAGCTCACTCGACGCGCTTGCCCGACGCCGTACGAAGCTACACCCGCACCGCCTCCCTCTCGCCCTTCCGTGTCATTTGCCGCAGCAGGAAACGATGAGTGCAACTACAGGCCACCCTCATCACCGAGGTCACAGCGCAATAACTACCCGCTGCCGAGGTACGAAGACCGCTTCAGTTACCCCCATCAGCCAGCCAACACCTACTACGACCCGAACGAATATTGCCACCTGATATGCTTAGGTGAGATCCGGGAGTGGAAGAAGACAAAGACGATCTGTCTGAGCTGCTGCTTCGCTAGTCGACTCAACGAACCCAATAAACCAAGTTTGTCTTAAGAAACGTGACAAGACTGGTGGAGTTGCTGGGTACAACGTCTCACCATCCACCCGATGCCCAAGACCCCATCCAGCAGCCGGAACACAAGCCCTGCACCCGTGGACACTCCTGTTCACAGAGTAAGCCGCCGCCAACGAGGCCTACCACCTGAGACACCAACCACTGACGCAGCGACTATGACTTCGACACAAGATCCCGTACGAGCTCCGACACCTTCCACGCCGATCTACTGCACCGTCCAGAACCCGCTCATGCCTAGCCCTTTTCATGGAGAGCAGCATGAAGATGTTGACGACTGGCTGAGTGAGTTCGAACGTGTCGCAGCGATAAATTACTGGGATGATGCCGCGAAGCTCCGGAACGTGTACACTTGCCTGAAGGACGGTGCCAAGACGTGGTTTTTGAACAGGGATGATGTTCTGACATCTTGGCGCGAGTTCCAGCGTCGCCTTCTGGAGACCTACAGGAGTCCCGACCGCCGCGAACGAGCGGAGCGTGCACTACAATCACGCATCCAGATGCCAAACGAGACCGTCTCGATGTACGTTGAGGACATGACACGGCTTTTCAAGCGAGCGGATCCTGCTATGGCAGAGGAAAAAAAGTTGCGCCACCTCATGCGTGGTGTGAAGGAACAACTTTTTGCTGGTTTGGTGCGTAGTCCCCCTAAGAGTGTTGCTGAGTTCCTTACTGAAGCGGCAACAATGGAGCAAGTACTGCACCAACGGTCTGCCCTGTTTGACCGTCAAGTGAATGCTGCCTCAACCCCCGAAATTTTCGCCACCCCTGGGAGCAAGAGCCCCGAATGGATTCGCGAGATCATCCGATCTGTCGTCCGGGAAGAAATGGAAAAGATGTACGGGACAAGACCAATCGATGTTGGTTCTATCACCAGTGTCATCCGTGACGAGGTCCAACAGGTGTTGCACGCCCATCGTTTTCCGCTGATGTCGGTTGATCCGGAAACGGTTCCTGTGTCTACTGTCAGTCGCCGTCGTACGTACGCGGAAGCCTTGCGGTCTGCCACGCCTCGTTCTGGTCAAGGAGTCCCGACCCAGCCAGTGCCGCACGTCCCGATCCAGACAGTGCCGCACGTTCCGCTTCAGACAGTTCCATACGTCCCGATCCAGACAATGATGCCGTCAGTCGCGATTCAGTCGGCGCACGCTGGTTTGGACATCGATGGTCGCCGTGCACCGACGCGCAAGTCTGATATCTGGCGTACGCCGGACAGACGACCCCTCTGCTATCATTGCGGTGAGGCTGGTCACATTTACCGCGAATGCCCATACCGGCAACTTGGCCTGCGTGGATTTTCCGTCAATTCACCTCGTCCCCAAATTGGTCAAAGGCCGAGGGACATCGAAGAATATCTCGCGCAACAGCGTGCACCATTTACACGACGTCAATCACGGTCACCATCTCCGAGGAGACCCGCAGCCACTGGGTCACGTTTCGATGTGACGGCACGGGAACGCTCTCCAAGCCCCCGTCGGGAAAACTGAAGGCAGCGGCCTTCGGGGGCAAGGTCGCTGGGACTCAAAGTGCGGAAGACCTCCCATCGACGCTTGCACGCAACACGGAAGGCATTCAACCAGAGAATAATCGCAGTACCGAAGGAACGCCGAAATCCACATCTGAACCCAGTGACCGCGTCTCACTTGACATACCTGTGCTGATTGACGGTTTTCAGGTCAATGCATTGATAGACACTGGTGCAGACTATTCGATTATCAGCGGGAGGCTAGCAAAAGATCTCAGGAAAGTGATTACGCCGTGGAATGAAACGCGAATTCGAACTGCTGGAGGACACGTTGTAACACCACTGGGTCGCTGTACGGCAAGAGTTAAAATTCGTGCGTCAACGTTTGTCCTCAGCTGCCTCGTTCTGCGCGACTGTTCACGTCAGCTGATTATCGGCATGGACTTCCTTCGGGAATACGGTGCCATCATAAATCTCCGTGAACGCATCGTGACCTTCTCGACTCAAGGCGCAACAGATCGAGACGCTGATAACTGCCGTAGACCTGCGCTGCGTGTTGCTGATGACAGTGTGACGCTGCCGCCCCGAGCGACTGTTCCCATCGAAGTCATTTGTGAAGACCTCCGAGACGGTGACGTGGTGGCTGAAAGCAACCTATCACTTCTGCTACTCCAAGGTGTATGTGCTGCCCGAAGTGTTGTGCGTGTCCGTAACGGACAGTCACAAATACTAGTTACGAACTTCAACTACGAGCACCGGCATCTTTTCCGCGGAACCACCGTAGCCTATGGAGACCCTGTTGCCGACGTCACGGAGTGCTTCGCGTCCGAGGAAACGCATGAGGATGAAGAATTCCTAGACCACATCGACATTAATTCGACGCTGTCAGACAAGAGAAAGGCTGCACTTCATGACCTTTTAAAGGAGTTTCGGTCTTGCTTCGCCTCTTCTTCCAAAGTCCATCAAACACACCTCGCCAAGCATCGAATTATTACCGACGATGACGTCCGCCCCATCCGGCAGCAGCCTTATCGCGTTTCTTCCAAAGAACGTGCGGCTATTCAGACACAAGTGAAAGATATGCTCGATGACGGGATTATTCAACCATCCAGTAGCCCTTGGTCCTCGCCAGTCGTTCTAGTGAAGAAAAAAGACGGAACGCTGCGATTTTGTATTGACTACAGGAAGCTTAATAGCGTCACGAAAAAAGACGTTTACCCGCTTCCACGGGTCGACGACTCTCTCGACAGATTACGACGCGCGAAGTATTTTTCGTCCATCGATCTAAAGAGTGGCTATTGGCAAATTGAAGTGGATGAACGAGACCGAGAAAAAACTGCGTTTGTGACTCCAGACGGACTTTACGAATTCCGTGTTCCTCCCTTCGGCCTCTGTTCTGCCCCAGCCACTTTTCAGAGGATGATGGACACAGTTCTCGCTGGCTTGAAGTGGCAAAGCTGCCTTGTCTACCTCGATGATGTGGTCATCTTTTCCGAGAGCTTCGAAGAACATCTGAAGCGTCTGAGAAAGGTTCTGGACGCCATTCGCACAGCTAAACTCACGCTGAAACCCCAAAAATGCCATTTCGGCTACGAAGAGCTCAAATTTCTGGGGCATGTCATTAGTGCGGATGGAGTGCGACCTGATCCAGACAAAACTGCTGCTGTCGCCGCCTTCCCTGTTCCATCAGATAAAAGAGCAGTACGCCGTTTCCTCGGCTTGTGCGCGTATTATCGCCGATTTATCGCCAACTTCTCGAAGATAGCTGAACCTCTTACGCGACTCACTCGGGATGACGTGCCTTTTACTTGGAGCGCAGAACAAGATGCAGCGTTCACAGAGCTACGGCGGAGAATGCAAACAGCCCCTGTTCTTGCCCATTTTGATGAGGACGCTGCTACAGAAATTCATACAGATGCCAGCAACGTCGGACTTGGCGCTGTCCTTGTACAACGACACGGTGGCGTTGAACATGTAATCGCTTACGCCAGTCGTACTCTTTCTCGAGCCGAGACCAACTATTCTACATCGGAAAAAGAATGCCTCGCAGTCGTGTGGGCGACGACCAAGTTTAGGCCTTACCTCTACGGTCGTCCCTTCAAAGTGGTGACTGACCACCACTCGCTCTGCTGGCTGGCAAATCTCAGAGATCCATCCGGCCGTCTCGCTCGGTGGAGTTTGCGTTTGCAGGAGTTCGATATTACGATTGTGTACAGGTCAGGGCGCAAACATGAAGATGCCGATGCGCTTTCTCGAGCGCCTGTGGGGCACGCTGTCAGGGGCTCCGAGGATGAAGATGCCTTTCTCGGAGCAGTCAGCGATTCCGAATTTATGTCAAAACAGCGGGCAGACGACGAATTACGCCCAGCTATTGATTCCCTGGAAGGCCGGAACTCTCAGGTCCCTCGACACGTTGCTCGTGAACTGTCCTCTTTTTGTCTAAGAAGAGGCATTCTTTACAAGAAAAACGCCCGTGGTAGCGACAAAGCCTTCCTACTCGTTGTTCCTACTGAAATGCGGGACGAGATCCTCCTTGCGTGCCACGACGAGCCCACGTCAGGACATTTGGGCTATTCGCGAACTCTCGCCAGAGTACGCCAACAGTATTACTGGCCGCGACTATCAACAAGTGTACATCGATACGTGAAAGGCTGCCGTGAGTGCCAGCGTCGCAAGACTCCGCCTGTGAGACCCGCAGGCCTGCTCAAGCCGATCGCACCACCACAGACACCGTTTGACCTCGTGGGAATGGACCTTCTGGGACCCTTCCCTTTGTCGTCCTCTGGGAACAAATGGATTATAGTTGCGACAGACTATCTCACTCGGTATGCTGAAACGAAAGCGTTACCCCGTGGCACATCCTCTGAAGTCGCACAGTTCTTCGTGCACCAAATCGTCCTACGGCATGGTGCCCCGTCATGCGTGATTACGGACAGAGGGACGTCATTTACAGCACGAATGATGGAGGACATTTTTAAATTGAGCTGCACAACTCATCGAAAAACGACGGCTTATCACCCGCAATCGAATGGACTGACAGAGAGGCTTAACAAGACCATAGCGGACATGCTGTCAATGTACGTTGACGTACAACACAAAACCTGGGACGAAATTCTTCCGTACATCACGTTTGCATACAATACGGCAACGCAAGAAACAACGCGATTTCCGCCTTTCCGACTCGTTTACGGACGCAACGTGCGAACCATGCTCGATGCTATGCTTCCGTGTGACCAAAGCAATGAAATCGCTCCAGACGCTGAGGAATACACTCAATACGCCGAAGAAGCTCGTCAGCTAGCTCGCATAAACACCGGTCGCCAACAAGATGAAGACGCACGACGTTACAACCTCCGCCATCGAAACGTCACCTACCACCCTGGGGACCGAGTGTGGGTATGGACCCCTGTCCGGCGACCAGGCTTATCCGAAAAACTCCTAAGCCGTTATTTTGGACCGTACAAGGTTCTTAGACGTGTCACCGATCTTACCTACGAGGTATTTCCGGACGGCGCAGCGTCTTCTCGTCGACAGCTTCGGCCCGAAACCGTGCATGTCGTTAGGCTGAAGCCGTACTTCACACAGTAGCCCTTGTGGTTCACGTGTTGCGACAAGCCGTGACATTGTGCTGCTGCTGCTGTTCGTGTTCTCCTGTGTTTTTATGCCTTTTGTTTTTGCGCTTGGCGCAAGCATTGGCGCAATTTCCTCATTTGTACTGGCACTCTCCCTCCTTTGGTTCTCTGTAGCTGCGTGTGTATGCCTTCATTTTTTTTTTCGTTACGAGCATCGAGTCGATGCTTTCAAAGGGGGGACTAATGCCACCTGATATGCTTAGGTGAGATCCGGGAGTGGAAGAAGACAAAGACGATCTGTCTGAGCTGCTGCTTCGCTAGTCGACTCAACGAACCCAATAAACCAAGTTTGTCTTAAGAAACGTGACAATATGTACCCGTACCATCACTACGTCAGCGCAATGCCTTCCAGGAGTACAATGCATACCGCCAAGCCCCTGTGTGCTACCGTTGCGGTATTGCCGGGCATATAGCTCGGTTCTGTCGTCGACAGAGAAAGCCGACATCCCGATATCGTTCCCCATCAGAGTTTCCGCCAGCGGGCACTGGTCACAACAACCGTCATTGGTCCGCCTATTCCAAGAGTACCTCACGGCGGGGAAATAACCGTGGCAGTTCTTCCGCTTCTGACCGTAGTTTGACGCCTCCATCTAGCCGACTGCATCGTTCCCTTTTGCCGGGACGACGCCTGTCATCACCGCCTCCACCGGGAAACTAGCCAGCTTGACAGATGGAGGTGAGGTCGCACAACAGGATTTGCCTCAGATGCCTCCGCTAATTATAATGTCCAAGAACAAGATACGTGTGGAAATAGATGCCTTTTGTACAAGTGCTTTAGTGGACACTGGTGCTACGATATCAGTTATGAGTCTTTCTTTCAAAAGTCGCATTGGCCGCAAAGTTATGCTTTCTTGGGGCGAATCAACAAGGTTTCGTGGTGTTGGTGGGGAAGTACTTCATCCTGTCGGAGTTTGTGCCGTCAATGTCTTATTGGCAGGAAAGGTGTTCCTAACAGAGTTTCTTGTGATCCAACGTTGTACCCACGATGTGATTCTCGGTCTTGCCTTTCTCCAAGGATGTGGCGCTTTCGTCGACTGTAGAAGCGGTGAACTTTCCGTCAGCGGTGACATTGTTCCTGCCCTCATCGATGAGGCGCCGCAGGCCGCGAAGGACGCTCTGATTGTTTCCGATGAGTTGACAGTGCCGCCATGATCAATGAGGTCAGTTGCGGTGTCTGCCAATCTGCCACATCCACACAGAATCTGCCACATCTTTTGACGTCATCGTTGAACCTGCCATCGTTCAATGTGCTAAGAAAGGCATACTCTTCCCTCGTTGTTTGGTATCTGTTGATGAAGGAGCATTCTTTCTGTGGCCAATGAACTGTTCGCTAATGCCAGTTGTGCTCCCTCGAGGAATGAAGCTTGGCGTCTTCGATGATTCCACTGAAGGTTCTGTAGCGGTCGTTAACAACAATGAAAGCGAGAAAGGTACAGTCTCTGGCAAGCGCAGTTGCTCTTACGAGTCGCAGATCCTAGGGATGATTTGTGCCACTTTTCGGTCACACGAGCAGAAGACGTTACGCCATCTGTTGAGGCGACATGATTCTGTGTTTGACTTTTGCCAAGTGGAGAAGCCACTACCTTTACCATGTTCTCGCGCTCACCATAGGATTGACACCAGCACTGCCCATCCGATCCAACAAAAGCATTACCGAGTGTCGTCATCAGAACGAAAAGTTATTGCCGACCAGGTTCAGGAAATGCTGAAGAAGGGTGTTATTGAAGAGTCGTGTAGCCCGTGGGCAGCACCGGTCATCTTGGTTAAAAAGAAAGATGGCGCCTGGCGGTTCTGCGTTGATTACAGAAGACTCCACGCCGTGACCAAAAAAGATGTATATCCGCTGCCTAGGAGTGACCATGTTATTGACTGCTTACACTCGGCTTCGTACTTTTCTTTAATATACCTACAATAAGGATATTGGCAGATACCTATGCACCCTTCAGACAAAGAAAAGAGCGCATACGTGACACCTGATGGACTATACCAATTCAATGTGGTGCTGTTTGGGCTTTGCAACGCCACCACCACTTTGGAAAGGTTTATGGACTCTGTCCTTCGTGGTCTTAAATGGGAGGTGTGCTTATGCTACCTGGATGACGTTGTCATTTTTGGGCGTACCTTCGAAGAGCACAACGTCCGTTTAAGCCTTGTTTTAGACTGTGTCGGAAAGGCTGGCTTGATTTTGAACTCTAAGAAGTGCCGCTTTTGTGAACGACAAGCCTTAGTCCTTAATCATCTAGTTGATAAAGATGGCATTAGGCCGGATCCCCGCAAAATCGAAGCAGTCGGCACATTCAAACCACCCCAGACACTGAAGGAACTTCACAGCTTCTTGTGCCTATGTTTCTACTTTCGCCGCTTTGTGCACCGATTCACGGACGTAGTACACCCACTGACGAGCTTGTTGCAAAAATACCATTCGAATGGAAAATCCCATTTGATTGGACACCTGATTGTGATGCCGCATTTTCTGAACTGAAATTTCCCCTAACATCTGAGCCTATTCTTCATCATTTCGATCCTTCTGCTCCTACAGAAGTGCACAGTGACGCAAGTAGAATTGGCATCGGAAGTGTGCTTGTTCAGCGCCATGATAATGCAGAGCATGTTGTTGCTTATACGGGTCGATCTCTAAGCAAGGCTGAAATGAATTATACGGTGACAGAGCAAGAATGTTTAGCGGCTGTATTCGCCATTCAGAAGTTTTGATGTTACCTCTACGGTCGTCCATTCACGATTGTGACAGACCATCCTTCATTATGTTGGCTTGTTACCCTCCCAGACCCTCCTGGCCGCCTTGCTCGATGGGCTTTACGCCTTCAAGAATTTGACTTCAGCATTTTGTACAGAAGTGGACGACGTCATTCGGACGCTGATTGCCTTTCTCGCCTACCTATGACCACGACGGAGGACAGTGCAGATACCCTTGACATCTGTTTTGCTGCGGTCTCTCACACGTTTCCTGACGCCAATATCTTCAAACGAAAACAATTGAAGGATTTATCTTTAGACCCATTGTACGTTGATGCTCGGAATCTCAAAGGCAGTGGTCGCTTTCGCATTCGTGATGGACTGTTGTGCAAAACGAATTATTCAGCAACCGGCGCACGTTATTTACTGGTTGTACCTCAAAGTTTTCGATGCAACGTTCTCCGTACTATGCGTGATGATCCAACGTCAGGACACCTTGGGTTCATTAGCACCCTGCATTGAGTGCAGCAGCGTTTTTACTGGCCCAGAATGCGAGATTTTACGAAACAATACGTCTCGAGCTGCGAGAATCGCCAGCGCCACAAACGACCTACCAGTGCACCGCACGGCCTTCATTTCGTAGAACCGCCTACTACTACTACGCCTTTCGAGCAAGTGGGAATCGACCTATTGGGCCCGTTTCCGCGATCTTCGAACAACAATCGCTGGATAATAGTGTGCGTCGACAACCTTACCAGATACGCCGAAACCGCTGCGATACCATCTTCTACAGCTGATGGCGTTGCTGCCTTTTTGTTACGCTCCGTTGTTCTTCGCCATGGTCCACCTCAAGTTATCATCAGTGACCGTGGTCGCCAATTCATCGTGGACGGTGTGGACGAATTTCTTTGCCTCTGCACTTCACAGTTCAGACATTCGACACCATACCAACCCCAGACGAATGGTCTTGTGGAACTGACCAATCGAACTCTTACTAACATGCTCGCAATGTACGTCGCGTCCAATCACAAAAACTTAGATGAGATCTTACCATTTATTACTTATGCATACAATACAGCGAAGCACGAGACCACGGACTTCACGCCCTTCTATCTGCTTTACGCTCGATCACCACGCAGCTCCCTTGATACAATCCTCCCATTTAAGCTCCATACCGATGAGTCCATGCCGATACGATCAACGCCATGATGCCATTTCATTCCGCAAAGGTGAATTCATGTGGTTGTGGACCCCCCAACGAAAACCTGGTTTATGTCAGAAGTTTTTACCGCAGTACACAAGCCCCTACGTCATTGTAGATCGCTTGACTTACTTGACGTACGTTGTGGCACGCTTGACGACACCTTCTCGTCGGTCAAATCGAACGAACTTGGTGCACGTGGCTCACCTCAAGAAGTGTCATCCCTCCAGTGACATAAACTCGCCCAGCTGACTTCGTCTGTGAACCGGGGATTGCTACAGTATGAGCCGGGCTGTAGTATGTGCCGGGCAGGTAGAAGAGGAAGACGACGTTGTCTGGTGCGGCCTAGGACTTCATCTTTACCGCGACTGCCGAACTTCATCCTCACCCTGTAAATAAATCCACCTATCCTTTAATTCAACCGTAACAATATATATATATATATATATATATATATATATATATATATATATATATATATATATATATATATATATCTTTAATCCTATCTTTTTAATCTCTTCTCTCCCCCATCCCTTGTGAGCTACTGTCGAGGGGTCGTACGCTGATGCAGACACGAGGCTCACTTTTCTCCTATTTTCCTTCTTATAACCACAATGTGTGTGTAGTTGCGGCTATCTCTATGCGGGGTGTTGCGAAGAAGAGGACGACGTGTTTGGTGTTCGAAAATACACAATGGCGATCATCTTGACTGCCGGACTATTTTTCTACTCTAAAGTAGTAAATACATTTGCAACATTTTGGTGGAGGTGTGGGGTACGACGCGAGACAGAACTTCGCAGCTGACGTGTTCTCGATTGCCCGACCATGTCAACAGAAACCAATCTGCCGCTCCTGTTTCAGCCGTGACTCCGGAGCAGCCTGTACAGCCGGTCGAATTGACGCAACCGCGCGACTGTGGCAACTTCTGCGGCACTGACCACGTTGACGCTGACGACTAGACTTCGAAGTTCGAGCAGTTTGCAGCGGTCTACCGGTGGGACCTTACGATTATGCTCACCAACGCTGGTTTCTATCTCTAAAGAACAGCAGGCGCGTAGCTCGAGGCTCATGAAGCTGACATAACCAGCTGGGATGCTTGAAAACAGAAGCTTCGTGATATATTTGGTAAAGCCGTCGGACACCAGTGGGTCGCTTCTAAAGAACTCTCTTGTCGGGCACAAACTATGACCGAATCCCATGTCACCTACATCCTTGACGTTCTGGCCTTTTGCCATCGTGTCGACTCCAACATGACCGAGGAAGACAAAGTAAGTCGTTTGCTCAAAGGCACGCGGATGATGCTTTGAACTTACTTGTGTCTAAAGATTGTTCAACCATTAATGACATTATCAAAGAGTACCGCCAATTTGAAGAGCCGCCGAGTCGCCAAGAATTTGTTGCGACTTCCGAACACGGCTTCCACTTTATCATGCGAGGACCTTTAGTCGCCACGCAGTCAACCACCTACCTACCAACGAGAGCATAGTTCGCATCGTGCGTCGAGAAATCGAAGCAGCGTCTCTACCATCTTTACTGACACACCAATTTGATGATCGGCCAACGATCTCGTTGATCCAGCAGGTTGTGAGGGAGGATCTGGCAAACATCGGACTGCAGCCCGTACTTCGTTAGCGGAACCTCGGGCCAGTACCCTAATGGACTCGTAATGGACGACGCGTGCATTTGTATTTCCACGCTCTCCGCTTTCGGCAACATGGAATGTGAGCAACGGCGTGACGCGTCCCTACGAAATCTAATCGACCGCCTGAATACTGGCCCTACAGACTATTCGCTTCGAATGTTCGTCGTCATAGACAGCATCCTATACCGCTGCAATATGCACCCTGTGGGACAAGGACTACTACTCGTAGTACCCACTCATCTGAGCTCGACCGTACTTCAGCAACTACAAGATGTACCAACGGTTGGCTACCTTGGTGTTGCTAAAACGTACGACCGTGTCCGCCGATGCTTTTTCTGGCCCGGCCTTTACCCTTCCGTACAACGTTATGGTGCTTCTTGCGAGTCGTGCCAACGCCACAAAAGACCAGGTGTACAACCCGCCGGGCTCCTTCAACCGATCGACATACCTGCCGAGCCTTTCTATCATGTTGGCATTGACCTGCTGGGCCCTCTTCCTCTTTCTACCAACGGTAACAAATGGGTCTCCATCGCTACAGATTATTCAACCCGTTTTGCCATTACGAGACCTCTTCCAAGCAGCTGCGCTACAGACGTCACTGACATTTTTGATCCAAGACGTCCTCTTACATCACGGCGCTCCTCGTCAACTGGTCACCGACCATGGTCGCTATTTTTTATCTAAGGTAATCGACGACCTACTTCGTTCTTGCGCAACGAAGTACAAGCTTACGACGACCTATCATCCTCAAATGAACGGCCTCACAAAGCGTTTGAATTGTACGCTCACTGACATGCTCGTCATGTACGTGTCGAGTGATCATCGCGACTGGGACATTGCACTAACCTTTGTTACTTTCGCTTATAATAGCTCACGCCACGACGCTGCTGGATATTCTCGCTTTTGCGTTTTGTATGGAAGAGACCCGGCATTGCCATTCGGCACGATTGTACCCAACCCTGCCGACCTATCCACATCATATGCTCGCCGCGCTGTCGGCACAGCCGAGAAGGCCAGTCAGATTGCTCACCGACGCCTTTACAACTCACAGCTCCGCCAGAAACATAGCTATGACAGCCACCGTCGGAACGTCCGCTTTAATCTGGGTGACATCGTTCTTCTGTGGACTCCGTCGCGGCATGTTGGCCTGGCCGAAAAGCTTCTACCCAAGTATTCCGGACCTTACCGTGTGCTACGACAAGTAACTGATGTCACCTACGATATAGCCCATCGAAACCCCTTTCATGCCCTCCACATCTTCCAACATCGTCCACGTCGCTCGCCCGAAGCCGTACCTCTCGTCCAACACTTACTAGCAAGGACCGGGTCGGCGATTTTGCCGCCGGAGGTGGCTGTTGCGGGGTTTCGGCTAGTTGCGGCTATCTCTATGCGAGGTGGTGCGCAGAAGAGGATGACGACGTGTTTGGTGTTCGAAAATACGCAACGGCTGCCATATTGATTGCCGGACTATTTTTCTACTCTGAAGTAGTAAATACACTTGCAACAGTATCATGCATTACAGCAACATTATCGTCTCGAACGTAGGTCATACTCTCCGCCACATTCAAAACTCACAAGAGACGAAGGCACTGATTACAGGCGCCTTCAAAGCAACACGTTCACCCACGGCGTACTATTGCAGGATATGAGGCCGAAATTCCGTAGGTACATCTGCCCTCACTGCAATGTGGCAGACACTCTGGCGCACCTCCTACTGCAGTGCAAAGTAAGCGTCCAAAGGCTACAAGCACTAGCACCAGATGCGGTCCAAGACCTCCTCAGTGAAGCGGGGGAGGCAGCGATCTTCCAGCCGGACCTGGTCGAGCAGCGTCAACTCGTCGCTCGAGCCCGGCGGGCTGTCCAGACCTGAGGGTTCCTGGAATAAGGGACCCTCCCTCCTTCACTCACAAGCTTAACTCAATAAATGTTCTCTCTCTCTCTCTCTCTCTCTCTCTCTCTCTCTCTCTCGTTAATAGGATTGTGACTTGTATCAGGTATATGTTTCACATCGAGTACATTCACATACCGTTATTTGTCGCGAAGCGTAGTTCTCAGCAAAGAGCGCAGTCAGTGACGAGTGAGGGCAAGTTTGTCACCTGGTAAAGATGAGGAACACATGTCTTACAAGTTATCAGGGAACGCTATTCATGTGCCAAACGAAGTCTTATTGCATAAAAATTACACGCCAATTTAAACATCTGATTTGAAAAAAAAAAATACCCTATGAAGTTCTTCCGTGCTTGCAACCCACGAAAAGGATGCACCTACCCTTTATGATGGCGTAGTTGAACTTGGCCGTTGCCTTTCACACACCGTGCGTTAGCTCAGGTCTTGAGTGTGGGCAGCTGTCGCTTTGTACGTGAACGATACGTGACCTGATGAAATTTGATTTGTCAAAAGGGTGGTTGATTGCGACCAGTAGTGTCCGCAGCAATTTATGATGGCAGTGTTGTCTGCGTATATTAGCACCTGTGATAGCCAAGCTTTCTTTTATGGGTCTACTTGCTATCCTCAAAATGCTTCTCAATGGCGTGGTAACAGTTATGGTTCAAACAGGACAGAAGTTAGAGCAACAACGGTACTTGTCAGTTGCAGCTCGGACGAAGGCAAGCCCACTTGACCAAATTCTGGCTCCAGTGTCATTACCTGTTTAACGAGTTTTGTTTCTTTTTTCATTTTCTTATGAGAGTAATACGAGGTTGTAACACGCGTAATGATAATCCTCTAATACCAGTGGTATTACTGCATAGCACGTTCGTCGGTTTGCTAAATCAAGGCTTTCTTGGTCGCGTCACAAGCAGGTTTACATGCGGATTACGCAGTGGACGCAATCTGCGTTTTATGCAGCGTTGGCAACCGCCTCTGGTTCCTTTTCTTTCCACATGAAACTTTAAAATGGTACGTCTTCCGGCGAATAGGAGCAATCCTTCTTTTAGAGTGCGACTGGCAAGAAGTCCCTGAACGGAGAAAGGGCACCGGCTCTATCGAAGCAAGAGACAGCTCCACCTGTCCCTGTTGAACGAGGTGAGCAAACAGCTGCGTGCCATGTCCGGTGATGCATGTATTGACAGTTTCGTATCATATCTCTACATGCGCATGCACGTTTGTGCCGACATAATTGTTGTAGTACACCGCGAATCAAATACAACTTCACCACAGGCAGGAATTGGTAGATTAGTATTTTTCCCATCAACCTCAGCGAATGCAAATAAAGCATTTTGTGCAAGTATAAAGCATTGTTCAATCCAGGAGAAAGAGGCCGAGAAAAAGAACAACAGAATACAAGAGTCACTTCTGACTGCACCGTACTTACACAATTGGTCGACAAATTTCTTTTAAATTTGAAGTCGGAAGTTGTGGCGTTGGCTTACAATCGAAACAAAGTAGTAGCGCCAGTTACAGCTTGTCAAACGAGAAATCGGGAACGCTGGGCCATGGTTGCGAAATTACGTTGGCGTTCCGGCTTTACTTCATATACCATATTTTCTTGCGTATAACTTGTACTCTCAACAAAGATTAGTGGAGAATTTTCTAAGAAAAGGTACTCGCACCTTGCTGTGCGTCAAGCTATTTTTGCATAGCTGCAAAGCACCGCCATAAAATAACTTTGCACACCAGAATTCGCAGTTTTTTTGTCCTGACTGTAAATAACGTGTTACGGGGCTAGTTGTGCTACATTTCTAGTTAATTCCAGAACAACATTTCACGAGAACAGGCCACAGAAGTACCTGATATTACGGATGCTGACTGCTTGAGGAGGTTGACGTACATTCGAGCCGACTCACAATAGTGTGAATACAGTATAATGCGAGAGATATGAAAATGTGTATTATGGGGAGCATGGAACAAATATCAGATTTTTCGGCGGTATCTTCGGCCATAACACAATGTTTTTATCGTACTTCCAAATTTATTTTAGTTTGTTTCCACGACAACTTATCCTTGTTCTTTTCTTTTCCTTTCTTTCTTTCTTTCTTTCTTTCTTTCTTTCTTTCTTTCTTTCTTTCTTTCTTTCTTTCTTTCTTTCTTTCTTTCTTTCTTTCTTTCTTTCTTTCTTTCTTTCTTTCTTTCTTTCTTTCTTTCTTTCTTTCTTTCTTTCTTTCTTTCTTTCTTCTTGAACATAAATCCTCACCTTTTTGTTCAGTTGGCTTGGATTTCCTGGTACAGCAAACAATTCACGCTAAGCAAGCCCTCCCATCATTTCCCGATGATAGTTATTTAAACTCTGTTGTTAGTGATACGTTGTTTTTTTTTTTCCACTTAAGAACCGACAAGTAAACGGAGGGAGGCGTGGGGCGCTTTGGTCGCGTCGTAAAAAAAAGCGACATATGCGCTTTATTGGCCAATAAATGAGTCTCTTCTATACACACAACACAGTCTGGGCGTCACGAGTGAAAGCTTGTCAGCCAACTATTGCTGCCACACAAATTGCTGCCTTGCAAGCGCAGAAAAGCGGAGCGAGGTCGCACAGCCGCAAGGGCTCATGCTTGGACCACCGTCTGCGCCGAGCCCTCGATGTTGAACAGCTCTCGGCAGTTGAACACGGCGACCACGTTGCGCGGACCAGGCCTCGCTGGCACGAACGTCTCCCGGTGCACCCACTCGGCGCGCGGTGCCACATTCCTGCGCAGTGTCGAGAACAGCAAAGACGTTAGGTGTAACTCGAGGCCGTAGCTGATGCCGCGTTGTCGAAGCAAGCAAGACACGCAGCAATACACGCATATCAATATCGGGTGAGCGAGATACATCTTTTTGTCTGCGTACGATTAGGGACTCTCTGTAGATGTCGAGCTCGAAGAACAAAACTATATACGAGTGAAGGTGGCAACCGAAGTACCACCATGCGCTCGCTTACGTACAACAGCACTGGAATACAGTGTTGAAATGTATAGCGCTAGCTCGTGGATGTCCCGAACGAGGAAAAGATGGTTCACACATTCTACGAATGTAGGAAGGAAGCGTACATTTAAGAACTTGTTTTCTTTGTTAAACAACATAATACTGAGATCTAACAGACAATCATGCCAAGGAAATTATAGGGGATGTTATTAGAAGCAGTTGTGAATGTGAAGAAATGAAAGTTGGCGAAAAGCTAACTGGCCTTGGGCAGGGACGGAACCTGTGAACCTCGAATGACGCTTCCGATACTCTACCAACTGAGCTAACATGGCGACTGTATGTCCAGTCTATATGAGGCGCATATGTTGACACGAATGTTTCAGACGTAAAGTGGTGCTAGTAACGTTTTTTAATAGAGCCATGCAATCAAGTGGTAGAATTTCACGTTAGAGGGCAGTACGTCAATCTATCAAACTGTGAATATGTTAATGACACATTTCGATCGTGACAAAGAAAAACTAAAACTTGGTTCTTTATTTTTTCATTTAGGTTACGTTTATTCTTTTCCCAGTTTTATCATTGCTGGCGTTATCAATTACGTTACAACGTCAATAGGGTGCAGGATTAGAGATTATGAGCAGCTGCACTTCGTCCTATAAGCAACGGTTAAAATAAATTTCAAAATGATCTTCCCCGACTCTCCGCTGCCCTGCAAACATGGAAATACTTTGCTCACGTCTACACGCTGCGAGCACATTTTGTTTTCTTCCCTCTTTCCGGTGTTTGCGCAGAAGCTTTAATTTCAGCTTCACTTGCTCTTACTTCGGTAACTAATACATGATTATTGTGTGGCCCACTTATCAAAAAAACAAAAAAAAAGGAAGCTACCACGTACGCCACCCAAGTCCTATCTTTAAATATCGATTTCGTTGGCAATATTGCGCAGCTTCACCGCCTTGGTGGTCTAGGGGCTATTGCTCGACTGCTGACTCACAGGTGGTGGGATCGAATCCCAACCTCGGCGGGGGACATTTTCGATGGAGGTGAAAGTACTCAAGGCCCGTGTATTTAGATTTAGGTGAACGTTAGGACGAAATTACCGGAGCCCTCCACTACAGCGTCTCTTTAATCATATCGTGGTTGTGGGTTGTAAAACCACGTAAATTATAAATTATTGTTAAGGTTGCGCAGATGGGCCACACTGTCACAGAAATGAAAAAAAAAAAAAAAACAAAACGGAACTGCCGAATGTAAGTGATGCCATCGCATGGACGCTTTATGTACGCGCGTGTATGTTACAGGTAGGCGCTGGCTGAGCACGCCGTTCTACTTACGAGAGGTGAACGATGTGCGCGCTTGTCACGCCGGGGCCTTCAACGGACAGGGTGCAGTCTCGGAGAGGCACATTAAGTGGATTTGTGAAGCGCATTATGAGCCTGAATGGATGGCCGACCTTCACTGGCCCTTCGACCTGCAAAAATAGTGCGTGCGAATTATGGCAGTTTGGTATTTCACAACGGAAGGGTGTGTTTCGCTATAAACGGCGTGACTTCTCAAAGATACCTGAAAGGTATGCTCTGATAGACAAAGATCGTGCTCATAAGAAAAAAAAAACATAGCGTTTCGGACGTGCTAGTGTGACAATAGGAAGTTTTTCAATAGGGGCCCCATAAGTTTGTGGTCCTGAAACCCATTGCGTGTGCTCGATTTGGGTAAAGCAGGAGTTGTTTTCGAATAGGGGCGCGGCGCTTTGACACTCCCCCTAATTTAGGTCACTCGATCATTGGCCGAGAGCTGTCACTTAAGTGGGTGCTTTCACTTTTGCCTAACGCAAAGCTTTCGGGGCTCGCGCTAAATTTGATAAATAGCGTCCCCCAAACAAAACTCAAAGTTACAAACCCTGTTTAGGTCTTGCGCGTGCGCACTGGCCTCGACGCTATTTATTTAGGGCGCCAAAACTATTAGGACCTCTATTCGGAAACTCTCTATTGATGTAGCTTTCAGCGCTCGAGCTGATGAGTAGACAGGCGTGACACACACGTGAGCGCCTTTGCGTCCCATTTCTGGTTTCTCATCATTTCGTGCGCCAGATCAGAGCGTAAACAGCCCACTGGGCCGTCTGTTCGAAATAGTTTAGCTTGTGCTTGATTAAAAAATATAATAACGCTTGAGAGAACTATATGGAGGCAATCTGAAAATTATGAAGTTTTTTACTTATAAATATAATTTGCACCCGCATTCCATCTTCGATATATCCTCGCACTTCAGTAAACTGCTGTCGTTGATATAGTAATAGGTGTAAGTGCGTGTTATCGGCTCATCTAAATACCTGAATGTCTAATTTCGGTTTCGTGATGGTGAAGTCGTCCTCCTCAGACCATGTTTGTCTCGTCTCCTTGACGTTTGCGATGACGTAGATTTTCACCATTGCGAAGTCCACCAGTTTGTCGAGGTACTCTTCGGGCTGGACTGTCAGTAACAATACCTCTTCTGGAAAGGAAAGCAATGTTGGTTTGTTAGCATATTCATACAAACGACAAATAAAGGGGGGAGGGCGTAGAGGGGCACTTGTCTGTACTTGTAAAACTGACGACTTAATTTTTTTATATAAAAAGGCGCAAAAGCAAAATATTACAGAACTTTAAAGGCGTTTCGTAGTTGAGAAATGAGAAGAAATACTGAAAGAAAAAAAAAAAACGAAAGCGAAGCGTCGGAGAGAGAGAGGGTCGTAGTCGCTAGAGCTTTTTTGACAAAATCCCTAGACGTTTTGTGGCCCCTTACAAATAACGCTGACGTACTTGCTAGTTCACGTGCGTGAAAGGCAAGTTGCATAGGAGTCTTAAGCAGAGCAACCTACTTTTCCGCAAAGGCTGCCGCATGAGATTTTCGTCGATAAACATGGCAGCTCCGATCAACGTGATGGCTCTTCAAGTTCGACTAGATTGTTGATGCCTAGTACTTTTCGTATGCTACGAGTGGTTATTTGGTAATGCCTTTTACCTCAAGCTTGACACGGATAATTTAACATAATAAATAATGCTTGCAATAATTTGTATTAATACTCGAAATTTTTGTTTAGCACCAAAAAAGCGAAGCCACGGTGTGGTTTGTTTGTAATTTTATTATTTATTCCTCACAGTGGCATCGTGAGCTGAATGCACTATTCTCAATCTCGTCATTCTGTGTGTATATATCAAACCGGTGATTGCAAAACTACTGAAGTCCCTAAGTCTCAGAGACCCCCCTCCCCCCTCCCCCTATTTCTTGGACCACTACTTTACTAGGCGAATGTTCAACGCTATCGACTGCGCTAGCGTCTAAGGTGCGCATGAAGCGTGCAGTGTTTTTCGCACGGAAACACAGTGCGATTGCTTACGTGATGACAGCTCGGCGGGCATATCTCATTTTCAGCTCACCATGTGTTCGAACATGATACGAGGCTTACTTGTGCCCAAAAGGTCCATAGCAAAAGTAACAACCAGACAGAAAGTTAGAAACATTATACTGTTGTCTTGCATCGGCACATCATCTGTTTACCGTCCACCTTTAAATATCTTTAAAGACTACAGTCACGTTTTCTTTTCTCTTCTTTCTTTTTATGTCCATTTAGGGCACATATTCTGGCAAAATGTACAATATCAGTTACGAAAAATTCTGAACTCAAACGCGCTCAAAAACGCAGGTTGTGCATTGCGCAGGTTGTGCATTGTTTCTGCTGTGATCTGTGTCGACATTCGATTTACACGAATATGCGGAACAATCTATACTCAAAGTATTTGTCCTTAAGCTACCCACCTTCTTCATGTCCTTTAGGTGTCGTTATGATGGGGCACAATGTAATCAATTCGCATTGAGTGCCAAGTTATCACAGACTACGTTAAATGAGCTCTAAAGCCAAACGGCAGTGATGTGCCCCTGCTTTATGGAATTCCCACCTTCCTGCGGCTGGAGCACGAACGTGGCCTTGTCTCGTTTGATCTTGCGCGCCAGGATGCCGGTGTAGTAGACCGACGAGGCGCAGAGCACCGCGTTGATGGTGCGCTGCTCGTTGCTTTCGTTGCGCATGCTCACGGTAACGCTGAACGGCTCGCCGATCATGATGCTCTCGATGTCTTGCAGTTTAAGCGCCACGTCCTGCTTCGACTCGCTGGGAAGCTCGAACAACACGTTCAGGCCACCACTGCGTGCGGCGTTCAGAACTGCCATGCGCTCTTCCTCCGTTCCTATGAGCAAATGGTTTAATCGTGACTTGGCGCTGTCCAGGGGTACTCATTAGGCGTAAGTTTAACTTCCATGTAATTAATATACAAGTACCATCAGTGGCGCGCAGCACACAAGAGCACAACGTTACTCGAAGCAGCGCTTATTGCGACGAATATGCTTCTTCTGTATAGACTGAGGTATACAGCACCGTTGAGGGATTCCACCAGTGGAAGTTAAAGCATTAATAGAGATCAGGAGTCTCAAACATGCGGCCCACGGAATTTTCTCTAGCGGCCCGCGGTCCACACATGACAGTCTTCGTTCCATAGTTTAATATCACTTTGAGGCTGTTAGTGGCATTGCTGAATGGTGCTGGTATTTTTTCGCCTACTCGGATTAGTAACGCTTCTGTAAGGGGAGGGGAGTTGTAAGCTTTACACAGGTGGCTTGCTTATGCATTATTTTTTTTGTGAGGCATCCCATGCGGTCACCTGGTGGTGAAACCTACCTGGAACGAAAATGTATATACTTCAGAATCGGCGTCCGTATTTTAAAAGTTGGGTTTATGGGCATCCCATTCAGAAATAACCCTTACAGGCCTGCTTTCAATAGGGAATGTTCGCTGTTATCTTGTTACCCCCACCCCCTCCATCTCACACCTCCTTCCCTGTACCGGCCCTTTGCGGGACAAAATGTCTGGACTGCGTCCGAGAAGCAGATGTGAGCCCTTATATAGATGAGCAGTAGAAACTAGCGGCTTTTACATGACTTATGACTACTTTTACCTTTCGAGCTCCAGCAGTAAAATATCTCCAAAGTTCCATTAGAACACAAGACAACTGTGTTCTTTCAATACGCCACCACTATATCAGTTCCTATGCTTTGCGTGCTTAATCACTTATTATTGCAATAGCAATTATATAGACACTGTCAGCTGGATTCGCCACCGGCGTCGACATCGATGTCATGCACCGTATATGTATACGTATCTATATGCATGAAAACGCAAGAAAGAAAAAATACAGAAAAAACACTCCGGCGAGGGGAACCGAACGTGTGGCACCTCTGGGTCGTGAAAGCGAGGCGGTAACCGCTGAGTCAGCTACTTATAACTACCACTTACCGCTGCTCACGAGCATCTCGAGGGAAAATTGTATTCTCAGCATTACCAGCAAGATGGCGCAATGAACGCGCGTCGCCACATCGCGTGGCGGCGCCCGCTCTAATCTCCTACGCGTACTTAGCCCGGCTTAGAGAAGGGGAGCGACAATCCCTCACGCGCCCTTATCTCGCGACGGCGAGGAAGAGAAGGTCGTACGCCTTGGCTGGCCTCGGGCTTTACCTAGAACGATTCTGCTGTAGTTACTGGATGCACAGAGATCACTGCAATCATTGCACTCTTCGTTTGCGAAAAGCGCGCACTTTTAGGCACAGCAAAGTAACAAATCAGACGCTCACTCGCGTGCATCCGTAACTGTGAGTACGTTTTGTGCGTCATTTGTGAGTGAGAAATGAGTGGCATGTTTCGATCTGCTTTCTATTCTGTGCGTGACCTTCCGATTTGTTGCTATCGCGTTCATCGCTTCGCCTTTCTGGCAAAGCTGTCACATTTTTTCTGTGTAATACTGATAATTGCAAGTTTGATAGATGATTTTATGACTGCTGATCAATGGTTTGAACATACCTTCTTTGCTTTTATAACAGTGCGTGATGTCTTCGGCATCCCCCATGCCATCTCGGATCGTAACGTTGGCTTTTTTTGTCAACACTCCGAGGCCCACACTGCAAATAAAGTTTCGAGTAAGAGCATAGAATGAGAGAAGAATGTGCAATATGACAACCACATAACACCATTTAGAAACAATTCCTCAATCACAGATACCTGAAGTGTCACATACGGACGAGAACAGGAGAGCAAAATGAAAATGACAATGAACTACCACATTCCACGGTGCCAGTCGTAACTGCTGTAGCGCTGCCCCAACATGCTTTTGCAGGCACTTGTTTCTCAAGCTTGTTATGATGAGATGTCATTACGAATACGTTGTATTTATTGCAGCGATTTATTTGGCGGAAAGCTAGTGTGTAAACAGGTTTGATTGTTAATGGTGGCTTATCAGTGTTTCCTTGGTATCGGAGTCATTTTTTAAGAACTACTTGAAAGAAAAAAATACGCATATGTCATATCTGGTGAGACCTATTTTGATATTGTCTGTACAAATTGATAATGTACCACAAAAAAGACACAACCAACACACAGAAACACACCAGTAGCGCTACTAACAACTTATACAGAATTTGTTAGTAACGCTTGTGCTGTGTGCTTATGTGTGCCCATCGTGTCTTTTTTTGTGCTACATTATAAATTTGAGCAAGCACCAACCAGCCGAAAAACAATTCCTTCTGCATTGTCTGTAATAGAGACGCGTACCTGTGTGTTATCGTGATCTTTATATAATAGCGGAACGACCCGGTTGCCAGCCTTCTCGAAACACGCTTACTGCAAACCTTACCGATGACAAAATCTTCTGTTTCTTCTGTTGTATGTGGCCTGCTGAATATGGGTGTCTGAGAGTCCGAAATGTGCTACATCGTTGTAGTTTTCGTTATTATACTGATGTCGCTGAATGGTTTTTGGGAACGTTAGACAAATATCCAGTATTTTTGACGCAGGTGAAAAGAAAAGTCTCAAGGTCTGTGTACTTGGGTTTAGCTGCACGTTAAAGGACTCCAGATGGTCAACATTTCCAGAGCTCTCTGCTACGGTGTCTCTCATGCAATTCTGTCATATTTTCGTTGCGTTAATAATTTTAAATAACTATAATATGTTGATAATTATTTTAATGAAGCAGATCACCGCCGTGGAGTAACGGTTACGGTGCTCGGCTGCTGAGTCGAAAATCGTGGGTTCGATCAAGTACATGCTAAAGAACACCAGATAAATCAAACTTTCAAAACCCACCACTACGGCATCCGTCATTATCATATCGTGGTTTTTGGACGTCAGAACCCAGACATCATCATCATCATCATCATCATCATTATTATTATGTTGGACGGCCAGACGATTCATCAACAGATTGATTGATATGTGGGGTTTAACGTCCCAAAACCACTATATGATTATGAGAGATGCCGTAGTGGAGGACTCCGGAAATTTAGACCACCTGGGGTTCTTTAACGTGCACCCAAATCTGAGTACATGGGCCTACAACATTTCCGCCTCCATCGGAAATGCAGCCGCCGCAGCCGGGATTCGAACCCGCGCCCTGCGGGTCAGCAGCCGAGTACCTTAGCCACTAGACCACTGCGGCGGGGCGATTCATCAACAGATAATGGTGATTTAGCAGCGCTGCTGCCTATGTTGATTCGCCAAGCGATCATTATGTTGGTGTTACAGCTGGGTGTGTGAATCCACGATTATAGCAGCGATAATCAACACCTTCATATGCAAAAGCCACGTTCGACTTTAGCCCAATGCGGCCCCTCAGAAATGTAGGCCTGTGACAGCATTCTGGAATAGTTGTTGTTTTCTCAGGCCCTATTCTTTTCATATCATACATTCGTCATCCGCACCCGCAATAACGGGGGCACAGCTACGATAAAGCTACAATAACGGGGACACAGCTACGAGACAGATCATGTCTTACATACCCTGTCTCACCCTCTTTTTTTTAAAGGTAGTAAGTGAGAGTGAACGGTGAATTCGGTAGGTTGTCCAGGCTAAATAAAAACAAACGGTTGGTGATGGCATATAGACGTAGACGGACACACTGAATTGAATGAAAATTGCCGTGTTTCTTGTATAGAAGCATGAAAATATTTTCTCGCTTGTTAGCCTGACGTGCGAACTTCTCGCACGGAAAATCGAAGTATCAGGAACGTTAAAAAATAAAAAAATTTGGTAACAGAAGTAGAGTACAGATTCAAAAAAATATTTTATCAACTTTCCATTGATTGATGCTTGCCCTGTGTACGCTTATTAGGTTGTCGACTGTCGTTCAAATACTCGAGTTTTGGCGACACCCCAAACCACTAGTTGTTCCGCAATTGTGCTTTTTTTTTGTACGAAATCAGGAAACGCAAGCCTATCGACAACTTCAATTACCCCCCCCCCCCTCCCTTTCCGTCCCCACTGATGGGCAACGACAGCACAATGCAAATAAAATTGTGCAGGCTTACTGGTATGTCAACGTCTTGCTTCGAGACCAACCGAAAGCGCTTTCGGGGTCTTCTTTCCAGTGGATGATGTCGGCGTTGACTTCGGCGAACACGAATGGCGAGTCGTACATGTAGCCTATTTCGCCCTTCTTGACGGCCATCACTGAGCACGGGCCGACTTGGTAGAAGCCTGCGTCAACGAGGAGCTTCGTTGGAATACGGCTGCTTTCGACGTCAGCACTGGTGTTTCAGTATTACACTGTTTACGAGGAAATTTTCAGTTTAATAGGTTACGGAGAAAAAAAAATTGTTACGTGAGACTTTTTTCATGCTATGTGCACCGTACCATCACTGGTTTCTTGTGGCGTAGCGTCAATAGCCTGCCATCCGCCGTAGCCTGATGGAAGGTCCTTTCTTGCCATCCACACTTCGTTCCACACGTGGAAATTCCTGAAGGTAAAAAAATGAAGCTGTCTTCAATCTGTACAGTCGTGACAGCTGTGTGACCCTTCAGCAAAGTACACTGTACGTAGTACTCCGGGTTATTTCTATCCTTTTCTAAACAATCTTGCTTTTAAAAAATCCAAATTGCCCTCAAAAAACTTATGTACTTAGAAATAATAAAGGCGCCTATAGATCTTTCCAATAAAAAGTGTTCCTGCACTCACTAAATTGCTTTACTTAACCACGAGCAAACAATATATCAGTGGGAGTGCACATCTGTGAAATGTGTGCTGTTAAAATGTGCAGACCAGCAGTCGCGGTGTGTTTCCGTTTTAAATCGAGCATTTACGCACCAGATGGAATCCCTGGAGTATTTTTTGAGCTCCTCGCCTTCCTTGTCGAAGTAGCGGTCGACGGTAATGCTCTCGTCCGTATCGTGGGCAGACGCATAACACGTAACTGGACGGCACGGGATACCGAGTGCACGGCACACTGCGAAATTGCCGAAAAGAGAACAATGAGAGGCAATGTTTCCGAAAACAATCACATGAAAGTCTCGAGGCCCATTTTATTCAGTATTATGGCCTTTAGTAAGCTATAGGACTAGCTTCTATCGGGCAGGCATATCTCAGTGGGACCTTAGGCATACGGAAGCATTTGGGGCGTCATTCTGCCACACAAGGACGATCATCATCCGGCTTGCTTGCGATTCCTTTCTCGGAAACCATGCGCTCACTAATAATAGTTGTTGGGTGTTAACGTCCTAAAACCACCATATGGTTATGAGAGACGCCGCAGTAGTGGGATGGTTATGAAAATTTCGACCACCTGGGGTTCTTTAACGTGCACCCAAATCTAAAAATACGTGCCTCAAGCATTTTCGCCTCCATCGAAAATGTGGCCACTGCGCCTTCACGTCAGCAACCGAATGCATTAGACACCACCACAGCGTGTAAACTGTGCGCTCACAAGTTTTGCCTCGAGAGTGCTACGTCAAGCTGACAGTCATGCGCCGTTCAGGATCGGGAGAATCTAGGTGCATGGCGATAACGCAAGAAAAGACACGCGATATGGAAGAAGATTACCGTCGTGCAGCAGAAAGACGCCCCACATACGCTTTTTATATGCGAAGCAGCTTTTTAAGTAGCCTGTGTGACGCTGTCTCTCCGTCCGCACCGTGCTCCCCTGGCCGCAGGTGCTGAGGCGGTGCCAAGTAGTTAACGCCTTCCCTCGCAGTGCACGTGCGTTGACGTCACTCTCTTTCTGGCATGTCGCCGCTAGCCACGTGTCATCTCTCTCGCTTCATCCTCTCTACCACTCGCAACGTTCGAGCGCACATCACATCGAGGGGAAACACTCATTCGGCTCGTTTATCTGCCACAAAATTTACACTAAACCCAGCCCGCCTCCAGTGTCTGCGTTTCAGAGAAACGTTTACTCGAGTAAAGGCTACACACAGTTTCGCTTTAAACCTTTCTTTAAGCACCCGCGTTGATGTTCGTTTCAGCCGGGTCAACGGCGTGCACAACGCTGCTGCTTCGCATCCCATGATGGTTCCCTATGGGTAGATGGTCCATACTTTTTTTCGTTTAGAGTATATGTAGTGAAACTTGATTAATTAGGATATTATTGCGTTTCAAAAATTTTTGATATCGCACTTTGAAGCCCCTTATTTTTAAAAACTCATTTGCTTTGCTTTTATGTCAGAGACCCGTCAGCTCAACCTGCTTACTATTATTGCATTGGCAAAAAGAAAATTAAGGGGAACTTTCGGCACAGTTTCCATAAAGCTTCTCACCAGTGTTGCATACACCAGAGAAGACCCAGCACTGCCCGTAGTTGACGGAGGTGCCACCAGTTTTGACGTACTTCTCGAGGATGGCGCTACTTCCAGTCCACATCCAGGGCGCCGTGCCGTCGTCGTAGTTGCCCGACCAGTTGCCAGTGACTATTCCACCATCGTCTGCACTGTTAACCTGCGTCAGCGTTGAAAGCCCCGCGGCTGTAGTAATGTACTCATCTGGTGCGAATATTCCTCCCCATAAAATTTTATGAGGGTTTATGTGAGCATAAGGAAAATACAGTGCGAACTATTTTATTACCGAATAATTTTGCCGTTTATGCTGAGCGTCATAAGCATTGTCGTCGCCATGGGAGTGATTGCAGTGCGGCAACTCTAAGGCGACTAGAACCAAAAGATGATTTTGACGGCGGCGATAGTGGAAGTGCCTTAGAAGGCACTTCTACTCTCGGTACTGTGGTTTTGTTCGTGTTTCTTTAAGGGAAGCATAACGACGTAATCATGCCAACACGTTGCAACGACGAACCACAAAATTTCAGTTAGCAACAGTTGTCGGCGATGGGCGATCGTAATCTCTTTCGCGCCAGGAAAGCGTGTGGGAGTTGTTTACTTGGTGGCTGTGAACAAACAACTAACACTCAAGCGATGGCGTATTAGCATAAAACTTTCCGGATATCTTGGAAGTTGGAGGGCAGTAAGCGCAGAGGTAGTGTATACTTTGTTTGTTAGCGTTTTGTTTGTGTTAAAAGAGATAAATAGAGGAGCGTGGCCTTTGGCTAATTTATTCATGCTTCCAGGTTTTAACAGCTGCAAACTTAAAAAAAAAAGTGACACTAGCGACAGGCGTCTGACGTGAGTTTGTACGCACTTCTCCAGTGTCTTGAACTGCACATGTTTGGTGTCACACCTGTTAAATAAATATGTTTACAAAGTATACCGATCATTCCAACAACTAGTTTTTTTAGCAGCTTGCTCGACAAGCTTTTTATGCTCACGCCTAGTCCGGCCATCGCTGGCGTGGACACCTGTGTTCCAGTGTACGCTTCTCCGGTCGCCACTCCGGTTGCCTCTCCTGTGATTCCAACAATACTAACTAGATGGCGCACCGCCTCCCGAGGCATCGGTTTTAGATGACCCGCGCGCTCGTCTTCTCGCGACTACGTCCACTTCGTTTTTGTAGCTTCGTAGGCCCGGCAGCGTGTGACAAGTTCTTACTGTGAGTGTTACGCACAGGTACCGATCTCCTCTTATGCCCCCTCACCTGCCTGCTCTCAACCTTGTTGAAAAACGCCTGATAGCTCTACGTCTGCCATTTATGAGCGTTAGGCATTCCACTTACGTACGGCAGCGGCCAGTATAGCAGAGAGGGGCAGAGGTGGGTAACGTGCCGATCGACGTGGCCAACACTGTGCAGTGACGGCCGCGGGACGTGCCTCACAGCACTACTTTCGACGTGCAGATCATGCGCCGGCTCACTAACAAGCCTTCCTACAGAAATAATCTCGCCAAGAAACACCCCGTGCACCTCCGAGCAAGCTCCCCTAACGTCATTCATTTTCTGGATATAGCGGTCATTTTTTTTTCCTGCGAGGCATCATTAGTTGTGAGACGAAGTGAGATGGAGGGCGATAATTGTGAAAAAGAGATACAGTCGAGGTCGACCAGCGCATGAATGTACCGCGTCTATCAGTCCGTTGAGGCGGCGTCTCGGGTTCATTGAAATTGAGCCTCACATTGTGCTCATTCTTCTGTTAAATATGAGATGCCTTATCGATGCGTCCTCCGAATTTCAGCAAACTATGGTCGGGCTTTACCCGACCCGTGTGATTGCCTAATTAGCGAATTTTGTCATTTGTGTGCGTGTTGAAAAAAAGTAAATCCATCGCAATGCGAAACGTGTCATTGTCTGCCTTTTATACATTAAAGAGTCAAGCTAACTTGCGTGAATTGAGGCATAATAGAAAGATACGATAATGAAAATGCTTTCTGCTGAATAAGTATCTGAATGGCAAAAAAAGACGAGGATAACAATAAAAGATGAGCCTGCAATTGAACAATAAGGCACGCACCGCAGGTTGCCACGATCGTGATCGGACAGGCTAAATAAGTGAACATCGATGCCACATCATTTATTAACTCTCTTCCGTTAGCCAAGGTAACGTCAGTAACACATGACTGAAATGAACGAAAGCGTTGTCAAAAGTCTTCACGCAACGTATGACTTGATAGATGTTGTGTGTCTCTTCACACATATGTGAAATGTCATTTCGGCATAATTAGCTAAATTGGCTATAGCAATAATTGTATTGGCACGTTACATTTATGGCGCACGACAGAGCACGCTCACTGGTTCACTCTTTCGCGCCTGTCGATCACACATCCTCTTGTCCATTTTGAATGGAAATGCTGCTTGCTTTGCAGTCAGTACCAAAAGCTTTGGCGTCCACACTGAAAATCATCATCATCAGCCTGACTACGTCCACTGCAGGACAAAAGCCTCTCCCATGTTCCGCCAGTTAACCCAGACTTGTGCTTGCTGTTGCCATTTTATACCCGCAAACTTCTTAATCTCATCTGCCCACCTAACCTTCCGTCTCCTACTAACTCGCTTGCCTTCTCTGGGAATCCAGTTACATTTATTGACCAGCGGTCATCCTGTCTACGCGCTACATGCCCGGCCCATGTCCATTTCCTCTTCTTGATTTGAACTATGATATCCTTAACGCCCGTTTGTTCCCTAATCCACTCTGCTCTCTTCTTGTCTCTTAAGGTTACACCAACCATTTTTCTTTCCATTGCTCACTGCGTCGTCCTCAATTTAAGCTGAACCCTTTTTCTAAGTCTCGAGGTTTCTGATCCGTAGCTAAGTACCGGCAAGGTACAGCTGTTATATACCTTCCTCTTGAGGGATAGTGGCAATCTACCTGTCATAATTTGAGAGTGCTTGCCAAATGTGTTCCACCCCATTCTTATTCTTCTAGTTACTTCAATCTCGTGGTTCGGCTCCGCGGTTATTACCTGCCCTAAGTAGACATAGTCTTTTACAACTTGAAGTGCACTATTACCTATCTCGAAGTGCTGCTCTTTTCCGAGGTTGTTGTATATTACTTTCGTTTCCTGCAGATTAATTTTAAGACCCACTTTTCTGCTCTCCTTGTCTAATTCCGGAATAATGAGTTGCAATTCGTCCCCAGAGTTACTCAGCAATGCAATGTCATCGGCGAAGCGCAGGTTACTAAGGTACTCTTTATTAACTCTTATCCCTAACTGTTGCCATTCTAGGCTTCTGAAAACCTCCTGTAAGCACGCGGTAAATAGCATTGGGGAGATTGTGTCCCCCTGCCTTACACCCTTCTTGATTGGTATTCTGCTGCTTTCTTCATGAAGCACCATGAATTCAAACCAACTAGCCCAAATAGCCATTCTTCTTCAATACTATGGTAGCAGTTGATCCCCCGTAGATTTCTTCCAGGATGTTTATATATACTTCATCTACGCCCTGATTCCACAGTGTCTGCATGACAGCTGATATTTCTACTGAATCAAACGCCTTCTCGTAATCTATGAAGGCTATGTATAGTGGTTGGTTATATTCTGAGCATTTCTCTGTTGCCTGATTATAGTATGAATTTGGTAGATTGTTCAGTAGCCTGTTCGAAATCCTGCTTGTTCCTTTGGTTGATTGAATTCTAATGTTTTCATTACTCTGTTAGCAATAACCTTTGTAAATAGCTGGTATACTACAGAGAGCAAGCTGATCAGCCTGTAATTCTTGAAGTCCTCGTCATCTCCTTTCTTAAGTATTAAGATCATGTTAGCGTTCTTCCAAGACTCTGGTACTCTTCCCGACACGAGACACCTCGTAAACAGGATGGCTAGTTTTTCAAACACAATATGTCCTCCATCTTTCAGCAGATCTGATGTTACCTGATCCTCACCAGCAGCTTTGCCTCTTTGCATGCTCTCCAAAGCTTTTCTGACTTTTCTGTCATTACTGGTGGGGTGTCATCTGGGTTACTGCTAGTTCTTATAGTATTAAAGTCGTGGTTGTCCCGGCTACTGTACAGATCTCTGTAAAACTCCTCTATTTTAACGATCCTATTCATATTGGTAGTTATTTTGCCTTCTTTGTCCCTTAGTGCATACATCCGATTTTTGCCTATCCCATGTTTCCTCTTCACTGCTTTGACGCTTCCTCCGTTTTTCAGAGCGTGTTCAATTCTCTCCATGTTATACCTTCTTACATCGCATACCTTACGCCTATTAATCAACTTTGATGGCTCTGCCAGTTCTATTTCGTCTGTTGTACTTGAGACTTTCATGAAATTATTGACCAATAATTCAAGACCAAGTACGAGCCCTCTCAATTTCGGTGACAACTACCACGGAGAGATTCTAGGACCGATACAACCGCCAAGAAGACAGCAGACGTAGCTGAACAGATGGCTTCGAAAGTAGTCAAAAGTGGTTACAGAAGCAATATATCAAGCTTCAGACCCTATTTTTGTCAGGAGGACAGCCGCGTTGTTGTCACGATGAATATAGTCACGTTTTTGGCAACAAGAAAGTTGTTGAAACTGTTTGATTCAGCTCGAATAAATATATATGTAAGAGTCCCAGTCCTTTGGCCCTTTTTTTGTGTGTGTGTGCCTACTTACCGCAATATACGGCTCTATTAAAAAAAAACATGTGAACTCTTTTAAGAAATCGGTATACTCTCACTTAAAAAAAAGATCGAGCAAATAGGGTGTCTTTTTGTCCCACAACAATATTCCTCATCCGGCATGCCTGCACTTCCGTCCTTGACGACTCGGCGCTGGACACTTTTCTATCAATAAACCTACGTCACGCTGATAATGAGCAAGACGTTCGTGACCTGAAAGTGCCGGACGCGCGGCGAAGGTGCAAGGGAAGGAAATCAAGCTAGATGCCGATTATTGTTGTGGGACAACAAGAAGCCCCTTTCACTCGATCTTTTCTATGAGGGCTGGTGAGATTTGTGGCAATCAAAAGAGTTAACACAACTATTTGAAGAGAGTGATATACACGTCAATTAAGGGCTCACCGAAAATACTTACCTAGAGAACCGTGATCGATAACCAATACTTATAAAACAGTGGTCGATAACGTGCGGAGTCTCTATTCGCTTTTGGACCTCTGTTTACTTTGTTTTTTAAGTATTGATATGCGCCAAATGGAATAGCTAAATGCCCCAATTAGGAAGGTCTTGCGCTTTCGCAGTGTTAAACTTACCATCGCAGAGATGGCGCGGACCACTTTCACTGGGTTGGTCCTGGCGGCGTAAGTAAGCTTTGACTTGTCCAGGACAAGCGAGCACGCGGGCAGGACCATGTCTCCGAACTAGAACAGCCACATAAGAAAAGAAAAAAAAAAGTCAATTATATGCTGCCTCAACTCACCACGCAACTTCGACTCTTTCCAAAACTTGGAACGATCTGATGGCATCGTCGCTTTTAAAATCCGTTTTGTTTCCTAGCGTACTCGCTTAGATTTTTTTATACATAACAGCGCACATAAACTGACACGAAGAAAGCGAGTGTGTCAGGGTAACCTCTTTCTTCTTGCTTTTTTTCATTGCGGAATAATGACGTGAGTGGCAACCTGTGATGTACGGTGCCAGGATTTTCTGTTTACAAGAGGGGGGGGGGGGGGGCTACGGTTAGCTTGTGTGAGCATTTCGGTGCTGTTGAGGCGGCAATATGGTGACAGGCAGAAACACTGACAGTGGGGAGGGTGTGCCCCGCTCACTTCGCCCTCTCTCTGCCATATCACTCTTACCCGCTTCAGACAGCTGTTCTCAACAAATGTCAGTTCGCAACTTTGTTCTTCAATGATCGACTTTAGATTGAGTGCTTCCATATTGCTAGCGAACACGCAAAATAGCACCTGAGAAAGATACACGGAAACCGCTACACTTCAAATGGTTTTAATCGACATGAAACGCAGAATATATTGCGTTCAGTCCATGCCAGTTAAATGCTTTAGCAGTTTTAAGATGCCCTTGTTTCTCGAGAGGTTGTACAGTGCCAATTTTTATGAACGGGAACACGGGAACGTGTGGCGTGTGCACTCCGGCAGCTGCTGGCAGCACGTTCAAGCGGGAGCTAGAGCAACCAAACTCTCTTGTCGCGTCATCTCGCGGCGAGCAGAACAACCATTCGTTGCTAATATGGAACCAACGGCACCATTGCGACCCTCTCCTGCTTCAAGGCAATTACGCCAGAGCTGTTAATCGCCTAGAAGGAGGAGGGGTTGCAAGCTTGTCGCTCTATATCAGCAACGAATGGTTGTTTTGCTCGCCGCGAGAAGACGCGAAGAGAGACTCTGGTTGCTCTCGCTCCCGCTTGAACGCGCTGCCAGCTGCCACCGGAGCACGAAGGCCATGCGTTCCCGTGTTCCCTTTCATGAAATTGACACTGCACATATTTTGTTTTCAGAATTTAAGTTTTGCAAATCTGTATTAGGTGCCAGGACATACCGTGGCGCCACCATGCGGAGGAGTCCCTGTGAAGTACGTGGTTGGACCGCAGCGCCGCCCTCTCGCGCGCAGCCCGCAGCCGCTTTCGTGTCTCCTATTTTTGTTATTTTTCTGTACGCCACTCAACGAAATCAGTTAAACACTGCTGCAGCTTCTTCCCTGACTGTACGAATAGCTAAATAACTGCTCTGGAAAAATTTTACGCTTCTCATAATGCCTGACTACCGACGTCGTCTGCTATGGCCACCTGAATGAAAACCACGAGGGCCGAGCACGCCGCCTCTGTAAAAGGTGGCAACTCATTCCGTGTCGAATTGAAGTATCAAATAGGCAATAACGGCTGCGGCGGCTGCATTTCCCATGGAGGCGGAAATGTTGTAGGCCCGTGTACTCAGATTTGGGTGCACGTTAAAGAACCCTAGGTGGTCGAAATTTCCGGAGCCCTCCACTACGGCGTCTCTCATAATCATATGGTGGTTTTGGGACGTTAAACCCCACATATCAATCAAACAGGTAATAACGGTAAAGAAACTTATCTTTGCTGTAATAAATGTGTCCAACCACGGTACTTAATTCTTTGTACGTTTCCATCTAAAAAGGGGCCGCGGTTGACATGACAAGCATGCGCAAATTACATCTTTGTTTAGCACACATAGCCTTATGAAGCACTGTGCAAGTGGATTCCACGATTTTTGGGAAGAAACACAGCATTATTACAGTCGCATAATGGCGCAACCTTTCTGTTATTACTGCGGGAAAATGTAAGAATCACGCACGCGCGTGCCTTATTCAGAGTTGTAACTTTTCTTTGTGGCACGATCCTTATATTTATTGCGCAAAATTTCTATGGTGGTGACACGTTGAACATTCGATCGCCATCGAGCCACACATGGGTGAAAATTATGAATGATTGGTTCAGTTACAGAGTTCTATAAACAGGTAAATTATGATAAAAAATACGATCAGCCAGCCGTATCATTTTGTGCCCTTGAATGTGCATGTTTCGAGCCCTTGCGTACTGTGATCTTCACGGCAGTTTCATGCTTCAGTAAAATTGCCAATGTCCAGATTTTTTCTTTCTTTTTACAGCTCCATTCATAAGCTGTGTAATATTTCAAGGCAGCTCTTAGGAGACGAATCAGTTTCCAAAGCTAACCACATTTTCGCCTGTAGATCAAGACAACGTTGAAAGGAAGTGACAGTGGCTATGGCCCATTCTGCAGAGGTAATCTATAAGCAAATAATTCAACTTGTGAGCTGAAGTCGCGGATGGCAGGGGCGTTGGCAGAAATTTTTGTCGGATGGGGACATTACTTTGTGCGCAGATACCATGGATTGTTCTTTTTTTTTGGGGGGGGGGGGGAGGGGAGGCACGGACTTAGGGTTCCAGCTTCTGGCTACGCCACAATTGACGGATGGAAACCCGTGTGATCGGGTACACAAACGGGGGACGGCCGACCGAGGAGGAGGATGGTGGTGTCGCAGACTGCCGTGAAGGTTACCTTGACGAGAGAAGTAAGCTTTAGCAAAGACTGGACCGGCACATGTATGAAGTAAAAATGAAGGTTTCGTCGAACGTGCTGGTCAAACACGCCGAAGAAACTGGCCGCGAATTAGACCGAAATAGGGGGAAAATAGCGTAAATAAAGGGAAAAAAATGGACTTGCAGGCTATCTTGACTGTCTGAAAATTCAGACAATGGTGCACATTTTGTTTAGGTAATAATGGCAATTTCCCGCACATGTACGCTACTAAGTCTATTTTAAAATATACATGATCGGATCGTTTGGACAATCATTTTTAGTTGTGATTGAGGCTCCCGTGTGGAAACTGAAACGATCTGCTTTTATGTGAACATTCATGGTCTGTGCTCATTTCAACCCCATGCATGGGCTCGAAATAAGGACCACAACAAAGAAAGAGAGAGGTAACAGTGGCATTGCATACGTAGCCAGCACGCCGCCGCGGTAACTTTTCCTGCGACTTTTCGCATTGTGTAGTCTGCAGAAGCCCGCACCACACGTCAGAGCAATGCAACGCTGTTCAAAAATGAAAACAACGCTAAGTCGCGGCTTAAAACAACGCATCCAACCACCAACTTTCTTTCGTCAGAGCGAGGCGAGATCACGTGATCCAATCCTGCACGTCACAGCGATTGCAGCGCACGCGCCTCCAGTGGCAGGCTTCGGGCCCAATACTATAGCGTCCATTTTTGCTTCTAAAATTCAATTTATACACACACATGCCTACCTGACCAAAAATCCATTGTCGGCCCTCTGGTTGCTTCCACGATCCCATGTAAATCTTGCCAACATCATTGAGTACGTACTCTCGTCGCCAGTCTTCGTTTTCCATATACACTACGTCATCTGAAAGAACGAGTGCAGTTTAGAAAGAAAAAAGAAGAAAGTCGCGTTACTGCATCTGCCCATTTCCCATCGACGCTGGCAACTTTAATTGTCTTCTGGAGGAAGCAAATAACGAGTCCGAGTTCACATTACATAAGCTCCTATATAAAGCCCCGCCGCGGTGGTCTAGTGGCTAAGGTACTCGGCTGCTGACCCGCACAGGTCGCGGGTTCAAATCCCGGCTGCGGCGGCTGCATTTCCGATGGAGGCGGAAATGTCGTAAGCCCGAGTACTCAGATTTGGGTGCACGTTAAAGAACCCCAGGTGTTCGAAGTTTCCGGAGCCCTCCACTACGGCGTCTCTCATAATCATATGGTGGTTTTGGGACGTTAAACCCCACATATCAATCAAGCTCCTATATAAATATACATTTCTACTACGAGATTTCAAGATTTTAATAATAATAATAATAATAATAATAATAATAATAATAATAATAATAATAATAATAATAATAATAATAATAATAATAATAATAATAATAATAATAATAATGATGATGGTGATGATGATGATGATACCTTGGCACCACGGGTTAAATAGCACGTAGATGTCGGACGGATGTCGATACTTGTCCCTGGCCATCGGGTTGGCGCGTGATCGGCTGAGCACGGCCATCCGCCACAGGCCCACGCTCACGTTGGCCGGCACGAACACCTCGATGGACATGATGGCGCGGTCGTGATGCGTCAGGCGCACGTCCCAGCTCTGCGGAGGCCGGCTGAAGTCGCCCTTGGTGTCCGGCACACGCAGGCTCATGAAGGTCCCCTTGCTGATCTCCGGGTTGGGACCTGTAGCCATTCGTCAAGAGCGCATACCGTCAGGAGGCAACCCTCGACAAAACCAACAACACGTGCCAGCGCCAAGTGGGCGTTCAGTATAGCTTCATTGCAACATGGTTAGCTACCATAGATACCACTAAACGACATCACCTCGAACTGCGATCAGATATGACGCCTTGGCTAAACTTTATAGGCACAACGAGATCGACTTGCTTTTAGACGACATCGTCTCAACTCGCTACGGTTGCCCTTCACTTAATCTCGACTTCGTTATGGATGTAAAGGTAAGTTCACTGGAATTCCACACGTTTGGAGTGGGAAATCAAGTACTCAGTGTTGAGTGGTCCTGCATGTTTATGTTAGATCCGGTGTGTCTAGCAAGTGTGAAACCCGATAACGATACAGGGAACGAAATTTGATGCTTCATTATAGTATTTACTCTAGAATGTAACGCGAGTTTTCTTTTCAGATTTTTCCTACTACAAGTCGACACTCACATTACTATCGAATACCGAAACTGTTTTTTTCCCTGGACGCAATGAAAAGCCACCCTTCGCGTGACATTCGAGTATACAAATACGCTATAAATTTTGCTTGGGATGGAATTTTAGCTGGAAACCATGCCATGTCAGGGCTATCTTGCGACTTAGACAAACTGTCTACCACAGTGGTTAGGGTGCTTGGCTGCTGACCCGAAGGTCGAGGGTTCGAGTTCGGCAGGGGCATTTCGGTGGAGGCGAAAAGGTAGAGGCCCCTGTTCTGTGCGAGTGCACGTTAAAGACCACCAGATAATCAAAATTTTCTAAGCCTTCCCCTAGAGCATCCCTGACAATCATGTGGTGGTATTGGGGCGTAAAAAACCCAGATAATATTTATTATTACTATTATTAGGTAAATTTAAATTTAATAAAAATGTTCTGAAGTGACTGCAGCTTGACAGATAGATAGTGGCGGAGCTTTCCAGAACATGTCTACCTTACAAGATGTTGCAGACATCTCTGTCACGAATGAATTGTTTTCCACCTAATTCAGAGTAAGTCGTGGGTAAAAAAAAACAGAAAAACAGAAAATTGTTTGTTATAAAAGAGTGCCCTTAGGCCTCAGCGTAATAAAACATTTGAGGGTCCACGTTATAGTTTGATGACTGCTCTCACAGTATATTGTTGACATAATGGTGATTGAACTTGTACTGCAAGGATATCGCCACTGCGAAAAACACCCTTGAGCATTGCTGGGTGTGGAATATTTTACGATGTCGAGATGCTGAATGTTGACATTTCTAATACAGGATGCCCGCAGTGATTGTCGCGATAACGAGGTGATCGTCTCGGTATTTGTCTAGTGCACTCTATGAAAAAGTCGTGCCGTGGGAAGCGCGACTCGCCGAAATAAAATTTACTTGTATATCATCTTATATCATGCGGCAAATGAGGACTCGCGAAAAGAAGCGATAGATACCGTTTTCTTTATTTCTCATAGTACGTGCATACACCACGAATGATCAACTTTGTTTTTGCTGGATGCGCGTGTCAGGTGTTCTATTTACATATTTAGTCGGTCAACCAGATCGTCTTGTTGGTTGACGAAGAAAGACCTTTTTAAACATTCCTGAGTAAAAATAAAATTGAGGCTAAACGAGCCGAAACCGTAACATGATGATGCAGCTCGCCGAAATAGCGCGGCTCCGGGTTAATTTTGACCGCACAGGCTTCTCAGGTTGTACCTGTGTATCTGTATCTGAGCACAACAATAAACACGCCTGCCTTGTTCAGAATTAAATAACGTGCTTGGGGGCTCTTACCGATGCTGAAGTCGATTTGAACTTCGTCGGTTCCGGGCTGGTATTCACGCTTGAAACGGATGGCCAGAAAGAATGACTGGCCGCGTCGTATTATTAGCGGAGGGTCGCTCAACTCCAGGTTGTCGAACATTTCCGTGTGGTGGTGCTTGGCGTTGTCTTTGGCGTACACCTCCACAGCGTCCACCTTGATGGCATCGCCTGCGCGTAGGTCGTGACCCCCTCGTTTAGCGCTGAGATAACGAATGTGTCTTGTTAAGGGAAAACTCACTCGTTTGCTATCAAAGTTGCTAAGCGGGAGGCGTATTCCTGCTTATGTTGTGTCTTGCTGCATGTCAGAAGTACCCCACAGACATCCGGTCGTGCTATCCTATTTAACCTCGCTCAAACGTAAGAAGCTTGGGACACCTAATTGTGTCGCATGTTCGAATTTGTGTGCCTGTTCTTAACTTACGAGAATCCTCCTTTGCTTCTTTGTCAGCATCAAACCAGAAGGGATATTGCATATGCGAAGTGAAAAATACGAATAGATGTTGTGAGCTAAACATTAAAATATTTATTCCGACAAGTATTACAATTCTTTAAAAAGGACTGACAGTGCTTTTCCGGGCTATTATATACCATTAAACGCATCATATTTTTTTCTTTATCATATGTTCATGGCAATACATTAGATGCTTATGTACATATGTATTTGGGTCGTGCATCGTGCATTACATTGAGTAAGTCTACCAGGCTCTGTTGGGATCTTAATCCAGCTCATTGCGAATCACCGTCTGTTGTGGCGAGACATGAAATCATATTTATTAGTGCGTTAAACGTTATCTCGGCACAAACTGTGAAAGTGAATTCGGATAGCTGTAAATTATTATAGAAACTCCAGTAACATCTGAAAAGTTATTACATCAAACATCGCATATTTCCATACGGTTAACCACCAGATAAACGGTAATTTTCTGGCAGTCCAGGTAAAAAAAAGCTCCTATGTGCAGCTGCGTCCTACGAGGTCCGGGGAGGGATTTATTATCTTGTACATAGTGTAGATAAGTATACAGGGTACTCATGTGCGAGGGCACTGATAACTGCAACAAGCTGATTCTCGCTCCAAAAACCTCTCCTGTTCTTTATCGAAACAAAGCGCTATTGAACGTCAAAAGCACCAATAGATACAGGCGGAACATTGAGCAGACTATATTTTTAAATACTGATTAACATTCGTAAGCATCCGCTAAAACATGTTTTTGCGCTACGCGTGCGAGCATGGAGCACGTCTGAGTGTATCCTCCGACACAGCGGTAATGAACTACTCGTTTCGTTCTCTCCAGAAAAGTGCGAGCGCGCAGTGATATGAAGTGCGAACAAACCAAACGAAGCGTCGCTGTACAACGTGAAGCTGCTGGTATTGTAGTGGCACGAATCTTTTTTGCCACGTGTAACAGGCTTCGGTGCTGCTCGAGACGAGCCATACCATGTACGGCTGGGCTTTATTCAACACACTTTTGCGACGAACAAGGATGACCTCCCGAAGGCGTTCGCCATTCAGACATTCGTAATTACCTCGGTATTTCTTTCGGCGCGCTGCCTCTTCGCGCTGCTTGCGCTCGTACTCCTTGCGCATGCGCTCCAGGACAGCTGCCATGTGGGCCTTGTAGGCATCCGAGTTTGGGTCGTTCAGGTGGCGCCTGCCAAGACCAGACATGGTTGCTGCGTGAAAGGCAAGGTTGTGACCGTCAGTGCGGCCCGGCTGACGTGTACGCAGAAAACCTGTGTTGCCATATAGTTGATGGTGGGATGCCTCTGTGAGGACAAGGAAGGGATCGAGAAAATAGTAAATCTGTATCTTGCTTCATGGAGCATGCTTCACAAGCTAAGCTCTACAGTGAATGCAAAGATCAAATAGCATTGGCGAGGTGGAGGAGGTGAATCTCAGTATTGATATACGAAGGCACATTAGCTTGGCGTGCAGCCATATACCGCATGATATCTTTGATTGTAGGTGGGACGTCAGTTTGATCGTATGATACGCTGTATACTAAAAGTGTGACTGAGTCCTATTGAGCTTTAGTTCGGCAACTTTTATGTGCTCGCTTTTTAACCCTAGAGGCGATTTCTGTGTTTGCCTGGAACCACAGAAATATTTCGACCGCGCGTGGGAACCTTTTTGGAGCGCTGACAGGAGCGGCCGCGAAATAACGGTTGATTTAATTTCCCAATAATTTACTGGGGAACACACAGGGGCGCTACAATATTACAATAGTGAATGCTTCGATTATTACTCACTACGTGGGGTGCTTTATACGCGCCTAAATGAATGCACACGAATTTGTTCGCCTTCTGTCTCTATGGTACTGCGGCAGCCGCAAGAAGTCACCACCGCGAATAGCACTTTCATCTGGTAGATTAACATAGCCAACAGAACGCCACCACAGTGCGTGTTTTGTCTACATGCGATTACGTGCAGAAGTGACCATTAGATTGCGTATAGTTACTGCTGGCAATTGTAGACTTAGGGAAACAACAGCTCATTGCACAGCGTCTCTTAACGTCTTTTGATGAGAGGTGAAAGTGCATACAGACGAAGCACATCTCACAAGCGCCTCGTTCAGTCCGCATGCATCTTCATGTGCATCAATTTGCCGCTTGTTCAGATAGCCTCATTTTATAGACTTCCGTGTGAAAGTGCTGTTCGTACGAACTGATCCTACACTAGATTTCTGTCAACAGTACATTAATTTAAAAGTTGAAGGCATTTATAGCGTATGGCGCATCCTACTTCCACAACACACCTTAAATATTGACGTCAAGATACTAGATACTTTTCCTTTAGTTCATTCAGCGCACGTCTTGTCTCCCTCTTTAATAGCTTGTTGAGTAAATATGTGAGATTTGTACAACCTAAGAACTTACTATATAGAAACGCGAATAAACTCTAATGTCACTATAGTAAATGCAATAAAGCAATGAAATCACGGTCCCTGCGACCCAGAGAGAATAGTACTAAATGAATTTGCACTATTAGAACAGGGACGACATAACAAAAAAGCATGCAGAGAATCTGACGTGGAACAGCATACCTTGTTCCTTATCTGCTCCCGATTAAAGCACATACGTATATCAGGGCACCAGCATGGTTACCCAGCCGCTTAGCGCGCGAGCTAAGAGCTAGTGGATCGGCGATGCAGCCGTTAAGTACTTATTGGCGCATAAAACTAGTTGGCACCTCCACGAAGCTCCACCGATAGTGGCGAACACAGCATCACGCCGTATAGAGGTCAAAACTATCCCATAAATTACGCAACAGGACAGCCACCCAAGGAAAACACTTGTTGGTACGTGACCAGAAAGTTTTGTTTGTGCTTTCAAAAAAAAAAAAAAAAGAAAACGCAGCTTTCTCCGTGTGTGCTTTTGTGGGTGCATTCCTGTCCTCATTTTTTTTTGGAGTTACAGGAAAGAAATTTTCGGACGCAAAAAAAGTCTTTTTTTCCCTCCTGCCTTTTTTTTTACCTTGTTATTCTATCTCTTGTGCTGCCGCATTTTTAGTATTGCCCCGGTGTTTTTTTTATGTTTCCTAACGCTAGCTTCTTAACGAACGGAGCAAGCAGCGTAGAGGTTTATTTTAGGAGCGCCATGACGATCATATGTTTCATGGCCTGCATGTGGCTAGACATCCAAGATAAACAGCGTCTGCCCCGTGCAGCTGGACTTGGCCCGCGGTGCGAAGGGCCACCGTCTTGGCTGACCAGCGCACTTGGTCGGCAGAAGAGGTTGCTTGAAATATACGTGCTCCCGGCATCTCCGTGATCCTGACAAAGCCTAGCTCGGTTCTTTCAGTAAGTGATTTCTATCGCGCCCAGGTTAACTATAGAGGATAGTTCTGCCTCAAGAGCGAATTCGCATTGCTTTTAAGATTGATGGTTTCTGTTTGATCGACTTGATATTTAGGGGCGAAGCTCCTCGTAGTCTAACCTTGTTCTGCGTCAGGCGTAACCGGGACGGACGGACGGACGGACGGACGGACGGACGGACGGACGGACGGACGGACGGACGGACGGACGGACAGACAGACAGACAGACAGACAGACAGACAGAAACGAACGGACGGACGCTTCGCCCCACTCATCATCATTCGCTCCGTAGATATGCTGCAATTGTTTAACGCATTCGCTCAAAACAAAAAAAAGTTCGAATAATTTAACCATTAGAGGCATGTGCAGTAAGAGAGAATCATCTGTTCGTGCAACAGTCCCCATTGGACAGGACGCTTCGCTGTCGTCGACAGGAGGTTTTACATGTTTTGTCTTTTACGAGCCTCCGTAGATTGTTAACCACAGTGGTTTCAATAGTCTCGGTGCGAATGGTAAACGGAACAAAAGTATAAGACTTTCTTCATCTAGGGTTCTAACAGTGAGAGTCTGGTTTTACAGCTGTCCACCAAAGAGGCAGGCGCACGTCGCGGCAAATAGTGGCCCAGCGGACCCACTTTCAACATCTCAGGTCACGCCACTTCAGTGGGCTTGCACCACTGGTGATGCGTTCCGTTCCAATGCTTACTTTTTCTAGTGTGCAGCGAGCACGACTGTGCATCAACATGTGTAGCGCCGTCCTTCAGTACTTTTGCTTTGTATTTTTCTTTCATAATGATTATGCGTGTCGGTAAGACGTGCGAGGTTCTGTCGAGTGAGTCAGCATTCGCGCGTAACGAATCCTCCCGCACGGGCATGGCTCCACCTCGATTTGCGGCTTGTTTTCATTCGTGATGCAAGGGGTATGTCGTTAATTCAGTACAAAGCGTACTTCAAGGGTCTGTTGTACTTAATTTAGTTGCCCAAGGAGGGACAGATGAGCACGATGCACTGTTCTATAATTGCATCCGGCAGTTTAGCTTCACTCGGCAGCCGACACTCGTAATGACCCCAATCGTTGATTGAAAGTAATGACTCTTTCGAGGTAGACAGCCGTTTAAAAAAGTCGTAACTATGACGAGCCGCAACTGGAGCTATGCTGTCGCTGCTGTTTACCTTCTTGTAAATCGCTCGAGGTTGGGCGACCCTGTGTTTAATGCACACGTGCAGTTGCAATCGCAGGCTGTGTCGAAACCTAAGAGTTGATGATTTTTCTCTGTGCGGCAAGTGACTACATCATAATCAGTTATCTCACCTGCTTTGTTTAGCTCGTTATTGAGTGTACAGAGCTGTAATTCGAAACGTAACTTCCTCGTATACGGATATCATTACAATTGCCATTAGCTGAAAATCAATTTGTCTATGACGACTCTCCGCTTTATGTACGCGTGGGGCAGTTTTTGATAAGACGTGCAACATTATTTTTTTAGCGAAAAAGTAGAAAATGAAACAACTCAGAAAAAGAGAAGAAGAAAACACTGTGCGCAAGGATTCTTCTCCTGTATGAGTTCCATCATTTTCAATTTTTGCGCTGAAATATTCGTTGCACGGCATACACGTGCACCAACTCGCCCAGCAACAAGTTTTGTTGTAGTTTTCGATACATAAAAAATGCCTTGTTCAACTCTTTCGTGCGAGGGTGGTCGCGGAGTTGTTACTTCAAGCAAGGAAAAAAAAATTCGTTAGTGGATACAGTGACAATAAAGAGGCCGTATTCTCGGATGGAATTAAGCTACACGAGTACGAGCTCGTAACAGCCTCGTGTGGCATGTTTAAGTTCGACGTACCTAAGAAGAGCGTCTTGTCGCCTAACTTCGCATGAAGCGCAGTAACCAGGTTTATAAAAAGAGGCCCCGCCATAAGGTTTCTCGGCCGCATGCACCGCCGCTGCGTGCCGCCGGAGGGAGCGGTTTATTTTGAGCGAACACAGCGACTTACGTGCATCGCCGCGTGCCCATCACGGTGCACGCAGCCATAAGACTAGTCCCCTCCCGCGGTAGTCCCCTAATGGTGCCTATCGACGTGCAGTGACCCTTTCATGCATCTGCCGCCGCTTTGTCTGCACTTGAGCGCGCAGATGCACTCGCCAGCGAGCGCATACTATGATTACATCTGGTGAAGCGTCAGAGGTACTGTGCATTAGAGCTCATTACGCGTGGAATCACGAGAAGATATTACGACATTTTGAAGTCGGTCTGATGGCAAATACTTGTTTCAGGTGGTTGTCTTCTATACTAGCATACCGATTGGCGTGGCGCACTAAAAACGCTAGACATATTGATGGCTTTTCTACTTATATCGTGCATGTAACCATGCAGTAATTGCGGGTTCGGGCTTCATTTTCCTACGCGTAGCACAAGGAGAGCGCATATTCTCTTCGTAGAGTCGTGGTCGTCCCATCGATTCCTTTCAATGGTACTGAATTTCTCTATTCACGTATCACCGACAATCCGAAATTTAATGGCGATGAAACCTCGCATCGCATATCATACGCATCACAGCGAGCTTCTCGAAGAGGCATAGTGAGGTTATTAGGGGAAACAAAGCCAGCGCATACGCAATGTATAGCCGACGTAAATGCGACGTGCATATCATATGTGCCGCGATAAACGTGATTCCTTGTTCCGCGTTTCGTGTCTCTATACAGTAAACACGCATTGGCACGATATACATCAATCAAGCGTCAAGATGCCTGTCACGTATGCCCAGCTACAACGAGCGCCTCTCAATGGGCGAGAACTAAATGAAGCTTATGTGAATTCACCCAACTGGATGAATAAGCTTGGGTTATTGTGGTATGGGCTAATTCTGAACCGAGCTGGTCAGAATTACCCCGGAGCTCTTCTCTTTAGCGTGCCTCACATATAGTTGAATCTGCGAATCTTACTTCTGTATTTGTTTCTTTGCGCTTGTTAGGATGCACAATTAAGTTCAGCTACCACCGACGTGTCCAAATTTTCTTCAATGACGTGTCCCATAGTTATTGTGCATTGTTTTAAAGCGGCCAGCCATACTATATAATGCGGCAGGCCACGTAACAACAGGAAGCACCCGAACTAAGCAAATCCACCTCGGGAAATGCTGCGAATGCACTGGAAGGTATTTTCTTTAACCCTGGAGATAATAACAACTGTTATCAGAGCGTCCAGCCGACAAAAGCTATTCGTCAAGAGCGTATACACTTGAAATACTATGCATAATAGCCTGCTTTCTGTCGGCTGCTGGCCGTTTAATTTTTGAGCACGTGTTATCAGTTTAGCACATCTCTATTCAATTGCTTGGCCGTCAGTTTGTGTTGTTGAGGACATGGTAAACGATAGGTTTTGCTCGAGAAAAGAAAATTTGTGCTCAAGTATATGGAAGTGGACACCCACGGACACCTTCAAACCCGGCGCCCATATACAGCGGAGCACGTGTGCGCCCTTCGCAGGGATCATGGTCACAGAGTGCACAAACAATCGCCTCGTTCATTGAGCGAGGCGGAAAGGGTCAATTATACCTTCTCGCATGAATTACCGAGGCGCCACCGCCGTGCAAGAAGCGAGTGCCAGACTGCCTTCGGGCTCTCTTCGCACGCTGTAAAGTCACTAGCCTCTACACGCCCGGCCAACCGCCGCAGGGCAGACGCAATCGAGCATCGCAACGATCCAATGTGCACCTTGTAATCACAACGTACAGACTATAGTCGGTGCCCTGGGACGATCAAATTGCATTACTGCGAGTTGGTTCATCGCAGCTGACAAAAGTGAACAAATTTTTAATAATTTTTTTTCTTTGCGTGATTGATTAGGAGATGTTCTCCGGCTAATGCGTACATCCATTATCTGACTCGGTGTAGCGCAGCAATTTCAGGTTTTGACCGCATATTATGCAACAAGCAGAAAGCAGATGACGCGTTTGCCAACACGCCATTCCTGTTATTACGTTTTGACATGAGTGATCCACGAATCTGAACATTGCACGGTGTATTGGGCTCTTATCGTTTCGCCTCCATCGTATGCAGCTGCCGTGCTCGGGATTCGATCCCGCGACCATCGTATCAGTGTTTCTGAAGCCTTTCAGTCGAGCGCCGTGAAAGGCTTCCAAAACACAGCATTGTCGATTATCGCTACTTCAAGCTACACAAAATTCCTCTGATTTGGCATATATTTTATCGCAGCGCACCTTTTATCGGCGCCAAATGAAAAGGGAGCAGTAGGGAGAGGGGGTGTTGTCACGCCTCGTTTCGTGCTGGCCGTAAACTATACGGCTCGCAGAAATTTGAGATGCTTCACGTGCTTTTGTGCTCGGCGTGTAACGATTAGGTGAGCGATGTAGCATAGGTCGCTGGCGTGCAGAATGTCTTCTCGTGTTATTCGCTTAATTCCCTGTTGACTAGGCGAAGTCACGATGGAGGGATAAATGAAAGCGTCGTAGGCGACATCTCGCTGGTGTACAAGAGCTTATAAAGGATACTGAACTAAGGTTTGACCGCCACTGAGCGTCCTTTTTTCTTTCTTATTTTTTTATTCAACTGTAAACCTAGGCAGCTGGGTAGGGCCACAAAAGGCACTTTTTTCCCCTCTGACAGTATACGACAGAGCCAATATTGTAACATCGCCAATTTCAATAGCATGCTGTCAAGGAAAAAGAGTGAACGCTGGCAAGAAGTTCTCGTTTTTTTTTATTTATATACTCTCGCAATACCCTTAATAGCGCAACGAGCCCGCTAGACTACTCTGTGAAAACGCTAAACGGATCTCCGGGACCTCAAGAGAGCGGCGCCGCCAACTGAGCGCGTTGTTGACGAACCCCTAAACGTGCACCCTTTTGTGTTTTTTTTTCTCCACAAACCACTGCAGACAGGGCATGCACGTATACCATAGGAAACGCACGCTGCTCAAACTGCCCGCTTGTAATGCAACGCGCCTTTGGAAATGAACAGCTTCCAAAGCGATTGTCCATGACGGAAATGTGCCTGACTCACTCAGTCTAAACGCAAAAGCCGCTGTTCTTTCACCGCCGAGGATTTTGTGCAAACAGTCGATGCCGGTTATTCTTGGCTGCAGCAAGACTCATCCCGCATAAGAAAAGAAAAAAAAGAAAAGAAGGAGAGACAGGAAAACCAACCTGACGGGAGATGTATAACGCATTTGTAAGAATACATTCGCTTAACTTAAGGATTTAAATGTTTCTAAAATAATGAGATGCATGATGTTTGATGTTCCAAAGCGAATCAGGCAAGATTGATTGATTGATTGATTGATTGATTGATTGATTGATATGTGGGGTTTAACGTGCCAAAACCACCGCATGATTATGAGAGATGCCGTAGTGGAGGGCTCCGGAAATTTCGACCACCTGGGGTTCTTTAACGTGCACCGAAATCTAAGCACACGGGCCTGACTCAGGCAAGAGTCGCAGCGGAGAGCTCCAGATAATTTCGGCCATCTGGGGTTCTTAAACGTGTGCTAATATTGCACACGGTCCTCCGCATAGAAATAAATTCTACCGCCGCGGCCGAGATTGAACCCGAGTCTTTCAGATCAGCACCCGAGCAACGAAAAATTGAGCCACCGCAGCGGCGATTTGTGCAACGTGTATTGGGAATTTTGTGTAAAAGCTTACGGAATTATTTATATACGTTGCTTAAATGCAAACACAAGCTCATATGACAGCCTCGCAATGTGCGACTTCGATGCGGTTATTTGCAGCTTAGCACTGCACTTTGTGGGTTATGAAGGATAGCATGCTGTGTGAGCGGATGTGCATGTACGGGTAACTTGTACTCGAACACAGTCAATCATTCGCATCTACCGCCTTAACCACGCAAAACATCGCGGGTAGCCTCCACTGAATCAGGCATGAGGGTACGAAAGAGCTCGTTGAATCCTCGTATACGGAAAAGAGCAAGTTTACGATTCTACGCACCTCGCCAGTGACAAGAGCGCTATACTATACATGTACTCCTGCATCCTCACCAAAATATTTCATTCCTGAGAGTAGAATAATTAGAAAGGAAGACAATCTATCGAAACAGCTGACAGCCTTACACTCTTTAGTGTACGTGATCTCCCAGTGTTCTATAGTTAAAGCGGGCTTAGTTCCATGCACGAGTATTTTTGAGATATCAGATATCGGAATGTCAGATATCCTCCATCCTCTCGCACCGGAACATGTCTGCTGACGTTTGAGACGCATACTATAAGATGAATGGGAATCACTAGTACTCGTTATTTTGCCACCCAAAGCAAACGTGGCACAGTGTGGGTCACATCCAAAGACACCACTTGATGGGCAGTCATGGTATAGAACCGTATGCGTGAGTCAAGAACAACGAAATTGACGCATACGTGGCGAAATGCCGTTTCCGACCAACACAACCCATTCGGGAAACCCGACGAGATTTGCACTATAGGCTCTTGGGGCACAGCTTGTGCAGAAGTGAGGCTTGGAAAGAGTGCAGTGTACACTAGAGTACGCGATAAGCAAACCAAATGGACCACCTCTGCTTGGCGCCCCAGGCACGCTGTAGACTGATTGCGCAACAATTTCACACATGCACAGACTCTTGCAATCGCGCACTGCAAGATTGCTTAAGATTCGTACCTTGTTCCATACTAAGTACGCTGCAAGATGTTAGCGACAATCGTCATTGAATGACCCACTCCTTGTGTGACTGGAGTTGCTAGGTGAACTCAGCTGCGTGGGCAGGAAAAAAATTGAACGTCGACATTCGAACGTCGACATTCGAAGTGCGTTGGCTGAGATCACGGCAAATAGCGGCCGCTGAAATGACGACGTGATCGGAAGGGAAAGTAAGCCGAATGCAGATGCATGAAGACAGGGGAGGACCACGCGCTGGCTGAAGCCCTATACGGACACAATCGCGCGTTGCCATGGTGGGGGATCATGCGTGAGAATGTCGTTAAAATACTTCTTGCTTAATGACATGTGAACATATACAAGCGCATATAGCTAGGACTCTTCAAAGAAATACATTCGCTCCAATAGTAAAGGGAGGGAAAGTACTCCATCTTACGGCACGCACAAACTCTCAAATAGACCTAAATTACAGCAACATATGAAAGAGTGATGAGCACCCATTTTGTTGGCGCTCTTCTGACGGGGCCCATACTGCACATCGTGTTATGCTGCTTGTGATCGCGTTGTGATCGTTTGCAGGTAATATCAAGTCCTCGTCAAGTGCAACGTATGCTTCTCGTTTTCTTCACAGACAATACAACGAAACAGCACCACGCATAATTTTATGACGACAAAAGCTAAACACAACGCATGTGACTTGTCTGCCTCTCCTGTCCCCATGTCTGCGCAAGCTGCTCGCCATGCTGTACGCAAATGAACATTACAGATAGATCCATCCGGAGTTCATTTCTTTCAGGTGCCGTAAAGAAGAACAGCCATTTGAGTTAGTTGGTAACTATTCACTCAAGTGGAAAAAGTGGGTCGCAGGATAGAATAGGGACTACAGAGGAGAACAACGACACATGTGTCTATGCCTGTTACTACAAATTTTGATTAGTGTATGCGAAATGCGTGAAGTCGGTACAATTGTCGAGATGTGGTATTTTTGTATGGAAAGCTCACCGACACGATTTTTCAGAAATTATGACAGAGTTATCGGTTATTCCAAGCCGTATAGGCATATTCTTTAGGCCGTTTGATAGCTGAAAATGTTAGCCAAGTCATTTAAAGAAAGTTGAAAAAGGTGAACGTATAGTGCTCTCTCTTGTTCTTGATTTGGCTAACTCTGTTACTTCATTGAGCCGTGTGCCTCGTAAACACGAGTAATCAGCAAAAACCACAAGGAAATGCAGAAATGTCGTCGGCATAAATGGCAATGAGGCATGAAGAACCATGAAGTATAGCATAAGTGGCACAAGGGACGAAAAAAAAAAGCGATTTTATACACTGCATACATGCGCTTTCATTCACACTGTGTGGATCCAAAGCTGCGCCCTGGAAAGCCCGATGCTTTGCATTGATTACTTCTTTTGTGCAATCTGTCTGAGTAGCATCAATTACTACTTGCGTTCAACACACTATGCGCCATCGTAACGCACCGGTCGTGCCTCCTGCCAGTGATCTGCGAGTAAGCAGGTATATGACCTGCTGAAGGCTCTGTGATAAATAATACAAAGCTCCATGCAAATGTTTCGCAAGAATTCAAGGAACCGGACAATCGTTTTTATAGAAATCTGTATTTCAAGTGTGCGTTCTGATATCTGTGCTATGTACTTTTTGTTGCGATCTGCCGTAGAGAGTGAGGACCAATGCTGTGTCGTCAGTCGCTACCATACCATCATCGTGAGCCAATATATTTCTTTTTTTTTTCTGGCGCTCCTCTAATCGCTTGGCCCTCGACGAACGTCGTCGGAGGACCCGGCCAACGCGACTAATGGGCCGCCGCCTTGGGCGCCCCTCGCTGGTCAGGCCGAGTGCGCACCCGTGGGCCGAACAGCCGGGCGGGCTTGTGGGTGGTGCGGCGCGACGCCTTCGCCGGGCCAAACGTGCGTTGGCATACAGAGCGGAGCCGCTCGTTCCGCAGACGCACTTGGCAAGCCACGCAGAAGATCGCAACATTGTGCGAACCACAAAGACTAATCGGTGCCATTTTATTCCTGGACGTGGCAGGGAGTGTTCGCCTCGCAGAAAATTGGAATCTATTCGTTAGTATTCACACACTATTTATTTTTCCAGAATACGGCCGTTTTTGTTCGAAAGAAGTCGTGGTGGGATGACGCAAGATAACTAACACCAAAGTGAACGCATCCAGCCATGTTAATGATTTCGATGAATGCCGTCACATTCAGGCATAACGAACTTGTCAGGAGTGAATGCGTCGCGAATCCTACATACTGTACATACACGCCGCATTGGGACTAAGTGGATTGGTTGCGAAAGCGTCACTTTACGTGTGATGGCAATAAGTAATTGCACTCCCTGACGCTGACAGACGAGTCACAGACGGACGCGCTCAGAGGGATGCGGATGGGTCGCCCAAACAAGCGCAAAAGACGGCTGCAGTGAACGCGTGTACTGTTATCGCCCAAGAACGGCAGTCTCGCATTTCTCGACGGCTGTCGCCCATCGTGGCTTCATTTGTAGTACCGTCGCGAGGACGGCTTGTCTGGGCTCATGTGCACAGACAGCACGTGTATCCCAAGCGAGCGTGCGGTACAGTTCGAGGAAAATGAGCAGATTGGTCTCGGCGATTATAGTCCCACAACACGAGCGGGTGGCACGGTGCCACAGCATTCCGCGTCGCCATGCGCTACCGTGCTGCCTGCAACAGCTGTGGCGAGACGGAGGCGGTTGCCCCGGTGTCGCCGTGTTCGTGCGTTGGAAACATCACGTAACAGGATGGCCAGCAACACGGATTCCTCCAACGATCTCGAGTACACGTGGGTACACGTGTCGCGTTCCGCATGAATTAACCGGACGAGCTCACAACGCTGCGCGACGAACGCGCATGTCTATTTCGAACTTTCCCGCAAACGACGTCGCAAGTTAAGTGGCGCAAGACAAGCCGCAAGAATTGCCCATCACTGTCGGGAAGAGTCTTCGAGACGAGTTAAGCGACCAGTGCCACGCGTGCAATTAATCCTCAAGGCACGTTTCGTTACTCTCGCCTTTTTCTCTGAAACAGAAAGAAAACAAAAAATAAACAAAATTGAGAAATGGCAAAGAACTTAAATTAAGTGCTGTCACTAATTTGAATGGATTCACTGAGAAGTAGAAAAAATAGAAAAAAATGATCGTACTAGACAGTGGGGTGCCTTGAAGCAGTGACGCCGGAGTGAGTTTTACTCTTAAATTCGTGTCCATCAGAAAGCCGCCAGACTTCATTGGGCAATAAAATCAAACAACGCAAATACGGCTCTAATGGTGGCATACCATTGTGAATAAGTTGGCCTTAACTATAGTAAAACTTGACGAAACAGCAACGTTCAATCGTGTGCAATTCGGTGTATGATCTACAAATGCTAGTGTATAGTTGTAAGAGGGGAATGAGCACCTGGGAACCCGGGGCTAAACGAAAATACGAATGCATACTCGAGGGTTCCTTTCTCAGAAATTTTGTGATAAATGGTGGTCCTCATCCTCAGCTGTCACGAGTGGCGTTTATAACAATCGTCCTTCTTGTCTAACGCTGCTATACAATCAGGCTATGATTTGATTATATGGTCATCTTCTTATATTTACGAAAGAGATGAAATAATAGCCCAGCAACATGATGCAAGAAAGGGTAAACATGGCACTGTGTTTATCGTAAATTCTCTTACGTCCAGCATTACTATGTAATTTGATCTCTTTCGTTATGCACCAACTAGAGCATTTCGGTGCCCTCTGCAGTTATGTTCTTTTCGCCTCATCCTGCGCTTCCCTAAGGGAATACTAGACAGAGAGGAGAGAGAGAGAGAAAAGGGTAGAAAAAAAAAAAGATGGATAGAGTTAGCTTTTAAACTATAGTCCTCTCATTTAGTTCCCTAACAACAGCGATGAAGCTGTCAGATGTACATCAGACTTCTATTTATAAATACAGCTTTCAACGTTGTATTTAATTTATTGAACTGCATCGTAAAGTGCAGATCTCTCACAGTAGCCAATTACAAAAATATCAGCTTATTCCCCCCAGCCTGGCTGCTTAGTGAGAAAGAGAAGTAGCAAAAAGTTGGCTTCAAAGAAGTGTTCGAACTACTAAACGCTACAACTGCTTATTGAGAACAGGCACGCTAATGTAACGAAGAGACTGACTCAAGCTGTGATCATAAGCCGTGGCTTGCGTTCGTATACGCCACAATTTTCGAACAGCCGATCGGCGGTGTTCAGCGTGCCTATCAGCTGCACGTGCTAATTAGTTGTGCATAGATTAGGGAGACGAATTAGCACAAGCGCGCGACGCTGGTTGCACTGGAATGAGGGAACAGCACGAGCGTGTTAAGCAGCTCTACTCAAGAAGCGTGTTCTGGAAGCGCGTCACGTGGGAACTATATAGAGTCGTCGTAGTCACTCGAAAATTTGTACGTACGACAGCGAAAGCAGAGATTTCCCTCTGTGTGGAGTAAGACTTCTAGTGTTACGAACGAGTTGAAATGCCTTTCACGATGGTTGTTTGAAAATGAGCGGCATAAATATTGCATTATGGAGCGGACGCAACGTAATTGACACAAACGGGTTAAAAAGGCAGTGTCGGTTCCGTTCAGCTACCATGATTGCATGTTGTTCACTCTCAAAAGCAAAGCGTGTCGTATAGTGTCTGACGTGTTAGCTTTCCGGTTTGTATGCATGTCGCGAAGATGCTTATATTTATCGACAAAAGAACTTGAAAGTTCTATATAGCTGTGGTTCTTTATCACAAGTTAGATGTCGAAAACGTCTTGAAATTAAACAGTCTTCAGAAAACGTTGAAAAAAAAATGAATTCTGTAATGTATAAGAGGTAAAAGTGATCCGATATGTTTCTTTGATCTGTTTTTAAGAAGCACTTCATCTGTTTCAAGTAAGGTTTTTTTTTATTTTTGCCTCAGTTCATATAGATAACAAAAACAAACGAAGTTACTTCTACAAATATGGGTATACGTTCGCGGGTAAATATGGGGCGCAACAATGACACCACCGCTCCTTTTTCAACGCAAAAGAAAAGAAAAAAAAACTACATCCATTTGTCAAAATCATGGGCACCTGACACCATTGCCTTTTCTTTCCGTCCCTTATTTGCTCTTTATGAAAGTCGTAACATCCTGCAAGCGCTGAAGAATTAACGTGAAAGGTTCTCTGATATGAAGTTATTGGTTATTGAAAGTGCAGACCATTTTGACAGCCCATCAGGACTAACGTATGTCTTTAATGACAAAGGCTGATGCGTTTAAGTACTCCCCTTATAAAAAAAACGATGAAAGGATGAAGTTTCCTTCTGTGGTCAAATTCGTTTGCCAAAATGAAACCTGCTGACTTTATCCGCACTTATAGGCCTGCTATCGAAAGTAAATGAAGTTAAAGATGGAGGAATACTATAACGGCGTTTGCTTACGATTTGTGGGAAATGCTGAGTAGGTCAGCCGACTACAGATCCCACATTGTATTACGCCACGGGCTTGACGCAGGCAGAGATGGCTCGAAGCTCAAGGCACTTTGTCGAATTTTTCTTTCGGGCAACGAAACAGTGGGACCAGCTAACCCGGGTTGGGAAGAATGTAAAAAAGCTGCAGGTAGTTGAGTAAAATTATTTTCCTTCTCGTTTGTTTTTTTCTAGCTTTTTTATTAAAGTGACAATGAGTTCAACAGTAGAAGTATACTGAAGTGCACAGCTGAAATTTAGCACGGGTGTGATCACTTTGTTGCAAAAGCATGCGTGTATAGAAACGATGGCGATTACAGCTGCTGATTTTATGGATTCTAAGGAGGAGATGAGGTTTTGTGACACCAATGTATGATGATTCTAGAAGTGTTGGCGTAATGAGAACACTTAAGCCAGGACGACGTGTGTCAAATCAGATAGAGTAGGTTGAGAACGAGAGAAAGTCAAGGCTGTTAACGAGGCTAACGCATGGTTGACTACCTTAAAGTGGTGAAAGGGGAGCGCTGCATGAAAAACGTGGGAAAAATTGGGAACTGGAGAGAGGTGTCTCAGGCAGCAAGAAAACGTTTCGTTTCGATAGATTAACAACGTTTTCAAGAAAGCTTCTCAAAAGCAGGCGTCGTCACTGGCCTAACAGTGGACTTGCAGGAAACTAAGAACGAATAACGTGTAATGTAAGTGAATTGGTTTCAAGGAAACAATATAGCAGGTTTTGCCTGAACTATCACTGGTCGTAACAACATATAATGAAGGCTGTAATATTTCTCACAGAATGTCTTAATTACTGAGCACCAAAAAGCGCTCAAGCGATCGAGGCAATGTCACGTACATGGGATCTGGTCCTTGCAAGCATCATGTACCATCTGCGCGATAGAGCAAAATGAGGCGGGGAACCGTAACACTATTTCGTTTTTTTTCCTTTTTTTTTCGTTGTACGGACTGATGTGATCGACCATTACCTTACGTACTTCTGCGACAGCTGGAGCTCACCGGCTGTCGTAAAAACCGCGACGCACAGCGTCGACCAACAGGCGGCCACCGTGAACGCGAAGCGAGCGGGAATCGTATTTTCGTCAAATAATTTTCATTCCAATAACCAACCACGAATGATGTGGCACGTGCAAACAAACAGTGCTCGCGACGCGGCCCACGTGGTGGGTAGTTGGAGGCCGCTCGGCAAGGACGGATCGGGGGGGGGGGGGGGGGGCGTCTCACCTGTGGTAAGTGCCGAAGGGCGGCCGAGATGTAACGTCGACGCTTGCCTCCGCGCTGAATGAACGTGCCGGCTCGCTGCCGTCGAGTGGCGAGCGTAAGCGCGCCGCGCTCTCTTTCAAGCGGCGGCCCCCTCTTCCGCCAGGGTCACGTGCGCGACGCGATGGGTGTGGCGATGCGCCTGCCGGGATGAGCGACCCGGTATCCCCGACGTCACCAGTCGCGGAACCGCACCGCGGGGCCCGCTTCGCTCGTTGTCATTCGGGCCGGGCTGTTGTCGTTCCGGGGAACATCGGCGTGAAACACGGACGCGCGAGGCGCAAAAACAAGGCGGCCGTCGCCGGAAGCGCGCGCTCTCTGACTTTCTCGATGAGGAAGCTCCATTTCGGGACGGACCGATCTGCATACGCCGCCGTAAGACATTTCGCGCGTCTTGAGAAATGCGGCACAGTCATTCTCTTCGCTCTGCGCGTGTCACTGGCTTTTCTTTTTTTCTTCTTCTTGGCATGCGTGCTCCGCGACTCGTCCGTACAGGGCGTGCACGTGTGTCACAGCTCCGGAACTCAAAGCCCCTGCTCGATATATGAGGATTTCGAGGTTCAAATTAAGTGGGTTGCGCTCTGTTTACTGCTTGAGCATTCATTCCTTGTTCTTATTTTCGCGGGTAAGAAGACAAGGTCTCAAAAATGTTGGGAATGTACCCACAAGAAAATACCTACGAATTAACACAATGCCGAGGGCGTCGGGTTAATACGTAGCATGTAGTCTCGTACAAGATCCGTGTAGGCTGATATCGCTCGGGGTTTGCGCCTTTTGAAGCCAAGGGACCGGATACAATCGCGTCATCATCAAGGTCAGACTGAACAACAACTTCAACTCGATCGAGTATTTGCTGAGCACCAAGAAATTATCATGCGAACACACATAAAGATGAGTGAATATTGATCACGTCAACGTCGGTATACGTTCGAGAGTTTCGGCTTCTGACTGTAGTCGATAAACGCCAGTCTAAGCTAGGTGTTGCCCAGAATGTGCGTTAGACTACCGGTAGCACACGAGCTGGGAGAGATAACGTTCCGCTAATGCGTGCAACAGACGCTGGAGTCCCCACTGTCTTATCTCGGTATATAGGGTTCAAGGAAGTTTGCTCCTCTATTTTCCGTTACTCGCCAGCTACTAACTGTCAGTTTCCCGTGTCAAGAGCATTTCAGCCCCGGGAAAATCCACTCGTTTCGTGTCCTCGACATTGCGTGTGCCACTGAGCCTTTAGTTTCAAACGTCACGGCAGGACATGCGAAGCGAACTCTGGTATATAGATGACGTATCCATTGCCTATCTGTCCCCCTTAGGCTACCACAGACTCGGAGTAGCGATGTCCGTATTAAGCATAAGATTATAGGGGTGACAAATGAATGAATAATAACATTTAGCTAAAAAAGACTCCTTCCTGTTTAAAAAAACATATGTATTGCCAGAAGTGCGGCATGATTGAAAACTACTTTCGAACATAAGTTTCTCGGATGAGCCGAAGGTCGCTGGTTCAGTCCTAGCTGCGGTGGTGGAATAGTCATGGAGGCCAAATGCCAGAGGCTCGCGTGCTGTGCGATGATGTCAGCGAACCTTAAAGAACACCAGATGGTCGAAATTTGCAGAGCCCTTGATTACGCAGCGTTCCTCATAATTCTGTCGTGGTTTTGGTACGTAAAAGTTCAGATATTATTCTTACGAATTTTTGGCAATATGTTGCCGTTGTTCTTGTTGAATGAAGCAGGCCTGCGCATATACCTTGGATGTCTTGCAGAAAAGGTGTGACAACAAAGCTCTTGTTAGTGGTTCGTCCGATTTTTCTCTCAAAACCAGTTCATATGTTTAACGTAGTGGAACTTTATCTTGTACGACATTACATAACTTGCGGGGAAGATATAAGGATCATTTTGAGTTGGTTCAATAAGTTAAGCGCGGGTCTGAAATCAGGAGGACGGGTCAGGGTTGCAGTGTCGTGCTCAAACTTTCTGATCATGTTGCACCAAACAAAAATATACCCTTTAAGGTTGGTTTTGGCTTCACCGTGATATCATGGTGCCGATGTTATACAGTCATCAGGCGAACTGCTTCTGCGGTATGCCCAGCTTTACTTCAGGGGCCACTTTTCGTTAGAACAATCTAACTTATCTAATTAAATGTCAAATATTTTTTGTTTAGCAGTATAAGCGGCATCGCCCGCCAGAGCGACGGCGGGTGATACTGCTCATAAAAATCGCTGTTACTAGAGTTTTTAGAGGGGTTGGACCTGATGCTTAAACATGTTCCTTCATTCTGCCGTTAAGCCGGCGTTTGAGAAGCCCACCAAGGAACCAGTGAAACTTACCCAATTAAAAAAAAACAAGATTTGTGCAGACGTACATGTATTACTTTCCGTGTGCCTGCGCGGATTTACAAGTAATGTGACACTGCGTGGATTCGCAGGCAATGTGACACACAAATTGACATGCCCGACCGTTCTTCTTAAAACTCTTCATGTTTTACACACAGTCACACTGCGGTCAAGTAAATAAGCATAAACTCATAGCCAAGAGGCTGCGGTGATGTTTAGTACTATACGTACGCGACACTATAAAAAAAAAGAAGGGCAATGCTTAAAAAAGCCTTTTTTGTTTTACCAGATAATAATGCCATGGATAGCACGGGCGATTTTAAAGTATTTTTTCCATGAAGATTTCTACATTTCACCAGTAAGTTACAATTAAATATATATTTTTATGCATCGTTATCTTTTGAGTCGTTTTGCTTTCCTCTTCATAGCAATTCAAGCACGTTACCCGAAGTAACGTAGGCTAAGTACGCATCTTTAGTCGTTAGATAATCACTTTCTCGCTTGTTTGTTTTCTAATAATTCCTCCCTTTTTTCCCACCTAGCCACAGTTTTCAACCTAGAAAATCTTAAGACACATTTGTCGTTTATCTTGTGGTACAAAAAGCTGAGTTTCATTGAGGTGTTCTTGCCGTATTGCCATAACTACACGATGGTAAACAGTCTCAAAGTGAATCTTAGACACGTTTTCTTTTGTATCAAATGAATCAATGCGTGTACCTATGATCACACTTAATTTATCGCTTTCTTGGTACTAATACGGTGACTTGGTGCAGTTAGTTGTGTATTTTCTTGTAATGAGCATAAATAAAACAAAAGCAGTAAATATAAGCCTATGAGTTAAACAAAACAAGAACATTGCTTTGGACTGAAAGTAGAAAGTGGACGAGCTGCTTTACGTACCTCTACATCATTTTTTAGTACTACGAATCGAAATAAGCAAACCCAGCGTTGCCGCTACTGCTTTCTCCTTGTCCAGTACTACCATTAACCATTCCCATTAACTATTCGTTTAACTGTTCGCGGCCCCGCCGCGGTGGTCTAGTGGCTAAGGTACTCGGCTGCTGACCCGCAGGTCGCGGGATCGAATCCCGGCTTCGGCGGCTGCATTTTCGATGGAGGTGGAAATGTTGTAGGCCTGTGTGCTCAGATTTGGGTGCTAGTTAAAGAACCCCAGGTGGTCGAAATTTTCGGAGCCCTCCACTATGGCGTCTCTCATAATCATATAGTGGTTTTAGGACGTTAAGCCCCGCATATCTATCAATCAATCATTAACCGTACGCAGACTGCCTAGAACTCGCTCCAACTGCTTGCTAATTGTATAACTCGTTACCCCCGCACTGTGGTATAAGCGCACCCGTGGCACGTAAGGACGCTTTAGGAAGTAAACCACTAACGGGCCTTCAACTTCAATTAAACGAAAGTCGTTACTGCAGCGCTGATAGGTCGAGTCATCGAAGAAGCTTCATGAAGTACAGACAGAGCAGTTCATATTCTCGTCTACAGAAGCGCTCAGGTTCAACGGAAGAAAAGAAAAATAGGCGTGTTAGTGTCGGTCTTTGTTTCACGCAGCTCTGGCACACTTTCAGCTTATGCGTATCGTGACGCAGCAGGGAGGGCGTCCACATTACTCATGTCGGCACTCGGCCGAAATGGCACATGGCCTCTGTGCTAAGCGTGGCAGTTTAAACTCCCAATACTGACCTCATGATCAAAGATGCACTTTCGACTTGTCGGTGTCTGGCTGGTGCTTGCAGTATGGAATGGTTGTCCAGTTGATCTGGTACGCTGTCTTCTTTTCTATTTTTTAGTGAATCAAATACAGAGATGCAAGAGAGTTGCCTTGGAAGTCAGAAATGGCTTCATACGAGAAAGCCACTCAACCATGGCGGTTCGTGGGCAATTTCCAGCTTCCCCTGCTTCGGAGAATGTTACGCGAGAGACAGGTAAGCGCTTTTATTTTCGTGATTTTATTTTTCTATGCACGCGAGATATGAGCACGCCTAATGGGGGAAATTCCAGATATTCTCGCAAAATTTTTTTTGCGCATTGTCGTTGTTAGCGACATGGGGAGTGGGTGTGCGGTAAATTGTAGATCTCACCTTAACCCAGAAAATGACATGCTTGCACGCGTGTCCTTGCATACGCTAACGATAATATAGGGCTTCGTGCCGCGTATGCAACCAGGAGGTGCGCTAATAGCTGTTTTTGAAACCGAATAGAAGAGTGCGAGAAACGAATTGAATGCGAGTCGAGAGGTGCCAAATACTAGCCGAACGTAATCAAAGATGTCTTGCTAGCTCGCGATCAATATGCAGCCTTCTCACAATATTAGGCGCCACAACAGCAGGCCCCTATCTATATTGTGGGAATGCTGCTCTTTGATTGCAGACGACACAACAGGTAACAACTTGTGCTGTCTTGTGAATATAGCCTGCATAGCCTCGAATTGGTGTTGCTTAGACGTAACACCCCCGAATCGGTTTTCGCAACACCCTTATCCCATCATTATAAAGTAGCAAGTCCAGTGCACCAGGTAGAACTAAGCAATGTGCCCATACAAGTAGCCTGATAAGTCAATCATACCTGCATATACCTTTCGGACCGATTGAAAAGTGCTTGTTGTATGCGGCATTATCAGACAAAAAACAAAAAACAAAGTTCGCACACGTGGTGCCACTATTGGATAAGATACGTTGCAATGAAACATTCTTGTATTTATTTGGTGGCAGGACACGGGTCAGGCATACAATTAGTGCCTAGAAATAATAAAAAGTACTTTTATAGTGTTTCAACTATGTCACGCATGGGTGCCTGTGTTTATTGATGGTGACATGATGTATGCTGTATCTGTCACGATGGTGGTTCGGCACGTGTTGGGGGCCCCTCCGCCATGCATGCTCACGTGTTTGGGAGGTGCGTTTTTGCCTGTTTCCTGTACTCTCTGACGCGTGCATATATATATATATATATATATATATATATATATATATATATATATATATATATATATATATATATATATATATATATATATATATATATGACGCTATATATGATCACTGGGAGATGTGGCTTGGCTCATACGCCATGTTTATTTCATAAGCACTTCTACTTCATCGGCTTCTACCAACCATCGCTACCTTCTTACGTCACATGATTCCCCCTCCCCCCGAAAGAATGTGCGAGCTACAACCTTTAAAGCATGAAAAAATGGAGTCTCATAATAAAAAAAAATTAATGCCAAAAAATGCAGTAGTTTCGTGTCACACAGCGGTTCCACGCACTTGCACAAAACGTTCACAGGAAAGGCAGTCCGGTGATATCTAGGAGACCTCAGGTGGGCGAGGTTGACTGTTGCGTACTGGCCAACAGTAGTACGGCTTGAAGGCAGGAAATGGTGATGACACAGCAATTCTTGCGAGGAATAAACAAGGGTGGAACGCTTTGGTACCCTCATGGCTCGACTTTCGCATACGTCGTGTTTTTTGTCGTGAATGGTACGCACAGGGCACTGCCAGTTTGCGTAATCGTTGGCTAACGGGGCGATGCCTGCTTCTTTCTGAAAAACAAGGTGTGGTTTTACGCCATTTGTGTTGTTTTGTCTCCTGTTGTTTCAACTGCTTTGATAGTAGCTCGACAAGAAAAAATAACATCAAATTCAAGACATTTTCCCGAGAATAAAAATTACTTAAGTTTTCTCCAGCAGAGGTTAAGACGGACCTTACGATCAAAGCAATTGCAACAACAGGGGACAAAACGACAGGAGTGGTGTAAAACCACATCCTGTTTTCCGGAAACGTAACGCCATCACCCCGACAGCCAACGAATGCGCAAAATGGTAGTGCCCCGTGCGTACCATTCAGGACAAAGAACCCGACGTCTGCGAAACTCGAGCTATGTGTGTTCCACGGTGTTCTACCCTTGTTAATTCCTCGAAATAACTGCTGTATCATCAAGAATTTCCACGTTAAAGCTGTGATTGTGTTGTCCCGAACACAACAGTCAGCCTCGCCCACCGGAGCTTAACTAGATATCACCGGATTGCTGCCCTCTCCTGTGAATTTTTCTACAATTTCACGAAAATCTCATGTGGCGTGGAACTACTGCATTTTCTGACATTTCTTTCCTATTATGAGCGAGCATTTGTCCATGCTTTCCAGTTTCTAAGTCGCGCATTCTTTCGCATATTATATATAAATAAATAAATAAATATATATATATATATATATATATATATATATATATATATATATATATATATATATATATATATATATATATATATATATATATATATATATATACATAAATATATATATATATATATATATATATATATATATATATATATATATATATATATATATCATAAAGACCGAAATCTAGGTTGACCTCGGAAAATTTTGAATCACCGAAAAAGGAATTTTTAAATATCGCAAAGTATCGTGGTGCACTATTATACCTTGGCAAATACGCGACAAAACCAGCTGCCTGTGGTGACATTTTTTTTTTATTTGGTCACTAATCTTATGCAGTGTAATGCCAGAAAGCCACAAAATGCTGTCACTCAGGCTCGTGCGAAGTTGAGTCCGACGACGTGTGTTTTCATTACAATGTCCCAGAGTGCATCGTCCTCCGTTCCAGCCGATGCGTTACTGATGCAGCATTTGCAGGAAGACGGAAGTACGCCTGTTCAGAACAAAGCCCTTCCGCTTCATAAATCGGCGCACCCATGACGGTGATTCCTTGAATTGCACCCTCGTGAGTCTAGAGTCGCGTGATATCTCTAGACCCTAGAGATTTTCCGCATATGCACTCCCTTCTTACGGGTAGCGACTTGTACGCAGCTCCCGGACGAATTCGGCGAGTAGCGTTTGCAGTTCGGGGTGTGCTGCCATCCGTCCACGAAAAGAAGTATTGTTTTTTTTTGTTGTTGCTGCTGCAGGATGTTATGCGCTGCTTTTGGCTCCTCAAGTATCGGATGCTTTTCTGCGATGCACCGAATTTCCATTTTGCCGCTAGGTTGCCGTGCATTTAGGCATACTTCATAACTTTTTTCGTTAAGCCTATCCTTAACTGCAATCGACTACCAATCATTTCTGAAGGAAATAGAAAAAAAAAGCATCAGACTCACAGCAGATAACTGTGGCAAATGGCGTTTCTAAAGCATTATAGGCCTTGCCTAACCTTGCCCAACAGCGCCGCTGCTGATGTTCACGATGACAGTGGAGGCTTTGGACTTCAGCTGCCTACTGTCACGAGACTTCCACGTTTTTTTTCTGTCTGCGAATGAACATGAACAGTATACAAGACGAGGGTCTACTTTTGATTGCGTTTTTTGATTGACCTATATTCTAGTTTTTATGATATATATTGTAACGGTAGGATGAGAACGACGAAGAAGACAAAGAGGAGGACGATGTTGTCAGATCTGTGAGCCAACTGGGCGCCATCTTGTCCACCACCGAGTTTATTCCTCGTTTTATAAAGTAAAGTTATTCTCCCGTAACATCATTGGTGGGAGGTGCGGGGTACTCACTTCACGCAAAACGGAGCTTCGTAGCGGGCGCCTAGTGGTCTCCCCCATGGCGACTGCAGTCAACAATGCCGACCCTTCCCCGTCTACCGTGCCTTCTCCAACTACGTCCGTGCTTTCTCCAACTGGACCGTCAACCCTCATCTTGGAGCCCCCGAGAGATCCAGGTACCTTTTCTGGCACTGGTGGCATTGACGTAGAAGCCTGGCTGAAGTCATACGAACGAGTGGGTGTACGTATGCGATGGGATCCAACGCTCATGCTGGCCAACGTGATTTTTTATCTCAGAGGTACCGCAAAGGTCTGGTACGAGACGCACGAGGAAGAACTGACTAGCTGGGAGTTATGCAAGCAAAAGCTCCGGGAGCTATTTGGCAGGCCTGTGGGAAGTCAACGCGCCGCCCAAAACGAGCTCGCACGTCGAGTTCAGACGTGCACCGAATCATACCTCACGTACATTCAGGACGTGCTCGCTTTGTGCCGCAAGGTAGACTCGCAGATGTCCGAAGCCGATAAGGTTGGCCATATTATTAAGGGCATAGCAGATGACGCCTTTCACCTTCTTGTGTTCAAGAATTCATCTACGGTCCACGACATTATTTCTGAATGCCGGCGCTTTGAAGAAGCGAAGAGCCGCCGTGTTCTCCACCAGTTTGCCCGGCTTCCAAACACGGCTGCAACGTCCACATGCGAAGACCCTCGCCTGCCTTCTAGGAAAGTCCCGGTGACGTTGTCCGTATTGTCCGTCGGGAAATAGAAGCCGCAGCTCCACTCGTGTCAGCTTCCCCCAACTCCGAAAGCTATCACGCCACCGTCTCTCTCATACAGACCGTCGTGAGGCAAGAACTGGCCAACGCCGGCTTAAACGTCTGCTCCATTCATCGTCCAGACTACGCCACACCAAATCCACCCGTGACTGTCCCGCCCAACCGACGTTTTTCTGCCAGCCCACATTATCGCGACCCGGCGGTATGGCGCACCCCAGACGACCGGCCGATATGCTTCAATTGCGGTCGTATAGGCCACATTTCGCGTCACTGCCGTGCTTGGTCCAGCTCTGCTCCGTGGCCTCACCCTCCGCCCCATCGCCCACCTGTCTGGAATTCACGCTCATCACCGAAAACAGAGCCGCTAACGCCTGAGAATTCCTCGCGCCCCCGATCCAGCCGCTCCCCTTCGCCACAACGCCGTTTCTCCCGCTCGCCCCCATCTCGCCGATCGCCGTCCCCAAGCTCGTTCCGGCGTTCACCTCCGGAAAACTGACGGGAGCAGCTCTTGGAGGTGATGCTGCAATACCGACCCGATCCCAAAATCCTCTACTGACCTTGCCCGCACATCAGAACCTTATCAATGTTGACGTCGACGGTGTACCTACTACAGCCCTCATTGACACTGGCGCACACGTGTCTATCATGAACGCTGACCTTAGAGCACGGCTGAAGAAAGTCCTTACTCCTGGCCCAACTCCTGTGGTCCGAACGGCCGATGGTGGAAAAGTCGCCGTAATTGGTGTGTGCTCAGCTCGCGTCAGCGTCGCCGGACACCACACATCAGTTCTGTTTTATGTTTTAGAACACTGCCCTAATGACATAATTTTGGGCCAAGACTTTTTGTCTGAACATTCGGCCTTGATAGACTGCTCTGCCGGTATAGTGCAACTCGCTCTACCTAATGTTGTTGATCCTCCAAGTTGCCCTCCAAGTCGGCTTTGTTCTACAGAACACCTGCGTCTCCCTCAACGAACAGTAGCTTACATAGGCGTCTCCCCTGTTCCACCTGTCCCAGACGGTGTTTATATTGTGTCCCCCAATGTTGACGTCCTGCTTTCGCACAACGTTGCGTTTCCTCACACCGTCATCACTATTACGGCCAATGCATCCTGCCTACCCTTAGTGAATTTTTCACTATGTACACAAGTCCTCCCTCGTGGTATATCTCTAGCCGAGATCGTGCCGGCGGCAGAGTGCCATATTTGCACTCTAAGTTATGACAGCATCCCGAGTGCCGAAAAAACTTCGTCTACTCCTCCATCAGACCAAAGTGTGTTAACCAAGATGATTGCCCCCGACTTGCCGAAAGAACAAGCTAACGACCTGCGTTCCCTGCTTGCATCTTTTTGGGACATCTTCGACCTTGGCGACCGCCCACTCGGCCAGACGTCCGTTGTTAAGCACCGGATTGATACAGGCGATACGAGTCCAATCCATCGGAGACCCTACCGTGTTTCCCATGCAGAGCGGCGCATCATCCAACAGGAGGTCGACAAAATGCTTTCTCGGAATATCATCGAGCCTTCATGCAGTCCCTGGGCGTCCCCTGTTGTACTTGTAAAGAAGAAGGACAACAGCTGGAGATTTTGCGTCGATTATCGCCATTTAAACAAAATAACGAAGAAGGACGTCTACCCTTTACCACGCATAGACGATGCCCTGGATTGCCTTCACGGCGCAAAATATTTTTCCTCCATTGACCTCCGCTCTGGGTACTGGCAGATTGCCGTTGATGACATGGACCGTGAGAAAACGGCGTTTATCACTCCCGACGGCCTTTACGAGTTTAAAGTGATGCCATTCGGTTTATGTAATGCGCCCGCCACATTCGAACGTATGATGGACGCTCTGTTGTACGGCTTCAAGTGGTCCATCTGCCTGTGCTACCTGGACGACGTTATCGTTTTTTCGCCTTCTTTTGCGACGCACCTTGAAAGGCTATCGAAAATCTTATCTGTCTTTCGTAAGGCGGGCCTGCAACTCAATTCGGCAAAGTGCCACTTCGGCCGTCGTGAAATTTCTGTCCTCGGACACCTCGTTGATTCCGTGGGGGTTCGCCCTGATCAAGATAAAATACGCGCAGTAAGAGATTTCCCTGTACCAACCTGTACCAAAGACGTTCGCAGTTTCGTTGGCCTCTGTTCTTACTTCCGCCGCTTTGTTAAAAACTTCGCCGACGTAGCACGCCCTCTCACTCAACTTCTCAAAAAAGACGCTGGCTTCATTTGGGGCCCTGAGCAAGCAGATGCGTTTCAAAATCTAGTGTGTCTGCTTACGTCTCCGCCTATCCTCGCCCACTTTGATATTTCATCTCCAACAGAAGTTCGTACAGACGCAAGAGGCTATGGCATCGGTGCAGTCCTCGCCCAGAAACAACAAGGACGAGACCGTGTTGTTGCTTATGCCAGCCGCCTTCTTTCGCCTGCTGAAAGAAAATATTCAATAACCGAACGGGAATGTTTGGCACTTGTTTGGGCAGTCGGTAAATTTCGTCCCTATTTGTACGGCCGGCCATTCACAGTAATCACAGATCACCACGCCTTGTGCTGGCTTTCGTCCCTTAAAGACCCTTCAGGCCGTCTTGGCCGTTGGGCGCTGCGCCTTCAAGAATTTGATTACTCAGTCCTGTATAAAACCGGCCGCCTGCATCAAGATGCGGACTGCTTGTCCCGGTATCCTGTCGACCCTCCAGACGGCGACTCCTCTAAAACCACCCTTCCTATCGACGTTTTCTCTCTATCCGCGTTTCATGACATTGGAATCGAGCAGCGACGAGATACTTTCTTGGACGGTATTATCCGAAGGCTCACATCGGTGAGGCCCGACCCTTCCCTTCGAATGTTTGAAATACATGATGGTGTATTGTACCGTTGCAATATGCGTCCTGACGGCCCCGAAAGACTACTCGTCGTTCCCATTCAATTGCGTCACACTGTTCTCGCCCAGCTTCATGATGCACCTACAGCGGGTCACCTCGGCGTGTCACGGACCTACGACAGAGTTCGCCGGCGCTTCTTCTGGCCTGGCATGTACCGCGACGTCTGCCGTTATATTGCAGCCTGCGACCCTTGTCAACGACGGAAAAAACCAAATGCCCCTCCGGCCGGACGTCTTCAGCCACTGCACATCCCACAAGACCCATTCTACCGTGTTGGCGTGGACCTGCTTGGCCCTTTTCCTACGTCAGCTGCGGGTAATCGGTGGATTGCAGTAGCAACCGATTATGCTACCCGATACGCGATCACACGGGCCCTTCCAACCAGCTGTGCAACTGACGTGGCCGATTTCCTTTTGGAGGACGTCATCTTACATCATGGCGCCCCTCGACAACTCCTTACCGACCGAGGCAGCTACTTCCTTTCCAAAGTGGTTGATGACCTCCTCCGCTCCTGCGCCACTAAGCACAAGCTCTCGACTGCTTACCATCCACAAACAAATGGTCTAACGGAGCGCCTCAATCGCACTCTCACCGACATGCTCTCCATGTATGTCTCCGCCGATCACCGCGACTGGGACACTACGTTACCGTTTGTAACATTCGCGTACAATTCTTCCAGACACGACACCGCTGGGTTCTCTCCTTTTTTTCTGTTGTTCGGCCGTGACCCTGCGCTACCTTTCGACACCCTCCTGCCGGCCGCACTAAATGACAAGTCTCAGTACGCTCGTGATGCAATAATGAAGGCCCAAGCGGCACGCCAAGTTGCTCGACGACGCTTACTGGACTCCCAGGACAATCAGAAGAGCGTATACGACGCCCGCCATCGTGACGTCCACTTCACACCCGGAGATCTCGTTCTGTTATGGTTCCCCTCGCGCCGCGTTGGACTTTCGGAGAAGTTACTCCCACGCTATTCAGGTCCCTACCGTATCTTACGCCAAGTAACTGACGTCACATACGAAATCACCCCTACGGACCCCGCCATCCTTCACCCTCACACTGACGTAGTGCATGTTACGCGACTCAAACCGTATTACTCCAGTGCCTCCTGATTAGCACCGGGTCGGTGCTCCAGCCGCCGGGGAAATCATGTAACGGTAGGATGAGAACGACGAAGAAGACAAAGAGGAGGACGATGTTGTCAGATCTGTGAGCCAACTGGGCGCCATCTTGTCCACCACCGAGTTTATTCCTCGTTTTATAAAGTAAAGTTATTCTCCCGTAACATCATATATATATATATATATATATATATATATATTTATATATATATATATATATATATATATATATTCCTGATATAGTTCCTTATCACTACAACACCACCACCCAGGAAACCGCTCACGGTACAAACGAGCACCCATTTAGGAACAATAGGAACACACACTGTGACACTGTGGTTGTAAACCTATCGGACACTAGCTTGTCACCTGACGAAGAAATACTGCTATCTAAAGGACTAAGCTTCTGCCCGACCACAAAATTTTTCAATGAATTCCACTTGCTCCGAGACCTCAACAACTTCGCTCAAGCTTAAGGTTGCGCGAATATTTCTTCGACAGGCCTTCTAACCACGAAACAATTCACCGTCATAAAATAAATGATTGGACACCGAACAGTAATCTAGACAAGTGCCTGGACCTTTATATCACCGCAGTACAGAAAGATATAGTACACAAATACCACAGACAGAAAGGAAACCAAGAAAACTTGACAAATACTGAAAAAATAAGTATGAGAAATCTGGCATCTAGGACAGACGTAACAATAAAACCCGCTGACAAAGGAGGATCAATTGTAGTCCTTAATACAACCAACTACAAGAAGCATACCGCCAACTAGACGACTCAAGATTTTACGAACGCCTTCTAGGTGATCCGACAGACGGTTACAAACGTATCGTATCAACAGAACTAAAGAAACTGTTGGATGCAGAAAAGATAACCAACACTGACCACAAACTGATGCAAGCAGCATACTCTCGTCCAGGTTGCTTCTACATCCTCCGAAAAATTCATAAACCCAGTAACCCAAGTCGACCAATCATATCAAGCATCGGTACAATAACTGAACCCATATCAGGGTACGTGGACAAACTAATAAGCCACATTCCATGCACCCTCGCGTCGTACATAAAAGACACCTAACATTTTCTTCGAGACATTGCAGGACTGTGTGGGCCGAAAAACTCGTACTTGGTTACTCTTGATGTCTCTTCATTGTATACAAATATTCCTCACGATGACGGCATAGCTGCATTACAAAACATGTACACAAACCATAGACAATCTAACACCCCAGATTTCTCTGCCATCGCAACTTTGACGAAGATGGTCCTCGAATTAAATTTATTCGAGTTTAACCAAGAGTATTTTCGACAAATCAGTGGGACCGCTATGGGCACCAGAATGGCACCTAATTATGCCAACATATTTATGGGAAAGCTAGAATTTGAATTTCTTGCACAAAGTTCCTTGAAACCAATTTGATACAGAAGATACATAAACGATATCTTTCTTATTTGGACCCACAGCGAGGACGAACTTCTCAGCTTTATCGACACTTACAATGCTGTGCATCAGAACATACACTTCACACACACATACTCGCAAGTAACCGCAAATTTTCTTGATGTTACCATAACGATTGAAGATGAGAAGCTCTCTACAACACTATATCGCAAACCAACGGATCGACAACAATACCTCCATTACCAAAGCGATCACCCGCGCCACTGTAAAAACAGTATTCCATACAGCCAGGCTCACCGGTTTAAGCGAATCTGCTCTAGAGACGCTGTCTTTGACACAAGCTCACAGAGGCTAAAACTTATTCTCGAGAAACAAAAATACCCCCCACATGCAATTAATGACGCTGTTCAAAAATCAAGAAAACTAAAGCGTGAAGACTTACTTATGAAGCTACCACCGCAAGAAGACCCACAACGAACAAACCTCTGCTTGACTTAGAGCACAAACTTCCCCAACGTAAACAAAATCCTTAAACGACATTACAACATTGTGGAACAAAGTGAACGTTTGAAACGCGCATTCCCATTCGCTCCAGGTGTCGTTTACCGACGACCATGTAACCTCAAAGGCACACTTGTCCACTCTCAAATTAACACAACACCCCCCCCCCCCCTCCCAATAATTCATGCCGACCTTGTTTAAAGCCACGATGTCTTGTATGTAAGGCGATGCGAGAAACACACAAAGCAACCAGCACACAATCCAAGTTTTTGATTAACATACGAGGAAACCTAACATGCGATTCCTCTAATGTGGTGTACCTACTCGAATGCAACGTGTGTATTATGCAGTACAACGGACAAACAGAAACACCATTTAGGATTCGCTTCAATAATCACAGAGGCCATGCGAAATCAGCCCCAAGTCTAGCTCTACCAAAACATCACAATCTTCCCGACCATGCATTCGACAAACTATCAGTAACGCTCTTAGAGACGAGATTTAAATCAAATCAAGAACGTGAACAACGAGAGTCATCAAATCGAGAACGTGAACAACGAGAGTCATACCTCATCCACCGATTCAGCACCCTAGGAATAAATGAGAATCCCGGTACACTTGCAGCAATTAAAGCCTTAGAAAACAATAACGGCAATAATGAAAATAGTAACTGAGTTAACGGCACTGTAGCTGTGAAGGGCACTGGACAGCTAAAAACAATGCCAAGTGTGATTACACTACCTAAGTGCATCTGTCGTCTGTTTCTGTTTTACTTTACTACCCAATCAATTGTGCCAAGCATTACATGCGCAACAGCAACCCTGTACACAGTCGGGAAGCCCCTACTGCACGCGTAATCCAGAGGCGTGCAAGGAATTCGCATTGCGCCCGCTTGCCAGCCTCTGAGGCAATACGCGGCACCCCTCTTTCTACGACGAAATGTCGACGGGCGCTGAGTAGTTAAAGGCTTGAACACGGAGGAATTGGGGTTAAGCTTCTTAAAAAAGCCCTTTTTGCCCCACACCGAACTGCCATGCAGAGCCAGGAGGCGCCGTCTGGTCGGGAAGAGTGCGTTAGTGAAAGGAAGCATACACAGACCGCAGAGAGCAGAAAGGTGAAGGGAAGAAAGGGGAGACAGATGGAGGGGGAAGTGGAAGGAAGAGTGGAAGGGGGCGCCCCAGGAGCAGTCCACCTTATACTCTTTTTATCTTTTTTTTCCTTTTTTCTCTTTTCCCCTCTGATTTGAGATTGTATAAAGCAGAACACCAACAAACTGTACCCTCAATCCTGATGAAGGCCAGACTCTAGGCCGGATCGCTCACGGAGGATCTACTTGACTATATATATATATATATATATATATATATATATATATATATATATATATATATATATATATATATATATATATATATATATATATATATATATATATATGGTGGGGTGATATTCAATGGATCCGGTGAAATGCAGTATAAAAAGAGGTCGACAAACGTGCGAAAAAACACTAGTTTTACTAACGTTTCGGCAGGTGGGCCTGCCGAAACGTTAGTAAAACTAGTGTTTTTTCGCACGTTTGTCGACCTCTTTTTATACTGTATATATATATATATATATATATATATATATATATATATATATATATATATATATATATATATATATATATATATATATATATATATATATATATATATATATATAGAGAGAGAGAGAGAGAGAGAGAGAGAAAGACTTATCGTAGGCAATAATAATTGTCTGTTACCTAATAAAAACTTTACTTTCTTGATGCGTACACCCCGTACTCATTTTGCTCAAGAGGCGTGCGAATGCCGCAATTTGCGTCATCCTGCGACGTCATTCTCAATGCGACCGCAGTTTAAGACTCCCCACTTGTCACTGGAGCATGATCTGAATGCTAAAAGCCTGAAAAGAAAGGGAACGGGAATAAACAGTTCCCTGTGAAGCAACTTCAGGACAGGATGGCAAACTGTATGTGGAGAATGGACGAGATCCTCAGCCAAGCTCTCAAAAAATATCCCGGGCCAGCGCCAGGGCGCTGGCCCCAGGGGGGGGGGGGGGGGGGGTTCTCATGACGCACGGATGGTTTGAACCGAAATTTCGGTACTGTCATCTCGAAATGCACTGTCTTTAGGTGACTGGAATGTGACTGGATGGCAAGAATATGTCTAATCTTCGTGGTGACCACAGTGATAAAAGTGCCTCTCTTAAAACTGAACGGATTTATAATCGTGTGCCAAGGCCTGTCACTGCGTTGTGAAACGAACTATTTTCAGTCTGTTTTTTTTTTCGAAAACATTATGACAGAAAGTAATGACTCATAATGAATTATTACAATGTTTGTCTGATTTTAGAGTGGAGACACCATTTTTCCATTCAAATCTGTACAAAGGTTGCCTTGCATAATAAACTAGCAGAATGCTTAAATGAGGCGCAAGGTCACCGGTTTATTGGCAGTTGCTGTTGACTCAGCTGGCAAGTGTCGATACCCCACAAGTGATAACTGCATGTGTATGAGACAACCCATCGTGGTCTATGAACGGCAATAAATGCTGCCTAAGGGTGTTGATGGCAGTGAACACTAAGTGGAAGTAAACTTGATGCATAGCTAGAGGTTCCTGTTCAAATCGGTACTTTATAATATAAATCTGCCGTGTTTTGTTGCAATGCACTTAGTCAGCATTAGGTATTACAACAGAAGGTTGCAGATATAAAAAATTACAGCCAAAAAGAGCGTCTCGTTATGGACAGTTGAAATGCAAAAACATTTGTGTACCTAATACAGGGTGTTTCAAGAATTGTGTCCAATACTCTTAAAAAATCAGGAAAAGGCGCTTTTCTCACTGTCTTCACAGTTGCTTTTTCTGTAGCGGTGGGCATCTTAGAAGAGTTTAAGTCATCATTTGGAGCAGTAATTAAAAAATAAATAATTGACTTCTCATTTAGCGAAGTTAGACAGGTAAGTCAAATGAAATAATTGAAGTAATTCATGTAAAGAACCCATTGTGGCTTTGAAGTTTCGTAAAAGCGGTCTCTAGCAATAATTGTGAATTAATGAAACTCTCCTAAGTTCAGCGGGGAAATTGAAACCAAATGACCAATCAGCGCAACAAGCAGATGACTACAATGACGTCACTGTTCAGAAGAATAGTTACGGGGCTGCAGTTCCTCCCATTTCGTTAACGTATATATGTGCGTTATGAGTGCTGTGATTGTGAGCGCAGCACACGCGCCCACACTACGAAGTCGGTTGATGGTATTTAACAACGCTCCCTCATTTCGTACGTCTCAGAAGAATATGGCAGTTGCTTTCTTGCTCGTTTCGGTTTCGGTTTCATCGCTGTATTTAGGAGAACTTCATTAATTCGCAGTTATTACTAGAGGCCACTTTTCTGAAATCTCAAAGCAGCAATGGGTTTTTCGCATGAAGGACTTCAGTGCTCTCTTTCGACTTACCTGCCTAACTCCACTAATGAAAAAGTTAATTTAAATTTCCTAATTACTGTTCGAAATGTTGATTCAGGCATCTTAAAATGTCTGCCACTACAGAAAAAGCAATTGTAAAGACAGCGAGCAAATAGCGCTTTTCACTTATTTTTAAAGAGTATTGCACACATTTCTTGCAACACCCTGTATACATGTTTTCTTGTTTTTTTACATTAGTACGCCTTATGTCAGCATGGTTGTGCCCTGCACGCTTACTTCGAGGCCAACTATTCTTGAAAAACACATAATTGGCTCTCCCAACAAAGTGCTGAAGAGCTCACGCTCGTAAAGCATATTCTGTTTTGTAATTTCTCGTTTGCATTTTTATGTCCCCCTATATACACACCCTTCAGTTACTTAAACAAAGAATAGGAGCATTGTCCACTAGGAATGTCGATTGTTTCAAGTAATAGCGAGAAGCTGTGAGATCAGTGGATGCGTTTGCATCAAGAAGTGCTCTGCACAGCTAGCATTATCTGATACGCTGCCTGCACTAGGAGGACATACATACCACGGTTATCGTCACAGTAAAACATGTCAGAATATAAGTCATTGCAGAAACTCTCTATGTATCGTTGATCACGTGTATTTCATATACTTTTATTATTGCAGAGTAGACCATTTATAATTAGCGGTGTGCAAGTATCAGATTTTGAATACGGATACATAGCTTTGAATAGGAATGGAATACAAATAATTGCGATTTGTTTTCACCAGTACATATTCATTTACATTACCATATAGGTGTAGTAAAGTAAACCAACAACCACCGTGTCTTCTGGTTCTTTTTGTTGTTGTTTTTGAAGAAAAAAAATGAACTTTGAAACAGTTAGAAAAAGAAGGCCAGGCGAGCTACGAGTCAGGTGAAGTTCGAGAGCAGCATGATAGGCGGTCAGGTGGCATTCTACAGTGCTAAGAAAGCTCAATAGAACCGCTTACTTAAAGATAGCGCAGCAGCCTAGCATTACAGGACAACATTCGGTTGGAATGCAGATGCCGGACCATTCCCAATCGTAAATTCATTTAAAACGCGTGATGAAGCAATCGTTAAAAAAGAAGTTTGGGGTGTGTGTGGCCTCACTGGCGACCAGCTGCCGGCAATGCACTCCTCCACCAGAGCAGGATTGAACACCCTGGTGCAGTACGTGGCCACAAGCTCTCAACCTCTGATAAATACAGCATAAATTAACCCTTGGCCCTCAGCCCCCAGCGGCTGCGAAGCAACTGTCCAAGGCGGTGGTCAGACCTGTGGCGCATCACAGGGTGCTAAGAATCTCTGTGTCCGGACAGGCCGCCATTAAAATCTGAACTTGGCTACCTTCTACGCTAGAAAGCTATCTAGTGAGGCTAGCTATAGCTGTACTATTCGAGGAGTTATATGGTGTTGAATGGGGTGTAATAGGGCTCAGCGAAGTTAAGAGGACACGTAAGGCTTACACAGTGCTGAAGAACGGGCACGTCCTATACCGTGGATTAGTAGACAGAAAAGAACTATACGGATGGGGTTTCTTTTACGCAAGAGCATTGCTGTCGACATAGAGGAATACTATAGCATCATTTAGAGGGTGACAAGGATGATAGTTAAGTTTAACGAAAGGTACAAGATGAATGTGGTACAGATCAACGTGTATACATCGAGCCATAATGACCATTTAGTTCAACACCTACATGATGACGTACAGTCAGACATTAATAAAGTTAGGTCACAGTATACTACACTTAAGGGTGACTTTAATGCCAAAGTAGGCAAAAAACAGGCCGTAGGCCATGCAATGAGGAAATATGGCATCGGCTCTAGAAACGCCAGAGGGGAGTTATTAGTTCGCAGAACGTAATAGCTTACGCATCTTGAATAGCTTCTTCAGATAACGAGCTACCTGTAGGTGGACGCGGCGAAGTCCTAATGGCGAAACTTACAATGAAATAGACTTCATTCTGTGTGCACAACCTGGCATTGTACAGAATGTAGAAGTAGTTATCAAAATCAGATGCTGTGACCATAAAATGGTCGTATTCACCTATATTTCAAAAATGCAAAGACAAAAACTGATACGCAAGAAGTCAATTAATGAACTAGTGGTGAGAAAGTACAGGAATCGATAATTTCGCTTCAGAATAGATTCGAGGCTCTAAACGACGCAACCTATGTTTGCATTCACACAATGAACGATAATCTTACTGGTATCATGAAAGAGTGTGCAATGGAAGTCGGAGGTACAGTCACTAAATAAGACACTGGCAAACTATCTCAGGAGACGAAAAATCTCATTAAGAGACGACAAACCATGAAAGCCTGAAATGCAAGTGACAAAATACAGCTAGTGGAGCTTTCGAAGTTAATCAGTAGGCGTAAAATAGCCGAATTTAGAAGAGATAACACAAAAAAAAATTGAGCAGGCCGTAAAAATCGGCAGAAGCCTAAAAGCTGCGAAGGCAGACTTGTGTATAGACAAAAATCGGATGAATGCATTGAGGAACAAGGAAGGCAATGTCATAACCAATACGGATAGGATTGTCGAGGTGGCGGATGAGTTCTATAGAAAGCTGTACAGAATCCAAAACAACCAGGATGATATCGTGAGAAACAATATTAGTCCAGATGAATTCGACATCTTACCAGTAACGACAGGGAAAGTAAACAAAGCCCTAGAAAGAATGCAAAGAGGCAAAGCCGCTGGTGAGGATCATGTAACAACGGACCTGCTGAAAGATGGGGGAGAAATTTTGTTAGAAAAATTGGTTACCATTATACGAAGTGTTTCTTGACGGGAAAGGTACCAGAATCTTGGAAAAATGCCAACATCATCTTAATCCATAAGAAAGGAGACGTCAAGAACCTGAAAAATTACAGGCCGATCAGTTTACTGTCCGTTTTTCACAAACTATTTACAAAAATAATAGCTAATAAAATCAAGTTGACATTAATGTTGAATCAACCAAAGGACAAAGCAGGATTTCGTAAAGGCTACTCTACAATAGACCATATGCATACTATCAATCGGGTAAACAAAAATTGCGCGAAATACAACCAACTCCGATACATAGCTTTTATAGATTATGCGAAGGCATTTGAGTCAAACTAGACATGCAGGCACAGCGCAATCAGGGCATTGACGAACCCTACATAAATATACTGGAAGACAGTGGATCCGCAGCCACCATAGTTCACCATAAAGAAAGCGACACAGTCTCAATAAAGAAGGGTGCAGGGAGACACGACCTCTTCAATGCTAATCACCGCGTGTTTATAGAAGGTTTTCAGGGCCCTAGATTGGGAAGAGTTAAGGATAAGAGTTAATGGAGAGTATCTCAGTAACTTGCAATTCACTGATGACATTGCCTTGATAAGTAAACTCAAGGGGCGAATAACAGCTCATGATTACGGGCCTAGACACGGGAAATAGAATAGTATATCTGAAATGGAATATGCGCAGAACTAAAGTAATGTGCAATAGTCTCAACAGAAAACAGCACTTTGCGATTGGTGGAGAGACGCTGGAAGTTCTAAAAAAATGTCTACTTAGGACAGGTAGTAACCGGGGAGCCGAACCATGAGAGTGAACTAACTAAAAGAATAAGGATGGGTTGGATCACATTTAGCGAGCATTCTCAAATCGTGAATGGTAACTGCCACTGACCCTCAAGAGCAAAGTATATAACAGCTGCGTTTATGCCGGTACTTACCTACGGAACAGAAACCTGGAGGCTTACAAGGAGGGTTCAACTGAAATTCAGGACAACGCAGCGAGCGATGGAAAGAAAAATTATAGGTGCAACCTTAAGAGACAAGAAGAGAGTATGTCAGGGAACAAACCGGGGTTAAGGATACCATAGCTGAAATCAAGAAGAAGAAATGGACATGGGCCGAGCACGTATAGCACGTAGGCAGAATAACCGCTGGTCATTAAGAATAACTGACTTGATTGCCAGAGAAGGGAAGCGGGTTAGGGGGGGACAGAAGGTTAGGTGGGCAGATGAGATTAAGAAGTTTGCTGGTATAAATTGGCAGCAGCAAGCACAGGACCGGGTTAACTGGCGGAACATAGGAGAGGCCTTTGTCCTGCAGTGGACGTAGTCAGGCTGCTGCTTGCTTGCTTGCTTGCTTGCTTGTTCCTTTCTTTTGTGGCTCTCACCCACTAAGGGGGATCGGCCAAGAAGCCGGTGGTTAATGCAAGTCAATACCTTTAGATTTTCTAGACTAGGGGAATATGATTACTGTGTTTTGACTGTGAAATTAATTTGGCGAACTGTAAAAAAAAAAGAAAAAAAAGGGGGGGAGAGAAGTAATAGAATTTGTTGAATATCTGAGGTGGAATCGTTATATAAAATTCTCCTGAAACTTGAATCATAGCAGTGTATCAGCTCAATAAAAAGTGGTAGTATGGCTAGTAAAATTCGAGAGCTGATCGCTGACTCAGCAAGGTAATCTTCTTGTGTTATATATGAATTCGCAGAGAGCCCCGCAGATGTTCCGATCGCTGTGTCCCAATGTAGTGGCCCCAAAAGACAAAATATTGGGAGTATTAATTGATATTCCTAGTTTTCTGAATAAAATTTCGAAGGAGTTTTTTCTTTGATTTTTAATCAGTACCTAGCGACGCCTACAGCCGAATAACGTGTTTAAACAGCATTCATTGAGGGTGACTTGTTTGTTAGAAAAGTGAGGTATATCAGTGGCACAATCTGTTGTCCCCTCCTATGTGTACTGTAAAGAGGATCAAAATCATCGCATTTTTACTTCATAGTCTTTAATACAATTGTTTACCGCCTACAGTGTAAAGTATTAGAAAGTTATTTTTAAAAAGTTGGGGCAGCTACACATTCACAGTGTTGCGAAGACTGAGGAAGCAGCACTGCTGTTGGCCTTTGCCTCCTCCTCACCCATACTTGTTTTTCTCTTTTTTTTCTATCTATTTTGTGTCTGTTTCTATTTCTTTTTGTGTGTATTTATTTCTCTACATTTTGCTTTTTCTTTCTTTTTTGCACTCTCTCCTCGTTCCTTCACCTATCGGAGTTATCGCATCCCACGCAGTACAAATCGGTACGCGTGTTCTGGCAGCGAAGCAGAAGCCGCAGACGAGGACGAAAAGGTCGCCTTCTTGTTCATGTTGATGATTGTTTCCTGGCGTCGCCATGCGCCATATCGAAAAGCTAACCAGATCTATTGTAATACAATCGTTTCGAGGACATTCGATTCGAGGACTAAAATTGAACAGTGAATATTCGTTTCGAATACCGAAGCTAACAGCAAAAGGTTCGATTCGTCATTTGGAAGCTTTCGAGATTTCACACGCGCTCACGTATGTGTACGTACATGCAGAATCATGTCTAAACGCACATCGTTTAACATTTTCGTGCTCTCTGTACTTGCTTCGTCATTGGTTGTAGGATAACGGTGTTGCTGCGAAAAGGAAACGCAACATTGAATGTTTGCGAGAGAAAGTGTGCTCGTTGATGATGATGATGATGATGATGATGATGATGATGATGATCCTTAATACTCTGGCGCACATCCACAAAGGGGGATCGGCCAAGAACCGGGCGGCAGTATCTTAACTAAAAGGCTTATGGTTTTTCAAACACAACGTAATTTTGAGCTCGTACTGTCTTCAAAAACAGCGTACTTCGTTTCATGCAGACCTCGGCCGACATTCGTTGACCTATAGTCTTACTGTATAATTCAACCGGTTTCGACGCAGAATTTAAGATGTCATTAAAAATAGACTTACTAAAAAAATGAAACGCTATAAACTTCCCTATGCATTCACTTAAGACTACTCGAACGCGAAAGATGTCAGGTGTGGCTATTTCATCGCCATTCTCATCATCATCATCATTGGAGCTTCAGAGGTCGCTTTAACAGCTTTACACTTCGTTGATGCTATGGCTGAATATCATAATGGTGCGGATGAGTTATTATAATGACGTAGTGTTTTTTAACGGGTTGGCAGCTTTCAACCACGTACCCACTCGTTACGCAGTTCACATGGGCTGACACCTATAGCTGTTTGGCACTTATGTCTCACATCGTTACATTTGTTAACGTGACTGCCCGGCCAACATGTCTCCTTTAGACGGTCCTTTTCCAAAGCGGCTTCAAGCGCTGGCGTCGCTCTGGGACAGAAAACTTTAGTGACACGCAGAACACTATATTTAGATTCCAATTCGAGCACTGTTCTTGTTCTTTTTTTTTAACCTGAGCTTTACGAGGTCACGCAGATTTTTCTGCTACCCACCACGTTTTTCAAGATCAACGTGCACTTGAAGCTTCCGCCTTAATATTTTGTGGAGTCTCTTGTATCTTCTGTTGCCCTTGTATTATGCCCTCTTCAATATTGTATTAATGGAAAATAATATTTCGGGATACGTAAGAGCTAGCCTGTAGAGAATGACGTCTTAGGTATGCTTTACCTGTCTATTAATTTATATGTATACTGCCACAGTCCAGCAGACTCAGTCGTACCTGAAACGCGATATCGTCGAGCCTAGAAGGTCGTTCAATCAGTATACCTTCAGCATTGTGGGTCACGGTTTTGAAGCTGGTCGTAAAGCATCTTACTATTGTCGAATCCAACCGGATAACTCTCAATCGCAGTTTTTTATTTTTTTCATACAGAAAGACAAGAAAAGTTTGCGGTCGCTGAGGTAGACACAAGTACTTGCTTCACATACTAGCTGTAGTTGCCTTGCTGCCACGTAACATTTCTTCTCGTTTTATAGGCCGAACTGTCACGAAGCGTGCATGCAGAACCACGCTTTCTCAACCACACGTATGCATTTTCCGGTTTACTATAAACCTTCATGCAACGTGATGTAAACCACTGGCTCCGTCCACTAAGGAGCCTGGTCGGTTGGCACCTGTGGCAAGCACAGTTGACAGGCTCGTGTCCTCCAAGGTCACATGCGCCGAAGAGAGGGCGCGTCGAGCGAAGGTTGCGCCGTTCCGCCTGCAGAGCTCGCGGCGCCTTTGACCTCAGCGGCTGGCACACCGTTTGGATGCGTGTCACGCGCGGGACTGAACCTCGACATCCCGCACGTCTCTATGCAAAGTTCTTGTTTAACGATGTAGCGCTAAATTGAATTTTTGCACCGTGAGGATGAGATATGGCTGATTGTGTTAGTCGATCCATAGCGCAGAGGCGATTGTTGGTTCGGGATGGATACGAAATCACGCCATTCGTTTTCAACCTGCGGTTGTTTCAGCTACTGAGCATGCTAAGTCGAGCATGTTGTATGTTGCAATCTGCGTCGTTTTTTAGCGCGCGTCTTCGTCTGTATATTCAGAAGTCGTATAAAAGTTAACCACGTAAAGGATTTTATCCATGATGCACAACGCGTCAACCATCGTGGTTTCGTCGTCATTTCGTCACTATTGTTCTCGTCCTTGTCGTGCCGGCGGCCGCCTTGTCTCTGTCACTATGTTCCTTGCTCTCGATGCCATAGGACTGGTTACTGCTGGTTAACTGGTGCTAACTTTGAGGAGGACTGGTTGGTCGCTTGCTTGTGACCCGGCGGAATGACTCAAACCAACTACATATGAATGGTCATCATTCGTACTTCAGCATAAGTTGTGGAAAAAGTAGACAATATAAAAAGATGGTTTGCAAAGGAACGGTATCTTTTTAAAGGAACCAATGAACACTGACAGCACTCCTTCATCATCTCCCTAGTAAGGGTGGCCCCGCTCAAAGTTGATACCTTGAGAAGGCGGTATTACTGATGCTGTTGATGTTCTACGTCACTCTTCTGCTTCATCCTCTTGTTCTTATCGTATTCTACAGCTGAATCATTCAGCAACGAAATGTTCTGCGACTGAATTATTGCTTAAACAAGGCGTCTTTGTTATGTGCATGTTTTGCAATGAAATCGAGACTATCAAACGTTTCCTTTTATTCTGTCGTCGTTATTCTTACCAGCAAAAGATTCTTAGAAGCCCCATTTTAGAAGTTCCTATTAGTGGTAAATGTTCCAGTAACTTTATCACTTGGTGGCACTTCACAGGGATGTCTGCTTTACTATGTTAGAATACATCAGAGCAGCAAAAAAGATTTCCGTGTTAGTACATATCTTTATCAATTCAGATTCTTGGTTTGTAATTCGTCGTTATTTCTATTAGGAAGTTTAGATGGTCTGATGGTTCGCTCAGCAATAATTTTGAATAATTCTAAGTTTTATTTTAAAACTAATTTCCCAACTTGGTTTTAGTTTCTTCATCTATCACTTTAAGCATCCTGCTGCCCGGTTCTTGACCCATCCCCTTTTGCTTTTGTGGGCGAGTGCCATCCTTACGAGGTCATCGTCATCATCAAAGCTGCTCGTGGATGGTGTCCTATACCGAGTATTTTAAAGCAATGGTGCATTTTTTATTACGAATGGCAAGGCAATTATATGTGTACTTTGTACTTTCGGCTGATTTGTGCCCTCACGAAATATATATATATATATATATATATATATATATATATATATATATATATATATATATATATATATATATATATATATATATATATATATATATATATTAACGACGAAGAGCGTCAACAAGCTCAGGCACTGGCAAACCGCACAAGATGGAGGAGGACGAAGATCAGAATAAGAACAGCCGGCCTGGCATACAGGCGTCGTCTCTTCTCTCTCATTTCGCAGGACGCCGCCTTTGGAGCCCTTAAACAAGAAATGACACAGAGCCCTGTACTCTGCCACTTTAATGACGAACGAATGAACGACAGAAGTACACACCGATGCTAGTCAAGTTGGCATAGGGGCCATTCGGATCCAGCGGGACCCACATGGACGTGAGCACGTTGTCGCCTACGCCAGCCGCAAACTGTCCGACGTGGAGCGACATTACCACTCAAACCAACTCGAATGTCTGGCTGTTGTATGGACCATAGACAAGAAGTTCTGTCGGACAAGAGTTCATCATTGTCACAGATAATTCAGCTGTGGCGTGGATGTTCGCTCAACAGCACCTCAAACACAAGTTTGCAATGTCGATAGTACGGCTGCAAGACTATCATCCGTCATCGTGTACGAGCTCGAAATCAAGTTGCGGATGCCTTATCGCGAAACCCAATGGAGGAACGTTCCATGCAAATACCTGAAGACTGGATCATGTTCTCCCAGCAGGAAGTTGCGATTGCCCAACGCACCAACTTAGTCCCCGCTATAAGTTCGTTATCAGACACAGGACGCTACGCCAAATTTGCTGTACGCAAAGACACGCTGTATCGTCGTCGTTGTGTAGAGAAGCAAGACCAACGCCACCTTCTGGTCGTTCCTACCTCCTTGCGTTACAGTATTCTGCGTGCCATCTACAACACACCCGAAGGAGGCCACATAGGTTACCGAGCAACCTTGCACAAAGCACAAAAGCGTTTTTGGTGGTCGCGAATGGACAGGAATGTGTGCGCCTATGTTGCAAGCTGTGACGTCTGCCAACAACACAAACGACGTCCGAGCTGTAAACCTTGTTTCTTACGCCTATTACGCCTCCGGAGACAATCTTTCACACTGTGGCAACGGACCACATTAGGCCCTTTTCAACATCTGTAGCAGGTATATTATAGTCGTTGTGGAATACTTGTTAACGTATATAGAGGTCGCTGCCGTGCCCTCTCTTTCCGCAAGCTGCGTCATGAAGTTTCCACAGGACCGTTTCGAATGGAGACATGGAATTTTTAAGAAGTTCGTCTCCGACAGATCGACCACTTTCCGCAGCCGCGAGCTCTGTGCATATATCTCCGGCGAGCGGGAATTGAACATCAATTCGTGGCTGCCTACCCTCCACAAACGAATGGCCTGACAGAGAGGTCTAATCAGACCTTGCAAGCTCGACTGGCGCCGTACTGCAAAAATAACAAGTCCGGTGAAGCCGACTGAGAAGAGCACCTCAACGCAGCTGCCTACGCAGTTAACATGGCCGCGGCGTTGCAGCTTTGAGCCGTAACATCTACGTCTACGGCCAACTACCAAACTTTGGAGCTACACTCTGCTTAGACACACCAGTACAAGCTGGTCGACCAGTTGCACGAGGAGCACATTGCCGCAGAGAACGAACCGAGGCGCGCAACGAGACCGTACATGCCTAACAGGCGCGAAAACGAAGTTTTGACTGCCACCATCGTCGTGTGAGGAGGTGTGGGTGCAACACGCTACACCGTCTTCATCAAAGAAACTGTGCGTGAAGTTCGAATGGTCATTTATTACTACTGAACAACTGGGCGAGAACGCTTGGCGAGTGTGGTCCTCGGACGATGACTCGCACGCAGACAAAAGGAGGCGTCGCAATAACTTTGCCGTACATCTGTCATGGATGAAGCGTTGTGTCCGTAGAGATAACTGAAGTGTAGTAATCCGTTTTTCTTTGAGAATTGCACATTTCGCAGCGTGGCTTAGTGTAGTGACGAAAAGCGTCAACAGGCATGCAAGCAGCGCAAGGCGGAGGAGGACGAAGACTAGAATAAGAGGCCTGGCATACAGGCGTTGTCTCTTTTCTCTCCTTTACAAAATTCTAAGGCACCCGCTCGAGATTCCAATCAGCAACCCCTCGCTCTTCAGCGAACTGCATTAACCAAATGATCACGCCGCTCACACTGTCCATCACACTATTAGGGAGCTATGTGTATACACCATTCACCACAGGCTTATTGTCAATGGCCTTAAAAGAAACATTCTTGAACAAAGCATGTACTTTGGACAAGCCATACATGCTTCCCCTAATCATTGATGTGTCCGATGATTTTATTAATGGAGGAGTGAGTTCACTGAAGCAAATGTAATTTTGTGCTAGTATGGATAATACATTTCGCGTCTTCGGAGGCGTACCTATGATCTGGGAATGTACTAATACTTATAGAAGAGCCATATACCTAGGCTTATATACAGAAGATACTGATGCTTATATTCATCTAATGCAGTCGTAATGACAGTTAACGTAAAAACTTAATATTGATTTACGTCAATTCATACGGTGCACAGTTACCGAGCAATCATTCTTGTGTAATAAAAAGCTCACATATAAAATAGATTAAGCTTGTTAAACAATTGCCTTCGCAATGACTTTCGTCTTAAATTTTATTTTTTTCAGTCTTTTTAATCAGGAAAATGTTAGAAGCGGTGACAGGAGGATTAAGTGCTCTGCCTGTTCTCCACCTTTGTTTTGGGTGGTGCTATGCTCATGCGCACGTTCGCGAATTATCGTAGTGTCGTAATAGTTGCGAAAGAAAGAAAAATGGAGTCTGAAGTATGCGCACTGCTGCGTAGGAAGGCTATATTCTCGCGAACAGCTCAAACACTAGCATTCCTTCGCATGCTTTGCCTCGCTTCCAGAACGATGCGCCTTGGGACACGGGTGTGTGTCTGCTTTGTGTCCGTCTATTTTCGAAGTGCTTTACGTGTGCACTTTCCTGCAGGTTACGAGAAGCACCGAAGGAATGACGGAGCATCCTCCGCGTTCCTAAACGCGTAAACGCCGCGAGACGTGTTTTTCTTCTACTGTGTACACACTCTGCAAATAACCACGTTCTCACGTAGAGACAGAAACTTCCTTCGCCGAAGAATGAATAAATACGGGTGGCTCTTCCCTCGCTCATGAAGTTGTTCGAGTTCCTCGCCTTCTTTTTAGAGCACATGTATGCGCCGACAGATGCGCCCTGGTAAACTTTTACTGGGGGCCACTGAGTAAGAAAGAAATTGAGAAATCATTTATGTGGAGTTTTCGCATATATACTCAAACTAATCAGTATATATGTTTCTTAACCGCAACAGTGTGGAATGCCTGGCTACCAACAATACCGCTATCCTAATATTGTTACCCAAACAAGCACGTACACAATACAGCAGTGGCGAAAGTAAAATAAATTAATCACAATACTTTAACTTTCACGGATGTTGGCCAATTCGAGAAATTAGTGTGTTAAGGACAGCCAAGCTGTACACATGGGTGAGTTGTGATGGTTTTTGAATCTACAGCAGTGTTATTTAAGCCTCATAGTTCCCACGGAGACAGAAAGAAGGCGGAAAAGAACGAGGGTGCGAGAGAGGGTTACGTCCCTACGCCCATGCGCAAGTTTAGTCATCTCGTACTTAGGCATGCACGCACGCATAAGTACGACGCATCAGTAACTACATTTTAGTATTCCGGACCTCTTTTATAACTAACACATGCCCATTCGCTGGAAAGTTATGAGTTATCAAAGCCCCTTGTGACCAGGCCCCTACTCAAGGTTCACAGCTACGTGAGCCATATATCAGAGGTCAGCCATAACAGACCTTCAAGGTCTCTGCCGGAAAGCGTGCCAACACGTCGAACAATACGTACCGGAACACTTCTAACAAAAAGACCTCCAGTCATAAAAAAAAAGTGACAGCGTCCAGTAATAGCGAATCGTTGCATTTACTCTGCCATTGTATTGTTATGTAAGGGAACGGAATATAGAATGCAAACATTTGCTGCCAGTGGAGCAGCCTCCACGTGATGCAGCTGTATGGCTCCTGTGCCTCCTTCCACCGCATCAAACACTTTCTTTCTTTCTTTCGCTTGTTCTCTTTCACAATATGCAGTGATACGCACAACGTGCTCGGCTGCTCCTTGTTACAAGATGATTGATGATTGATTTGTGGGGTTTAATGTCCAAAACCACCATATGATTATGAGAGACACCGTAGTGGAGGGCTCCGGAAATTTCGACCACCTGGGGTTCTTTAACGTACACCCAAATCTGAGCACACGGGCCTACAACATTTCCGCCTCCATCGGAAATGCAGCCGCCGCAGCCGGGATTTGAGCCCACGACCTGAGGGTCAGCAGCTGAGTACCTTAGCCACTAGACCACCGCGGCGGGGCGTGTTACAGGATGACGCTTGGTGACTTAAACGTACTGCGCAAAATGAGAACGAAGACGAAATGTGCGCAACTTCGAAAAACGTGAAAGCGGAATTTTTTTCTGTATATCTTGTTTTCTAACAATAGCCGAGGGCATTTGTACAAAAAGTACTAAATCGTCACTCGGCGAAGATGTCTCCAAATGGTGTCTTGCTACCCAAATATCAGCATGCCATGGACAGCTTGTGCCTGTTTAAGAACACTTAATGCACCGGGGCGCACTTCGAATGGTGCAATATTCCAAAATTATGTACTAACTACCCTTGTGTTCACCAACTACCAAGTGTCAACGGCTGATGTTGATAATAGACAATTAGAGTATACCGGGCTTACAGAGATACCGGGCGTACCATGATACCGGAATCGAAGTGCGCATGCGCAGATATGTACGTTACCCGTAGCGCTTACCATGCGTGCGGTATTCTTCAGATTTCACGTTACCGTGGTAGCGTTGATTGATTGATATGTGGGGTTTAACGTCCCAAAACCACTATATGATTATGAGAGACGCCGTAGTGGAGGGCTCCGGAAATTTAGACCACCTGGGGTTCTTTAACGTGCACCCAAATCTGAGCACACGGGCCTACAACATTTCCGCCTCCATCGGAAATGCAGCCGCCGCAGCCGGGATTCGAACCCGCACCCTGCGGGTCAGCAGCCGAGTACCTTAGCCACTAGACCACCGCGGCGGGGCACCGTGGTAGCGTAGGTGTACATAGTGTACGTAAACATGGCGGCGCTCTCGGACGCCCGTTTCGAAGTGATTTTGGCGTAGTTGTTGAAAGATTCACCTTGTTCGCAGCAAACGACTGTTTAAAGTGGTTTCGCTTGCCTTCAGTTAGCTTCGACGACTGAGTATCACGCATAAGTTGGCGTAGTTTTTGAGATAGCTTCTCAGATCGATGTAAAAAAATCTGCACGGTAATTTTTTTTTCGCTTTTGGGGCGTGGTTTATATTTATTTATTTTTATTATTACTAAATTTAGCTTGTAACAGTGCTTCGCGAGCTGACACAAGCAGATATTCTTGTTTTCTTTTTTTCTTTTCACTGTTCTTACTTCTCAAACCTTCGATAGGTGGCGCCACCATCCCAGCTAAAGCACGTAAACGCTATTCCTCTAAATAATATGACGCTGTCCACAACGAACGTTTGCTGCATGGTAACATGTTTTCCTTAACTTCCGCTATTACGCTAACGGTAAACTATAACTGTCTAATAGCACTCGTATACTGAATGTGTGATCTGTATGCTAGTTGGGCGTGGGGGCACAACCTGGCTGAGCACATGTGCATTTCGCCCTTAAAGCTTCCTTGGGAGAATGCCTTTCGCCCAAGGAAGTGGAACCTCCTTTGGCAAATGCCATTCTAGGGAAATTAAGGTTGTCACCATAGCACGGAGAAAGCGGGAAATCTGATTCTATGCAAGGAACCCGTGAACACGTTACGCTATAAGTGTATACTTCAAGTTAAACAGGCTACTATAAACGTGTATTTTTCTTTTTCAGTGCGACTTTGCTCTTAAACTAAAATGTGATGCAACTTTTTTTTTTTCATTTCACCGAAAACATGACTTTGTTCAGCATATAGTCTTAGGCCTTCATGGCGTCAACAATGTTTAGACCAACGTTTAGCTAGGCTATTAACTTTGGTTCAGACCGCGCCTTTCATTTATACAGCACATTTCGCGCCTTCTGGGTGTCCAGCCAATTACGAAAAATGCGAAGGCTTGATGCGTTCATGTGAGCATTTCTTGCGGGTGCGTTCCTGAGCTGGCGTGCAAGGTTGTCGACCATGCTGCCGCATTCACTGACGAGATGCTTTTGTGGGAGGAGTGAATATAGAAGCGGGACTTAATTTTATCCGTGTCAGTCATCTTTGAGGGCGAATTTCAGACGCACACGAATGCAGGCTCTTCTTCCTTCTTTCGCAGGCGCGCCCAGCGGCGGCATCGCCATGGTGCGAATCGCGCGCCAACCCTCGAGGCGTCCCTGCCTGGGCTCGTGGGCAAGGACGACAGCGATTAGCTCCGGCCGCGTCCACCGTCGGTGAGCACCGCGGCCCTCTCAGCCGCTACGCTTTCTTCCTGGCGGGAATGCCGCTCTTTGCACCGACAACTCACGGATTCGATCCACTCTCTTCACTATTCGGCCCTCCGATGCTCCTCAACGCGGAGGCCTACTGAGGAGAGACTACTTGTAACTATTGTGCGTTCATTTGGATTTCTCGCGTCTTTGCCTCTATGCAAGGCGCATTGGCGTAGTCCTTACGCACAGTCTTGGATAGCGCGAGCAGAGGCGTGTGCGCTGTCTCGTCAGTGCCAGAAATACGTAGTGCTGTACCGCTAGACTTGTACCTCAGCCGCAACGGGACTACATGAAACGGGAGCTTGTAGTCTCCTCTATGACAAGAAATGTTTTAGGCTCGGAACGTTTCAGCCAAATAGATTTCTCTGAGAGAATTTCATTCATTCCAAACATTCGTAAGAAAAGGACGTACAACTTAGCCTGTATCTTAAGTGTTTCGCGAAGGCATGGTAACATGGATACTTGTGTTTCATGTCATCTAAATTTCGTTCTCAATACTGCTTCATCTTCTCTTCAGGTCGTGTATACTGTTGTTTGTCATTCTGGCAAGAATTTTTTTTCATATCAGAAGCATCGTAGCTGCTTCTGTATTGAAGTAATGCATGCGATATCTATACTGTCTTAAAGAGTGAAACGTGGTGAAGTAGCACTTGTATTTTATACTACAGTTTTGCAATACACGTGAAGGCTTGATGTTCATGAATGCAGTGCATTTATTTTGACTGAAAATCGCGGAGTGCTTGACAGACATGTATAAATCAAACACTTATAAGAAGACGAAAAGAGGGCGTTAGAAAAGCGGGCGGAAAATTCTGCTATATATTCAGCACCGAAAAACCACTGAATTATGGTGCGCACAGTAGCTATAGGATGGCGCAAAGCACGTGTGTGCCATCTTGGCTTTGCACGCATGTGCAGAGCCCGTGGGCTTATAGGTGCAACGATCAACAGTAAAGCGCATCACAACCATATTTAAACGTGCTCTGCTTTCCTAAGACGAAGCCTGTTTTGCTAAATTGTGGAATAATATTAAGTTGTTAATTAAAGCTTGGAAGAGTTTGTACACATAAGCAGCGCTGTGTCCTGTGTCTTCTGCTTCTTCCTTGTCGTTCTCGCGCTGTTATGTTGCGATGTTAAAAGTGCCCTTTAACACTCTTCATGAATTCATAGTTTTACGTATTTTTCTATCAGGTTGCGTACAGTGATGACTTAAGAGATAAGTGCCGGAAGAACGGCAGTAATAGGGCCACGCAGTGCAAAGATATTCAGCGTAGAGATATCAAAATACAATGAAATAGATGCTTACCCTCAACTCGATTTTTGCGGGCTCAGCTTACCGTGTTTCCCTCGCCCTCTGACGTCGGAAGGCTGCCAAATGAAATGAACTGAAAGCCCTATTGTACAGGAAGCTCGCATGACATATTGCCTGATACGTCCAGCGTATTAAGAACGCCGTTGCGATGGTAACAAACAATGTGTTATACTTGAAGAGGGAATGACACGTGCGAAACGAGCCAGCTCGCGAACGCTTCTATAGAGTTTTGTAGCTTTGCCGATCTTTCTTTTTTGCAATCACGTATTTATATCAATGCTCTTACATTTTTTTCTTTTAGTTTTTTGCAAATAACGGCGCCCGAAATGTCGCCGGCGCGTTTCCTCCAGCACATGCCGTTCGTCGCGTTCTGTGACCAGTTTCGCAATTTTCAAGCTGGAAAAGTCGGAGAGCTTTATTCTCTGTCGCTTTCAGTGAAAAATCATGTGAATGAAAAAAATAAATCTAATAGTAATCCCTATTTCGATGCAATGACGCGATCACATTTAACGGTATACATTCATCCAATCTTATGGTAGCAATCTTCCGGCGCCATTCCCGCTCGCAGTAGTTCTGGCGAGCTCCACTAGGGGTTATGCAGTGGGCACCGATGTTTTCAAACGTTGGAGGGCCCCTTTAATAAACTTGTGTCATAGACGTCATGCGTAACCTGCGAAGGAGACAAAGCGACGCACGGAAAAGCCCATTGCGCCTTGATTTTGAAGGTTATTTGGGTGTTATCAACTATGCACTGAGAACACAAAAACGTTTCTATCCCAAGCATATTGGTTTGTTAACCAACCACCTAAAATATTGCGCCAGAGTGTACGGCAGACTGCTTAGTGCAGTATGCTTTGAATAGCGCGTTTTGGAAATATACCTACGTTATGCCTGTAACGGCGTTGCGTACGCAAGAGCGCCACATTTCATGTAGACCATGTGCGTAGCATGGCGTTTTCGTGCACGCAACGCCGTTAAGGACGCAAAGTATTTCATAGCGAGTTTTAGTGCCGGGGCCCGCAAGCCGCTTTGGTGCGCAACCTCTTGCGTTCTGCGGTATTTTTTTTGGGTGCAGCTGGTGAACAGAAGCGGAAGGTGTACAAAAAATGCAAGAACATGTGGAACCAAGGGCTTTTGGTCGCTGTGATTATTTTTGCAAACCTTTTATTCAACTATATTTTAAACACTTCTGTTAAACTTCTATTGAACTTTTAAACTTTATAGGATATTTTTTCTAAAACTCCATAACAAAAAGTGTTAGGCCAAGTAATTTTATTTGTTCCCTTTTATTTTTTTCCGCGGGAGCATTGGGAGAACGAGTGATCGCTGCGTCACGAGTTAGGCAAATAAAGGCTGCCCACCAAATAGCATTTTCTATCGATGGCACCAGAAGAAATAAAGAGAAGAAATAAAGGGGAAAAAGGAGGGCGGGTTGGGGGGAGATCACCACTGAACTGGCGTGACTGCTGACTTTACGTTAGTTTTCTATAACGGCAGAATCGTGTATGAATAGAGAAAAAACAAGCAGCCTGTCCATTTATTAATAAAATTGCGCTTTGAGGTCATGATGCAGGTGGTAGCTGAATACACGCACGTCCCGAAATTAAACGTTGGCAAATTAATCAAGCCGATGTCACGCATGCATAGTAAACGTAAAGGACTTAGCAGGTCTTTTGTTATAACGCGCTCACGTTAATTGAGGTGTGATAGCATGCTCTGCCTTCGAGTATGCATACAGCACGAGTAGTTAACCAAGTGACAAGCCATGCTTTAGGGGGGGGGGGGGGGGGGAAGAGGACTGTGTCACTATTTTCGGTCAGGCCTGACTTGCCACGCATATGACTGTCCTCGAAGAGACACGTGAATTCTCTCCAGAGATCATTACACCAATAATATTGGGTGTTTAACGTCCCAGAACAACGATATGATTATGAAGGACGCCTCGTAGGGGACGGCTCCTGAGATTTCGAGCACCTGGTGTGCTTGAACGAACACTGACACGGCCCAGTATACGTGGGCCTCTCGCCTCTATCGAAGTGCGACCACCGGGGCCGTAATCGAACTCGCGACCTTCGAGTCGGCAGCCAAGACATCATCGTATTCTTGTAGGAGAGTCGTGGGACCCCAAAGAGTCAACGCGTTTCTTCGAAGAGAGCCGCATACGTGTTAATTAACTCACTAAATAGTGTGACGACTCTTTTGCGGTGAATGCTGATTTCAACGCCCGCAACACGAGTAATCGTGCAGTTCCCAATCGAGCTCATGCTCCCTCACGCCGTGGTAGTTGTAGTCTGGTACACGCTTACGAATAGGAAAAATGAATCCCCGGAGCGTTCTGGGCGCTCAATTGTGGGGCTGCTTGGGGCGCAGGCCGGCCGGCGGCCGTGGGATGCAGGACGTCGGCCGTGGTCTGGCATGCTGATCTGCGCTGACACGCCCCTACCGACTCTGCACACACTGGCGCCGGGTATACTCTTCACCTGTCACTCTTCCAAGCGGTCCAGCGCGCGCTGTGCGCCCGTGACACCCCCGCAACGGCCGCCCAAACAGTTCAAGCGCATACCGCGCCGTCCGATTTGGGCTCGTGCGTCTTCCAAGTCGACTCAGGCGGCGGCCGTAAGTGCGCTTCACCAGTACCGATATTACTGACGCAAAATTGCATTGCCAACGTATACGATCAAGTTAATTTGGGTTTTTGATTCAATGTGGTTCACTGCATGGTCAATTGAATGCTGCCTCTTCGGCCTAATGTGGTAGAGGGAGAAAGTTGCGATAAAATTGATGCCAGGCGATTCAGCGTTTTATGAAAATGGAAGAAAACGGTAAGTTTCTTTCAAAGGCTTGATTGTTAGCTTACAGTGTGTTTGGTCGTCACAGCAAAGTGTCCATGAATCGACATACATTTACTGTCTAAATGACTGATTACTGTACAGAGGGACAACCCTCCCAGAACATGTGACATTTGTGGCTTAACTTTAGGAGCGAATAAGTAAAAGTGTAAGGACGTAGAAAAAAAAACGCGAATGTCACATGGCCTGTTCAAAATAACAGGTACACAAGGAGGGGCACGCTTGGAACTTTACTTATCAGGCACTCGTATGCGTCGTTTACGGAGTGCGAATGACCTGTCGCCAAGAAATGGCAGTGGTTTAGCTGCCTTCTGCCTCCTCCAGAAAGTAATGTGATTCGCAAACAATTACACCGGTCATTTCTCCTTCTTGTTCCTTAATACCTTAATATTTCCTAAAAACAATTGGGCTTCGAACCTGGGCATCATTTGAACGTTCAAGGATCTCAAAGAAGATGTGCTTAAACTATAGTGTGCGGCGTATGTGGCGCAACACACCTTCATCATCATGTTAGTAAGGTTCATGAAGGAAGAAAAAGTGCAAAAAATGCTCAGTAGCAGTCTTTAACGCGATTAAAATGAAAGGGTTTCGGAAGAAAAAAAGATGGCTGATCCGTCCGCCATCATTATAACACGGAAGCGAACTGTGTCTTCACAACAGTATAGTTGATCGCTTTTTATAAATCGATGTATTAGAGCTTGCACAATGTCTATTGTTAATTACTGTCGGTGCTTGGTAGTGTCATGATGTGTCTTCCGAGATAAGTTCCGGGAGTGTGCCACTGCACTGCCGGAGCGAATGTCGGAGGCCTCTGTCGGGATACAGTAAGTGACCTACCCCAGACTTCGACACCGCCCCTCACCAACCGATGCCACTGTGAAAGGTAGATGTGAGAAATACAAGGCGCACTTGAGAAGCCTCTTGCATCATTGGTGGTAGCGCAGTTTGTGGAGCGACCGGAACTTATCGTCGCTAACAGAGGGGGCCGTGTTTCAACTCGGGTCATCCGAATCAACAAAACTTTTTATTCAGTTTTTTTTCTCTTGTCGTGTATATTTTATTGGAGTATTTATTTGGCGTAGACACGTCAGCAAAGTCTTCGTGGGGCAGCGGCATATTACAATTTTACGTTAAAAAATTGCTTTCCATGTTGCAGTATACACCCACCTCTAATATATTGCGTCAATTTCGTTGCTCTTCAAGTGCAGAAGCTCGGCCGAAACCACAATTTTCCGTCACGAGGGAGCTGTTTGAATTAAAGTGCCGCTGTACCGCTCCACGCGCCGTCCAATTTGGTAGTTATGGACGTCAGTGATGTTATAGCTCTTGGTGTTCACTAAATTGTCAGCCGTTCCTTGCCGTAGCTGGAATTGTCGCATGATTGTAGAAATCAATTGTGAATATTTTTTTCCTGCGCGTTAAAACGTAGCCTTGACCTGCTTAAATGAAGCAACGTCAAAGTTCGGGGAGGGCAAACTCGAGGAACGCGCCATTTTATGGAGGCACAAAATCAAACCACAAAGTTTGCTACGCGTAAGCGTTTTAGAATATAGCTTAAAGACGGAGATCGTAGTTTCAAGACATAGATTGTTTTAATACTCGTGGCAGCAGCGCCTAGATCGAGTTCATTTGTTCTTGGTTCTGCCGGCACATCATAGTTTTTGTACTCATAAAAAGGTTGAAATAAGTGCGTAATTCTTAAATGCACTGTTTTCTTATTTGTATACAGTGGTTGTCGTGTTTCTAAATCATTCCACCAACAGTATGGAAAGAGTGAAGGTTCAAACAACCTAATTGGGTACTTTATGGCAGCACATAAGCAGTGATGACAAAAAAAAAAAAAACACAAGAGTAGACAAACATAATGTTTGTCTTTTCTTGTGTTCTGTTTTGTTCATCTTTATCACATGCCCTGACGCAAGCTATCACGAATAACGAACTTTAAACTCGCGGAAGAAAAAAACGATAATTGGGGGTATTTCGGCCACGCATGTACAATTGTTGTCCCCGTCGCGTACTCTCCTTGCGTTATCACCATGGTCCCGCCACTTTTCAGTCACCAATGGCAGGCGCACTATCAGCGTGACACAGCATTCTTAATAGACGATTTTCCGCAGCATATTTCTTTCATCATCATTAGCCTGACTACGCCCCCTGCAAGGCAAAGGCCTCTCCCATTATCCACCAAACAACCCTGTCTTGAACTTTCTGCGGCCACGTTATGCCTGCGAACTTAATCTCATCCGCCCACCTAACTTTCTGCCTCCCATTCGTGCGTTTGCCTTCTCTGGAAATTCAGTCAGTTACCCTTAATGACCAGTGATTTTTCTGCCTACGTGCTGCATGCGTGCTCGACCCATGCCCATTTCTTCTTCTTGATTTCAAATATGAGATATCCTTAACCCCGGCTTGTTCCCTGACCCACTCTACTCTCATCTTGTCTCTTAAGGTTACGCTTAACATTTTTCCCCATCGCTTGCTGCGTTGTCCTCAATCTAAGCTGAACCCTCCTTGTAGGCCTCCAGGTTTCTGCTCCGTGGATAAGTACCGCCAAGATACAGCTGTTATATACCCTCCCCTTGAGGGCTAAATACAGATTACGATTCATGATTTGAGAATGCATGTCGAATGTGATCCAACCAATGTATATTCTCGTTATTTCCTCTCGTGGTTCGGCTCAGCGGTTACTACCTGTCCTAAGTAGACATATTCCTTTACAACCTCCCGCGTCTCTCCACCTATCGCAAAGTGATGTTTTCTGCCTAGACTGTTGAACATTACTTTGCATATTAATTACTATGCCTATTAATTACTATGTATATTAATTTTCAGATCTACTCCGTGTCCAGTTCAGTAATCATGAGCTGTTATTCGTCCCTTGAGTTACTCATCAAGGCAATGCCATCAAAGAATCGCAAGATACTAGGGTAATCTTTAGTAACTATTATTCTTAACTCTTCCCAATCTAGGACACTGAAAAGTTCCTGTAAGACGCGGGGACTAGCATTGGAGAGATCGTTTTTTCCTGCCATATACACCCTTCTTTATTGGGACTGTGTCGCTTTTTCTATGGTGAAATATGGTAGCTATAGATCCACTGTTATTTCTTGCAGTATATTTATGTAGGGTTCATCGATGCCCTGATTCTATGGTGCCTGCATGTCTCGTTTGAGTCAAATGCGTTCGCGTAATCTTTGAAAGCTATGTACTGTAGTTGGTTGTATTCCGCACAATTTTCTATTACCTGATCGATAGTATGCATGTGATCTATTGTAGAGTAGCCTGTACGAAATCATGCTTTGTCATTTGATTGTTTGAACACTAATGTCACCTTGACTTTATTAGCTATTATTTTTTAAATAGTTTGTAAAAAATGGATGGTAAACTGATCGGCCTGTAACTTTTTTAAGTTCTTGACGTCTTCTTATGGATTAAGATGATGTTGGCATTTTCCCAGAATTCTGGTATCTTTCCCGTCAAGAAACACTTCGTATATAAGGTGGCCAGTTTTTCTAACAAAATTTCTCTGCCATCTTTCAGCAGGTCTGTTGTTGCCTTACCCCACCAGCGGCTTTGACTCTTTGCATTCCTTCTAGGGCTTTCTTTACTTCCACTGTCGTTACTGGTAAGATGTCGAATTCCTCTGGAATATTATTGTTTCTCACGATATCGTTCTGGTTATTCTGGATTCTGTACAGCTCTCCGTAGAAGCTCTCTGTAGAATCTGTCAGCAGGTCCATTGTTACCTTATATCCTCACCAGCGACTTTGCCTGTTCAATCAAAACTAGATGGCGCCACCACCGCTCCGCGGCTGTCTCCTACCACAGTCGTCTCCATGCGGTGGTCTTTGGCAACGCTGCTTAATGTAGCCATCTACGTCGCGTCGTCTGCTCGGAGTACCCATGGCGTCTGCACGCACGCGAATAAATGTGCGCAGATGGCAGCGCCAGAAAAGCCAACGTGGGATCACCTGTTAAAGCAGTTTCCTTCCATTTGAAACTTATGACGTTGTCGGACTCATCGTCTTGCGCTGTGTGGCCCTTAAGTTCGCCACGTACGCATTTGTTTGGTTATATTTAAGTCCTGGAGCTTCGAAAGCAATCTATAAATCTGCATCGTGCACTGTTTTCAAGATGCATTTTCTAATTCTTGATGACAAGGTTTAGCAGGCATGGCCAAATAAACACGGCTAATATCAATAATAAGGACAGAATATACCTGAATTGTTGTTCACAGCGTGAAGTGATTTGAAGCGATAACTGATTTCACCATTTATTCATATCGCTGTGAAGACAGTGGGCGACTAGGAACGGCGGGTTCGGGTCGAAGATGGCGGTGACGTCTGCATGGGTACTGCCATGCCATGGTTTCTAACCACAGCTACTGACGCTTACGGCCACGGCTGCTTCACTGGCCCATGTTTTGGCCAGGACAAATTGCTGGGGAAGGCCAGTTACGGTTACGAGATCAAACATGGCAGCGTCTGTGGGCCGCTGCGAAAAATCGCCAGTGAGAAAGTGGCCAGATTTTGAAGAAGGGAAAAGCGAGCAATCCAGGTGATAATTGTATAGTTGTGTGGCAGAAATACTCCCCGACTGCTCGTTTTTTTTTTCATAGAGTGTTTCTGTCAGTCGGCAGTTACAAGTGGTTGCCACTATGTGACGTAGAAGGACCTGTGCTTTGGTGACGAATGACTCACTGCCGTGGCGCTCACTAATGAATTTATCAATTATGCGTCTCCAATGGAACACTAAGCTAGAACGCGTAGCGAGGTGTGTGACATCTGAGAGCGGCGGCTAGACGCAGGCTCCCGCGCTGGGTGCCGCTACGACAAGCCACGAGTCGGCACCGAGGACGCCACGAAACGCCGCCGGGCGGCCGCCGCAGTCGCCGCTGGCTGCTCGGCCAGCTGGAAGAGCTACGACGCCTTTCCGAGGCACCAGCGAAGCTGATGGCGCACGCACTCCTAAGCAGACGACGGCGGTCACTGCCGGTGGCGCGCATGGTGGTGGCTCCATGGCGGGCTCTCCGATGCGCAGAAATTCCCCGCCAGCTATCCCTGGTCCTTCTGGCATCTCACCCGCCACTCCCGCGCAGCAGCTCGCGTCTCCGGCCGACGAACCCGCGGTCACTGGGAGGAATGGAGAGGCCGAGGACACGGTACGTATCCTACATGACTCGCAGCAGCCAAGTCGTTCATACCACAGGTTGGCAAAAGAAGCAGAGCTTACTCAGACTCACTCAAAAAACATAATTTACACTTAGGTCTCACTGGGATTCAGACTCACTAGAAGTTTTCTCGACCACACTCACTCGGCCTCAAACTCGCCAAAACATTACTGAGCTAGACTCATTCACTACGTGATCTGGGTCTGAGTGAGTCCGGCGCAGTACTAGTTTGTTCAGTTTGTCCATATGCGCTGGACGCCCCGCCGCGGTGGTCTAGTGGCTAAGGTACTCGGCTGCTGACCCGCAGGTCACGGGCTCGATTCCCGGCTGCGGCGGCTGCATTTCCGATGGAGGCGGAAATGTTGTAGGCCCGTGTGCTCAGATTTGGGTGCACGTTAAAGAACCCCAGGTGGTCGAAATTTCCGGAGCCTTCCACTACGGCGTCTCTCATAATCATATGGTGGTTTTGAGACGTTAAACCCCACATATCAATCAATATGCGCTGGAGACACTCTTCGTCAAAGAAGTTAGTAGTGTGCCGGGGCACTTGTGATTGCTGACATATGCGGAGTCTTCACACGATAAATGGCCCCAGCAAACCGACCACTGCGGGGGCCCCAGCAAGTGGGGCCACAAACGGACGACTGTCAATTTACCAAGCTATCCTGAGTGAATCTCGCACGGTACCTCTTTGGGTATCGGTGCTTACTTTCACTACTTGTCGAACATACATAGAAGAGACAGAAGCGTTGGCAGTTCGTCACACGCACCATTTGTTCGCTAGTCAGTTCGTAAGGGGATGTTTTTTCTGCTTCGTTTGACGAAGAAAGATAAACTAAGGGTAAGTTTTGTGGACGTATAACCGTTTTTACCGTTAGTTTCCCAATGGAGCCATCCTCCTTTAGCCGACTCCGTTGTCCAAATACACACACTCATTCCCTCGATGTCTGCGTTGCCCTTATGTAATATTCAGTGCTGTAAGCAGAGACGTAGCGAGAAATTTCTTTCGCAGGTGGAGGAAGGTTGATTCAGCGCCAAAGACAACGCCCAAAATGTATTTAACAATATTAGGAACAATGTCACTGCGCCCAATACACTGCTGTTTTAAAAATTAGCTGGACACTACTCATTCGGCAGTTGTGTTCTGCGGGGAAGGCCACTTACCCCTTTTTCAAAGACTCTTTTTTTGCTACATACACCAGCGGCGTTCTCGTTCTGTCAAGTTCAGTCAAATGCTAGAAATCTCGGACTTACCAAGAAGACAGCTGTAAAAGAGAAAGAAGTTGGTCACGTTCAGTCGAATGCTAGAAATCTCAAACTTGACAAGAAAACACTGTAAAAGAGAACGAAGTTTCCGTTCGCTGCTCACTTTTTTCTCGTGTCATCTCTTCCGTCAAGACTCGACAGTGAAGCATGTCTGACGTTTCAGCTTATCTGATTGAGTTCGACCTTACGGAAAAGAGTGATGTAAGTAGTATTTCTCTCCGTCCCTTGCAGGTATCGATCTCACACACGCACACGCAAGCACATTAGGAAGCGAGACGAATGTGGGTTATGTGTATTAAGAGATTGTGTACATTTGGCATGTTTGTACGTCTGTTGTGAAAAAGCAGTGAGAAGACAGGATCCTGAAACTAGTTTCCGTTGTATGCCTTTATTGTCCTTTGTACCCCGTCTTGCAAACTCTTTTTTACAATGAGCTTGGTGTCTGGTATCGACTTCGAAATAGTGGACAGACACCCACGGTCTCGAGGTAAGCGCACAATGTAAGCGTGTGTGTTACCAGCGCCTCATCTATTTTTCAGTCAACAAATGAGTCTATCGGTATCAACGCTGCCTCACGATCGCTGTCGTGGGCAACGCTAACATCACGCCCTCAAGCTGAATGGTAGCCCATGGGCACCACACAGCCACTTGGCGTCTACTCTGCTCGCTACCGAATTAAGATGCCAGAGGGAAGCAGAGAGAAACAGAGCTGAGCAGCTGGATATTAGGGCTACAACAACCCATCCACGAATACACAGACAAGTTCAAGCAACTGACCACAGGCCGCAATTTTTATGCCTGTCACCTTGGCTGAAGTAGAGAGTCGACTTCAGACTTTAACAGCGCCTGTTCAAAACACATGCAACAACTGCAGAAATCGCGCCGCATATGGAGCTTTTCTTGTGTATTTCACGATGATTTCTTTGTTTATTCTCTCAAGTGATGAAATCACTTGACGTAGTTCCTTATTTTCTCACACTTGATTTTTCTCGGTGGCCACACATGTCAGGCTTTGCGAAGGCAATAGATGATGACCTATATCCCTGAAAGCAGTCTAGTGAAATTTTGTGCTATTTAGAGCATGAAGTCCAGGCTTGCGCATAATATGCTACGCTACTAGAGAGTAGCAAGCATCAGTGAACATTAGGCACCCAAGCTTTAATATTAGCTCCTGGCAAAGGCTTCTCTCAAAAATCGACTTTCAGTGAGTCAAAAAGCAACTATCAGTCTAGCGAACGCCACGGTGACAAAACGATCTTCTGCGGATTACTTGAATGAGCTATCTGGTATCGGCCTTGTTATAGCAGACGACGCGCGAGCTCATCGATCAAGTAGTCGTGAACGACTCAGGCCTTCGAAATGAGCTGAGTGCCCAGAACACGTGCTTCACAATTCTCGTTTCCAAGTGTCCAATACACCTTAAACAATGCGATTACAGCCGAAAACCGAACCGTATAGCCGCTTCGAATGCATCCGCGGCATTCGTTTGCACGAGAGGTGACGCGGCGTCACCTCTACTCCAGTTGCGGCACCTGGCGGCGAAATGCCGCACTAGCACAGACGGCCGCTTGCCATTGAAATCCGCTCCTTTACCCGGGCACTGAAAAAGTAGTGGAAAGGCTAGTGTTACTCAACAGATTAACAGATCCGGCTTTGAATTGTGATTAGCAGAAGGGGTGTCGACATAGCGAATCTTCAACGGTGACTCCCTCGGAGTGATAATGAGCAAAAGGAGTTGGACAGCGAACATGTTCGATACATCTAGGACGACACTATATATGGCTTGCTCATGGTAATAAATTAGGCCCGCTAGTGATAAGGGAGGATTATAGTATTTCGTAAGTTCGGTATTCTGCGTGATAACATTGCAAAAGAGGCCTCACTTTTCACCATATCTTGTCATGCGAAATGACGGCATCCTGCTATTTCAGCACCTGGGCTTTACGATCTACAAGCTCATGCTTTCTGAGTATTGTCCGCGTCCTCGCAGAAAACGAGGGGTCTCTGCGCGCTTCGTGGCGTCAGTCGACAGCAACTGTCCGTTGGAGTGGCCATAGGTTAGGGCTCGGGCCCTTTTGTCTCGGAGGTGCTGCTTCTTTGGAGGCACCGTGTTGTTGGCACCTCTGTTATAGCTGTAGCCGGCTACGGCGACGCCGTCGGGGTGACGAGCACGGTGTTTCAGCCGCTTCTCACGCCAGCACCTGCCGCCACAAGCACCAGGAATAGCGGCGTTCTTGCGTCGCGAAGAACGGCGGTGCGTGAAGCTCTCCAAAGAAGAGTTCCACGAGCAAAGTGGGGATCAAGAACTTTTTGCGCCGCGACAATGAAGGAAAGAGAAAAGGCTCACGCTTCGCGCCTGGCTCATGAACAGACTACGTACAGCCGTTAAATATGGCGACATTCACTTCATCAGTCCCTGCTAAAGAAATCCCGATCCTGTTAAACAGAAGCGGCCCTAAAATTCCGACCGATTGAGCATAGCTCTAGCATAGGGAACCACCCTGGTCGCGCAAGCCTAACCAGTTGCGCCGTTGTTCGCAGAACTCGTTGAAATGGATGTTGACCAAAGAGCCTGGCGCGAAGGTGAAGCGGCGAGAGGACGAGGTGTCGTCCGCTGGCCCGTCTCACGTGCAGCTGCAGTCTCCTGCCGCTAGTCCCGCTGCGCCCAAGAAGCGGCAGCCTCGTGGCGTGCCCGACACCGTCACCAAGAAGTCTTCGGGCGGCTCGCACAACGAGCTCTGTGGGATCCTGTCGGGGCTGCTGGACAGCTTTAGAATCAAGGCGGTACGCAGGCACGTCGCAACTCCGACGCGGCCGGCTTATCTTTTGCGGATCAGTTGGGCAACATGTGGAACAGGGGTGCTGTGCATCAAGTGGCGCGTTCGTTCGTGGCGCAACAAAACCCACAAGGCGAAAGCCATCATCTTCTTGTCGACGTAACCACGCACGCGCCCCTCCGAAAACTTTCTATTCTGGTTTGGCAATGCCCCCGGGATTGGAGGCGTAGTAAGCTTTCTGCATGTACTGCCTCCGTGATCGGCGCACCTCTGACCAAGCTATGATTTCATGTGATGACGTTACCAGAGTGACGTCTTATTCTGTGACATCAGGTTGACGCTCTCTCTCTCTTTCTCTCGTTTGGCTGGTGCACAAACCGGTGAGCGAGCGGCCGCAGATGAAAATAAAGACGGCGCTTGGCTGTTGCACGTGAAGCCAAGTCTCGCGTTCCCCGCTGGCGTCGATTGTGGTTCAGCCGTTTTCAAAGACGATAGTCTTTCTTAGGGACCTTCGTCGCAAAAATTTTGGTCTGTCTGTTTGTCTGTATGTACATTTGTCTGTTTGTCCGCTTTTAATGGCATCGGGTACTTGAAAAGGTACACCCCATCCGCAGCGCCCACCAATGTTGCTCAAGATTCGGCGTTCATACTTCAATCAATCAATCAATCAATCAATGAAGCTTTATTTTCATAAATAGATATATGCAATTACAGAGATTATTTGGACCGATAGCCTAAAGTGGCTAGTGGACGGTCCAATACAATGTGCAACATAAAAAAGTGTACAGGTCAGCTCTGAGGTAACAACATAAAAAAAACAATCATGTGATACAGATAACACAGTAATACATTTTTTCTTGCAGATATGCATACTTATTAGCTTGCAGCTAGTTTCTATACATAGGCACTTATTAAAAAATACAATGAAAATCGAATCACACACACATGCTTACATGTCTTGACTCCACAGAAAAAATGATTTACATGCCATGCTGAAATTACGTGCCGTTTTAATCTCTAGGGGGACCGTGTTCCATATTTTTGTTCCACTAAACTGTATCAGTCTTTCTCCGTAAACATTAAAACATTTGGGCAGATTGAAATTACCATTCGAAGCATGTCGCGTATTGCGTTTAGGAATTGAAAAAAGATCAGCAGGCAAAGGTGAATTTCTATTAATTATGTTATTTACTGAAACAGCAATTTTGTAGTCACGCAACATCGGAACTGAGAGAATGCGTTGTGATTGGAAAATATTACTTACTGATTCACCTTGGCTTATGATTTTCAGTGTACGCTTTTGAAGTCGCTCAAGAGTTTTTAGATAACTGTTATACGTCACACCCCACGATTCCAGACAGTAACCTATGTGACAATGACACAATGAAAAGTAGAGTGTGCGGAGAATAGCTTGTGGAAAATATTGGCGAGCTTTTATTAGAGAATAGCAGCCATAGGCTAGCTTTGCGCACACACTTTGTACTTGCTCATGCCAGTGTAAGTGTTCATCAAAAGTGACGCCTAAATATTTAAAACAAGGAACTTGTTGAATAGGAGTGTTGTTTATTGTTAGGTTAAGAGATTCAGCGTCAATATGTTTCCTACGAGAGTGAAACACCATATACTTTGTTTTAGTACAGTTAACAGTCAGCTGATTCCTGGCAAACCATTCCGAAATGTTCGATAAATCGGTCATCGCGTCATTTTGTAAATCTGCTAAGGAGTGTCCTGTGAAAACTAAAACAGTGTCGTCCGCGTACATCAGTGCCCTTGACCTTTGTAGGGATCGCGGGACATCATTAATATAAAGAGAGAACAATATAGGGCCCAAAACTGAACCCTGTGGCACCCCGCATTTAATATAACCGTAGGATGATTTGATGTCACCAATGACTACCTTTTGTTTGCGTGCCGATAGATAACTAGAAAAAAAATCAAGCGAGTTACCTTTTATCCCATAAGAATGCATTTTTTCCAGTAAAATGGAATGACTAATAGCATCAAATGCCTTTCGTATGTCTAAAAATACTGCTATTGCTATGTTGTTTTCATGTAGCGCGGAATTAATATATTGCGTAAGCATCGAAACAGCAGTTGAAGTGGACCTGTTTGCAACAAAGCCGTGTTGCAAACAGGTCCACTTGTGCAATTGCCAATTAAAAAGCAGTGATTACGCTTGACTGGGGCACCATAAGAACACGTATATATTATGTATGCGCGTCTTTTACTAGAAAAGGTATACATAAGTAATTTTAAGGACCGTAACGCTTATGACGCTGCGCTGACCATGCAACGCTTGCACGAAAAAGTGAGTGTTTCCAACGCTTTGCTAAGACGAAACGGTGGTGGCACCTACCCGTTGCCTTGCGTTCTACACCTTATCACCTCTGAGACAGGCGCGCACACCCGTCTCAGAGACACGCGCTTCGTTTTCAAAGAAAACTGCCAGATGGCGCTCATGTCTCACGTGTGACGTGACTTGATGTGTTTGTTCGCCTCCTCTGCACGCTCGAGGCACTCTAACGCAGCGCCTCCAGAATGCCATTCGCCGATTTTTTTGCGCAGAACATCAAATATATGTTTTGTTCGCTCTCTCCACACGTAAGACTACCATCTTTCGACGACATTTGCAGATTAACATGCAGGTACTGGGCCAAACTTTTCCTTCGCTCTTGTAGCATAAGCCTACCACGTCATGATGACTCGACAAACTTTGAGGATCATCGGCATGTGACGTCATCACGTGATGATAGTTTTTTGCTTCACTAGCACTCATGCCGTTGACGGGGTACTCCGGTCCATTTTCACGTTTGAGTATGCGTTTGAGGCTTTCACCTTGAAAGCACGTCATTCGTTTTGTGTTGCGTCTTGTAGGTGTTCCTAGCACGTCCTGCGATTCTTTTAATAGACTTTCAATACTCATTCCCTTCTTGATACTTCTACTGCTGAGTCCTTCAATACTTAAAAGGCATTAAATGACTCTACAAATATGTAGTTACGCACATGCGTGGACTCGTTCGAAAAATTGTACAACACAATTTGATTTCGCCCCATTTTTCTTTCCGACGTGCGCACAACAGATTTCCTTGGGTGAGGTGGACGAGGGGACGTTTTGGATAAACCCGGGTGAGACTGTTGACTGGCACCTGAGCTTCCTGCAGCAGCTTCACGTCCTTGGTAGAGGCAGCTTCGGCGTCGTCTATCTCGTTCGTCACAGGGTCACGAGGGAGCTTGCTGCGCTCAAGTGTATCGAGAAGCATCACAACGAACTGGCTAAGGTGAGTGACCATTCTTGACGAATTTGCACCAGTACGCCAGCGTGTGACCCAGTGTTGATGAACCAGTGTTGATGACTTTTGATGCACTCTTTTCGTTGTGAACATCGTCCGTTTATAAATTATATCTTGTTGCCTTGTCTAGGAAGCGCGACGCGTGGAAGCTGAACGTTCAGCATGGCAAGCAGTTTCGCATCACCCTTTCGTGGCAACGTTGAAGGCCTACTTTGAGACGACGAAAGCGTAAGTGTGGAATCGAGCCCCTTCTCACCACGTACGTGATGTTTACCATGTGAGTCAGCTTAATATAAATGCTGGCTAAAGGACGTTGAGGCTATTGCAGTGCAATTCAACTGCGTACAACATGAAACATGTGCTATACATCAAAACAGTGTAACTAACGTTTCCTATGCATTCGCTGGCTTCATTATCTGCTGATTTCAATTAAGGTTGTTTCTAGTAGAAGGAAACGAGTCTTTATAATTACATTCCTTCATTCGCTGATAGCGAGGGTCTCGTTCCGGCAGACTTGATATCAGCCTTCAGGTAGTACGCGAGGGCCTGTTGGTCAGCTGTTCGCTCGCAAAACAATTACATGCTACGTGAAAAAAAAGGAGTGTTCCACACTCGCCGTCATGTTTACGAGTGCCGCTGGCTAACACTCCCAGGTTAGCATCAGGCGCGGAAGTGCATGTTCAGTCTCTGCCGGGGGCAAGTGACGTTTTCGTCCACTTTCTTCACGCCTTTATCACAATTACTACACTGCGCTTAAAACTGTACAATTAACGTCCCCTATACCTTCATTGGCTGCATTATCTGCTGATGTTTGTTAAGTGGTCCTCCAACGCTTCTTCAGCGTAGTCGACGCTTCTGATAACACGCCAGCCAAACATTACAGAGTGGCACGTGGCCTCGAAATTCTTGAAGTCAGCGAGAAATTGCTCCTTCTTTACAAATGATGTCACGTGCCCAAATTACTGTAGTATCAAACACCCCAGTCCACGGCCTTTAACCCTGGGCTCACGTGCGCTCGCGATCACACTAAAAGTAAGCCGCGAGTTAGAAGAAAAAATGAAAGGAAAGTGCTTGAAATTGTGACACGCGCTAACGATGGAACGAATCTTCTTGCGCCCTTGTCAGCCCTCCCTGCGTAGCTTTCATTGCGCTAACTATAATGAATCGAGAGAGGAAGTGCTTGAAGCGTGCAGAAAATCTATGTAACTCCACTTGTAGACGACGGATTCTAACATTTTTGCTGCAAAGCATTAGTGAGGCAACTAACTTTTCAAATGAAGTCAAGTCGTTGGAAAATTACTTAAAGTGTTGCAAGGCCACTTGAAGGTTCTGTCAAGCAAAAAGAGATGAGCCTTCGAAATTCTCTTCCTTTATACATTCGCCCCGCCGCGGTGGTCTAGTGGCTAAGGTACTCGGCTGCTGACCCGCAGGTCGCGGGTTCGAATCTTGGCTGCGGCGGCTGCATTTGCGATGGAGGCGGAAATGTTGTAGGTCCGTGTGCTCAGATTTGGGTACAGGTTAAAGAACCCCAGGTGGTCGAAATTTTCGGAGCCCTCCACTACGGCGTCTCTCATAATCATAGGGTGGTTTTGGACGTTGAACCCCACATATGAATCAATCTATCCTTTATACGTTCGCTATAGTTGTTTGTTGTGGTTATGTGCTGGTGATATTACACGCGAGAGTAATTTGTTCCTATTGCGTATAGTACCACAAGTAGTTGACGCAGTTATACTGAAACAACGTATTTCGATTGTCGTCTATTCGGAATATTCAATGCCGTTGGCTCGTGTGCAGAAAAAATGGTGGGAAGCTTCTCACAGGCTCTCTACCACTTATGTGACGCATTGAAAAACTCGTACTTGAATCTAGGGATAGTTATTAGGAGTATCTGCAGTAGCAGGATACAATTTTCGTGCTGTACTTGGGGTGAAACTTCAATATCAGCTAAGATCCGCAGAACCGTCATGGCTTGTTCCGCTTGTGTGAACGATTTATGCATACCTACCAGAAAAAAGTGGTTTAGTGCTTGAACCTTACACATATGTATCCCGTAGCAAGAATGACTGAATATATTTTGCAAATGAGCTAATGGTGATAATATATGGTGTTTAACGCCCCAAAACCACGATATGATTAAGAGAGACGCCGTAGTAGAGGGGTGCGGAAATTTCTGCCGCTTGGAGTTCTTTAACGAGCACTTGAATCTAAGCACCCGGGCCTCAAACTCACCTCCATTGAAAATGCAGCCGCTGCAGCCGAGATTCGATCCCACGACCTGCGGGTCAGTCGTCAAGCTTCATATATATCACTGGACAACTGCGGTGGGGCTCAAAATAAGCTAGAGTGGTTGAGATAATTGCAAGCGAATTTTCTCGTATGGGGAACGCTTGTGGCAGACGAGTGAATTGCAGTAATGTAACTAAGCTTACATATATAGTTTAATTATTGTGTGTTATTTGAAGTTGAACCTCTTAAGCATGCTTCCAGGTTCCTGTCCGGTAGGTAAGTATAACGGTAAAATGCAACTGATATATGCTTCTCTGTCAATGGATAGCGGTAAACTGTCATTCTTGGTGTAATATAACCTGCCAAATGCTCTCAATTACATTCTTATTTAGTTCAGTCTTATGGTTTAGATCTGCTGTCCCCAAGTACGATAGTTACAGCGCGAGAACAAAACGACGACACGGAGGCGAGAAGGACACGAAAGACACGAGCGCTCGTGTCTTTCGTGTGCGCTCGTGTCTTTCGTGTCCTTCTCGTCTTCGTGTCATCGTTTTGTTCTCGTGCTATAACTATCGTCATGCCATACCAACTAGCCCAAGCTGCCACACTCCCAAGTTGACGTTCTCCCTTGCGGCCAACTGCCTTGCTACCTATTTGAAACCGTTGTTCGCTTCCGAGACTCCTGAACATTACTTTTCTGTGTGTTTTTTGGGGCACTCCCTTCTACTTTGTCTCCTGAGTTTGTTCATACCCTCAGTTACTCCGCGAGGTAGCGTCATCAGTGAATCGCAGACAACTAAAGTATTCTACATTGACTCTTATTTCTAACTGCTGCTCCAAATACAGGGCTCTGAAAACCATGTTTAAGCACGCTGTGATTACGGCATCCTGGGAGTGATCTCTCTTCATTACACCTGTATTTATTCGGATATTGATTTCTTGACAAATGGCTAGGTGGCTGTGGACCCACTGTTGATATCTAGGCACTTTATCAATGGATCGTTTACATCCAAATTGCGCCATGCTTGCATGAATGTGGAGGTTTTGATTGAATGCAATGCTTGCTCGAAATTTATTAAAGCTAAATGAGGGGTTTATTAAAGTATTCTACGAATTTCTCAGCGCTTGTGCCGTGTCACCTATCTTCATCCCGCCCGTTTGCACGCTGTTTTTTCGCATTATTTCTCTATAACTCTAATCTTATTCTGAATGTGATGCTTTGTCAAGTAGCCTTTATGAAATTCTGTGTGGTCCTTTGGTTGATCGAATTTTATGGTGTTTTCATTCTTCTATAGATGGCCTTTGTAAGCACGTTGTAGGCAACGGACAGCAAGCTACGCGTACTCTGTTGTTTCAGTGAAGATATAGTACAATGTTTCAGCCTTAAGTTAAAAAATGGCCTTATATATGTGAACGAGACGCCACATTAGCGCACGTAGTTGTACGCACTGGAGACTAGTTCGAAATATTGGCATATCAAACACAGCGTCATGCTTTAAATAGAAATAAAAGAGAGCTAGTGAGCAACGAGTGATGGTGCTTTGTGTAGAGTTTGTGCTATATCTCTGTGGGGCGTGCATGCTTTCCACGCTGAAACTGCGCACACATTCAGATGGTGCTTTGTCATGGAGTACGTGTCTCGAGGTACCCTAAGCCAAATCATTCGACGGTCGGGACCCTTGCCAGAAAATCGGGCCAAGGTGGTGGCGGCCCAGCTGGCCCACGCGCTCAACTTCGTCCACGAAGCTGGTGAGTTGCGTGTCCATTGCGCGCGTGTGGATGACGTTCCGCATTACGCAACTGTCTCGTAATACATGAAAGCAGTATCAGGCGAATAAGACACGCGCATGACGCGACACGTTACGCTATTAATGCTGTCGAAATATTTGCCTGGCTCTGTAGGGACGGTAAGAATCGGGCGATCCTCACGTCACTTCCGATTCGTATATTGTCGTATATTGTCGAGTACAACTGAACGGGGTCGGACCTTTAAGTTGTATGGTATGTCGTTGCATGCCACTGTTGCACGCATGCCGTACGCCCAGGTAACGTGCCGCGTATACTTGCAGTGTCGACGTATGATGCTGGCTTAATCCCTTCTCTTTTTCTTATCGTGTCTTATTTGACAGGATACCTGCACCGCGACATAAGTTCGTCCAATGTGCTTCTCGATGAGCACGGCAATGCTCGCCTTATTGACTTCGGCCTCTGCCAGGTGAGGCGACCCAGCCAAATTGACCTTATCACAAAGCATTAGCCCGTACCACCTTCAGCTCTTCTGCCACCCTCGGCGTGTACGCGATGAGATAGATGCCTCTGGTGAAAAGTTCGTAAATGACGCACTATGAGACACAGCGCGGCATCTATTTTTGCTGTCGCTACGCACGTTTGTTCACAAATATGCACCTTGTCAAAGTTGCGCGGCTCTCGCTTGACGTTTATGGCTCATTCCGCATCCGGATCGTGTGAATCGTATTGAGCCCCATCTTTCTTTTGTTACTATTTGCTTCACATCGCAGCCAACATGGCGTCGTTTTCAAGCCCAGGGCTCTTGATATGCCCGGAGCAGAGCACGTAGCTGCCATTTGTCCTGAATGTGAACATTATCTTCAGGTTAGAAAGACAGAAAGCTTAACTAGCTGGCAGATAGTCACCATTAAAGCCAAAGTGTGCGTTTGTGTTGCATTCTTATCTTTATTTTGTGTTTACATGCCTTGTCGTCCATGGTTATCTTTAGATGGTGCTACATATCAATAATCTTCATAGTCTGATATGTGGCATCAGCTGAATGAGAAACCTAATTGTGAAAAGTCGCCTAAAGGTCTTAAATCGTGTGTACCAGTGGCTTAGAAATGTTGGTAAGTGCTACTAAGAATGAGTTTTAATGTATACGTGGGAGAAAAAAGTGGGTATTAATTGTCATTACTTCTGTTCCTCAATGGCAAAAAGCTTTTATATTATAATTAGGCTCATTGTCATATATACGCAGTTGATGTGGTTGGTTTAACGCGATAGCGTTAAAGAGCTCGTGTCGCAGAAAACCCATCGCCGGCGTCGGCCCCGTTGGTTGTAAGCGAAAAACCGTCCGTGCGTCTGTGACCCAAAAATCAAGTTACCGAGATAGCCGCGGAAGGCCGTTACTTGTCCATGCGTGCGTGCACGATCACGTTGAAAAAGCCACGCATTCGAAGAAAAAAAAAGTGCTCATGGTCACGAGACACGGTAGTTTCATTGCTCTGCCACCCTCTTGCTTAGCTTCCAGTGCTTTCGCTGGGACGAGAGAAGAGGTGATGCGATTGCAGCATGCGACAAACCTTTGTAACTCCACTCGCACTGGATGGATTCTTAAAATTTTTGCAGCGCTGAATTCGTGAGACAATAAGCTGTTCTAGTGAATTGATTTCATGGTTTCTTGAATAAGAGTTTCAGGGCTCCTTTAACGCATTTCGTTCGACAGGTATAACGACGAAAACTAGCCCATTCGACGATAATAGCGCGCGCAGGTCCAATTTACTGTGTGCGTGTTTGTGTGCGTGTGTGTGTATGTAACAAAATATGTGAATAAGTATGCACTTAGTGGTTGAAGGATGCACTAGGGGCCGGATTTCACTATCGCGTTCAACTCTTAAAGGCGAAGCTTAAGAGTGCTCCATTTTTTTCAGCTTTTGTTGCTTGTGCACTGTTATTAATTTTTTTCACCAGCTGTCGCTGGAGGCCAGGAATCGCTGTGGATCACTCGCCTACATGGCACCGGAAGTCCTCCGTCGAGAACACTACGGTGCGTGTAATTCACTCACATATGCTATTCGACTGCAAGCCTTTATTGTGGTTGGGAAATGAGAATGTCCTGAAAGTTGTACGGGGAAAAAGCGCACAAGAAATGTGGATAACCTCGGAGTGTAGTACTGCGGGTTAACCTTGACCAACTCGGCTGCCTTAACGTGCGCAGCCTGGAATAAACCTGTAACGTTAGATTAGACTTCAGATCACCATTGCTACGTAGTTCGTTTTGGAGCACTGAAACTGTACGCTGAATTTTGTTTGTTAGTTGCGAACGAAACGTCAAGTGTCAGTTTAGCCACCGAGCTTCCCTCATAAATGAGTCGCATGTTTTAAACTTTGTTGCGTAAAGCCCATCATGGGCTCCATCGGACATTTTTTTTCTTTGTTTTCATCTATCGACACATTCTCCAAGTGTTCCGCGACCGACGCCGTAAGCCTTATGCAAGTCATGGCAATGAGCGCCACTTTTGCATGGGTGGGGCCCGCTGTCGTACCCTGAGATAAGGGCGGGGGGGGGGGGGGGGTTGCCCCTTTTTCAGCAATTTTCTAATTGTGCATGAGTGTGGTTGAGTGCACAAGTATGTGCACCTGCTAGGTACGCGCACGCAAAGAAATTCGCGAACGTACAAACAGAAAGTATGGTTACCCCCCCTCCCCCCACTAAAAAAAAAAAAAGAATATTCTGGCTGTGCTCCCAGTGCCGTTCGCAAAGCGTAGCTCTTGGAAAACATCGTCGGGTGCCCATGTGCTGCAGCTGATACTCGAGATCTGATTGCAGAGCTCTCCGTTAGAGCTCTAGAGCGAGAAAGTGTCAACGTGTGAAGCAATGCGTTCAGTTGAGAATCGCTGTTGAGCCCGCTCTTTATATTGCGTTTTAAAGGCGTGGCTGCTGACTGGTGGTCTTACGGCATCGTCCTCTACACCATGCTCATCGGCAAAACACCTCTATCTCAGTACGCCGCCGAGCAGAACCTCAACATCCAGGGAACGAGGAGAGAGCTTCGCTATTCTAGTAAGTGGTTTGAGAGTCGTTGAGCAAACTTACACTTTGAACATTGGTATGTTCTGAGGCCACGCACTAACTATGGTTTTGAGGCACTGTGTTACTGTTTGCCAAATATTGTAAATATATAGTTTTAACATTACGTGCGAAAATGTACGCCCTCTATATAATTATTCTATTTTAATTATGTTTTGCTAAATATGTCCATAGTAATATTTCCTTTTTGTAGAAATTTGTTTCAATCTGTAACTTATGCATTGTCGGTTTGCATTGTGCTTAAATTTACTTGCTTTTGCCGTTCTCCTTGCCCCAGTGAATCTGGGACGTGGGGCATTGTCAAGCTGTTTTCGTGCAGCTTTTTTCCCCTGTCCCAACCACTTACAGTAAAACTGTGTGTGGTAAGTAAACGTGACGTAACTCAACAAAGCACACAAACATGCATATATTTCGTACATTTTGTACATGTTCTGTCTCCACCTGTGCTCTCTGAAGTAGTTTATACATCGAGTACCTAACGCAAACCCTGCTGCTTACGCAGGCTTTACTTATCCCTCGTATGATACCCAAAGCCCCCATGATGCACTTGATCCATCAAGGTGAAGTTATGTAACCATTAAGGTTTGAAAAGTCGTACGCAGAAGACATATACTAATATGTTTATTCGTGTTCATTTGCAGTGGCGCTGGCAGCTCCTCTGAGATTTCCCCGATCATTGACAGACGACGCATACAACATTTTGCAAGAGATACTCCGTGAGGTAAGTTGCCAAACTATCGATGGTTTTTACCAACGCCTGTATAATTGCTTGTTAAAAATGTCCGCGTTTGTAAGTAAAAAAACGAGAAACACAAAACATGACTAAATCAAGACAGAGCGAAAAAATTGAAATAATGTATCTATCTTTTTTTGTGATATCAATATGTGGATATTCCAGGCGCGTTTTGGTCGCCGCCATGTGGTTTCGTGTAATGTCTAAGGCTGATAACATCCCCCCGCGCGTCGCATGTTCCATGCGTAAGTGAAATCGTGTAATTGAAGCCGACGATCGCGGCTCAAGCGGAAATTAATAGCACCGGCCGTTTCCGTGGGCACGAGACTAAAAAGCCACCAAACATCGCCAATTTTGGCAGTACGAGAACTATTAATGATAGATACCCGGTGCTACCAAGCAAAATTAGCGCCTTGGAGTACCTAGGAATTCCCTAGTTCAGGTGCTACGAGGTGGTGGACTGGGGTTCTGTGGTTGTAGTTTTTCTTGGCGGTGTTCGTCGATTCAAGTGCTGCGAGTTATGTGAGTAGGTGAAGAAGGTGGTTTCGTCGACAGAACACTCGATACCCAATTCCCCGTAGGAGCCATAAATGAAGGAACAAGCAAGCAATCAAGCCCGTTGTGTTTATTTTATGTGTGTGTGGTGTGTTACTTCGCGAGTGTTGATGAATCAGCAGCCCAAACTTCCACAGTCACGGCTGGTTCGATTGAATGATGTTGCCCATTAGTTAACTGTTGTGAGTGATTGGTTGGTAGTCTATTATATGTGTGTATGTGTGTGTATTTTAACGTTAACTGTAGTGGTGAGCTCTGGAGTTCAAAGCATATTTTTTGAGCAACTCGTAGTCGTGTAGCACGTTTCCTGTGCGTTCAAACTTTAGACCACTCAATCCCGTGCTCTGTTTCAGTCGTGTTTAATATTCCGAAAAGCCCTCGTCGCAATTCTCAAATCAAGCGTGCGTTTGCTAGCGTTTTCGTGGTAGATCGAAGAAATAAAGCGACATCTGCCATTAACTGGTGCAAAGTGCTATCGCGTTTACGAACTGTTACTTTACTTCCTGTAAATAGATTAAGTGGAGCGATGTCAGAAATAGTTTGATCTGAAAGGCTGTTAATCAGATACCTCGGTGCACGTCTGTGACTGGATGAGGATGACACTTGCGCTCGTTTTGTAATAAACTATGCTTAGTGTCCGTCGCTTGTGGGGTTCAGCTGTGCCGCATCGAGCAACTGCTATGCGGCGAAGCAAATTTTTCTTGCACTGCGTTCAGGATTTTGAAGTGAGTGCTTGTTATAGTTACATACGAGAAATTTAATTTTTATATGGGAGATCTCCAAAGCGATTCCGATTTCGCACTGTTGTAGCACCACCTCGAAGCTCTGTGTGCCTTAAGCACATGTTTCACAAATGTGCCGAGTGTAACTTTGGATTTATGTCCCCCAGATAAGTTCTTTTAGAACTGTATTAAAAGCCTTCTTTATATACAGTACTTTCTTATCAAACCTACATTCTATGCTTATGTGGTACTGACTTAGGCGCACACAGAAGAATCAAACTTATTTACTTGAATCTAACAGGCACACAGTTATAGCAGGTTCTAATAAAAATGTGCTCGTATATAAAGATACCAGCTGTTCACACGTGCATGTTGTGATGAGAAAAAAAAGGCACAAGTACAATTAGCCCTCGTGAATGTAAAATTTGTTCTTCTGGCAGTGCATTTTCTTACATGATCCATTTTTCTTGATACATCTAGATTGTGTGCATATTCCGGGGCTATTACCTAGATGTGCTGGATATGTACAGAGTAGTTTAAACTAGTCGGCAAGCTGGTCTTTGAGGTCTGGATGTTTTCCGGTTGTCTGCCTGTGGAAACTTTTCATAGCCGACATGCAACTGAAGATCTCTTTGTGCTGCTCATGGTCATAGGCCTCAATCATGCAGAATAGACATGATGAAGCTATATATACCATGTAAAATAGTTTTCCTTTTATGTGAGTGAGCATGATAAATGTGGCACATCAGCAATTGCACTTCACTGAAAAAAATACAGAGAAGCGATGAGACGAAAAGGACAGAGAGAAATAAAGGGAATGAAGATACGTAGAGAGAGAAATAGATAAAGATAGTCCCAAGAAAGAGTTAAAAACAGAGCAAGACAGACAGAGAAAAAAATAAGAGAAAGGAAAAAAGAAAAGGGTAAAAATAGAAAGAATGAAAATAAGAAAAAAACAAATCTGAAGGATCCAAAAAGGAGGTAGAAGAAATGCAGAGAAAGGAAAAGGAAAAAAGAAGAATCGAGAAAGGTCTCCAAATCTGCTTTTTTTTTTTCAGGCTTTGTCCTACTACTATAATATTTAATCAACACTGTCATTTGAGGTGCTCGTTAGAGATCTTCAGTCATCTTCCTAGTCACAATTTGTGGGTTTTACATCGACTGTTCGCTCTGTAAAGCTTGTTGCTGTTTCTGAAGTTTAACTAACATTACAAAAGGGACAGCCTATGTTTCACTACTATCAATTTCAGTGTGCTTACTTTCTATTTTCTATAAATTTTTGCCTTGCAATAATGTGCTAGCGTAACTTTTTATGCTGCAACATGCATTGAGCGAAAGCTGTAATTCCAGAACATACATAATATGAAATTTGGTACTTTGTTCATTTTTTAATTGATTTGTGGAGCACGAAAAATGAGACAGAAAATAAAAAAAAATGCACATGCGGGCAGAGCCATGTGCTTTTTTGTTCTCCTTTCCTTATTTTGCTCTCTATAAATTATTTCAAAATAATCATGGCCAACAAATCCAGCTCGTTGTTTTGTTAATCTGTTTTGCATATTGTTTTTGAAGCATTGCTATTGTGCTTTCATATCTAACGTATATTTTTGTTTGCCATTTGTGCTGTTTCATATTGTTCTGTAATAAAAATTGACAAGGTTACCCTGCTGGATTATTTGTGACAATATATCATGGTTTTATATTTAATCCAGCGCAAGGTTATCATAATGTCATGTGTAAGTTCTGCAAACAATGTTTTGCTGTGAAACCAAAGTTTGAATGTTAACATCATTTTTGTTCAGAATGTTCCAGGTAAACAAATACTTCGATATGTAATTTAATTGTGTTAACGCATTTTTTCTCAAAATTAAACGTCCAAACAATGTATCCAACATCCGAAATTGACGTTAATGCAACGAACTTTTAGCGTAAAAACGTGTAAAAGTACATTTGCCGTTTTACACATAAGGCATCACAAGTCGGCTTTGCCGTTGTGTTGATTCGCATAGTGGCGGAGCACAATTGCAGCATTAAGAATTATCAGATTAGAAAGAGAAATAGTAATAATTTTCACTAAATATTGTGGAATATACTTGTGCCAAGTAACCTGGCTCTGCTAAAACTATACGACGAGGCCAAAAAATGAGCAGAAGATGGAAACCACGGGTATGCTTACGTAACATTGAACTGCAGCTGCTACCTTTGTAACTGCGCGTTAGTCAACAGAAAGTGAACACCTTTCTAAAATAAACGGCAAGTGTGAACCTTTACACACTTGTTCGGCCATGAAGTTCAGCTTTACGTAGCACTGTGGGTCAAACCCAACGTTACGAACGTTACGGGTAACGTAATATAACTTAACTTTGGCTACACCGCTTTGAAAGCGACTGTGAAATGCGCAGAGTGCTGGTAGAGCGTAGAGCCACGTGACTAGGGGCTGGGCACATCTCACTTGGAATTTTCTAGGGACACCACGAAAAAGAGGTCTGGCAATTTGGGCGTGTTTTAGTGGCTTTTTAGTCGCTCCGTTTCCGTGGTGTTGATGGTGCATGGGGGACCCGGAAGTGGGAGCAGGGGGGGGGGGGGGGGGGCAAATGACTCCGGCAGTGTTCGTACTTTGATCAGCCGTGTGCGATCGCGCGTGTCCTATCTTTGTAGGAATAAGCAGATGGTTCAAACCTACGTACAGTACTCAGAGATTTAAACACTAAAATTTAGGGCTGCGTAATGCACGTGGTTTCGTTCACAGCAGTGTTGCGGAATGGGCACCTCCATTCCATTCCAATTATATTCCGGGGAAGTGCAACTTGCCGTAATTCCATTCTTTTCAATTCCTCGAAATGAAAAAAAAAACTTTGCCCATTCCCGCTCCGGGACTGGTCAGGCAGGTCAATTCCATTCGTACAATTCCTCTACGTAGGAAAGGCATATCTTGATAGCTATATCGAGCTAAGAATGATTGCAACAACATAAAGCTGATGTCATCGGATGCATAAGAAATGCAAAACTACACTAAACACGTTACAATGGTTGAGGGGAGTAGCTTGGTGATTTATCTCATGCAATACAGGCACACTACTAGTTCCCCCAAGGGCAGTTGTCCTGCTACATATGATATTTACATGGTCTGCACAAAAAGTTAGTAACGAGTTGTCAACGCATTCATTTACTTGTTTCTAGCGTATTTTACTACATTCGCAGCATCCTCGAACGGCTGTGTCTTTGCTCTAACCAGCAGCTAATAAAGTTTGAAACTTTTGCCGTTACTAACTAGGAATGTTTCTAGGTATCTTTAACTCGGTAACTACTAAACCACCTACGTTGCCAGACCTCTCATAAACACCATTATATATCTTCTAGTAATGGTGACATTCTTAGGAAAAATTTAGAGCAATCTTAATTTTGTCAATTTCTTTGGAATAAAAGTTTCGTGCTAAGTGATGACATGCACACACAGAAGGTCAGACGATGATGTGTACAAAACGTCAATTATTTCTCTAAATTTTATGGCTGCTAACCAATACACAGAGTTCTTTTCGAAAGTAGGAGCATAAATAGCCTTCAAACTGCTGCTACAGTATACGGTACCGGCTAACTCTTGATATTTTATGTGCGCGTTGGCGTGTATGTCCTGGCCTGTGATTCGTTCATGCCTCTATGTATATTAGTAATTAGTAAGTAATTAGGCACCACTAAATAATTTGCGCGAACAATTTCACTTCACTTATTATCCTATAAATACTTATAAAATTGAAATATTTTGATTTGATTGATTGATTGATATGTGGGGTTTAACGTCCCAAAACCACTATATGATTATGAGAGACGCCGTAGTGGAGGGCTCCGGAAATTTAGACCACCTGGGGTTCTTTAACGCGCACCCAAATCTGAGCACACGGGCCTACAACATTTCCACCTCCATCGGAAATGCAGCCGCCGCTGCCGGGATTCGAACCCGCGCCCTGCGGGTCAGCAGCCGAGTACCTTAGCCACTAGACCACTGCGGCGGGGCAGTTGAAATATTTTGATGTGGCAGTGTACATGCACATAATGAACGCCCGTTAACTAAATAGTCAGTAATGTAATAATTTGTCAAGTTAGCACTATTTACGCAATAATTTGCAAACTAGCAAGTTTCATTATTCAGCATTTTACTACCTTCGCTCACCAGGAGGTTAGTGCTTTTCGTGACAAGCAAACGGTTAGTATTTAGTTTGTGAATAAGCAGGCAGTTTCTTCTAAAAGTGCATATTTAAGCAAATTGTGTTTCAATATTATCCAAGCTTAAATGCGTTAATGCTAAAATAACAACTTAGCGAATCGTCGCGTAGGGATCCGGTGAGGCCTTGGTAACGTGGGATGGCTTGCTCTGATTGGCAACCCAAACCAATGCTTTCAAAAGTCTATTATATATCTATCTGTACAGTTCATCTTTTAAAACAACAATTCATCGCACGCACAGCACAGAGTTCATCGAGTACGATTGTGTGCTGTGCTGGCCTACAGAAGTTTGCGAGGGAGTTTCAGGCAAACGCGGCCATGTGTGTAGGCAGTGGGTACATTTTTGCAAAAAAAAAAAAAAAGAGGGGGGTGGGGGCAATATGTGACAAGAATGCGTGCAAGCTGGTATACGATAGCTTGCAGTAAATCCAAGCATGACACTGACGTAAATACGCATCGCAGCTTAGAGAAGCGCTTTTTCGAATATGCGTCCGAATCACCGACGTTGGTAGAAGAAAGAAAAAGGAATGATGGGGAAACAGCAGCCGGCTGAGGCGCCACCGAGGGAGGAAAATCAAAAGTCATAAGAAGGGTTATGCCGCCCCCGTACAGTTCCGCAAGACGGGTATACTGTGGCATAGAGTCACGGTTACGCGAAGAATAGAGGAAAAAAATCGGAGCAACACAGTCTGTATAAAGACACAGTTATAGTAGGTGCGTTGCTTATAAATGTACCATGCTTGTAATCAGTCAACCCTTTTAAATTACTGCTTTATTGTTCAATTTGAGGGTCTCACCTATCAATGTTTGAAGTTTGAAAAGCAGCACGTCGACGAAAACTTGCTCTATTTTCGGAAAAAAAAGCGTAATTCTATTCCAATTCTATTCCGTGAAAATTGCGCTTAATTCCATACCCATTTCGTTCCTCCAAGCTTTGCCCCCATTATATATGCATACCCATCCCGTTCTGGGGTTCCGAGAATGTGGAATGATTCCGGATTAATTTTAATTCCTGAGTGGCAACTCCGCAACATTGGTTCACAGCGTCTACAGTGTCAATTCGTCATATCGCCGTAGTTTTAATTTGACCATTTACATCAGAGCCAACTTTTGTGCGCCCACGAAGGTGTCGGGGCTCGAGAACATTAAAGTGCCATTCCTGCCTCCGAACACAACGGTTTCCCTGCAGCCGATGGAACAGGGAATGATACAGTTCATGAAAATCCGCTATCGATGGCAGGTACTCGAGCGGATGCGGCTCTGCTTGGAGTCAGGCAAGCAGAGCAGCATAAGTGTATATATCTGACATGTGTTGTCTGGCTCCGGTATACGTATAACGTTAACACTGCGTACCAAGGAACCAAAAAAACATCTATTTTACGGTGTCGCAGTATTGCATCAGAACTCCTTCAACACAGACCTGTTCGCGTAGCATTCGCGAATAAAGCGAAACATTCGGTCTCTCATCCGTGAGGGTCGTATTACATGTAAAAACGTTAAATTGAACATCTTTCAGGATCCCTCAATGCGGCTGGGGTGTCGATATGGCGGATCTCCCGGCAATGGCGGTGGTTTCCAGGAGCTGATGGAGCATAGATTCTTCGCTACCATCGATTGGCGGACGATTGCTGGTGAGTCACGGTATTTATTTACTTATATATTTATTTATTTATTCATATATTTATTTATATATTTATTTTTTAGGAGTGCTGCTCCTTATTTCCGCACCCCACCGTCGAAAAAAATGCAGGAATATCAAGGACAGAATAAAATTAAAAGCCAGGCCTCGTGCGTGGCAGTTGAATATTCTACCATACAGCCATACAACCACAAATCGGCAAGTTAAGGGATTAGTCACTCGTACTCACTCACCCAACATTTTCAGCCTTCGCACTCACGTTCACATCCACGTCCACTTAAGCCAGCTCTCTGTAAAGCCGGCTTTATAGAGAGTTGGCTTGCGAAGGTTGTCAGTGTGACACAGTGCTGAATTGTATAATTGGTTACAACTTTAGAACTCTGCGGCATTTTCTGCTCAAATTCTGATGCAGGAAAGCCTGCCCCAATGGGTGCACACTCGAGAGTGACGTCATTAGCCGGGCAGTCGGTGAACATTGCCGAGTATTTAGTACGGACTATTTCCTGAGCTCGTATAGTTGGAAGTGATTGGCGATGGTGCTTCCGTGGTCTGTGCCTGCATTCCTCCAGCGTGGGTCATGAAGAAAGACACGACGCTGAAAGACGTAATTCGTATCAATTCAGTGAACTTAAGCGTGCTATGTAAAAGGTAAAAACAGCGCAAACTTTCACTGCAGGGTGGCCTATTGACTAAAGCTGTGGACTCATAGGTCGCGGGGTCGAATCCCGGTCGTGGTGGCTGCATTTTTGATGGAGGCGAAAACGCTTGAGGCCCGTGTGCTCAGATTTAGGTGCAAGTTAATCCTTTACTGCCTGGTGTCGCGAATCTGCGACATGCCTAAAAACTTCGAGCAAGCAAGTCACGGAATGTGTGCTGCCTTTAATTCCGGCTGTCAGGTACCCACGAGGAACGTATAGCTTTCAGCAAGAAAACTCTAGTGCTATCTTGTTCAATTCATTTTACGCTGGAACCAATTGTTTTATAGCTGATGGCGTAGAGCGCGTGCAAGAGCGCCGACTTCTTCGTTCATTCTCACCTGGCTGTCGCAAGTTTTATGCTCAATGATTATGTTTATTTCGTGTCTACGCACGCGGATGTGGCACACATGTAGCGTAAATCTGAAGCACGTTTTTCATTTCGAGGTCATCGTTTCTGTGCCTTGTGGAGAATTCCCGACATGCATAAAGGTATGCCTTAAAGGTGCATTTTAGATAATTTACCGGTGGAATCATTCAAAGGTGACTATTTAAAGCTGAAAAATGGAAACAATTTTTCTTTCCTTCGACGGTTTCGTAATTCAGCCATTAGAGGGTTAAAGAGCCCCATGGCGGTGAAAATTTCTGGAGACCCGCATGCACACGGCGTCCCTCATAATCGTATGGTAGTTTGGGGACGTTAAACGTACGCCAATATTTATTACTACAATTAAAAACAACGCAAAATAGACGAGACGAACGGAGAGACACGCGTGACTATAGCACTGACTAACAACTGCCTGTTTTATTGCTTGAACGCAACATAAGGGAAAAGGCAGGAACGCAAGTCTCGTGGAACTTCAAGCTATTCGTCATGACAAAATGAGTAGAATCAGTTCATTAACCAGACCAATCAATTTTTGAAGAGAGCACTTGAGCATGCGCGTGAGAGATAGTTTATTTATTTATTTATTAGAATACCCTCAGGGCCCGTAGGGCATTACAGAGGGGGTGGGTACAACATATATAACACACAAGAAAAAAAAAAAGACAAAATAAAGAAACAAGTGTCAGATGCGCAAATCAGGAAGGCAACATAAGTCAACTAAAAATGTATAAGAATTCAAGCACATACAAGACAAAAATAGATAATGGAAACTGCGTATAGTTACAAGCATTGCTGAGAAATTGCAGTCTTGAATAACAAAGGGTCTGTTATTGTTACAACGGAAGAAGGAAGGTGGTTCCAATCGGCGGCTGTTTTCGGTAAGAAGGCTGCTGAAAAGAATTTGGTGCGGCAAAACGGAATGGCAACCTTATGCTGATGATCAATGCGCGATGAGTGGTATGACGGTTGTGAAATGAGGTCTCGCTTCATTGATGGATTGTGAAAAAATATCTTATGAAAAAAATGCAGTCGCGCCAGTTTCCTACGGACAGTTAAATTGGGTAGGTCAAGGTTAGATTTCATTTCTGATATGCTAGCAGTACGGGAATAATTAGAACAAATGAACCAAACTGAGCGGTTCTGAACAGATTCTAACGCGTTAATTAAATTTTGCTGCACGGGATCCCATATAGCGGACGCGTACTCAAGCTTTGGGCGAATTAGTGATCGGTATAATAGAATTTTGAGGGACAGCGGAGCGCGAGAAAAGTTGCGGCGTAAGTATCGTAGTTAATTTCTTATTTTTCTTATGAATGGTTTACTAACGCGTGATGTCACGGTCACCCCTTAGTTTGATAGCGAAAGCCTCAGCTATCGGACGATACACGCTCGGGCATCTTCCGGGCCCATCACTTTGCAGTCTCGGAACTTAAGCGTGCACGCGCACAGTGCTGTAATGAAGCGCCAATGAGATTGATCGATTGATTGATATGTGTGCTTAACGTCCCGAAACCACCATACGTATATGAGAGACGCCGTAGTGGAGGGCTCCGGAAATTTCGACCACCTGGGGTTCTTTACCGTGCACCCAAATCTGAGCACACGGGCCTGCTGAATTTTCTCCTCCGTCGAAAATGCAGCCACCGCCGCCGGAATTCGATCCCGTGACCTGCGGGTCAGCAGCCGAGTACCATGGCCCCTAGAACACCACAATGGGGCACAAGCGCCAATGAGCGTCTCGTCTGATTCGAGCTGTTTTTACCTTTTACAATGTGCGACAAACTAGCCCAACAAATCACTTCTGGGGAAGTGCGCAAATGCGTTTAACTTAGCGACCAATATGTGTGGCCGAAAAAAAGTGTTGAGGGCAGCGCCGCGGTGTAACTAATGAAAATATCCATAAATATCGTGATTCACGCGCCGATTATACAGTCGCAAAACTTGAGTGGCAGGTTTTGTCCGGCTCCCTTTAAAAGCATTTTTTTCCCACGCGTTGGAATTCGCTGCGACGTAACTGAATTCTAAAATAATGATTCATCCAGGAGATGTACGCCAAAATCCAGACACAAGCTTCCGGAACCCAAGAGAAGATGCTTCAGCTTACGGAAGTAAGGCGTAATTACTTCGTGAGTCGAACTTCACATATGCGTTACAAAAAATTGACGCATTAAATTCATTATTCAACAAAAGTAAAATGCTCATTTTCAAGTGACTGCTGTTTTAGTGGAGTACTTTTTTTCGTATGTTTAATTCACCGTGCCTATAAATAACGACGTATAATTAGTGTTAGTATAACATGGACAAGAGTGTTGGCGAGTTCTTGTATAGGCAGGGAAGAACGCCAAATAATAGAAAAGGACGTTGCGTGTATCCAAAAAATGGTCAGTAATATTGTCTATAGTTCATAGGAATAACAACACTTTACAGCCAAGGTCGCGGTAATTGCAGACGTAATAAATTGGCGAGGAGCAGCAATGGGCGCTAAACGAAAGGCCACCCAGCGCTCACTCGAAATTGAGCGAGTCATAATACCAAAAAACCTCAAATACCCTGCTAAGTCTATTATTCTGTCTAACTCAACTGCTCAGCCACTGTCCCTCAGCGCGACAAATTAAAAAAAAAAAAAACCCGACAAGCTCGATTGACTCTCAAGCTTCTGATTACTGCGAACAGCTGTCATCTCCAGAAGTTAACTCTGTAAAGAACGTTTCCCAAGTTTTTGTCCTGGATGTCACTAATGATAACTCCGCCAGAATCATGACACGTTGCCGTCCATGCGTTGTTGTCTTACCCCGTGTTCCGCCCGCATCGCCGTTATCGTAACAACAGGAAACGCAAGATACGAGCATGTTCATAGCGAGCTCAGCTTACCTTTGCAGCCGGTGTGCTTTCTGTCTATATGTCTGTTCTCGTTCTGCGAGCATGCGCATGGGAGAACCTGCGGCATAATGCTAACACTGACGGAAACGAGGAGAAAATAAACGCGCAGGCAGGCGCCGCATCTCTGTCGATGTTGAGAATGAATGCGTTGTGTGCGTACCGTGCAATCGAAGAGCCTGACAGAAATCCGTCGACCTCGGGAGCGAGCGCTTTAAGTTAAGACGGCGCCAACCGCATTGCATAGTCTAGATCTACTTCAAAACTAGAGATCGCTGGTTCTATCCGGGTGACATTGTTTTAAATCTCATCGTGCCTCAACATGCAAGCTGGGGCACGATTAGCCCTTACAACACTTCTAACTGCTGTTCGCAGTAAATTGAAAATAAAGAAACAGAAAAATGGAATAACACAATTATGCTGTGGCATTTGGCACGTGTTTGAAGTGTTCAGCGAAATCCGCGTACACATTTATTGCCAGAATGCACTTAGACAGAAAACTATATCATCCCCAAAAGAAAGCCGTGTGTTCAACTGGAAGTGTAAAATTAGGTTTTGAATTATCAGACATTACCGATGTACCAAATAGCCCAAATTGTCGTGATTTAAAACCTCCCCTCGCTCAGTCAAGTTGCAGGTCCTTCAGTGTGAAATGTTGACGCACGAGTTGTTTAAAGTACTTTAACCGAAAATGGAAAACGCAAACTTGACCATGTTTTTCATTTTCGGTTAAATGAAGCGCTTTGTTCTCGTAATGGGTTTGATCATTTGCGTGTAATCACAGTATTTTCTTTTGTCTGGATTAGAATGTGGTTCACGTGTATAGTAAATGCTTCCTAAAGTTAAGCATCTATATTTCCTCTTAAAAAAAAAAACGCCCTAACACTTCAAAGAAGCTGCGTGACTTTGCTCTCTCGCGTCTGTTTTGGTAAAACTGGTCACTGGCGGGGGGAAAACAAAATGGCGTGTCTGGTACGAGCTAAGCCTCGCAGCTGACGGGAGGTGCGGCAGGGTTGCAGCGGGTGCTGACGGACCATCGCGTCCGTCGACCCGATGGCGCGCCTCGTTGTGCCGAGTACGACAGCTCATGTGCGACGTATTTCGTTCGTGCCAGCACCTGCCGGTCGGGCCGTACGCCAACGAAACTATCTGGACATAAGGTACGGCTCTACACGCCTGGTGCTTTTCTTTTCTGATCATCTTTAGACATTCCGTTCTTTGCACGGCTCTCGCCGTGTGTGACTGTCGCCTTACGATAGATACGCTGGTGTACGATATTGAACACGTTATATATAAACTCAACTTTCTCGGTTACAACCTAAAAAAAAAAAAAAATGTGAGCTTCGCGGCCCACTGCCATCGCTATCCCACTGTGAATTGGCAAAAGTCTTCCATCCAATAGTGCTCGGTCAGTGTCGTGACGTCAAGCACTTCGTAAGTGTTGCAGATAGCTGACCCAAGCAGGTACACGTTTGTGAGGTGGCAAGTTATCTTTATATCATTTATATCGCAATGATTACAAATAACATCTGCTACATTTTCATTGACTTAATTTGTCTGTTAGTTTAAATATTGGTTAGCGATCATAAACTTGAAAGTGCAGGTAAATTTTTTTTAGGGATTCTGACTATACGTTGCTCAGGCGAATGTGGGTTAGGTGGGGACGATGAACCTTCAACCTCTGATCGGAATATTGGTAATGTTGGCCGGAAAAAAATAGTTGCGTTTTGACCGGGAACGGTGTGCCACGGCTCAGTGGGCGCAGCTGACATTTTTATTCTTAGGTCGTAACCGAGCATTGTCCTGCATTTCGCATTCATGTACAGTCTTCTCTTCACCTCTTGAGTGCGTGTTATTTCTATCGTGCGTTTTCCTCGCGTACCTGTTTGGTTGGCCCCAGTATAGAGACCTATTCCGTATGTTTTTAAATAGCGGTAGGCGCCGTCGACATACAGAGGCTCTTGTAGCGACGCGTAGGCTCCGCCCAGCCCAAAGCTCGCCACCGCCCTTTATGATCATTGATCAGCAGCTGCAACAGGTGGTCGAAATTTCCGGAGCTCTCCACTACGGCATCTCTCATAATCATATGGTGGTTTTGGGACGTTAAACCCCACATATCAATCAATCAATCAGCAGCTGCAAAGCTGTTTCCGAGCACAGCGCGTCGGGGAGCCTCCCCGCGACCAGGCAGAGCCTACGCGTCGCTACAATACCTCAGTATGTCGACGGCGCCTACCGCTATTTACAAACATGCAATAGGTGTATACTGGGTACGGCTCTGTGGATACTGAAGCATGCAGCGAAACTATATCAGAAGCTTACGAAGACATTTTCTTGCCCCGTTTCCATAAGTTTCAGCAGTAAACACTGACGAAGTTAACTATCGTTCCGCGATAACCCCCATGTGTCAACCGCGTGCACAACGGGCTTAAGCTGTGCCCTCCAAACCAATGTCTGGAAAGCGATATTTCACCGATAGACGGAATGATTTTTTGTGCCGACTTGCCACATTGTGCTACGCGTAAAAAAAAGGCCGATTCTAAGCGGCTGTAAAGCGGCCTTCTCATAACGAAGTACCGGGCTTAATCATCTGTGGAATACAGGACAACATGAATAAATATAAATATATTGATTTGGCTGTATGTGTGACGAGGGTGGGCACTAAGGATTATGCAGCGTAGAGCAATAGGCAATGAATTGCAGCAGTGAATACCTTGGCTATACCTGAGTTGCGGCCAAATGCAACAGTATATAAAAAATGAACAGAATCGCTAATTGATGTTGAATGGCCGCGCTCTCCTGATTACCCCCCTTTTTGTTATGCATAAAGCCTTCGTCTTAATGTATCACATCTATGTAGTTTGACGCAGCACTGTGGATGCTATAGATATCCATACCGATCGAGGAAAGTGAAAGTATTGATGCAGTAGATTCGTGTATATATATATATATATATATATATATATATATATATATATATATATATATATATATATATATATATATATATATGTATATATGTATAGGAAAAAAAGTGTGTACAAGGGCTAGTTTTTCCGTGTTTTGATATATTATATTTCGTTTGCTGGTGACCAGCATATAATAGTTTGCACCAAGCCATATGTACGCTTGAAGAAGAGAAGGCTGTACAAAAAATAGCGTGTGTAGGTGAGATTGGGTTCAAGATATCATGTTTAGAACATCGTACGCAAACTTTGCGGGCGTAGCGTTAGCGTTCGCGACCCAAGGGGAGCCAGCAAGAGGTTAGAGTACGACGCATGCGCAAAGCTTTCCATGGCACCAAATCATTAAAGAATAGTAGGAGGAGTTTGCTAATGGCTGCAGATGCCTCTTAAGACGTTAAAACCTGAACTCATCTGCATGGTGGCATGTAGTATATTTGCAACATCTATCCCCCTTTGCACATGCCTGCGTTGCTATTTTGCCTTCTCAAAATCATTTTGTGACACTCAGTATTCCACCAAAGAGACGATTGGCCTCTATCCTCAACGCGACGCCATGTGCGAGGGGGTGTTTCCGCAGACGCGCTGCTTTGGCTTGCACTCGTTCGGCGCGTAACGGGCGCCTCGTGTGCTTGCCGCCAAGGTCGCTGTGCTGGTGCGCGCTGGATGAGCCCTGGCAGCCTCAACCCACGCCGAGGAAGCCACGACGGCGCAAGCCGGCGTCTCGCTCGCACCAGCTGGGCGACCTGAGCGTGGACAAGGGACTGCCTAACGGACCGGGCACCGGCTCGCAGAGGGATCTTCCGACGCCGCTTCGCCTCGGCTGCCTCTATGACGTCGACGCTGGCGCCCAGGGATGTGGAGGAGTGATGCCACGTGTGCAAATCAAGACGTGCACAGCGGCTTTCAGGCGTCTCGTAACTTCCGCCAGGGCTCGTGACAAGACGCGACGACATCCGGTGCCACTAGAATGGTGTTCCCCGCGGCCGCTGCCCCGTCTGGCGATGCCTCGTCTGGCGATGCCTCGTCTGGCGGTGCCTCGTCTGGCGGTGCCGGTGATGACATGGCTGCCCGACACGAGCGAGTGGAAGCGTATTTTTGTAATAAATGACATCCCAGTGTAGCTCGAATGAGCCCTAATGCTGCATTGAGAATGCTCGTTAATGTGTGTTTGATATAAAGCCTCTGCTATTCTGATTGCGTTAGCGCAATAACGCCTCACGAAGTATAAATCAGGGGTGTACAAACAACGGCGTGAAATGAATGACTCTATAGGTGTGCCTAGGTTGGCTTGTAGACTCCTAATTAGGGATTTGTTTTCATATTATTATATTAATGTGTAAACGTAACTGCGTCACAGCATTTAGTTCACGACCCGCCATCCATGGGAGCTCAGCCACTGTGTTTAACCGATAAGCTCGTGGACGCAGGTTATTTTATTGGCCATGGTAGCCTCATTTCGATGAGACTGAAATGCAAGAAAAAAGTGCACTTGATATTTAAGAAAGGTCATAATTATTCTTTAGTGTCCCATTACGTTTTGCCTCATTATCATAGCTTTGTTTTGGCACAAAAACACCATAAGTTATTTTCTTTCGTAGTATTTCAAATTCATTGCTCATGATCACTGCTGTTATTTTGGTTTCGCTCCTGCATGAGTTATGCAAAAGTTTGATTACAATGTTTTATGTAGCTCAGGCACGCACAGCAGATTCAGAACTTAGGACAATTATGTCTGCGCAGAACGCGGATACTAGCTCGTTTAGTCTCGCGTATGAAGCACTGAAATTAGAGGGGCCAATATGTTTTGTGTATTTCCCGCTGGTTGTTAGTGACGAAAGTAGCGCTTATGAGAAAATACAGAATATCTAGCGTGGTACTAAACTACGCTTACGGTTCAGTCATAAAAATAATTGTCACATGGTCACAATCTTAGTGAAAATGCTGTTGCGAACAAAGCAGGATCATCTGTGCCTGTTATACCCCTGCCACACGTGGCTATTTAAGTGCACCTTTAGCGATATTATGATCGGCCTCCCTGGTTTGGCGCCGCTTGGACGCATGAGACGTTGCGGCTGACCCTACCCTGATTTCTTCTGGGTCAGCGCTGCCAGAGATGTACCAAGAGCGTCGACAACACGAAAGTCGTTCTTCGATTTAGGGCCGTCGGCACCCTTCGTGAAACCCTTTGGGCACGCCTGACCGACTGGTGGATTAGGAGGAGCTGTCAGCCGTCGAGGCGGCTTGCCTTTTACGTCAAGGTGCCCAGGACAATGAGCCAAGCATCTGAGATTCGTGTTCCGGTTCATTTCTCACTTTCTCCGTGGTGCATTCATGCCACCGTTTTCACAAACCATAGGCGAAAATGTTGTAGGCCCGTGTGCTTAGATTTGGGTGCACGTTAAAGAACCCCGGTTGGCCGAAATTGCCGGAGCCCTCCACTATGGCGTCTCTCATAATCATATGGTGGTTTTGGGAGGTTGAACGCCACAAATCAATCAATCATCAAATCGTTTCCACAAACCTTGGTCTGCCCGTTGCCATATCCTCATCACTGCAACGGACTACAGAGTTGATTTGCACGTATGACTCAACGTCTTCGCGGTTTGCTGTGTCGTGAACGTTGTGCAGTGTTTTTACCTCACCATGGGACGAACTGGGTGTGCTTTGGGAAGGAGGCGGTGTTTCGCCTTCCCCTTTTGGGGGCGGAGGTGAAGATGGCTATTGGATTGGACTGTGGTGAAGATGGCTTCCATGGTTTTTTTCCCACAGGGATTTCTGGGAAGGATAGGGCATAAAGCTCGAGCGTCTAGACGCTCCTGACAAGCTCCCAGAAGCTACCATCAAGCTTCCATCGAGAGCTTCAATGGTGTTACCCCCATCAAGTAGCAACGCTACCATAAAAATGTAAATATTGTAAGTGAAAGTTATTGTTAACAGCTCCGGGCTCCTCTCCTCGACATCTCCCCGAGGCTATGGCTGACTCCGCTCCTCAGTGCAGGCCCCCGGTTATATCATCATCAGCATCATCATCATCAGCCTGACTACGTCCACTGCAGGACGAAGGCCTCTCCCATGTTCCGCCAGTTAACCCCGTCCTGTGATTGCTGCTGCCAATTTATACCCGCAAACTTCTTAATCTCATCTGCCCACCTAACCTTCTGTCTCCCTCTAACCCGCTTCTCTTCTCTGGGAATCCAGTTAGTTACCCTTAATGACCAGCGGTTTTACTGTCTACGCGCTACATGCCCGGCCCATGTCCATTTCCTCTTCTTGATTTCAACTATGATATCCTTAACCCCCGTTTGTCCCCTAATCCACTCTGCTCTCTTCTTGTCTCTTAAGGTTACGCCTACAATTTTTCTTTCCATTGCTCGCTACGTCATCCTCAATTTAAGCTGAACCCTCTTTGTAAGTCTCCAGGTTTCTGCTCCATAGCTAAGTACCGGCAAGATACAGCTGTTATATACCTTTGTTTTGAGGAATAGTGGCAATCTACTTGTCATAATTTGAGAGTGCTTGCCAAATGTGCTCCACCCCATTCTTATTCTTCTAGTTACTTCAATCTCGTGGATCGGCTCCACGGTAGCGCTGTGCCCAGGCCTAATTTAAGAGCCCGGCCCAGGCATGCTAACTGCGTTGAAGGCCCGCCTGAGCCAGTCGCTAGAAAGCTGCGAGTCTGCCCTGCCCACCCTATGTATAAAAATTAAAGCCCGGGCCCGGCCCAGTGGTTCGGCCAGACGTTATGAAGGTTTGCTATACGTAGACGAGATGTCGTTTTCTGATAACGTGTCATTTTATTCAACATGCCAAAGTGAAACATAAGAAAAGGACTTATGACAGTCTTTATATGCGATTCACTTACAAGTGTTGATAAAATAAGCTGTCCAGTGAAGTGCGGCTCTCCTGCGTCACCTTTATCCCGTCCAACTGAACGTCCGTCTGCGTCTCGTACTGGTTGCTGATATATTTCCAATATACTTTTCGGAAGCATATCAAGCTTAGAATACTTACGCCGATCGCTCTCCCAAAAGTTTAGTACCTCAGATGTAGGAAAAGTGATTACCCCATGTATAGACAATCGCAAAGCTCATGTTGTGTGACTTCACCCCCTCACCTTGCGTTAAAGTGTTTAAAGCAAACGCGAGCCTTGAAATGGGGCGGGGGCTGTCGCGAAAAAAAAAAAAAACCAACGCAGTCGAAAACAGTTCATACACGTCTTTATATTGCGCTTAATTCGGGCTTTCCATCTGACACGGCCCGCCCGACAAGAAACAGTGAAGCCCGAGCCCGGCCCGGGCCTGAGGTGAGAAGACGACGATGGCCCAACCGAACTCGGCCCGTGGGCTGGGCCGGGCTTGGGTTACCCGAAGCCCGTGCTCACCTTTAGTTCTAGGTCGAGTGGTTGCCAGACAACGCGATGTGGTGTCAGTTTCTCTTGTTCATGTCGAACAGATTACATGGTATACTTTTTAGCAGCTCCGCTGTTAGAAACGACACACATATCCACACTTGCATTTTGCAAAATTTAAACCAGTAACGTTTTATTCAATTGGCACCGTGAATCAAGTCCAAGCAGTAAGCGCAACAGGTACAGGCTTCCGTTCAACATGGGTAAAAGAAGAGCAAAATCAATTTTAATATTTCAACAAAACAACGTAGACTAACTATGACGAGTGATTAGACATAAGCGTATTGAGAACAAACAAATTACGCTAGTTCTGGCGCTTATGAGCACTCAAGAACAAGAAATAAACATATTGAGGAATGAAGACTCGTCACACCATTAAGTGCAAAAACGGGCTCAATATGCTGTGCGTGTGTCTGCTATGTTGTGTTTTGAAATGCTCTATACAGTGGCACATAGCGTTCACAGCAAAGCGTCGCGGGAGGGGGGGGGGACGCTCTAGCGCAACTATATATCTAAAATGGTTAAGTAGGAGTCGATATTAAAGAAAATTAAGCATTTTGCTGAACGGCCGTCCTTGCAGCAGATGCCCTCCTCCGTAACTGCCTCCATCAGTGACGTTACGTCGCACAAGAGACACGAGTCAATCTTCTCCCTTTTCCTTACTATCCCGACTTTTTTGGTCTTCATCGTTTCTATACCTATTGTTGTTGCGCGGCATATTTGCTTAATCTTCCTGAGGCAGTTGAGCGAGATTTTCGCATTACGCCCGCACGCAACTGCTGTTTGCTATTAGAGAGTTTTAGTACTGCGGAATGGTGCTACGTACGCATCACGCAAGCGCCTTGCGTTACATGGCGTCGTTTGCCCCTAATCGGCTTTTAGTACGCCGTAGTACCCGCGTACGTAACGAGCGTGAAGTGTGTAGCGCCATCTGGTAGATCAAAATAGAAGTACGTGTTGTTGACCGCCAATGTGAGCCAATCCTAGTGTTATAGCCAGATTATGGCCATATTTTAAACCACGGAGCCGGTCGGTGCTTGCCACGGAGGAAGGAACGTGGTGCTTGCCTTCGATGCCGCCATATTGCAAAACGAAGCCTCGCGCTGTCGCGAACTTGTTCGAGAGCGGCGCGATCACCTCTTACGTACGCACGCACGCATCTCATGCGTGCGTGCGTAGTGGCTGCGTACGTAACGCGATACGTGCGCGTGGCGGTCTGCGCATGCGCACTACACAGAATGTGGCGTCCTTACGTACGCAACGCCGCCACGTACACAACGTACGCAGTACTAAAACTCTATTTATGCAATGCACGTAAACGTGGGGGCGCCTCAAGTGCGACGTCGCGCGTGCCAAGGGTGCACGAGCATTTATTTTTTTGAGTTTGGGGCGTGGCGTACTTGGCGTAACACGTTGCGAAAGCTATGATTGCTGTGTGGTCGGTAAACCACGCTTGCTCGTCTGCAGTGCACGTATCTGGCTAGGAGCGTTTTAAGGTTTTATTCGCAGGACGGCTATTAGGTAATAATAAAAGTCATAATATGTGGGGTTTAACGTTCCAAAACCATCTGATATGATTATGAGAGGCGCCGTAGTGGAGGGATGCGGAAATTTTGAACACCTGGGGTTCTTTAACGTGCACCAAAATCTGAGCACACGGGCCTACAGCATTTTCGCCTCCATCGAAAATGCGACCGACACAGCGGGGATTCGATCTCACGGCTATTAGGCGTACACAGGGCATTGCAGGTGAATATATAGTACTTTGTATCTTTGCAACCACTGCACTAAAACACTTCTGCGCCTGTGCAGAACACTCAGCGAGCATGTTGAAGGAAAAAAAAAGGTCGCTCACTTTTTGTCATTCGAGACCCACGTGGTCTCGTGTCATCTTTATAACAAAGATAACGATGCAATGACATGCCCAACTTGTGCGATAAATCGCGAAACTTCAGGATTTATAGAGGCATATTAGTGAACGGCAGAGATGGTAAAACTGGCTTATGCGCACAAGTGCTGGCACGACAGCGAGGTAGCGCCGGAGAGCAGAAGCGTGGTCGACCTCGTTGACCCCGGTATAAGTTCATTTGCACGTCCGTCCCTTGTGTTAAGTTGTGAAGCTGGAAAACCGTGCGAGATCTGTAGCTCAGAGGAAGGAACCCATGACAGGGTTGGTGAGCACGTCGCAGATAACAAGCAGGTACACAACCAGTGCCGTGCCACCGAAGAAGAAGAGCAGAGTGGATGGCCATATCGCCGTTCCGAACATCTTGGCCTATAAAAAAAACAAAAAAGGTGTTTCAACGTGGGTGCACCTGCAGTGCACTTCAAGGTAACAAGCGCATGAAGCTCAACAAAGGGGTGATATAATTCAAGTGTGTGTACGGAAGAAGTGTACGAGTAACATTTCAGTTTGCAACGTGCTCCAAACTGATGATAGTTCATCCGATATTAGCTAGCATTGAAGACTTCAAATCGGAGATCCAATGCAGCCCGGAATTATTAAATGGGCTTATCAGAGGCACGAGACAACAAAGTGACGGAGCCGCTGCGCCATATACAGTCGACACCTCACTTGAACGCGCCCATTTGGCAAGACCAGGGCTCGGCTAGCTGCGGCCCGGGGAGTGGCATAATGCGGCCCCCGGCAAGACGTCCCTACTCTCCCCCTTCGGTTTGTCACCTCCCATATGAAGGCCAGCGTTGCAATTTTGGCATGAAATGTATTTTGCCTTTAGCTTCTTCGTAAATTGCAACTCTGTGACATGTGTGCTGAAAAGAAACATTTTTTCTATGTTCCTGTTTGGTTGTATATTTTGTTTTTTTTACATTTTCTCAACTTGTTGGCGTTTAAGTGCTTTAGCGCAGATTTTCGCTAGGCACAAGACGAAGGAACATAGCATACATAGGCGCTAACTTTCAACAAATAATCCTTAATTTGTTGAAAGTTAACGCCAGTGTGTGTCCTGTTCATCTTGTCCCGTCTTGCACACATCTGTGCTAAATCACCTTAGATATGTCGTACCAACAAAGCCAAAAGTCAGCCCTTCTCGTTTTTTATTTGCCCGTGGCTTCAATCCTTACGTCTCCTGCGCTCTGGCTTGCGGTCTTTGCCGTGTTGGCTTGAATCTACTCAGCCCATCGCCTCAAAAGGTTGCTGACCCCTGAGCGGGAAAGAAACTCGCCGCACATGCAATTACTTTCCTAACGCCTAATTTCATAACTAACTTTCCGAGGCCGTTTCCGCAACGGTCTTATACCGTAGCGAAGATGTATACAAGTATATGCATGCTACGACGTGGTCGATGTCAAACCATAAATGGAACTGAACTTGTGTTGGAGCCCACAGTCAAGGGGCCACTGCGCTGAAAATCGGTGACTACGCGTCTGCCTCAGTCACTGTTGCGCGTGACTCACCCTGAGTTTCATGTTCCCCACGAATAGAACAAAAGAGTCGAGATCGAAGTCTTGCACGTCCTGGTAGCCGAATACTCTCGACTCGATGCTGATCTTCGAGATTTTCAACCCCACAGCCGTCACGCGGGAAGCCTGCGGATGAAAACAACGCGAGCTTTGGTTATCATTGCAAAGTTATAAGTTGTTTTGTTTGTTGAAGGGCATTTTCTTTGTTTTTTTGTCGCGTCTTTTGGAGAAGGTTGCGTTTCGCCTTTAACACACACAGTTCTAAGTAAACCTCAAGAAGTGTATTTTGTTATAACATCGAACAGTCTGTTCCTAGCCGATAATTAATCTTCCGCAGCTGTTAACCGTGGCTTACAGATTGCATTGTCCTGCTGAGCTCGAGGTCTCAGATTCGATCCCCCGTGGACGTGGCGACAACATATTGCTAGGTGCGAATAGCACTTTAATAAACATATTTATGTAAAGTTAATGAAAGCGAAAAAATGCATATATATTACATTTTCTGTCGTCTTGTTTTACGGCATGTCTTATGAGATTTGGTATTGACACCCCCCGCCCCCCAATAATAATAAAAAGGTTTTTCTATGTTGTCTTTCACAAGCATAGTTTTGAGCATGGTGTATGATTCTTTATAAGGTGTAGCTTTACCTCGTTCTTAAAACTTACTCGGTAATCGCATTTTTTTATGCATTGTTTACGACCTTGAACTGCGTGCATGTTAGCGTGCTTTTGATGTTTACGATGCTTGAAACCCGAGTTGTTCGTGAGTTAGCAGACAACACCTGGTTTATTTTAATAAGATATATGGCTACATGAATGGATGAGTGGATAGATGGAAGAATAATGATGATCGCGGCGGTGATGACGACGATGTCGAAAGGAAGTGTAATATGGCTGTTGCACGTACAGACCAATGCTCGATTCTTGCGAAAATCAATATAGAAAATACTAACCTTGGACTGTAAAATAAGGCTAGAATAAAAAAAATTAGCCGAGAAAATCAGTGCGGTGCGCATCGTGTCGAAGCATGTAAAGATTGCTACGATAGCTTTCACGAATGGAGATACCCAGTCGCGAACAGCCTATGCAAACGTATCAAATCTGGAAATTCGCAGGCATATGACAGATCCATTTGGCGCATTACGTGGTTGAGTAACAAGTAGAGATTGCAGATAAAGTTCTTCGACCTGAAGTTGAAGATATAGGGGATTATATTGACAATAAAAAAAAAAGCTAACCTGATAGAGTGAAGCAAACATGGCGATTATCCACACGATCGGGTAAGCTGCCCTGTAGGCCAGTACGATAGGTGTTTTGTCGTGGTTCAGAAGAAATAAAAATATACCTGTAAGCAAAAGAAATATTGCCGCAGGTTAGTGGCACAACTAGTTCAAGGAGCGCAGACGCACACAGTGCTCAAATACAACGTACCAATGAGCGCATGAATTGAAAAGTTGATGATGAACAGAGCGGTAACCTTTCCGAGATTGCGGTTTAGGTGGCTGATGTAGTCATTGCTTGCCAAAAGCTCCTGCAAACGAGGACAAGGGAAAATTAAAGGAAAATAAATTTACTGCGCTGATAATATTGAACTAATGCTGTAAATGCGGCTATAATGCTCTATTTCTTTCTTTCTTTCATTCTTTCCTTTTTTCTTTCTTTCTTTCTTTCTTTCTTTTTTTCTTTCCTCTTTCTTTCTTTCTTTTCAACGTATTGTTTTGAGAAACGGCATTTGCTGCACCTCTGCTGTCTCCTCAATTTAAGTGCCTAAGTTTTTCCTATGACGATGCTATATATCTAGCTAATGGCAACCGTCTCCAATGAATCAACACTATCTTACGAAATAGCTCACACCTACTAGACTGCTTTTTCTATGAGATCAAGCCAACGGTCTCTCGTTACACTCCTCGTTCCATTTTTTTTCGTGTACAACTTCCGAAGGTCTCAATCGTGACTAGAGGAGGTGCCCTTGTTGTCGTCGATGACAGCCACACATGCACAAATTAAGTTGCAATGACCTGGTATGTGTGATTAGCTCCGCAAGTCAGGGAGATGTTTTTATGAGAGTGCTTTGTCACTGGCCAGTTGCAGGATACTGTTGTCAAAGCTATTGTCACGATTGGCAGCGTCTTTTCTTGGAAGATGGTCTAGTGTAAGAAATGCCACACCCATTCACAAAACCAAGCTTCCCGTGCTTAAGAATAGCTCGTGTTTTGCTTGCCGTCTTTGCTAATATTACACGCCTGTGATTTAAGATGATGAACGACCTCGCGAATTCATGCCCCTGCTTCTTTGTCAATAACTCTGTTTTCAAAACCACTAAGAGTTTCAACTGAGTGCTGCCTATAGGCGTGGCTGTCAAATTCCCTAAACAAGGCGCGGCTCTCGACTGTGCGATAACTCCCGGCAGGCTAATTCGTTCCTCACTGCAACAACACGGCGCGCAAGTGGGTATCTCGCGCAGATTTTTTTTTCTGTTTTCTGGGCATCTGCAGTAAGTAGAAAGGCACTAATACTTAAAACTCTCTAAGTGCAAGTTTTTCGAATCAATATACAGCTTTCTAACCGGAATTTTCAATCCAGCTCCGTGGCTTCAAAAGTTGTTTAAGTAATGTTGCCTGATTAAGTAATTCAGCCGAATACAAACATCAGTGTGGCAACGTGTACTTCGTCGTGTCGTCATATAGTGCGTTGGTTTATGGTTAAACTCCGGTTAAGGTTATCTGGGAGCCCCTTGCCAACCGCTTGGTAAGCCCTTGCTAGCCCCTTGATAAGCGATAGCAGCAGATCTTAGAATGTAACTAACGTCAGCGTTAACCTTCAGTAGCATTGGTCGATTACAATCTACTAAGAATAAGTGTACTATTCGCCCACAGACGCCACTGTTCCGCACAGGAAAGATTTATATGGGCGCCCCATCCAGTTGCGTTTCATCATTTTCATAACGTAAAGACCGTACATGTATTTCCGGTCTGTGATTTTTTCGTACAGACACTTTTCGCTGCTTTTCCGCCAAAAAAACTTTAACTTCCTGTCAAATTTCAGCAAAGATTGCGACGTAACAGCTTGGGCAAATAATATTTCAAAAAGGGATGAAGAATGTTAATTATAATGTGTGGTACTTACATCAGTAGCAAAAAAAAACACACACACATGCAAATGCAACGGAAACCACTTAGCACGACTCTCTTGCACTGATGTATCGCAGGCAAGCGGCGCCTCTTAAGTGACTATAATTAAAATGCACTAAGGGTCTGCTTTAAGTGTGAGTGGAAGTAGTCGCTATATAGTTTGCGGCATCCGTATGGCAGGGGCAAGCGTTTGCACCGAGCGTATAGGTCCGTTCGATTCACCTGCACCACGTGAACCAGTTCACAGGGTGCTGCACTTTGCCATTCGTTTCAGCGGTGCAGCATTGACGACCTTTGTACTCTCTCATTCGGTTCAAAAGGTGCAGAAGAGGGGCAGCACTCGTTCAAGATTTTCCTGCACCACCTACGCTGACGGTGCTGGCTTGGTGCAGCCGCATGTGCAGCTGAGCAGACGATGCAGCACTTTAGCGTAGGTGGCTTAGGCTTCATACCCGCCTCTACAAACGCGGTGTGTTTTGCCAATATGTTTGGGCCTCATAAACTGTCCACATGTGTGGTTCGCCATCGTTCAGTGTTGGCTGTACGGCGTAAATTAGGCGAAGAGAAATAAGGCCTGCACACTGTTGGCTCATCGTCATTCGTTTCGGGGGTCGCGCTGTGCCTGCGCTGCTGAACTCACGCTGCACAATTTCTGAACTTCACGTGCACAGTCGTGAACTGGTTCCAAGTGGTGCAGGTGAATCAAATGGACCTTATGTGTCAGTCACGCCTGCTGTTCCGTTCTTAGCGGATGCTCGTACGAGCGAGTGAGCGGCGACTGACGTGCATGCCCTCGCGGATGGTGATGCGCTTCTCTCGCAGCCTCAGCGCCACGCCGCGCAGGTAGATGATGATCATCTCGCACTGGGTGCAGTAGTTGAGCACCACCGCCATCTCCACAAGGGTCATCGCCAGCTGGCCCATGATCCGAACGGCGATTAGCGTCACCGTCTCCCACCTGCAGAGTGCATGGCTGTTAAGTTTGCGCGGCTGATTGCTTATCTCTGGTTCGATATTGGGTGTGTTCCAATACCGTGGACGGCTAAATAGACAGCTAAATCGACGGCGGCCATCTTAAGTCCCACTCCAGTTCTCACGTAGCCGGCAAAGTAGACAGCTCCGGGAAGACCGCATCGTAGACAAATACAATGCAGGCTGTCTAAACAAGAGGGCGGCTCATCGAATCGCTCAGACAGATCGGATCTCGCTGGAATGGTCGTCTGCACACAAGCAGACGCTTCTCCAGACGCTCAATGTGTGTAACGTTTAATTTTTTTTAGATTTCAACATAAAGTAAGCCAGAAAATACAGGTGTTAAGTTTGTTCATTTTGGCTTTCTATTTTCGACGCGAGGTGGCGCCTCGTCGCGTAAAAGCCGTTGAAAGGAATGGGCATGGGCGACGACTGTATACAGCTTTTGAGGGAGATATACCGAGAAAATACAGTTTGCATAGAGTGGGAAGGAATGCGTAGCAAAGAGAACGTTGAGGTTAGCAGGGGTCTGAGACAGGGATGTCCTTTGTCCCCGCTGTTATTCATGCTGTACATGGTGAGTATGGAAAAAGCGCTAGAAGGTAGCAACATTGGTTTTAATCTGTCACACAAACAGGGCGGCATGATGATTGAGCAGAAGCTTCCAGGTTTATTTTATGCGGACGATATCGTCTTATTTGCGGACAGTCGAGATGATATACAGCAGCTGGCGAATATATGCGGAAGGGAAGGTGAAGCTCTTGGACTAGGATTCAGTGTAACGAAGTGTGGATTGATGGTATTCAATGATCCCTGTGATCAGACGGTGTCCATACAAGGCCAAGAAATACCGAGGGTAAGTGAATACAAGTACCTTGGAGTATGGGTAAATGAGAGTGATAGATACATGGAGGTACAGGAAAAAGCCTCGGCAGCAAAAGGAAAGAGGAATGCGGCAATAATGAAGCACAGAGCGTTGTGGGGATACAATAGGTATGAGGTGCTTCGAGGTCTGTGGAAGGGTGTAATGGTTCCAGGGCTTACTTTTGGGAACTCAGTGGTGTGCATGAGGGCAGAAGTGCAAGCGGGAATGGATGTAAATCAAAGGACTGTAGGACGCCTCGCGTTGGGTGCTCACGGGAAGACGACAAACGAGGCTGTAAAGGGCGATATGAGGTGGGCAGGTTTTGAGGCGAGGGAAGCGCAGAGCAAAATAAGGTTCGAAGAAAGGCTAAGAAATATGAAGGAGAGTAGATGGGCAGAGAAGGTGTTCCGTTATTTGTATAGGAAGAGCGTGGACACACAGTGGAGAAAAAGAACTAGAAGACTCACTAGTAAGTATACGGCTGGTATTGTAAGCCGTATGTCAACAAAGAGCGTTAAGGGAAAAGTCAGGGAGGCGGAGAGGATTTACTGGATGGCAGCTATGGAGAAAAAACCGGCTTTGAGTAACTACCGAAAGGGCAAAAATGAAATAAGGAGGGAGGCATTTTACGATAATTCAAGGGGAAGCGCTTTACTGTTTGAAGCGAGATCGGGTTGCCTTAGAACGCGTAGTTATAAAGCAAGATTCAGTAAAGAAGAAGAACAATGCACATGCTGCGGGAAAGATAAGGAAACGGCGGAGCATGTTCTGATTGAATGTGGAGATATCCACCCAGGTGTACGTTTGGGCACGAGCCTACAGGAAGCCTTGGGTTTTAGGGACAACAATGGAAAGCTGAACACACCCGCGATTGAAATAAGTAAGAGACGGTTAGAGTATTGGTGGCAGAAAATTAGAGAGAAAGGACAAAAATAAATATTGGAAAAATAAAATATGGACAGTGTGCCGTAAATGGCAGAGAACTTAAGCTGAAAATTTACCTTTTTTTCCATTAAGATAGAATTTATCGAAGTAGAGGCATTAGGCCAACATAAAAAGAAAAAAAGGTTTTTTTTTTTTTTTTGTCGAGCCTGGTGGCATACTTGTCACCACCCCGTTATAAAGGGGACGCTCATAGCATCCATCCATCCATCCAGCCGTCGAGACTTGTTCCTATTTTCGGACAGCATCGGCTTGGTGCTGTCTTCTAAGCAGTCTGCGTAGACTGTCTACGTGCTGTCTAAGAATTGGAGCACACCCATTATTGCTCGTAATAAAGCCTCCCGGCTGAGGTTAGGCGCGTATTTTAAAAGAAATTGTGCATTTATAGCGTGTCATTTTCGAAACGCGGTGCACGCTGGTACTCACTGTGGTAACTTTGAAAATGCTCTCTCCACAAGCTGTTCCTCAGTTTCCACGGCCAAGTTGTAAAGTACTTGTACCCCTATCTGCATAAGCGTCCACACTATTCCAGCGAGCAGGAACCTCCTATTAAAGAAAAGTAACAAGAAAATGTTATTACTTCACTTCAAAAAATGTTGGCAGCCTCCTATTTGCCGTAATAAAAATATCGTCACGTATTAAGCTTCTTTTCTTTCCTTTTTTTTGCACTCAGTGCTTCCCCACACGCCCGATAGTAAGCTTGGAGTTATTAGCCCGTCTGTATGTCCCTTGACAATAGTTATTTCCACTACAACATCCTATTCTCAAGTTTTCAGCGCCAAAGTCACAATATGATTGTGAGGCGTGTCGTAGTGGTAGAGGAAGAGGACAGGGGATCCAGAATAAGATTTCTTGGGTTCTGTAACGTGAATCCAAGTACACGGGCGTTTTTGGGCGTAACCCTTGCCTGAATTAGGGCACCGCGTCTGGGTATCGAACCACCGTCTTCGAGCGAAGTATCCGAACGCCACGCTAGTGGGGTCTTGCCGCAGTGCTTAACGCACAAGGAAATTATACTAAAACTTCTAGTATAACCTCCTTGGTAATGCCTACATCGGTACAGTAGAAACTTCAGGCAGAAGAAACCAGAAGGGTTCTGAACGTTTGGCTGGGAATGTACGCCTGGTTAGATTCTGTGACATGTTGTCATCCGGGATGGTGTTTTAACTACTATCACTGTTTTTTTTAGTCAATGAACTGCTGTGAAACGTGTGGTTAACGATACACAAAATTCAGCATGTATAGATCCACAATGAATATATACACCTATGTGGCACGCTATGCGGATATGTCCATAAAATTAGATTTTGCGGGTACAATAGAACTTTATCATTTCATAGGAAAGACAGTTTTCATTAATTTGTGAACATTTTTGGCGTTTTTTGTGCAAAATAATCAACAAATTTAACATTTTCGAAAGGCGACACGTAGAAGTGCAGTTTTCATTCTTTTTGATATGAAATAAACACTGAAGTATATCCTTGTGTCTCCTTGTTTTTGCTGACAACAAATGATGCAAATTTAAAATACGTATTTGTGGCGTGCTCATAAGCCTGAAATTAGCAAGTACTTGAGCCTCAATAAGTGGTTTCTCGCTTTGTTAATACACCTTTGCACCTCATTTTCATCGCAGTGCGGCCGTCACTGGTTATGGACATGAACATGCATTTGATGCTCCTTTTTTAATTTTGGCGTTTACAACCGCACCCAGAAACTGTTTTTTTCTAGTGAAGTATTGCGTGGAAATAATTTACTTCGCAAAAGCAGTTAACTATACCTGGTAATTGTTATGATGATCCGTTCTGTAAAGTATGCCGATGACTGCAGAAACACCTGAAAAAAAAGTTGTGATGAATAAACTGGCACCTCAGTGCGCGCATCTACATGCCTAGTACGCCCATAAAATACTATTTTGTTTTAAATAGTCATTCACACAGTTTTCTTTTGTATACTTTTATGCAAAACATATAAGCGTCCGCATATCTGTTTCTAAAAGCATAAACTAATAAAAATTGAGAGGTACATCTTCAAAAGAAAACATACGGTTGAAATTTAAAGCGCGTCAATACGAACGAAAACATTCGGAGTTCATCAGAAAATGTCAAAAAGAATGGCAATCTCTTTCCGGGCGAAATACGCGTTCACTGGCACAAGCTTCGTTGCTCGAAAACAGCGAAGGTTAGGGTGCACCATTCTCACTATCTCACAACTCGGAGTCACGTTCTATAGCGCATATACCGAAAATGAAGGCCTCGATCGCGAAAGCTGTCGCAACACTCTTGCGGAGGGTATACCACGTGGGTGTAGTCAGATGCATTCAGCGCTTTATCGCTGCAGTGCCTACTCAACTTTCCTACTCAAGTTTTTTTTTTCCAAATTTGCGAGAGTGCCTTGCCCCGTTCCTCTAAACTGTGTTATTCGAGCTACCTCCCAACTAGGAGAACATGTTCTACATTATGGTTCCTTTAAGCTTCTTATGCGGTTGCATTTATTTCGCCCAACACAATCAAGTGTACTGCTAGATATCGTCGGGAGTTGTTATGCTCAGCGCCTTATCATTAAGTTCTATTCACAAAGTGTTCTGGAGGCAGCGTATATTTACCGAAAAAGCGAATATAGATAACAATGCAGCTCTGATTGTTCTTCACTCCCTCGCAAGGCGCTCGCTTTGTTTAAAGTTGCTCGGAAGTTGTCCTTTCACGCCCAGCGTGCGATTTCAACCAATCACCACCGTGCACTGGAACGGAAGTTATGCATGCGTCACCATCGATGTCGTCTGGTCTGCGCTTTAAGTGCAAGCATTACGAGAGAGGAAAAAAAAAACAGTAATTTTAAATAACCGACGCGCCCTACATTACATTATCGATAAAACAAATACACCGTGTCTAGGGAGGGGAAAAAAAGCTTACCATAGACGTAAGAAAACATGCGGAAAACGAGCATTCATTTTCGTGTACATATATGATTTTTCCATGGCAGTGACCTCAGCCGCAGTAGGGGAACGCTTATCGCGCGACCGATTATGTCGCTGCACTAAACGTAAACAGTGCCCTTCGTCAAGGCTTCACCTGTTGCTCTCGAGAAGTCACATCGCCGCCGCTCCTTGACCTTATCTATACTCCGTACTATAGTACGGTGCAGCCGCTGTTACATGGAGGGTCTCGCCCTTTCTCACACCCTGTATTGTTTTGTGCCCTCTTCGAGGCGATGATCCGCTTAATCATAGTGCTTCCACTCTGTTCCGAATCGCGGATGCTTCAGCATGATCCCTTAGGGGTTGCAGAAATAAACATCTTTCCAAACCTCATGCCAGATGATAGTTATAGCGCGAGAACAGAACGACGACACATATACAAGAAGGACACGAAGAACACCTTCGTCCTTCTTGTCTCTGTGTCGTCATTTTGTTCTCGCGCTATAACTATCATCATGTGATACCAACTTGCCCAAGCTGCCACACCTCCAGCCAGAGGCGTATGTTTCCCTTTTACGAGGAGAGATATAGGGAGGGGGCGGGGTTGATTGATATGTGGAGTTTAACATCCCAAAACCACCATATGATTATGAGAGACGCCATAGTGGAGGGCTCCGGAAATTTCGACCACCTGGTGTTCTTTAACGTGCACCCAAATCTGAGCACACGGGCCTACAACATTTCCGCCTCTATCGGAAATGCAGCCGCCGCAGCCGGGATTCGAACCCGCGACCTTCGGGTCAGTAGCCGAGTACCTTAGCTACTAAACCACCACGGCGAGGCATAGGGGGGGGGGGGGGTTAACCATAGATCTCTTTGTCTAGATGAACTATACGTCTAGACCCCTTCACCATGTTCCCGCGTTGCTGCCGGCTCTGTGAGACCCTTATCTGTCTTGTTCCTTACCAACTAGCCCACCTGTACGTCTAAATGTGTCCTATAATTGTATTCATATCTTAACTGTATTTGACTTGTTGCAAGAAATAAATCACCTGCAATCAACGGCATTTTAAAAATAAAACGGTAGACGAAAGATGCCTTGAATAGAGCTGGGGCAAACAATGAACAATAGTGCAGCTATAAATAAGTATTTGAATGCTGCAGTGGCGGATACAAAAACAGGGGGGGGGGGGGACACTAGGGGCTATCGCTCTCCCCCTCAAAGCCTGTGTTAGCCGCTCCCCCTTCCTTCAATGCTTGTCGTTCACCTCCTTTGTCAGGTTGAGTGTGCCCCTTTTGTAAGGTTACCTTAGCTACCACTGCCCAAAAGAGGGAAGGATAACCTTGTCCTCGCTCTCTACCTCTCTCGTCGTCTCTCCGCCATTTTATACCTTCCTGCGCGCACTTGCTTCCTAGGCACCGCCATACTTTACTCTGAGCTGTTCGAAATATGCGTGACCCCCTTGAATGCCCTGCCGAGACGGTGACGTCAGTCTTTGTAGAGTAAAATAATGTAAAGCTTTATTAAAATACGCGTTTTCTATGACGTAACAGTTGTCGTAATCTGCATATTTCCATTTGTTAGCAAAGCTTATATTTGGGATAGTTTGTACGCCATTGTAATGTAGTTGCTCTTGTTTGGTTGGTGACTCGTGTGTGCATTTCGCTTAGCGCAACTACATACTTAGCTCAAAGTGACCCAATTGTTTAACCACTAGGCCATAAGCTATTTTTCGGGTGCACATCATTCAAGTTCCTAAGCGTAGGATATCATACCGGCTATTCTAGACAGCAGGGACAGAGACATAGCCAGAATTGTTTGTTGGGGGGAGGGGGCGTAAGAGGTGGAGCATAATTTATGTATGTTCGTGCCTACGTTTGTATTATACATGCGAATATACTCGAAAAGGGCACAACTCTTGCCCTCCCTCCTGCGACTAAGCAGGTTCTATTCTGGTTAACATACCTGCCGTTCGTATTCGTTCCCGCCTTCACCTTGTATTGTCAACTTTTCCCAAGTAGAACCAGTCGATAACACAAGCGACGATGCAGAGTGCATATATAAAAGTGGAAATCCTGTACTGTTACGGTAACCTCCATGTATCGATCGTGTACATTCTAGAACTATTTCATACCCACTGCCCTTTAATTGTACGCGTGGTAACCACTCGGAACATAATCAATCGAAGCATTTCTTAGCGAACTTCTGCGACATTGTGCGTATCTGTCTACCTATCTAGCCGCTTACGTTTGGGTGCTCTCGAGGTCACCCTTATAACTTGGCGTGAACGAAAATTAGCATGGGAGGATAAGATGGTTTGACGAATATGACGTGCTGATCAAGACATGAATAATATCACAATCTTGTCGCGTATACGTCGTCAAACACTTCCCGCCAGAGTGGCACATACACAGAGCCGGGTATGTGCCGCTGCTATGCGGGTGTGTGTCACAGGTGATTGACACTTACCCCCGTATTCAGAAACGCTGCTTGACTAGAACTTGACTTCCCACCGACTTTAATGCAGCACAAACGCGTTTCGAACGCGCTGTCTTTAGGCGGTGCCAAGGCAGCACAAACGCACTGCATGAAGGCGGTTTGAAGTGAAATTCAGGTCAAGGAGCGTTTCTGAATACGGGGGTTAGTATCCACCTATAGGAACGATGGGAACACTCATGTGCAATTTTAACGCGCGAGCGTGAAGTAATACTCGACATCGGTACCGTCGACCCGACGAACGCAAAGAATAAATGTCAGGGTTCCAGCTGGAATCGAACCCAAGCATTCTGCGTGGCAATGAAGCATTTTACCACAGAGCTACGCCAGGCCTTGGAACTACTTTCCAAATAGACGCTAATCTTCGTGAAACGTCGATAGTAGTTGCCATGCTAACTATCAAATTGCATATGTACTTTGTTGATACAGCCGTCACGTCGGGTTGCGTCAATGATGGTTGGTTCTCACGCGCTGAAGTTGATTTATGTAGCTGTGTCCAGGGCCAGCATCTTCGCGAGCATCAGCGCTTCATATCACTTTCTGGTGCTGCTATACAATACGCAAGCTACAGTTGGCATCGTTGCGCAAGTGCGAACAGCTGGTTATATAAACATCCGCAACTCTTCAACATATGTCTGTGCGTGCATCATTTGTACATATATTTAGCGTCATTTGATGACGGGTTGCTCAATAAAAAATTTGCAACACGGTCGCCTTCCCTCCCCATCTTTTGCATAACGTCGATTCCCAGGTACGTGGGATCTTCCCCCCCCCCCCTTTTTTTTTTGTGACACTTCCGTTCTTATGCGTGATACATGCAGTGATGCACAGTGGTGCTATGTCATTAACTGTATGGCCAGCACGCGAGCATTTTCACCAAAGTATACTAAAATTAGGCATCGATTGGATGTACTATACATATATGCGCTTCTCTCGTGCCAAAGTAGCTTCTTTCGAACGCTTCACTTTCTCGCATTCTCCCTTCGCGACAGATGGTGCTTTCAAACGCTGCATGTTACCCTCACGTCGTGCCTTCAAAATCTACCCATATTTTTTTCCGTCAGATGACTGCCTGTGAAGCGAGTGAGGCCTGCGACCTGTCTAAATAAGTATTGATACATATCAACTTCACAACGACACAAATACGACACCAAACATTACACACAAGCGCAAAACGTTCGAAATAATTATCCCCAGCTATTATAAACAAGCACCAACTCACTAAGCACGTTATATTTCTGTCTTATGATGTAATAACATTAAACTTGAATACCCAGCGCGTGACAGTTCAGCCAGTGGTTACGCAAACTTTCTAAATAGCAGCAGCACGGATTCCCGTAGTGAAAAGTTCGGTACCCAGAATCTAACTATGTCGTGATAGCGATGCGCCATTGCCTCGTTTTAGCTGAGCTGCCACGTGTTCCTAGCATAACTAAGGCAGTTTACAGGCGACCGTATCTAGTGCGAATATAGCAATGCTAACAGCCTTCCTGATGGCGATAGACAGTGTTGTACTGTGTACTGAAATTCAGAGCCGCGGCCAGGCACGCAGTATGTGATTTTCACGCAATATATATTATTGCTTTCTGAGACTTATGTCATATATCATGAAATGTCTAAATGCCTTAACAAATAAAACCCCGATAGTCTCGTGATAGTTTCAGTATAGCTCCCAAATATGCCTGACTGGCGCTTGCGGCGGGATAAACTTGTTTTAGAATCGAACTTATACTCTTATCCAGTGTATACGGCTTGCCGAATTTTTCTGTACCAGAGAAAAGTTGCGCAAACTTTCGCCTTAGTTGCGAAAGGTCAAACCTAATGCGATTTTCAGTGACCAGCTGGGTGCGGGCCACATGGACGCGCAGTGCCCAACGTGTATAGTATGCATATACGGGTGAGTCAATTAAAGGTCCCATATGATCGTTGTACTCCTATTAAGAAAACACGAAACAAAATCAATACTAAGTGAGGACGAAAAAACAAAACTCCCAAGCATTTCCCTGAGGGTGAACATGGTTAAGTGCGAATCCACGGCGTGATGCTATGAGGGGTATTTATTAATTCGCACTATTATATTTATTAATCACACTATGGTGCCTTTATGGTGTAATGGTTCCTGGGAATCGCAATTTGATCACACCCAGCCGACTCCAGTCGATGCGCACGTCGCTATCGACATACAACGGCGCATGCTCCAGGTGCTTCAACCACGCCAAGATGTTACCGCACTTCACCAGTCCGCGCCTGTACGTAGCCGGACTCACCAGCCTCCGCTTCACGTGCACGTCTATCGCAACGTCCTCGGCAACCAGCCGCGGAAGACACTCCACCACGCTCGGAACATCGATGGGCACGTTCACGATCTGTCCCTTAATGCCTACTGACCGTTGCCCCCGCGTGAGCCGCCTGATGCTCATGAAGGGGAGTCGAGGCGAGATGAGGCGCTCTTCCACCGTGTTCAGATCGGGGAGGTCCGCGGGACGAGGCGGGTACGCGTAGCCGTGGCTCTTGCTCAACGGCGGAACCCGCCCGGCCAGCAGGGACTCTCGGCAAGACGCACACACCCGGAACGCACCGAAGGGAGCCAGCCGCGGGTCTTGCGCATCCATGTCGTCGCATCGGTGTTCGCCCGACCGTCTTCCGAGCTCGTTCCAAAGAACCCGCAACGCGTTCAACCTGTTGGTCTCGTTCCTCACGCCGAAAATGCAGCTCAGGTTGTTATCGAACCACAGCCGGTCACACACGGCGCAGCTGTGACCGAAGCTGCGATCCACAAAGTCGCGTTTGAAACGCGCGTCCGGACGAGCAAAGTCCAGGGCTCGCACCCTCTCCCGCGCGGCACGTTCACTGGCTCGAACGGCTTCGGGAACGTCCACTCGCCGTTGACGATTGCGAGCGGCGTCTTGACGCCGGCCTTCATCGCCCTTGTCCGCCTGACGCTTGCGTTGTCGTTCCGCTTCTTGGGCCGCGTTCGCGGCTCGATGCTGACGCCTCATCTCGGCCTCGCGAGCGCGCAGTTCACCATCCGCTGCACGCTTCGCCCGCTTGTCCTCGGCCTCGCGAGCGCGAAGTTCGGCATCCTCTGCACGCTTCGCCCGCTTGTCCTCGGCCTCGCGAGCGCGCAGTTCGGCATCCGCTGCACGCTTCGCCCGCTTACGTTCGGTCTCACGAGCCCTACGCAGCGCCGCCTTGTCTTCGAACGTCGGCGAAACCACCGCGGTACCGTCACCTCCAACGACGGGTGCAGTGCTGGCATTCGGTTGTACTGCATTCGTTGTTGATGGTATCGTTGCCTCCGGGACATCCATCGCACGACCCGCTCTCGACGGGAGACTGAGAGAGAAGGCGGGCGCGCGAGAGAGGGGGGCGTGCGCGCAGCTGTAGCGAGCGAGGAGAGCGGAGGAGCGAGCGAAGGGGGAGGGGGACGCGCGCAGTGGCGTTAAAGATATAAGGCGCGTTACTGACACCGATATCAGCGTCGCGTCCGTGGCTTATTCGGTAGAGCGTCGCGCTGCGGCCCGCCAAGTCCTCTTTCTTTTAAAGATAGAGAGAAGACTGAGGACGCCGCCGACGGTGGTGGATGGTTTGGGGTTGCTTATAAAGTGTATTCACACTTAAAAGAACGTACCGAAATGTACGACAAATCACTCTACCAGCGTGATCCTGGGCGTCGTTTCACAATTCTCTCGCCTATTCACAAATGACGACAAAACAATTCAAAGAACTTACACTGTGAGGATGAAAACGCGTGAAGCTCCGCCTCTGGGGGATCTGGTATAGTGAATAATGTTGTAGTGAATTCTAACATTACCATAACTGACTATGTTGACCGAATAAGAAGACGTACACTCTGATATCCCACTGTTTCTTTTGAGCATGACGCATATTATCTCACAAACGGTGTTCGGACGCCGCCTCAAAATGAAATCATGTAGTACATAGATTGCCAGGTTGTTTGGAAAGTACAAAAATGTCATAGTATCCGTTTCTTCTGCAAGTGGTCTTATCGTTGAAGCAAAATTGTTCACGCCACTCTGCCATGTCTTCGAAATCATGAAAACCTACGTTTAATTTCGTGTCAGAGTCTCTTTTCTTGACACAAAAACAATGTACGAGTCAAGTTGATTGGTTCTTAGAAAACAGTTGTTGCTCGCGTCTGTTATCCGCGGATGTGAGATGCTAGAACCTATACAGCCTCGCTGTGAAAATTCGAAGCCAAAGCTCAGCACAGTGCTGAAGTGCTTTCAGGCCAATTCTCACGAGCAGGTGACGCAATAGGAGAACGCCGACTGACCTTTTCCATGATGGCATACAGCTCCTCGTCGACCCCTATGATTCGAAACATATAGGAGCCGTAGAGGAAGGCGATCACCTGCAGCAGGCTGGGCAGGATGTACAGGGTGAGCCGGTGCTGGCACAGCGGCAGGTCGCCCAGAAACTCCGACTCGTAGTTCTGCGTCTGCTCCCCCATCACGCCCTGCAATCAAATCTCGCATTCCTCCACGTAAAAAATTTTTAGTCTTTTGCAAAACAAAAACACGTGCATCCTCAACCACCCGGCAAGAACGGTATGTTCCTCCTCAGCCCAGGGCCCCTAAACCATCCAAAGGTCAAAATATGGTTGGGTTCATTGCAGTTGTGTTCGATTTTGTAATGAACACGCAGCCGTAAGAATCTTTTCAGACGGTGCCGTAATAGCGGGTTTACACTCGGTTGATGATACAAAAGATGCCCCCGCACGTTTATTCTCGCCTTGCGAGGAGAAATAGTAATGAGCGCGCGTACCGGCGTGCAAACAGAGGTCTAATTTACAAAACTTCTGCTCCATAGGTGATTTTTTCCCCAATGGTCCACTGGCTTCACTAACGATATGTTATTCATCGTGATTGGCTGAGCTATTTCCTTTCGAAATTTTTTAACGTTTTTGAGACTGTGCGTCTAGATTATTTTATGGATGACATGAACAGACAACAATGTTAACGTCATGGTCAGAGGAGAGGAGGTTGTTTATTAAAATCTGTGGAGCGCCCGTGGCTCCTAGTGCTGCCACGTTTGGTATTGTTGATGGCGACATTGATTGCATTGTTGATGGTGATGATTTTTTTTTGCATTTTGCAAAAAAAAAATATCATCGCAGGTGGCTTAGGGGCCCTTTAAGGTCATATGTTCAAATTGCCTCTAAGTATTCTGAGGAGAGGGTCCTACAAAATAACACTATAGTGGTAACATTTTTTGCGTGCGCATAAGCCACGGTCGCTAAAGCTTACGTGTGTGGCTTATGCGCTGAAATAATTCAGTCATGTAATACGACATTCGCTTTGTTCACAATACATGGACATTCAAAAATGTGCCACTTTCATGTCAATGTGCAATATCTTTTTGGGAATTATAGCCACTTCAGAGGATACGCGCACGTGTCGTAAGCTTGCCTGAGCGATATAGCAGCCTTTTGTGGCATTCTTGACGAATATCTTGTAGATTCACTTGTATCATCTTGGTAAATGCTTGTTATAACCCTACAGAAATCGTCCACGAGTTCTCAGCATACAGAGCCCCTCCCCCAGCACCCGGTATTAAGATAAGCAGTGGAAGTCACACCTTACGTATATCGAGTGTCGCTGGACTCAAGAAGATAAGCCTATACGGTTGGGTTTTTCTTTTTAATTTTTTATGCGCAGCACAAAGTTGCATGAGTTCTGTATATCACATGTCCAGTAAAGCAGGCACAGTGCAAGTACAGGGGGAAAACATAAAAACCTTTTTGATTAATATGCTGACAAAGTTTTGTACAATGTTTCCCTTTCCTGCGGTCTCAAATATATTGGTCAAAGAGACCGATGCTTGATCATCAGGTTACATGAAGTCATGAACCCAGTTTGAAGATGCAGAAAAAAAAATGACGATTGCTTGGCTCAGCACTGGGCTCAGTGCGGCTGCACTCCCGTATTTTACCAAACTGCCGCCCTGGCGAAGCGTCTGAATGATCAGACACGAGTGATTATTGAAGCCTCGATTATTTCAAAGAGCCACTGTGTCAACAAGCGCTCAGTTCTCTTGACTCCAAAATAAATGGCATTTATTGACGGCGTAAATCATGCCTAAACCATAGTACACATCTTTAACATGCTTTTTGTTGCTTCTTCTCGTGCTTTTGCATATCGTGTACTCTGTTACGCCGTATAAGATTTTGCTATTTAACCTCTTAACAATTGTTATACGTGACTGTTTTCGAGTGGTGACGCGTTGTAGTACACCGGCATAGGTGCATCTGCGTTTTTTATAAGTCATCATTTGGAAGTCACTGCTTGTGTTTGTTCCTTTCCTAGTCTAGTTGTCTGCTCCTGCGCTGTTTGTTGAAACTGGTTTACTAACTAGACCAAACTGAACCCTTGTTTTTCATGAAGAAGGCTTACTGTGGACTGTCCACATGTCTTTCATGCAAGCCTGTAGCAAGGATTTTTTTTTCAGGTTTAGGGCACTTGTTTAAGACCTTGGCATTTTAGAAAAACACCTATTTTCTTTACTTCTTTTTGGGAGAACACCCCCTGCGTCATAATCGCGGAAAGGTTAGTAAAGCCCTTAAGCACGCCCCCCCCCCCTCCCTACTCCGGCTGTGGGCCTGTCTTGATACTATTAGCGTACGCATACCAAAACAGAGTCTGTGTTTAGCTTCAGCAACGAGGGCGTTCCAGTCAAACGAGACTGTAGCCGCGACGACGAATTCAGGAAGGAAGCGATCCACTAGCAACGTTTTGGTCTGGGTGACGGCTTAAGAGGTATCGGCGGATCAACATACAAGCGTTGTGAAAGGCATGACATTTCTGGGCACACCAACTTGTTAGCACAAGTCACTGTCAATTAAGGCATCCAAACGAAGTTTTCAGCGTTCTAGGAAACAAAGAAAGTCGTGGCAAGCAACCTACGTCTACTCACGGTTGTGTAGTCGTCATATTCCTCCCAGTAATAGTATACCGGTGTCGGGGTCACATTTCTTGGCGTGGGTCTGGTCGCGTTCCGGAGAGTCGACTGCACAAAATGAAACAAGAGAGAGAGCAATGCTGAAGAACGACAAAGAAATAGCGACGAGTTTTATCATGCAGAAAGGTTTCCAATCTCTACTTTTACATCCTTTAAATGGCAAGTGTCAGCTTCTACAAAGAAATATAGAAGGCCTACAGAGTCCAGGAAGTACAAAAAATACAGTAAATGATTGACTGTTATGTATGTGGGGCTTAACGTCTCAAAACCACCATATGATTATGAGAGACGCCACAGTGGAGGGCTCTGGAAATTTGGACCACCTGGAATTCTTTAATGTGCACCCAAATCTGAGCACAAGAACCTACAGCATTTTCGCCTTCATCGAAAATGCAGCCACCGCAGCCGGGATTCAATCCCGCTACCTGCGGGCAAGCAGCCGCGCACCTTAGCCACTAGACCACCGCGGCAAGGCTCAAGCTTACTGTATGTCGGGACTGGAATGCGAGTCTGCAGAAGAAGATCCTGTCTTAATTGTGGGGTAGCCGTTAAAAACAAGCTCATCTTCCCTTCATCACGTAAATTCTCGTGGCAAAAAACGTAACAGGAGTAAGAAAAAAAAAAGAGGAAGGCCAGACAAGTTCGCGTCTTGGATTCCAAATCGTTCATGGCATGCGGAGGCAAGGGACACGGCGATGTGAACAGTTTTATGCGGTAGATGACCGATCGGGTACAGTAATCGCACACTGTTAGGACTTCGGATTTGATGGCATCCCACCGCTGCCACTAGGAATTCGGGTTCGGTGGCATCCCACCGCTGCCACTACTGTTAGGAATTCGCTGTGGCGCGATGGTAGCGGTAGCCGAGAGCGGTGAGCAGCCGAACGGACGTAGCTGAAGCCTTCGCCTACAGGCGAAATAGGGAGGCAATCATCCCTAGACGCCAGGCCTATAGGGAAACAGGGGACGACGTTTTCATCCAAAGAGGTCACCACTTCGAAGGTAAATTTTGCCGCCCCCCCAACACACACACACACACACACGCACGCACGCACGCACGCACGCACACACGCACGCACGCACACACACACACACACACACACACACGCACGCACGCACGCACGCACGCACACACACACACACACACACACACACACACACACACACACACACACACGCACACACGCACGCTCGCACACACACACACACACACACACACACACACACACACACACACACACACACACACACACACAGAGAGAGAGAGAGAGAGAGAGAGAGAGAGCAGATTGTACCAGCGCACGTGCGCGCGAATGGTACATACATGTTTTGTTATCTAAAGCAAGAGTTGCATGGCCTCCAAGATACGCGCAGCACGCTTGCCATATTGGAGGCGATAAAGAGTCCCACAATACCTCACAGATGGCAGCACATTATCTAGCGTTTGTTGGTTGCTTAATCGACGCCTCTGCAAACCCATGATATGTTTTGCGCTAGATTGACATAGTTGTCCATTTTTAGAGCTGTTTGAAAGTCCTGTGTGTTTTAAGCGGCGATGGATCCACTATCCCGACCTTTTTCTACATAGTTTGATGGCCCCTCGAATGCTCCTACAAATCGCCAAATGTACTTGTTTTCGTCGTGACACCCGTCGAACAAATTGCGTTAAGGAGACTCCTTCCACTACGTGACATTTATGTAGTGTTCTTTCCCCGAAGAAACTGCAAGTAACACCGTGGCTTTGTAGTAAGACACCTGCTTGCCACGCGAACGGCATGAATTCGATCTTCAATAAGACCGAAAATTTTGTTCTTTGTTCTGTTTGCTTCTTTCTTGATTTTTCGCTCACGGAGGATTTTTCGCTCACAACCAACGGGGCCGACGCCGACTACGCAATTGCTGCGACACGAGCTCTCTAACGCTATCGCGTTAGAACAGGTAGTAACGTTTATGGCAGAAGCTTATCGTTTGCATAGAGCCGTCTAGGACGACCACATCGGCTGGGGGAAAAATTCTCAAACATCGGGCCGGCACGGCCTTAAAGAACGTTTTGGTCTTTTCCATGAGACCAGTTCCCGGGGCTCGGCGGAGGAGGCGCAGCTTTCCCCGGAACTACACGTGGTTCGGCGGCGCCTGCGTGGAATGTAGAGATGGGAGGGGGGGGGGGGGGGAGTTCGTTGGAACTGCGCTCGTTCGCGTGGGAAGAAGCGCTCTCAAACTCGGGCATAACAACACGCAGTTACGTCGAGTTGCGCAATCAGTTTTTATCTCAAGGCTCCTGAAACGTGTTGATTAATTTAGTCGGGTGGGTGACTAACCTCGTCATTGAGGTCATGTTTTGTTTGCTCATATGTATTTTTTGGGGTATTGACATTTGCAGTTGATAACCTATTAGGTAATAAAAATAATGTGTACGTTCACAAAAGTCACGGCTGTCCTTATAAACTGCTTAGATAATAGATTCCTTTTATAATATTTGGCAAAAACCACAAGACGATAACAAAACCGTTGCTGCAGATTCCGCAGCCACCAGTACATACAGTGACTAGACTCGGGGCCAGACCTCCGGCAAGGAGGGCATAAAACGTTTATCGGCGTAGTTTTTGTACAAGAGCTGAATACTGCAGCAACAATTTTGATCTGGTCCCTATTCTATGAGCCTATAGGAAACGAATAAACATTTCTTTGAAGTGGAGATGGCATAGATCCACAGTTTCACGCGCAGCTACTGAAGCTTCAGGCACACTCAGCCTGGCGAATCGTGCAACATCAAGTTTTTAAAATTTATATTGGTTATGCAGGGTCAAAGGGTGGAAGAAAAATGTTTTTGAGCCACCCACGGTTGCAGAACTCCATGCAGACTTCCCGATTAAGGCGATGTCATTGAGAAGGAGGGCAGTTAGTTACATCGCTTTCGATTTACAGTGCATGGCGAGAGTGGTGTCCCGATGGAAACGCTATGATGCGCGTGTATGTAGAGCACGGCCTCTTCAAAAGTTCATAACTCACGGCCGCGGCCCGACGTAAACATTAGGATGGCATGTGCTCTTTGACACCGACGCTATCCGTAGGTGATAGAGATGCCTACTATGGCGTAGCTTTCATCAGTAAAGGCCTTTCATCCCCCCCCCCTTTTTTTTTGAGATGGGACGCCAAGAAGAAATAATGAGGAACAGGTTAAGTGCGTGCATAATAATGGCAACCTTAACGTTTTCAGCTTGAATGTATTGTAGTGGAGCATACGCACTAACGTGTATACGCCTTCCAAAGAGAAGAAAAAAACCCCGTGCTCTGATTGCACGAGAACCTGGGCCGCCTTTGCCAGACTTGTCGTACGGCCATTTTTTGTTGCGACATCGTTGCGACTTCTCCGGTTCAATAAACGTCATCACATTTGGTGGAGGCTGCTGAGATCCCCAAGCAGACCTGGAGCTCCACTCTCGCAAGTTGCCTGAGAGACCACTGCAAAACATCTACAATGGTTGTCTGACTATTCAAAAACTATGGGGGCAGTATTCGGTTTGTATTTGTATTTTATTCGGTGTTATCACTATTCAATTTGTTATAAAATTCACTGTTCACCCACCACTACTCACAGCTAATTGCTTATCTCTGATGACCCTGAAGTGTTTGGATGGCTGACTCTTTGTATTGAAGCCAGCTTGTATAATGCTAGATATTTTTTTCTATCATGAATATTCTGCGAAAAAAAGGCACTTGAGTGCGCAGCAATTCCCAGTTTAAACGCATGAGCACTATGATTCCTTACAGTAATTATCCATGCCTGATCCATTGCAGTTTATAGTTTCTCTAAGGAATCTGAGATTTAGCAAAACTTACCGCTTGCGTTGTTTTGAACTCTAGACGTCCAGGGCAGGCCAATCCCTGAAGAGCCGCATAAAAAAGCAGTAGAGTCAGGACAACGCCTGGGTACAAGACGTTCATGAACCTCCAGGATAGATGGTGACGCGTGGGGTTGTCCTTGCGAAACTTCCGCCATGCTACCTGCGAGAAGTCTACAATAAAACAGGGCACACGTGGACATAAATAATTTCAGCGTTGCTGTCGTTGTAGTCTGTGTGTGTTTGTGTTGTACCTACACGACCGCTTTGGCTACGTGTATGATCGATGTATGTTGTTCAACGATGCGATGAAGCACTATGACGATAAGTTTACAGCATCTGGAAAACCTCGAAAAGCGAGTCTAGGAAATTCAGTGACAATAGCTGTTCTGCATTAATTATTTTAAGTTGCATGGTCTGTACCTATATAGACGTTCCTTAAACCTTAGTTGATTATAATGTCTGTTGGCAACTGGGGAGACCACTGCTTCATTCGGGCATTAGGGTACTTCAATAAAATTATTAATTTGTGTTTCCAGTGGTGCCTTCCTAATAATTGTTGGGGTTTAACGTTCAAAAACCATCATCCTTGATTGAGAGACTCCATAGCGAAGGGCTCCGCAAGTTTCGACTATCTGGGGTTCTTTAACGTGCACCTAAAAATAAGCACACGGGCTTCAAGCATTTCTGCCTCCATCGAAAATGCGACCGCCATGGTGGGGGTTCAATACCACGACTTGCGGGTCAGCAGCCGAGTGCTTTAGCCACCTGACCACCGTGGCGGGTTGGTGCCTTACCAATTGCAAAATGACGGAGTACGGCTTCAATATAGTTGACTTGCATATCTTCAGAAAGTACGTCGTTGCTACAATATCTTCGTCACCAGCAATGTCTGATATCTGAAAAAAGAAAGCGGAAATAACAGTCATCTGACATTGCATTGTGCGTGGAAAATGAAATCAAGAAAGCCAATGAACATTGACAAGTTTTGGTTATATTGGAATACGATAGTACTGACTATAAAAATTACTGGTGTATCTAAAATATATGTATATTCTTCCGCAAGTCCATATTTCGTTATATATATATGCAAGCGCAAACGTAATTGATATTTAGAAGACTCGGTGGAAAATTTTATCTAGCTTTTGTTTCACTGAGGTCAAGTTGACGCGCTAAATTAGACTGAGCTACAACTGACCCGTAATAAAAAAACGGGAAAAAATAAAGAAGAGCACATATCTACTTCTTTGTAACCGCTCACCTGAACGTGGACATTTGAACTCTCGGTGCTGGAGACATTCTCATGGCTTCTTTGACGCCGCGGAGAAAATCCATGACTCACAATTAAGTCTGAAGATCTGCCCGGCAATGAGCGCGATGAGTGAATCTGAACAGAAAAAACAGAGAGCAGTGACTTGAAACGCGGCCGAATCACTAAGAAACATCTATAATAAAAGTTTTCATAACTTTATCAGAGTGGTTGATGGAAACTTTGCAGCTACGTGACCCACTCTAGCAGTCTTGGCCCTTTGGTGTCACTTATAAAGGTTACCCCAGCATTGTCATTGCTTTGGCTGTAACGTTCGTATATTTAATGTTAGGTAGATTGTCTCATTTTTTCTGAACATGCTCATCACTCCCTGCACCATTCGAGCCTCCTCAAGTCCGCAATCCCAGAGATAACAAGGCGTGGGGAAAAGCAGATAGCCCAAGTTGCACTGGCCCTAAAAGCCACACTAAGTGGAGCCGCTTGTAAAACCCCGTGCTAACGGACATCTCATCAAAACGGTATGATTGCCAAGTGTGAGCACCGCTTTACCTGCCGTGATTCGCTGAGGCGTTACCGTAAAGAGTGACCGTGTGATCTGTGACACCTGCTGCTTTTGCTCTGAGAAAGAAGGTGGATGTCGTGGGAAGTTGTTTGCTATGAATTTTTGTGTTGTATGCAGTGGTGTCGAACAACTGCTCACAACAATTCTTCGCCCTAGCCATGCAGTGGTGCCTTTCGTGCTAAAACCTCCCGTGGGGGCGGCATCTCACTCTTATTCAATGCGAAAGTGATTGCACTGAGTCGATCAGTGTAAGCCTCAGATTGAGTGCCGCGCTACTCCAATGCAATTGATTGCAATCGAGGCAGCTTGCGTTTCTTCCCCTCGGCAACGTTCATCAGTTACGACTGATCGAAGGGAGTGTCTTGAGATGAGAGGAAAACACACAGTATAGCGCTTGCCACATGGTCAAGATGATGCAACGGCAGGGCGCATGTTAATCAGTGACAAGGCGTTCTGTGGCCATGGCTGGGGACACAATCAGTAACTTATCAGTTATCACATTTGCGGCGCCACCACCCAAACGTCGCAGTTGTGTGTTTGCGCAGTTGCGTCGAAGAATTAGAGGGCACGCGTGGGAGCGAGATAAAACACGCTCGATAAAAGAAATGAAACAGAATAAAGCGTACTGTGGCCTCCGCGCGGAGGTACGCATCCGTCGTCGCAACCATTTCGCAGTGTTGGGTCTCAATATGATGGCGCGAAATCTAACAGAGCTTCAGACGGGAAGAAGTGAGAATAATAGGTGCAGTGCTAATCTTCTGCGTCTGTCACTCTCAATGAAATTTTGTTGAATACCGCACCAACAATCTCCGTCCAACATACTGCGCCACGGCGTATGTTATTGCTGCAGCGTCGTTTACTAAGTACATAATATATCGATATCACTGCTCATGCAGTTACACATATTATGTGCCTACTTCAATATTACTTCAGACACTCTCGTCTATTTCTCGCCTTTTTCCATCCCCACCACGGTTGTTTGGAAGCCGTTTCACTTAGCAAAGAACACCCATTCACTTATTCGCTGACGTGCGGAAGCCGATAAATGCAGTAAAAGTGTGGAAAATAATTTTGATATATAGATATTGTGCAGTATCATCCCCTCACGTGCAGAACAGATCAACTGAATGCTATTGTTTGGAATCCAAAAAGCCCCGGACATATATAAGCAACGGCCAAGTGCGTGGGCGTAACACCACTGGAGCACGTGTCCTCTCAGTGTTTCACAAAGAGCGGCTGTGAAGTATGCACTCTCGGGACCAGGGTGAACTCTATCCACGTGGCAGTCTTCTCGGCGCCTCTTTAACTGGAAGCATCTCAATAATTTTTGTTTCCCGCCCACCGATCCTGCGTGTTCGATATACTACAGCAATATACGTGCTAAATAAAGTTACTCTCTCGGTGTTCGATTTCTTTCTTTACTCTCTTATTGCTATCATAATTCTTCCTGCAAGCCATTGCAAGCCAGGGTGACTTTATACACAACTCACACCACATGTCCCTTCCTCGCAACGGTCGCAATATTAACGCGAGCACTTTCCCCAAACACTCGATCACCATCGGATGTCCTCTTCGCGTCATAGCTGCAGAGATGGCGTATCGTAACGCTACGCATAGCTCTTCTCTATAATGATAAAGTCTCATGCACTTTTGATGTCAGCGCCCATTCTGCCTGTATCGTGTTTCAGTTTTCTCAGTTGTGTAGCATACAGTGTCCAACAGACACTATTTCTGTGGCTGATTTTATATATTTAGGGAGGGACTCCGTATACGTAAGCCATGCGATGCTTACAGAGCGAACAAGCTAAAGTAGCGTAATTTCGTGTCGCGTCCCGTCATGCACCCGTAATTTTAGGTCCATGAGCCATGATGACGCATGGCTTAATTGTAATTGGTTGTCATGTAAATAGGAAGGATTTGCAATAGCATCGTAGACACTGCCACTTTGGATTGCACTCATGCAAACGTACTTCGCAGCGGATACATTATTTTTTTTTCTAAACTGCTGAATTCAATTTACAAAATTTACGATTCACGCCATAAGCCAGGGGTTTCAAACATGCGGCTTGCGTACCTTTCGCTAATGACACGACCCGCACATGACTGTCTTCATTCCATTTTTGTTTCCTTGATAAGTATGTCCATGAGCAACACTGACGTAAGTGGTCTGTAGGAATTTTTTACTCTATGTGGTCACCGTGTGTTCAAACATCAATATAGAACAAAAGCCGTTTATTATTTTTCAGAATCAGCATCCATATGTTATTTATTCTGGCAATAGATATCGATTGCCATGTCTCTCTCTCGAATGTTCAAGTCAACTCCATGTGCGTAGGAAAGGCCTTGTTTTAGGCATGGAAGCATCAGCTGACAGCTTCAAGACCATCCTTCCCCCACTCCCCTGACTCAACCTTCTTCACTGCCCGGCCCTTGGCGGAACTAAATTTTGTTACCGCGGCCCGTTAGCTGAGGTGAGTTTGAGATCCTCGTCATAAATGTAAGAGGCGAAAAATCGCGCACGTCGACTGCAAGTTCCCAGTTGAAGCCAATTTTAGATGACGTTCTATTTTTGTGAGCAATAAAAACATTCTCGAAGTCGCACGCAAATACTTCACTATTCAAACGTTGCAATGCAGCACGCCGCAGTACCGTATAGAATAAAGATCCAATTCACAGCACTGCATGCTGTACAAGCTGCGCCTGTACTCAGAAACGATCTGCTTCCGCACTGATAAGCGCCGCAGCGGTGCTGTGCGCTCGCACAAGCCAGCCAAGATAGGGGACTCTTCTTAATCTCGGGATGTGAATGGACCGTAAACATCATGTTTAGCGGCGACAACGGTATGCGTTGCGGTATGGGGTGGTCGCTATTGTTGTCCGGAGCTCTCACTGAACAGAGAATATTAGTTGGCACCTTCCCTCGTATTCTCCGCCAATAGCGTGCGGCGACAGTAATATGACATTGTTGCGTGGCAGAGAGGTCTCACATCGCTCAGCAGCTACTGTTGCCGAGCGTCAGCTTACACAAGCGTTGCGTTTGTTGTGACAAAACCAGGGTTTTAAAGACGACGTGGTGTGGTATAAACGAAAGGCGGGGAATTCAAGGGCTTGTTTTTTCTTTGTTAGATACAGCCTTTATAAAAACAATGAAACCAATTGAGGTATAGGGGACGTCATTTGTACTGTTTTAACTGTATTGCAGCAGATATGATATAAATATGAAGGAGTTAAAGGGGACGAAAACATAACTTGCAACCGACAGATACCGAACCTGCAACGTTCGGATGAGGCGTCCGATGATTCGGTCCCGGCCGGTGGGAAGTTCTCTTTTCGTTCTTCTTTTATTTTTTCACATTTACATCAAATTCGCTATAATACAGTTGAAGCAGTACAAATAGCGTCCACTATATCCTAATTGACTTCAGTGTCTGTTGGTTTTGACTGCGGTATAGCAACATGTACCATACGCACTTTATCTGATTTGCCAGACACAGCGACGATTCCAGTGATGTTAATTGGCTTAAATGAAGCAATTTTAACGGGGTTCATTGGCAACAGCTTGCCCTTCAGAAGACTTACAGACGCTAATGGCGGGCGGCGCACACCAGTCCACAATCGCAGTAATAGCACCAACAGCTTGCGCTCGGCTCCTCTTGCTAAGGTCGTGGCCCACTGCGGCACATAATCTTCTTCCTCTCTACACAATGAACACTTATTTTTGGTCGTTACCGTTGGAGCATCTCCAATTGCACCGCATTGCAAGTGCATGTAGAAATATTACAGCGAAGAATAAATAGCTGACACCAGACTCTGTCTAATGCTTGTTTGCGCTTGGTGCTCATCAAAATAAAACGTGGGGTAGTAACTTCCAGAACTCGCTTTACGAACTACGGGGTTCAGTATTGTAGAGCACTTTGTGAAGATTTGGTTTTACCACCGTTTAACTCATGTCGCGAAAATACGGGTTTGGCGGATGTCCCATTCTTAGAGAGACGGGCCACGCATCTCCCAGATGTGCATTATAAGCGCACTACCTTAACTACTTCGCTACAATGTATAGCCCCTCTATCGGCAGTCTCTTCTCAGTGCATGTGTAATATCACATCGCTGTCATGGATCCATCACCTCGCGACCAAAGCGGGTCTGGAGGTCTCAAGAGCGATGGGCTCGGAACGCCAATAAATGCTAAAATGCTATTCACAATGAACAGTCACAATAAAGTCACATGTATACCTTAGGCAATTGCCTAAGAAGACGATCCTAAAGTAAAAACTAATTACTTTTTTTTCTCAATATATTGTTCTGACGGTCCCCCCCCCCCTTTCGCCTCAACAAGCCTTCTGCATATCCCGTACTTTTACAGTGCCTCTGGACTCAGCCTACCTTTGACTAAGCAATGACGTCGTGGTATTATGTCATAATATTACGCCAGTGGGATGTCATAATGACGTCACATAAGCGTGCGCCCAATAATGATTAAAATACCGATCATGTTGACTACAAAAATTTGCCAAACCAGTCGAGAAGCTGCAGAATAGGTTTTTAGAACCTTTTGCTGGTGGATTTCACCTGCTCCGTCCTGGTTGCCGGAAAGAAAAGCCTCCCGCGACGGCTGCAATGCATGCGTAGCGAAAAATTTATTCGCACTGCATGGTATCTCCTTGTGCAAACGTATACACCTAATTGAACAATAACTCACTGTCTTCGAATTGCGTTTCTCACGATTAACAGAGCTGCTATATTTAGAAGTACTTCGATTTATCTGGAGGGTGCACACTGCGAACATTACGGAATAATCGCAGCGATGCCAAAGATGCGAGCGAATTCGGGCACTTTATCGCTGCGCACGCTCCGCAAGCTCAAATAAAAAGAAAGGATGCGAGGAGAAAGGAATCTTTCGTGTAGATAGGAAGAGGACTCTCAGAGAGCTGGCTATCGAGGACAAGTCACCGCAAAGGGCGTGAACGAGCACATTTCAGCTAACAAACGCCTTATCAGTGACAGTTCAGTGACCGTTATTGTTTATGGGAGAAGGGCGTACACAGATCAACTATACTCCATACAAAAAAAAGAGCAAAAGTAACTTGAAGTTGAGAGAGTGCGAGGCCGTCGCAATTGAACCCGTGCAAGGGCACTACTTCTCATGCAGACTTCGAACATAGAAGGCTGTCACCGGTGAGAAAAGGGTGAAGAATGGAAAAAGGCGATTGTTCGCTCAGGCTTCAAGGTGTCAAAATGAGCACCGCTTAAAAAGGAGTCGTTCTGCACATAACGTGTGTACGAACCACAAATAGAGTGCAAGGAGGTGTTTATAAAAGGGAAAGAAGAGAACCACCCATTTGTAGCACGAAGCCACTAGGAAATCCGTACGGATCGCGGAAGGGTACCACCCGCTCGTAGCACGAAACCACAAGGAAATCCGCACCACCCGTTTGTAGCACGAAGCCACAAGGAAATCCGTACGGCTTTCCTTGTGGCTTCGTGCTAAAAACGGGAATACCCTTCCGCCACCTCGCGGATTTCCACTGAAACCATTTGCAAATGATTATTTATATAGGCACTAATTTTTTTCTTTATCATTGAAGTTGAGTCGTGTACAGCAGATGTCGATGCAGCGAATACCACTGTGAGACAAAGCGAAGAAGTTTTTGATCATAAGCACGTGTGAAAGAAAAAAAATCTTGGCAAAGTAAAAAAGAGGCGCATTAAAGGTTATGAGACACCAGTAGAAGTTGTCCAAGGTGTGCGAAGAGATCTGCTGGAGTCCGAAGGAACTTGCAGAAGGAAGAGCTTCTGCGTTTCCTTCGCTAGCAGACGTCAGCAAGCTTAGCAACTCGGTAGCACCAGCTGCCTGCATTGGCTTTGTTTTTCGCGGATGAGGATGCGTTCTCGTTCACTGAGAGCAGGCAGGCCAGCGTTCACCGAAGCAAGCGCACCATTCGCCCTCTCGCCACCCAGCGAGTGCTGAGATGGTGACGCCCTCCCTTGCGCTCAGGCAGACGGACCAGCACGATAGCAGACAAAGCTGCACGCCGCCGACACGGTGAAGAAGCTCCTTAGGTGCTTCACCTCTAAAATTAAGAGCGCCGTCTGTCAGAGATTCGTGGCGTCTGAATGTATAAGCACGACAATTACAACGCGATCCCGACTGTTTTCGTAGCGCTGTTCTCACATTTAGTGCGAATTCATTCAAAGCTTGACCGTTGCATAATAAACACTCATGTTCACAACCTACAGAAAAATTAAGAAATATTCCAAAAAAGGCGTATAGGTAGCCCGCCCAGCTATATTTTTACATAGAATACGGCCGCGCAGATGAACGGGCTTATCGCGCTCCGCCACGCACAACGGAAGGGGACGTGTACGATGATCGGCAAAAGATGCTATTGCCTTTACTGTACCGAGCTATTTTATAGTAATATTCGGCCGTGGCACGGCCGAATATTACTAACGTTTCGGCCGTGCCACGGCCGAAACGTTAGTAAATACGATCCTTTTCTTATGTGCTATCTTCAAGTTAATTCAATATAGAAAATACCCGGACCTGTCGTGCCTTCCCTTCAAGTTCTTCTATATATATATATATATATATATATATATATATATATATATATATATATATATATATATATATATATATATATATATATATATATATATATATATATATATATATATAGGATCTAACAAACAGTAACGCCAAAAAAAGTATAGGGGAAGATATTATACCAAATTGTAATGTAAATATGAAGAAAAGTGGGTGAAAAGATAACTTGCCCTGGGCAGGATCCTGCCCACGGCAAGTTATCTTTTCACCCACTTTTCCTCATATTTACATTGCAATTTGGTATAATATCTTCCCCTATACTTTCCTTGGCGTTACTGTCTGTTAGATCTCATTAATATTGTGTAAAGCACAGAAAAACGAGCTCTTAAGTATACACTTCTTTCCTTAATGTATGTATATATATATATATATATATATATATATATATATATATATATATATATATATATATATATATATATATATATATATATATATATATATATATATATATATATATATATATATATATATGTATATGATATGGCACAACGGGAGCGTTGTCAACAAGGATAAATAATATATTTATTTCCCAACAGTTTCAGGAGGGGTCCTCCCTTCATCAGGGGAACTCATCCCCTGATGAAGGGAGGACCCCTCCCGAAACTGTTAGGAAATAAATATATTTATCCTTGTTGACAACGCTCCCGTTGTGCCATATCCCATACCTTCACAAAGACTAACTGGCCCATTGAAGTATTACTCCCACTATATATATATATATATATATATATATATATATATATATATATATATATATATATATATATATATATATATATATATAGTATATATATCATAATATATATATATATATATATATATATATATATATATATATATATATATATATATATATATATATATATATTATGAGACCACGTCCGGTACGGCAGTAACCAGGTTAGCTCTTTAATCCAGGTGCACGAGCCAAAGAGACCCAGCCCGCGTGACATACGATGATGATCACTACAATGGTATTGCCATACAGATGAAGATGAAGTACATAGTCAGCGCTCACACTATTTTCCCCCCTTCGCGAAAGAGGGCAGGAAGTTGGATAGGGTTGGAACGCCGAATATATGGTTAGAGTCGAGAGACGTGGGCGATCTCGGTGCGGCGGTGACGGCGATCAGGAGCCGCGTTGACAGGAGCAACGCGATAGTTGACTTCGGATGTTCGTTCCAGAACGGTGTATGGACCAAGATATCGGTGAAGGAATTTTTCGCAGAGCCCAGGTGCACGAACAGGTGTCCACAAAAGCACTTCGTTGCCTGGGCGGAACAGAACAACTCGACGCTTTGCATCAATGTCGATTTGTCTCTTCTCCTGAATGGCAGCAGTGTTGGCGCGGGCGATTTCACGGCAGCGGGCGACGCGAGCGGCGAACTCTTCCGGAAGAGATGAATATGGAACGGAAGATGTGGACAAAAAGGTGGTGTCCAGAACAAAAGTCAGTACACGGCCATAAACCAGTAAAAAAGGGCTGTAATTCGTCGTACGCTGTATGGCAGTATTATATGCGAACGTGACAAAAGGAAGTACAGTGTCCCAGTTTTTGTGATCCGGTCGAACGTACATAGAGATCATGTCGGACAAAGTTCGGTGAAAACTCTCAGTCAGACCATTAGTTTCTGGGTGATACGCTGATTTGGTCTTGTGGATGGTGTTAGAGGCCTGGGAGGACTTCAGCAAGAACGTGTGAAAGAAATGTCTTGCCACGGTCACTAAGAAGCACACGCGGTGCGCCATGTCGTAAAATAATGGCGCGAAGGAAAAAATCGGCTACTTCAGAGGTAGCACCAGATGGAAGAGCTGCCGTCTCCGCGTAGCCGTAGCGAGTAAGGTGGTCCACGGCAGTAACAATTCAACGGTGACCGGTTTGCGTAAGCGGAAGAGGTGCGTATAAGTCTATGCCCACAAATTCATAGGAGCGGTTGCAATGGTCCCGCGGGAAGACACGTGGTACGTTAGCGGTGCTGGCATGACGCACAGGAAGCGACGAAGTACATAGACAATGCTCACAATATATATATATATATATATATATATATATATATATATATATATATATATATATATATATACATGAACTTGTATAGCGCATTACGGGGAAGAAGAAACGGCCGAGCAGACCGACACAAGAGGACAGAGCGCTCTGTCCTCTTGTGTCGGTCTGCTCGGCCGTTTCTTCTTCCCCGTAATGCGCTATACAAGTTCAAGTACGACGAACCAACTCGCCCAATCTTCAACACTCGTGGAATATATATATATATATATATATATATATATATATATATATATATATATATATATATATATATATATATATATAATCATATAAGCACATGCACAGACGTATGAATGAAAAACGGGTGAAGTTTTTCTGGCTACGCCTTTCTAATTTTTTTCTTTCTATCATTCGCACTGTATGGCCAAATCGGCAATATAATTTCTGCAGTATTTAGAAGAAGTTCTTTAAAATTAAACTATTCTGCGGAAAATGGCGTTTTGATAAAGTTGGTGCAATACCTGTTTATATTGTCATCATCCTTAGGTTGTAAGTTATTTTTCATTACTAGCTCTAAGTTCTAACGTTTTTACCATTATTTTTTATTATTTTCTGATAATCGTCTAGAAAGTATTGATCCTAATTTTCCCCATTATGAGACATCGAACTACACGCATATAGTGTGGCTATATTACATGTATAACAATGAACTCTTCTCTGCCGTTCCAACCTTACAGCTTATGCAAACTCATTAGTTATCATTTAATAGTTACTGTAATCGCCTTGGATACTAAGACATACACAAATTAAGAAAGGGCAAAAAAAATGCAGGCAGCAGTTGTCACAATACAGAACATTACGCCTTCCCGCTTATCAGGAATGAGTATACACATGTAACAAAAAAGAAAGTCATCGAAAATAAGCTGCGCTGCCTAGCAGTCTTGTCGGCTGCCACAATGACCTGCCACTTCCTTGCTGTAAGTGGATGATAATGGTTCACAAGTTTCAGAATCGTTGATACGATCGCGTCAGTGCACAAGTTTTAGAAACGTTGATAGGATTGCGTCGGTGCACTTGTTTCGGAATGGTTAATATGATCGCGTTGATAATACACGTTCGTAAGCCCTGTCATATACGCTTTCTCACTTTTCTTGCTTCGCACAGCAAGTGACTCTTAGCTGTGAAGGAAGCGAGTCAATAGCCCACAATAGAAAAAGCCAGCTCACACTCGCAACTGTCGGGAAGAATTCACAAGTCTGTCATTATTTACATTTAAAAAATCTGTATACTTTTATGCGTCGGAATTAAAAAAGGTGACAGTTAAGGTTTTTACTTCATGCTGTCTGGTAACACCATACACCATCAGATGTCATTCACATGCCGCTCATTGGTATTTCATCGCAAAATGAAGCCGATACACAGTGAGTGTGAAATGCAGACTGACTGCTTCAGTTTACCTATTACGTAATGCCAGAAATTTTGTGTGCATGAAATTCAAGACTGGTTGGCGACAACATGAGTAAAGGATATACCCGTATAGAACACACGTTGGAGCAGTTTGTGCTGAACGAAGACTATGCGAGTCTCGTAGAGCCTGCCCTAACGTCTTAAAATTCACATGGAAAGGTCGCAGCATTTATTTCATGGCCCTGCAAACACAACATTGGTGAAATGGCTCCGTAAGTCTCTCTTCCACTTGCATCAATGACATGTTGTCCACTTCTACAAAGGGAAAGCAGCGATAGCGAAAGACCTTGCCTGCAGGAATTGCAGCCTAATTATCAATCATATGCGCCGAATTGCACAAAAACGCCAGGCCTGCGTGGAAGGCCCAGCACAGTCCCACCGAAAGCTAGAAGAGCGGCCTTTCAGAGCTTTATCTAAACACTCATTGAGTAACTGCTGCAAGCACACTTATTTGATACCAACTAGGGCATTAATAATATTAATTGTTGGGTAGTAGGCCAGCTCTCGCTATGCTATCCTTTATCATTCTTCTGAGATGCGTGGTATGCGCTAAACACTTGCAAGGAATTTTGTGCCAATTGTTCATGCAGTGGCTGATGACAATTATGAATTGCGCCATGCCTTCAAGCTTGCGCGTGTGAAATCTGCTGGGGTGTTCTTGGCTGAGGATTGAGTAGTTTTAGCGTTGCAGTCTTAGTGTTCGAGTTTGGTTTGGTTTGGTTTGCTTTTATTCAAAGCAAAATTGAACAAGATTGCCTTGGGGGACACGACTTAAGGCTAAGTAAAAGCCTGACTACGTCGTGCCACCCTGACAGCAAAGCAGAAACACACCGCAAGCACAGCACTCAGAAAATTATAACATCTAGTTCTCTATAACATCTAGAGTCTCTAGTTTATCTGTTTCTGAGTCTAACCATATCTCTAGTGCTCATGTCGACTACTTCTTTTGGCCAGGCGCGATCCGCCTGGTCAGCGTCCCTGCCGTCTAATGAATTGCCGCTACACTCCTTTTTCGCAGTGGTATCGACAGCATTTCCGTGGCACTCGCACCTACAAATGGAGGCTTCATCAGACTTACAAAACCTCAGGTGGTCCAAAAGGAACTTAAAGATACTTTAAACCATTTCCAGACCATCACAGATGTGCGCCCATTTGGGCGGGGAGGTATCGTGTGAAGGTCGCCGGATAAGACCTGCGTCTAGGATCTTCTCAAATGCACCTCGTTTGCCGCTACCCCGGTGAGTGCTTTCATTCCGCCACACTCTGCATGTACCAAAGACCTTGTACGGAGAGTCGACTCCAAGCTGAGTCCAGTTGAGGCCCTAGACAGGCTCTCTGAAGCAGGCGTAGTTTCAATTTACCGGTGTAATCGCCTAATCGGCAAAGAGAGGGTACCGACCGAATCTGTCATCGTGACATTTGTGGGCACCACATGCCCGTCAAAAATAAAATTATGGCAATTGATCTTTCGAGTAGAGCCTCTCGCTTCTCGTCCGATTCAGTGCAAAAACTGCTGGAGATTCGGCCACAGTGCGGGAGAATAAATCTAATGTGCGTTTTAGCAGCTGCGGAGAGAGCCATTCTTCAAGCGAGTGTACTGCAACAGCGGAAAAGTGTTGTCTCTGTGGGGGGAGTCACGGCGCTGACAACTCGGACTGTTCTGCTCATTCCGAGGAGGTTCACATAGTTAGAGACAGGGCTTTTAGATACTCTGGCATTACAGCGTGCTACATTTCCAGTATAGCCTCAAATCTGTTGCAGGCTATTGAAACTGCCGTGGAAAAGGCAGTGAGTAAGACAATGCATAAATTTATATACAACCTTTCTGACTGTTTGGTGTTAATTCTTTGAAGCAGATTGTGCAAGGAGTACAGACTAGTACAGAAACTGCAGTATCAGACATTACCGGCGATGCCACTCAGCTACGCAATGTAGTTTTGGACGAACTTTCTGCATCTGCAGACAAGGCTAAGCAGTCAGGAACACAGGTGCACTTGGACCGACATATGCCTCAGCCGAGCACAAGTGCTACAACGGATATTAAACTCGACATGCGAACTAATAACGTACCAGATCCCATATCTCCACCGATCTCAAGTCCGAAACTAAACGGAATGAATCAGCTATTTCGCGTAAGGATGCTAACAAGGCCACTGCATGCGCATCTGCGGTGCGCTCAACATCATAGGTCAGTTGAGGGTACTACAGTGGAACTGCCGTTCTATATTCTCAGCCTCAACCGACATTACTTTTGCAATCATTTTAATCTTAATATTATAATTATCCCAGAAACTTTGCTTACACCAGATAAATATTTCCATCTTACAGATTTTCGTTATTTTCGATTAGATCACCCAACAGGCAGTGGTGGTTTAATGATCCTTGTATCAAGTACATTATGCCATAGGGCAAAAATTTCTTTCAGAATGTTAGACTTGGATTGTGAAATTGTAGCATTAGACTTATGCCTCCCCGGATACCACCCTTTTTTTCACTTGTAAATCGTTACTTCCCCTTCGGTGTGCAAAGTATTCGTTATCTTGACAGTGTATTGGTGGCATGTAGAAAGGAAATTGTACTCACAGGAGACTAATTCACATCATCTGTCTTGGGGTCTAAGGACAGATTCTTGTGGTAGGCGACTGTGGGAATGGACTATTGACCACCATCTCTCGTGAACCCGCCGCGGTGATCTAGTGGCTAAGGTAATCGGCTGCTGACCCACAGGTCGCACGATCGAATCCCGGCTGCAGCGGCTGCATTTCCGATGGAGGCGGAAATATTGTAGGCCCGTGTGCTCAGATTTGGGTGCACGTTAAAGAACCCCAGGCGGTCGAAATTTCCGGAGCCCTCCACTACGACGTCTCTCATAATCATATGGTGGTTTTGGGACGTTAAACCCCACATATCAATCAACAATCTCTCGTGTCTGAATATTGGTCTTGTAACATTTGTCCGAGGTCAGACTTGCTCAGTATTAGATTTAACTTTTTGGTCCAATGCAATCAACGTTTTTTCATGTGCTGTTCTGGATTCGGCAACTAACAGCGACCATATTTCTGTAGTATTTGATATTACTTGTCCAACAATGAGTTTAGATCAACCAAAATGCACATACATCAACCATACCAAATCTCAAGCCTGCCTCCGTTCTGCGATTTCTAAACTTGGATATGCCAGTACTAAGAAGATTGCATCTACGACTGGCTCAATGCTGAAGGGATCTAGGAAAAATTTCGACTTTGCTATTCCATCGAACAAATGATCCTCCTCTCGTTGGTGGAACGATGAGTGTACGCGCGATTATAGAAGACGAACAGCCGCTTGGAGAAAACTTCTTCATAATCAATGCCCAATAAACTGGAAGGACTATCAATTTTTTGCTGGCGTATCTAAGCGTACAGTGAACCACGCGAAAGAAGAATACGACAGTACACATTTCGATTATCTTTCTAAATGAAAAGTAAGCGTGCTTTGTTCGCTTATCTTCGGACAAGAAAAGTACTGCGAACGTCTTTAACTTTGCAATCATGTGTCTTGACGCTGCAAGAAATGAACACCTCTCTAAAAGACATAGCGCAAGGTTTAGAACGCCGCTTCACTGCTAATCTTTCGGCTATTCGGCCCATGCTGCTAAACTTGCATGATTTCCAGAAGTTTTTTTAGCAGAATTGAGTCAGACTGTGTTATATGCTTACCGATGACAGCTCCCGGACCAGGTAGAATTACGAACCCTATGTTAAAATTTTTACTCCAGGAATCACCTAATCTTCTGCTAGAACTAGTGAATTATTCGTTAGGGAACGCGTGGATACCTCCACAATGGAAACTTGCCAAAATTATATTGTTGCTCAAAAATAAAAATGGAGCATACATGTTGGATAACATAAGGCCAATCGTACTGACATCAAATTTAGTGTAATTGGTTGAGAGAATCACCAATATACGAATTAATGAACTTATTACCGAGAATTCAATTCTAAGTCCCTGCCAGATTGGGTTCAGGGCTGGTTGTTCAATTTAGGATGCCCACGTTGATTTAAAAAGTCGGCTTTAATTAGCTCGGCTACTGATGGGACATCATTATGAGCTGATCCTACTGATGGGACAACATCATTATGAGCTCAGCGAATATGCGCCAGAATAAAACTCAGTGGCTCCGCTGAGGAATGTATGGGGCTACTCGCTATTGCTCTCAAATTCTGTGAATATTACCACACGGCAAAGGATAGCCTTCAGAGCGACCAACTCACAGGGAAATGTAATTCGCGAAAAGAAATCATCAGTTTAGTTTAAATGAAAAAAAAAGTCCTGCATTGTCTAAAAGTAGTTGATGAAGAAGCAGTGAAATTGAGTGAGTAAAGATTGCCGAAAGATGAACTGGTGTTAGCAAAGCGCTTCGTACCTTTTTTTCTTTTCTAGGGTAGAGAGGGACGTCTTGGAATGGAGGCTGCGTTGCAAACCAGAGAAGAAGACTGTAATTAGTGGAAACTTCTTGCCAAAAGCTATCTCAGCTCGCGTTGACCAGCACATATTTTGTACCTTATATGGTTGCTTGAAACGTATATACCTATGTCATGAATAAAAGCTGCAAGCTGGAAATCAGGGTACATGTCAATGACTACATCGCGGAACGTTTCTTCTGTGCATTCAATAATCAATTGAAGAATGGCCGAAACGCTAAACACATTCTCTTTACAAAAAGAAAGTTTAGGTTCACTTGTACGTGAACCTCGACTTTTGACTAATTGATAACAAGCACATCCGATAACTGAAGCGATTGCCAGATCAGTGTTAAATAAAGTGAGTGCACACCACGAAGAATTAAGTAGCGTATATTGCTTTAAAGAGACGGGAGCCCGAGTCTCATGACATCGCGAAGAATAATCTCGTCAAGACGAATTCGCAGGGAAGCGAAGATGGTGGAAATCGTTGGGCGGCGCTCAGATGGCATATCTGCAGTGTCCACGATAAGATGAGCGCTTGTGTACTATGCTTTGGGACTGTTGACTAAAAAAATGACAACTCTGTCTTCTCTGGAGTGTTACCACAATGTAACCAGTGCACTTTGGACGACGTATCTCGTGTCCTCTGGGAGCCACGACAAAACCACGGGCGCTCGTGATGCAACTGTCGCCAGGGCTGTTTGGTTTGTCGCCCGTTAGAGCTGACGCGTTCGTGATTTCAACGACAAACTAGATTGCAGAGAACGCCTAGCAGTTTACGCTGATCCTGCAACGATGGCACACTTAGCGAAAGTAAAGAGAGGAAAATACTAGAGATAAGTTTGCGAGCGTTATTTCGTTGTTCATTTGTTTCGACAAACAGGTGTGTTCAGTCGTATACCCGTAACTACAAGAACAAAAAAAAATTTTCGAGTGTTCACATACCCAAAATAAATTCACGGATTGTGCTAGAAAAGTCTGAGTCTGAGTACCATCGCCAAGTCAAACTCCATGGTGTTTGGGAGGCGAAGATTTGTAGTAGTGATGTCCTGATGCTACACGATAAAACCCATAGCCAGAGCCCCATATTCCTCGGTTGCTCTTAACGAAAGCTAATTCCGCTGAACAATGCCTCTCTAGTCATACTGCATGATAAAAAATAGCGCAACGCTTACACGTAAAAAAAAAAAACATACCAGTAGGCTTTTTGTTTTCAGCATTTCGTTAGTGTAGCTTTCCAGTCAACTTGACTTTTTGACCATTTTCATTCTACTACTGTGGAAATAAATGTACTACGGCAGCGCAAGAGATCTACTAAACAAGGAGGTAAGTGTATATATTACTGTAAGTGTGAAGTAAGATTGATTGATTGATTTGATTTGTGGGATTTAACGTCCCAAAACCACCATTTGATTATGAGAGACGCCGTAGTGGAGGACTCCGGAAATTTTGACCTCCTGGGGTTCTTTAACGTGCACTCAAATCTGAGTACACGGGCCTACAACATTTCCGCCTCCATCGGAAATGCAGCCGCCGCAGCCGGGAATCGAACCCGCGACCTGCAGCGATGGTAAGATTGATTGATTGATCACACGTTAGCAAGCGCAAATACAATGGTGCGTTTCTCCTCTTGCATTGAAAGCTGTTGGAACTAGTTGAATAGCGTACAATACAAATTGTTTGAACGTTTTATGTTGGATAGCCACCGCTTAATGACGCTGGTAACAAAAAATTGAGGATATCTAACACAAATGTTGGGATGTACGTGAAGACACGCTTTATTAGAGTATTAGTTTAATGCTATATAACTAACTGTGATGCGTACAATTGTCACTGTTTTCACCGTATGCAACGCGTCACCTTATGCAATGCGTATGTTTATGCAAGGCACATGTCCGAACTTTTTAAATTCAATACTGCTGTTAGTTCTTAGCGCCGGTCACAACACATGCTGAAACGTCAACATCAGTTCATGCGAATACGCTGTGCTAGACATCAACGATTGATGTCACGAGAAGGAATATGACTTTTATATCAGCTGTGTGTACAGAAAATTGAGGGTAGGCATCATGATAAATCTTCTTTTTAAAATAAAATCTTTATGGAGTGGTTCAGCTTTACCAGTCGGCCTACAGTTTGCACTTGTGGTAGGCCCAACTAGTGGCTGTTTAATATAAGCTATATCCAGCTTCCTTACAATGCCAACCTTTGATGTTGTATATCGGACACATGCCGCAAGTTCGCGGCATGTGTCCGATAGTTGAACTAGCTGGGAAATGATAAGGGTGTAGCGCACTCGACACAAAACACGAGGAAAAACGAAGCATATAGAGACTTTTTTTTGTAAACTTAAACTGTGCTAGGGACGAGACACCAGTGTGGAAGCAGACAACAAAGAGTTTGCTATAAAACTACTGGAGAGAACTTAGGTGTTAGTGTCTATGGGACGGCACTTCAGTGTAGGATTATTGGGCACATATTTGCCTAGTCTTGCCCTGTATTCAATATTTTGGCTCCACTTGGCTCAGTGTGACCTGATTCTGCTTTGCCGCATTAGAAAGTTCGGAAAAGGTTTAACAGTTATGCTTCACCACCTGGAAATTTTTAAACTCATGAATTCAAAACGTTTCACCAAGTTCACAGCGGTTCTTTTATTGTTTTATTCGAAACAAGACAAAACCAAAACGCAGCAGTAAACAAAGCTAGAAGTGCGTTCAAAGCCCGCAAGTACGAAGACTGGGCAAATCCATGTACTACCCATCATTCCCATGGTCACTGAATGATCGCAGCGCCAGAGTGAGTCCCCTGTAGTTTATTTCAGGAAACTGCTTAGTAGACTGCACAACACACGCTTCTCCAGTTCATGTACACATTTGGTGCCAGCTTCCAAAAACGTATCTTTTTTTTCATTGCAGGATCACAGCAAACATGTACCCTTCATGCGAACGATGATCGTGCTCATACGATCGTGATAATGACGTCCGTGACATGTGGTAGGGCTTCATCGCAGAAACAAATCAAGACAAAAAAGATTTTGGTATGTTGTTGTCTACTACAGAGTTTTAAAGAATAATACCTACACGCGGGCTCCTTCAGCGGTGCTTGTACTCCCATGGGAATGATGGGAAGTACAGGCTTCGGATCCGCTTCAGGTGGGTTTTGTTTTTGAAATTCACGACGCTTCTTTTCCGAGTGCAAAACAAATTGATATGAACTTATATTTAATAGAAACTTTCTTAATTTATTTGTACGCACATTTTATTGCAAAAAACTTTCGCGACGAGGAGTCAAAAGTGAAAGCTGCAGGACATATTTAGCCACTAGGGTGTGCTTTGCTCTGCCATAGCGTTCCCGCATCAAGAATGATCGAATTATATTTACAATTTAAAACAAGCATGCTTCTTTTTTTCGAAAGTACGCATTATATATTTATGGAATTAACAGTGCAGTATTACGTGAGAAACACTTAACATTTCGTCTTCTGCAATGCTACTGGTGCGTCTGTCCCAGTGGTCTGCCCCCAACGCGCCTCTGGTTTGTTGTGAAGTCGAGTCTCAGGAGCGCGACAGAGCGTCTATTTAGCTTCGCTGTTGTTATGCAGTCGATTTAAGCGAGTTTTGGCAAGACGCGCTCGTGAAAAAAACATGGAATATTCTGCACTGACATGAGACGCTACATTTATTCGCAGCGGTGAGTGGACGACGCTTTGTATATACTGTCAAATACGACTCTTAAAGCTTCAACGGCACAGCAAAGTTCTGATGTAGTGGCCTTCAGGCTCTTTGAACAACAAAGGCGCAGCTTCAGTGCTTTTCACCGCACCCCACAACCCACTCTGCGCGAAGAACGAAACTGAAACTATAGAAAAAGGTCTCTAGACAGTTCGCTAGCTAATAGATTCAGAATAACACGTGTTGGAATAGCCGTAAGCTGAAGACGGATTTGCAGATGTGAGTGATAATGCTAACTTGTTGTAGGTATGTCACCTTCAGTATAGTGGTAGCGCAGGCAAAAAAAAAAAAAAGGGACGCAGAAGAAAAGAAAATGCACATTGAACGCCAAATGCAATGCAATTGGCGTCGTCAAATTCACCTTTATTTTTTCCATGTAGACCTTCCTCCCTTTTTTTTTTCACCCTTCCCTCTTTTTTGCGTAGCTACAAGGCAACGCTGGCCGCATCAGCCATCTTCCTGACGCTGTTCTGTGACTGCTGGCAGAGATAAGATACCTATGCAGAACCTGTTGATGCCCTTAAAATGACTAATTACCGGGTTGGTTGGCGGATCATGGGAGAGCCTTTTGCCCTGCAGTGGGTGTAGTCAGGCTGATGATGATGCCCTTAAAAAAACCTTACAGGGTTCTTTACGCATTCGCCTAGGACGACTTGGAGACAAAAGCTGCCACTTTTTTTTTTCAGTTGATATATTGGTCATCCCTTGCACCCCTCTGAAAACTGCACCTAACGTGTCCTTTCACACTGCCTCTATGGGATCGGAGGCACCGAGGCTGGTTTTGCACAGCCTTCGAGACCTGCCAACGTTTGACCAAAAGGATGGCACGTCGTTGCATCACAATCACGTCACAAATTTTTGAAGTTTGTGACGGCACAATGATGTCATCACGTGATTATGATGTTGGTATTATTTGGGTTGATGCTGCCGACAGGGCACATCGGTAAGTTTTCACGTTTTATGAGGCATCCATAAGGGTTTCGCTTTAAAAAGACTGGTCAGCCATTCTCACGTTGTCATTCCAAGCCTCAAAACCAATCTTTCATTGGAATGTAAACGCCTCAGGCTCACAACATCTGCAATAAAACACGTTACATATGAGAACTTGCAGATATCGCATAATAGTGCCGCAAAGAAACCCGATGCACGCAAATGAATAGCTCTGTTCGCGTTGAATTCTCGCTTTGAGTGCACGAACTGAAGATGCGCAAGTCAGCCCGCACTTGCATGCGCTGAAAAAAAAAAAAAAAAAAAAAAACAGGCAAACGCTGCGACAGATTACATCATAGGTTGAACGTCCGGAGTTGGTTCTGTGGGTTCTGCTTTATTTCGTTCACAGAAGCAGGTAACCAGTTTCCGACAATATTTCATCGCTCGTGTCTTCCCTCGCTCGGCGTGAATTTAGTGCGTCTTTTAATTTTACCGCTGTTTCTTTTCATGTAAGTTCATGATTTCCCACAGTGGCTCCATGTTCAAGCACGCCGCCACAACATGTGTAACCTTGCAAGCGCGTAACTTGTAGGCCCAGCAGCACCGCCTCTGGATCCCAGAGTGTAAAGCAAAGTTTTGCATGCGATTCAACCGCGTGTATAAGGGAGCAGTGGGAGTAGAGGAATAGGGCACACGGGCCTTGCATGTCTCTGGTGCGTAGCTATGCTGCTGTGAATTAAAGCAGTGGCGTCATTATTATGCACCGACGTCGCAACCACTCGTGATCCCTGCACGGTGACACTGATCGTTTGTGTTCTTTTGTCTTTGATGAGGAAAGTGTGGTGGAAGGTGGCTGTTGTCGCGGTCACAGTGATAACACGGGGTAGCAAGATGCAAATTAATTACTTGCCACGCGCTTTCTGCAGCGCTGTCAGCATCCGTTTCGGATCGCGGTTCGAATGTTATTCTAGTCGCTTAGTCGGTTATTTTTACCGATTACAACAAAGGTATGAACAGAAAAGGAACAGGCGAGAATATACCAGTGGTACGTGCAGTTGCGCCGTGGAGTGTTTCCTTTTTTTTTTTTTGGCTCCGTCAAGAAGATACCAGCTTACCCTTCACGACAAGTCATCATACATTTTGGTTATCTCATATTCGTTCTAAAAGACATTCGGGAGTTTTAGAATAGCGCACCGCGACCCTTTGCGGTGTGGTCGCTGCCTCTGGCTGTACATGCGTCGTAACGCGAGTCGCCGTTCGTGTTCGCGGCCCGCCCGCAGAAAATCCGACATAGCGTGCGGTGATCGTGACCCGCGAGGCCCGTGCAGTGCTGTGTGTAGCTTCCGTGCATTTCGGTTTGTGGTCGGGGCGAAAGTTTCTATACGTTTCCCTAGGGGGGGGGGGGGGGGTCAAACGCTATTGTAAAACTGATACGGCGCCCGCTATGCCCGCAACGCTCGCAGCGCCTGCAAACGTTATTAGAATAGATCTTTATTTCCAGGAATACAAAGATTCCGGCGTATACCATCGGCTAAAAGCTGTTGACAATAGCTTGACTGGGTCGATGGTTCGTTGCAAGGCACATGTGGCAGTTGTAGGAACAAAAAGCAACACTGCTAGAAACTAAAAAAGTTGAATGTTCACACAAATGTACAAAACAATATCTGCAACTTTAAAAATAATTAAAACAAAAATTCTAAGCACAAGAAGACAGAAAATCATACACAATTGGCTCTGACAAGGGAAACATTGAAAACAATAGTTGCGAAAAATAGAAACACGTTCAGTCATCACATGTTTACCAAGTGCATCCGGAGTTCTTTCACTGAGAAGCGCTTGACATTTTTATATTGATTTAAAATATGTGGCAAGTTGTGCTGTAATGATTGCAGGCTATAATTACTACGAAATCTAGGAACATACCACGTGTAATTATTTCTGGTATTTGTGGAAGTGACTCTAGGTGTCAATGATGCAGTAGACACAAGACATTTATTAAATCAAACATCCTTCAAGTTTATTCATGTTTAAAGTAGAAATATTACGCAATCCCCTCAGACACATTTTTTAAAAATCTCCCTTAAGTAAAAGAACAGGAAACCAAGTATTCTCTTGTATTTCCAAGCTAAACTCAAGAATGCCTAAACGAAGTTTGTGGCCCATGCAACCCCATCTGAAGGTGTTGTAGTCGTGGTAATATAGGTTACTTCCTAAAAACTGCATAAATCGCCACGCATTTAACCTGAGCACTTGATATTTTCTTAGTTTTATAAGCGATGGTAGTAATTCGCACCTGCTTGCCACGAGAACGGCCCGGTTTCAATCGCAACTAAGATGCGAATGAGGCTGCAGCAGACAACATCTTTGTGGTCGTGGTAAATATGTAGTTCATATATCCTCGTGCGAACGATTCATATTGATCTCGAAAAAAGTTTTAAAAGGTTTACCGCACAAAAAATTAAATGCTACCATACACGCATAGCAGGGTACAAAGCAAAATAATTATATTCACCGAACTGTCGCATCAGCATTATTTATGTTCTGTGAGTGTCTGTCATCACTGATGTACAGCTTTAAGGTATTACATCGGTTCAGTTATGAATGTACTAAAACAAAAAAAAATGCTGTCCCATTACTCTGCGACAAACCATAGTTACACTCGCCAGGCACAGGCTCATTGAAGCACATTCATTCTGATAAGAAATATGGATAAGGACGACGTGCTTACACACTTGCATAGCAAGATTTGCAATTTTTCGGTGACTCACTGATCAATCATAGAACGTTGGATTTTTAATCTGTATACCACCAAATGTTATTTATATAAAAGCTCCCGCATCCACAAATGACAATTCAAAGGTGTACCAATTATCACGTCTTTCTTATTTTACAGTCTTCTGAACCCTGTTACTAGGCTTTAGTTCTGTTCGATTTATTACTATTCACTCAATATACAAAATGTTCATGGCTAGTAGTATTCAAACAAGGGTCCCAAAGTGTTTAGAAACAGTGTTTAACGATTTCTAGTTTACTTCGATCTCAACTACGGGGAGCAGTGAGCCGTCCCGATAACAAGTGCAATGCAAATAACGATTCAAGCCACCTAATACTGACACACTGTACGCAGCTGTGCTGTGGGCCCGCCGTGGTGGTCTAGTGGCTAAGGTACTCGGCTGCTGAGCCGCAGGTCGCGGGTTCAAATCCCGGCTGCGGTTGCTGCATTTCCGATGGAGGTGGAAATGTTGTAGGCCCGTGTGCTCAGATTTGGGTGCACGTTAAAGAACCCCAGGTGGTCGAAATTTCCGCATCCCTTCACTACGGCGTCTCTCATAATCATATGGTGGTTTTGGGACGTTAAACCCCACATATCAATCAATCAGCTGTGCTGTGCTCTGCTAGCATGTCGAGCGATTTCTCGACATACAAAGTGTTGGCAGATGCAAGAGAAATTTAATCGACAGGACCAATCAGATCGACAGTTCTAATGAAGAGACCCGCTTCTCTTTCGCTCGGTTTTCTTTTTTTTTTGTCTCCTTATTCTGCATATTTTTGGGTCGAGGGGCGATTCCAGAGGCGGCATTGTGCGTTCCGCATTGGATGATTAACCAAAGTCATGTGACCTAGTCGGTGACGTTGCAAGTAGCGCTTTTAGCATACGGGGCTAGTCTGCATGACCTTGTCCTTCTCACGCAGCACTTCGAAAAAGGGAAGGGGGGGGGGCGTTCTTTTGTTTGAATCTCGACCATTGCTGCGTCATGCTGCCGTTTGATTCCTTTGAGACACGTTCGACGCCGTTCTATTTACGGGCTATGCTTGTTCGTGTGCACTTCCCAAAGCTATAGACTAAACATCCATTTGAGAAGCCCACCAATGAAGATTCGTTTGAAAGCATGGACTAACTGTCAGAATGTTAATGTCATGTTTAAAACAGCATATTTACCAGCATATTTAACAGTAGATTTAATTTAAATATGATGTTTATAAATAGCATATTTATGTATGTATCACCCGATGACAGAAAGTGGGATGGCGTACTGCCTTTCAACACGTACGCGTTCAGCAACACAAGCTAAGCACTCGCCCGGCGAGCTTCATTCGCGAAGAAAGAACTCTTGTAGATACGCGCGAAGAAGAGTAAGACCGGTGAATGTGCTTGCCGCCCCGAGGGAAAAGAAGGAAGAAAGACGATGAGCTCTAACCCTCTGGCCGCCGATCAGCTGAGCTCACCCTCGTGATTTAAATGAAAAGGCCTTATCAGCTATCTCTGATTAGAGGTCTACTTTGCACTTAGCAGTGTGTTAGCCGAAGACACGTTAGTTTAGATTAATCAAATGAAACACTTTTAAAGGGTTACTTTTTTTCAAAAAAGCATGGTTCCAAAACTCATCATAAAAAGCTTATTTGCCCATATTTACATCGCATTTATTTATCATTTGAAGAACTTACCATAAATATCATATATTGGCTCGTATGGCGTACGTGGCAGTGACTGTAACGTATTTACACATTAAATGTACGGGAAGCAAATGGAGCCACTCACACGCCCTATGACTGTAATCGTAAACACATCCATAGTTTTAATGTACATCGATGGCGCTAGCTGTCTATAAGGTACACTTGCGGGCGATATTTTTAAACTTGGGGTTACTGTTTTACATTACCCAAGCATATACGTTTCCACAATAAAAAGCACCCATAAGATGCGTTATTGAAGAATTAGTTTCAGAAACACCACAGTTAGGTCGCAGCAGATGACAGGCACAAACATCGAGTCAGCGACATCCCACGAATAGCGCATTTCTCGGTGTTTCATTCGTTTCGCGCCAACTTTCGAGATAATGCAGAGTATCGTCATTGCAGAGTAACAGCATAATTGTGTAGAATTGTGTAGATGTACGCGATGTATAGGGCTCTCTAAACACGTTAAGAATGTATGCACGTAGAATGAATTCTGGCAGAGAGAATGACACACAATAGCAGGACACTGTATAACTATTTGTTTTTTAGTGCCAAGTGAACCTTAAAACGTAAACAGTCTGACAAGCAGATAATCATCATGCTGGGAACATACAGCTACAGATACCGCTCAGTTCTAAAGGTCTGTGTTATATACCGCATATACTTATAGGCAATGGTACAGTACAACCATGCAAGTAACTGACATATTTCAGGCACATATACGCTGATAGCATGCAATACCACCCAAGGCTGTGAGACACATGTACCGAACTGGGGCGCCGCCAGTCAGCAGTGGTGTTGCGCATACCGCTGCTGTCAAGCGCGCTGCATGCGCTGAACACTTCAAAGCACGAATGAAGCGGGTGAGAAATAATCAAACGCGTATGAACGGGCAATGCGCGTTCCGCTTGCCTCATTCTCGGTCTTCCCGTAGCGGCCGCTGATGGTGGACACGTGCTCGGCGCTGTGGTACATCGCATCCGCGGGCGCCGACACTGCCCGGAAACTGTTGGCCGCGGCGCCTGCTGCCACGGGCACTGTCGAGGTCTGACTCTCAACTGGACAGGCCGCTCGATAAGCACCCGGTTGGGGCAGGACTTCCTCCCAGCCGCCAACGGGTCATGGAGACGGCCGTCGACGTCTCGATAAGGCCCGCTGACGCGCACTGTGCGTCGCACAGAACGCTTCGATATCGTTTGATAGAGGCCCTTTTGTCTTCGCTCTCGGCATGCCATCGGGAGCCGACCCGCGGCAACCCCCCGAAATGCGACTCTCCGACCGGTTGACGTGTGTATACATACCACATAAAATGTGTGTTCGCCCACATAAAACAGTTGGTGGAGGCTTGTAGAGGTGACTGTTCTGTCTGTTGTGTCTGTTATGGCCCAGCATTACGTAATTTCTTCTGTCGGTGCCACTCTCGGCAGCCGCTTATTTACTCCGAGCTCTGTTCTCTTTCCAATTTGTGATTTAGATGGATTTCGGAAAAGTTACCTTTGTCAAGCTGCAGAACCCGTGCTCCGTGCGAGCATTTTTCGCCTCCCTGTAGCTATTTCTGAAAACACTTCTAGTGGCTAACGTACCCGGCTGCTGAACCGCAGGTCGCGGGATCAAATCCCGGCTGCGGCGGCTGCATTTACGATGGAGGCGAAAAGGCTGTAGGGCCGTGTGCTCAGATTTGGGTGCACGTTAAAGAACCTCAGGTGGTCGAAGTTTTCGGAGCCCTCCACTTTCATAACCATATGATGGTTTTGGGGCGGTAAACCCCACATATCAATCATCAAACCATTTCTAAAAAAAAGAGCAGAATTAGTTTTTTTTAGTCTAAACAACAACTCAGTCGTTATTCGCCATTAAAATTTCTTACTATCAAGTGTTATTAAAGGAGAAAAAATTCAGCGCCTTATCTCATTAAGCGCCATCGAAAAGTGTATCTGATTAACAGTTATTTTCTCACAAGTCATATCATATTCGGTGCTTGGTGCCTCTTTTATACGTGGCACCAGCCTCTAGGTGACAAATGTCAAAGGTGTAACTCACGAGTCAGAACCAACAGCAGCAACAACAACAATCGTGGTGAGGATGATGGTTGCAATTATTTATACAATTAAGGTGTTAACACCCGATTTATCATCTTTACCAATAGACAGAGTTTGAAGAGTAATGAATACACTATTAAACTTTTACGATACAGTGGAGGTAAAAATGCATGTGAAAGCACAAACGTCTTTCAGTGGGGGAGCTACCTGAAGGGAGCCGGAAATTCGATATTATTTGCTCTTTCGTTCGTCGTTTGTTGAAGCTTCAGGGATAAGCTGATAAAGAAGAGAGCAAAACAATAACCTGGAAACATTTTCGTAACACACGTACTGATAAGCATGGGAGTATCTGAATAGCACGGGGTAGGCAGCTGCAAAAGGCTGTTGCATACTGTATAAGAGCGTTGGATCAGGTATTGATAACGTACGTAGCAATTTATGCCGTTCATTATATTTTACCATGGCATCCTCAGATTCAGTGTCTGTGTGTCATATCATCATCAGCCTGACTACGTCTACTGCAGGACAAAGGCCTCTCCCATGTTCCGCCAGTTAACCCGGTCCTGTGCTTGCTGCTGCGAATTTATACCCGCAAACTTCTTAATCTCGTCTGCCCACCTAACCTTCTGTCTCCCCCTAACGCGCTTCCCTTCTCTGGGAATCCAGTTAGTTACCCTTAATGACCAGCGGTTATCCCGTCTACGCGCTACATGCCCGGCCCATGTCCATTTCCTCTTCTTTATTTCAACTATGATATCCTTAACCCCCGTTTCTCCTCTAATCCACTCTGCTCTCTTCTTGTCTCTTAAGGTTACACCTACCATTTTTCTTTCCCTTGCTCGCTGCGTCGTCCTCAATTTAAGCTGAACCCTCTTTGTAAGTCTCCAGGTTTCTGCTCCGTAGCTAAGTACCGGCAAGATACAGCTGTTATATACCTTACTCTTGAGGGATAGTGGCAATCTACCTGTCATAATTTGAGAGTGCTTGCCGAATGTGTGTCATATATCAAGCCATATATGAACAGCGTTCTATGTGTATGGATACACTGATCTGCGACAATATGTTCTCGTCAAAACTTCGGTAAGTGCTAATTATGGTGATTTCACCGCTGTAATGAGAACTGCAGAGAAGAGTGAACAAAAAGCGTATACGATCATTTGGATTTGCAAATCGAAATAATAAAAAATTTTGAAAAGTTCCATAAGTTCAGCGCATGTTTGCTTGAGTAAACACTTGTGATTGTTGTTGGTTTTACTGATAGCAAGGGGGAGGGAAGGGAGGGGCCCTTTTTATCTGCAGATATATACGTCTGCTCCGCAGGGCAGTACTTGTTGCAGAGTAGTCATGGAAGTACGTGACTGCAGCGACGGCCATGAGCGGCAAGGGTCCACGTGCTTTTGACAAAGGTCAGATGTTAGCAGGATACCTCTAATCTCACGTAGACGTCTCTATTTCTTTTACTGACGTTCAGAGACCAGTCGCAGCAGATGACGGGAAGGACATAGTTTCGTCCTTGTGCGGTGATTTGTGGACGTGTTTCCCAGCCGCGCCTCAACATCAAACCACACTCGCAGTGTTTCAAAACTGTACCGCAAGAGATAAGGACTCTACCCCACCGTGGTGGCTTGTCGTCTGTGGTATTGCGCTCATTTGCTCGAAGACATGGGTTCGATTCATGGCCGGCGGCCATGTTTCTGTGGAGGAAAAATGCTGTGCACCTCAACTTCACTCGTTGTCGAAAGGCTGTGCACTCGTTAAGTCGCCCCAGGTGATCGGAACTGATTTCAAGTCGCTGACTAAAGCTTGACTCATAATCATACTGTAGTTCTGGCACGTAAAACCCCATAATTTAATGCATAAAAATAACAATACTATAGTTGGGACGTCACATAACCCGGCGTGAGAATCATGGTGAAGGAAGAAACAGGGAAGGAAAATCGGCCCCGTATATACATGTGTCACTGCAAATGTCATCGAAAGGCGATAGTCTTGCGTGTGGATAGAGTGAACAAAACGTTTATTTGATGTTCTGCGCGAGAAAATCGGTGAATGGTATTTTGGAAGCGCTGCTATAGAGGGTCTCGATCCGTACAGCGAAGGCGAACGAGCATATCGAGGCACGTTAGACACGAGCGCCATCTGCCAATTATCTTCGAAAACGAAGGAAGGTGGGCGTGCTCACGGAGAAATAAGTGCGCCTGTCTCGGAGACGATAAGGTGTAGAACTCAAAGCAACGGGCAGGTGACACCACTGTGTTCTCTTAGCAAAACGTGTCTTTTTGAGCATAGCGTTGCACTGTCAGCGCAGCGTGATAAACGCTACGGTCCTTAGAATTACTTATGTGTGCCTTCTTTAGTATAAAGCCACATGTACAAAAAATTGACGTGTTGTTATGGTGCCTCAAATATACGCAATAATTGCTTTTTAATTGACAATCGCACAAGCATGAACGCTGAAACTTGAGCAATATTGGTTGGTGCTGCGGATTGGGTGGGCCGTTTAGGGTATCGCTTTGTGCCGTTTGAGGTAACGTTACGGCGGACAAACAAAATGTACAGACATACGGACAGAGAGACAGACCAGAATGTTTGCATCGAAGTAAACCAAAAAATACTATCGTCTTTCATAAGAAATAAGTAACCAGGGTCCCTCCTGGATAACTATACCTTCACGCGGAGAAGGGGCAAATAAATATAAGGGAGGGAGTCATCGGTCCTCACACCAGACAAATGAATTCCCATCTTCGGGCTTGTAGCCTGAAATGTTTTCCGGTGCGGGAGGGAGGCAGTTGTTGGTGGCGCTGACTATAACAAGAGCGCCTAGATTTCAGTAATTATTAGGCCCACCGTCATAATTTTTTGAGGGAGAGGAGAGGTCTACCAGGTGCCCCCTGGTTGTGGGCCTGCCATCATTTCATCATCAACAAGTGAACTTCTACTCGCGTGATAAGGTAGTTGAGAGCATTTGTTTTGTTGGCTGGTTTCAAAGATGCGCATTACCGCTGTTAGGGCCTATTCTTTCCACGCAGCAGAGGACCGCACCCAACGATGGGCCGAAAATTATTTACTACCCACCATTGCAGTGCACGGTGAAAATATGTTCGCGAACCGTTATTTTGAAAGCGCCAACACCCTGCAGTTCAGCTCAATAAAAAACAGCGCATGCGACCGGTACAAAAAAAAAAGTAGATCTCACTACAGTAGGAATCGATTATATGCGAAGCACAAATGAGGATGTTTGAATTCTCACATTAAAGTCAGCAAAACGTTACGAGGTAGACATAAAGTATGCCGTATATGACTTCCATGTCATGGTTATGTTTTTGCCTGGCATTTCTGCTCAGTCATCACGTAATACCAAATTTGTAGTATGTAAAGCTATCGAAACGGCCGCGAGGGCGTTATGAGCGTAGCATGTAGTCATGTTTTACGTGACACGCACGTCGTGATTAGCATGTTGCCCCACCGCGGTGATCTAGTGGCTAAGGTACTCGGCTGCTGACCCGCAGGTCGTGGGATCGAATGCCAGCTGCGGCGGCTGCATTTACGATGGAGGCGAAAATGCTGTAGGCCGGTGTGCTCAGATTTGGGTGCATGTTGAAAAACGCCAGGTGGTCGAAATTTCCGGAGCCCTCCACTACGGCGTTTCTCATAATCATATGGTGATTTGGGGAGGTTAAACCCTACATATCAATCAATCAATGATTATCCCGTTTGGACATGTCATTTATGTTCGTTGTCTATTCATGTCGCGTAATACCAAATTTGCTATGTGGGAAGCTGCCGAAACAGCCCCGAGCGCATCATGAGCGTGGTATGTAGTCATGTTCTTTCATGCCACGCATGTCATGATCATGTTTGTACCAGTCATATACCTTTGTCATCCATTCACTTTACGTAATACGAGATTTGGTATATCTGAAGCTATAGCGAAACGACCGCGAGCACAATATGAGCGCGGTATGTAGTCATGTTCTTACATGACGTGCATGTTATGATTATTTTGTTTGCACCAGTCATATACCTTCGTCATCCATTCACGTCACGTAATACCAAACTTCGTATATTTGAAGCTAGCGAAATGATCGCGAGTGCATCATGAGTGTGACATGTAGTCATGTTTTACATGACACGCGAGTCATGATTTCCACGTGAGGGGCTGTCACTTATGTTTGCCATGTAGTCATGTCATACCATACCAGTTTTGCAATATGTCGTGTCAACAAAACAACCGCAGCTGCAGCAAGACCCTGACATGTAAATTATGAAATTCATGATGACATACATGTCATGATTTTCATGTGATCACTAGTCACTTACGCCCGCCATACAGTCATACTATGCCACACCAAGTTTGGTATTGATAACATTATCCAAACGGCCAGGAGAGCTAAAAGTCGTAGGTGGATTGATAGATAGATAGATAGATAGATAGATAGATAGATAGATAGATAGATAGATAGATAGATAGATAGATAGATAGATAGATGGACAGACAGAAAGACAGACAGACAGACAGACAGACAGACAGACAGACAGACAGACAGACAGACAGACAGACAGACAGACAGATAGATAGATAGATAGATAGATAGATAGATAGATAGATAGATAGATAGATAGATAGATAGATAGATACGGTGAAATTCGCCGAAGTGGGCTATGAAATGCTTCGCATTCAAAAAAGGAAGGCTGACGCAGTGCGGTCTCGCAACTGTCTTGTCTCTCTTTCTTGTGACGTTATTGTGCATGTGTGTTTGCTCCCATTCCCCTTATAAACCCCCCCCCCCCAAAAAAAAAAAAAAAAACGTGCCTTTTACTCTCCTCTAATTCTGCGCCTACCCGTTCTGCTTCTCCCCCCCCCCCCCCAAATATCGCGTTTGTGGTGTCCTCGCCTGAGAGACAGTTAGTTACTGCGTCACTTAACCCCACTCTTCACTCTCTCATTTCAACAATCTCTTCGCATCTCTGTACATTGGTAGCTATGTACATAGCTACATGAAGTACTTATGTGCAAGAATGCATGCGCAAAGTTTGTCATTTCACTTGCCAAATGGGAGGAATGGATGACGTTGCGCACAGGCAGTGTTGCATATATAAGTGCCAGCATCAGCGACCAGGTGCAGTTTCCCTACCTCATTCCAGAGTCGAGTGTCCTCGAGGCCAGCAGCGGAGCGCTTCTCGCGCTCGTTCATGTTCGCTCTGTGGAGTCGGTTCGTCTGAACGCGCTCGATCGTGTTTAGGGGAGGGAACAATGCGGACATTCACGGCGAAAGAGACAGCGACGCGTATGCGCAGCCAAGATACCGCCAAAGCTCAGCTGGCAGCTATCGCCCTATCTATGCCACTTTGCCAAAAGGGAGAGAGAGAGAGCTTCCCGTTCTTAATGGAAAGCCCGTGAGCTGGGCCTCGCACAGTGAGTCGTGACAGAAAATAATGGGCAGCATTGCCAAGTCACTCTTTATGTCCTCAGAGGCTTGAAAGTGGAATAAAAAAAAAAGGGGGGGGGGGTCACTAACAGTGTATTCAGAAACGTGCCTTGACTTGCCATCGCCTTCAGTGCAGCACAAACGCGTTGCAAGCGCGCTGCATTGAAGGCAGTGGCAAGTCAAGTTCAAGTAAAGGAGCGTGTCTGAATACGGTGGTAATGTCTGCAGCAATCTCCGCCCACCCCCTAAGGCAGGGGTCTCAACTTACGTCGTCTAGTGGTGTGGCAGTTTTGGCAAGTTGTATGATAGAAGTAAACAAAAAGGATAGAAAGGCAGCTGAAAAGTTTTGGAACCATCTCCATTCTCTGAGTAACAAGACAAGCATGAAACAGATGTTTATAACTACAGTTCAAGGGGTCAGAGTAGAAGGAGATGAGGCAATGGAATAAGTAAAAACATAGATGACAGAAAAATGTAAACACCAAGAAAGCACTGCATGCACCATACCAGATGAGGATGGACCAATTAGATCAGTGGCTCCACTGGAACAACGAAAGTGGAAAGAGCAGAGAAAAGAGTTCCTCATAGAACATCAACAGGCCCTGACGGCATCCCAATCATGCTAATAAAGAAATTTGGACCAAACTCTAAGCAAACATTAAGAGAGGTAGCAAGCAAAGCAATAATGAATGGTGAAGCTCCCAAAGGTTGGAAACTAAGCAGGATGAGCATGATCTATAAAGGAAAGGGGGACAAAGCCGATATAAACAACTACCGTCCTATAACAGTGACATCAGTAGTTTACAGGCTGGTGATGCAGATGGTAAACACTACAGACATGGCTGGAGAATGAGGGGGGTGCTGGGAGAACTACGAAATGGGTTCCCTAAACGGAAGAGGTTGGAGGGCAATCTGTTTTCATTGATGCAGTGTGTTGAAATAGCGAAAAAATAACACAGGCCCCTGTGACTGGTATTTTTAGATATCAGGGGAGCTTACGATAGTGTGATTCAAGAAGACTTGTGGGGAATACTGGACACACTATATGTGGAAGATGGAATAACTCATCTTTTAAAGGATATCTATAAAGGTGACAAGGTATTTATAAAATGGGAAGAACAGGTATCTGGACCTATAGAGATACAACGCGGGCTTCGACAGGGATGTCCCTTGTCACCTTTGTTATTTATGTGTTATCTCCAGGGGCCAGACGCCAAGTTAGAGGGAGAGAAGCCAAATTAGAGGGGAGTCAACTCGGATTCAGCCTCTCTTTGGCCAAGCAAGGAAAACACATTGAACAGTCATTACCAGCATTGATGTATGCAGATGATATAGTATTGATAGCCGACAACAAGGAAGGTCTGCAGAGATTAGCAGACATCTGTGGTAATGAGGGTTCAGCAGGGAAAAATCGGGAATCATGATTTTTATTGATAACAAAGGCAGTGAGAATAAGATACAGTAAGTCATGCTAGAAGTAGTGGATAAATACAAATACTTGGGCTTATGGAAAAATAACGGTGCTGAGTATCTAAGGGAGCACTAAAGATATACGTAATGACTAAGGGCACCAAGAATGCAGCTCTAATGAAAAATAGGGCACCGTGGAACTACAATAGGTGTGACGTTGTGAGAGCAATTTGGAAAGGTGTCATGGTCCCGGGTTTAACGTTCAGCAGTGCGGTCTTGTGCATGAAATCAGAAGTTAAAGCAAGATTGGAAATTAAACAACGTGGCATAGGTAGACTTGCTTTGGGAGCACATGGGAATATCACGGATCAAGGGATACAGGGAGACACGCGATGGACATCGTTTGAGTTCAGGGAAGCTAGCAGCAAGATAGAATTTGAAGAGCGATTGAGAAAAATGGAAGAGGAGCGTTGGGCCAGGGAAGTTTTCGGTTACTTGTACATGAAGAATGTCGATACTAAATAGAGGAAATGAACACGAAAATTGTTAAGCAAGTATATAGACAACAGCAGAATATCAAGCCAAAAAGGAAACATCGGTTAAGAAGAAGGTGAAGGAAACAGAGAGGAACGTGTGGAAGATGGGAATGCTTACGAAATCATAACTGGAGACCTACCAAACTTTCAAGCAGGAAATTGCAAGGGAAAAGATCTACAATAATTATCGGGGTAGTTCTTAGCTCTTCGAGGCTAGAACGGGAGTATTGCGGACCAAGACGTACTGAGCAAAATACGAAGGCACCGACACGGTATGTAGTGAGTGTGGAGAGGAGGAGAAAACGGCTAAACATTTGATAATGTTTGTAAAGGGCTCCACTCTATAGACGAAGATAATGGCGCCGAAGTGTTGAAAGCATTGGGGTTTAGGGACAGTGAAGGCAAAATAGACTATAAACGGGTAACCAGGAGGGGGCTAATTGATTGGTGGCTACAATCGAGGTGCGAGTGAAATTCAATCCTTAAACACACAGTGAGTGTACTAAACTTTATGGCTAGGTGGCGTGAGCCAACGCCCAATCTAAAGAGCACAGCCGGATCCATCCGTCCGTCCGTCCATTCATCCATCCGTCCATCCATCCATCCATCCATCCATCCATCCATCCATCCATCCATCCATCCATCCATCCATCCAACCATCCATCCATCCATCCATCCGTCCGTCCGTCCGTCCGTCCGTCCGTCCGTCCATCCATCCATCCATCCATCCATCCATCCATTCATCCATCCATCCGTCCGTCCGTCCGTCCGTCCGTCCGTCCATCCATCCATCCATCCATCCATCCATCCATCCATCCATCCATCCATCCATCCATCCATCCATCCATCCATCCATCCATCCTATGACATGACGATAGTTATAGCGCTAGAACAGGACGATGACAAAGGCGATACACATAGCGCTCATCTCCTTCTTGTCCCTTTGTCTTCGTTGTGTTCTCGCGCTATAACTATCGTCGTCTAGCGGGTCGCAATTGCTAAAATTTGCTCCTGCAAAGACCAGCACAGTCAAGAAGGTAAAAGAGGGGTGGGAGGTGTGGCGGATGCAAGGGGGAAAGGGAAGCGATCACTTTCCTTAAAGCCTGTGTCAGCACCCCATCCCCCTCCCCTCAGTTCCAATAACAGACCGCATATATCATTGATTAGGACAACTGAAACTATTGTGAGCACAAATTAACAGCACTTATGTTGTGATGAGGTTGTTGCAATGATAGTAACTATACTAAAAACAAAAGGTTAGGACCGCCAACCACCTGACTGGTTTTATTTGATATGACCCCCCCCCCCCCTAAAATGAGTGACTGGATCTGCCCCTGGCTGGAAGGCGGAGGTTATATAAAAAGTTGGCTAAAATTGCGCTATTTAAAAAGTTTTTCTTTGGTGTCATATTCATTTTTGACAGCGATTTAGCGTCAGGCTTCCAGCACCATATATATAGCGATCGCCAAAAAGGCGAAAATATGAACGAACGCACATTCTGAGTTCCGTTTCATGATTTTGCTCGAACACATAGCTACCACAACACTTATGCCACAATGGATGACTCATGACAAAAAATGCCAAAAACTAAGTCACGATTGTGTAGCTCATGAACATATTTAAATATGGGACGAGGAGAGTCTAGTGCGGGCTGCGGGCCGTAAACGAGGGGTTGGTAAACCTCATGTTTGAGACCCCTGATCTGAGAGGATGCCAGGCCTGCCCTATACTTTTGAACAGTCAGACATGCTCTGTCATTATTTCACGAGTTAAGGAGACAGATGTTCTTGACTTAAATGGTGACCGAGGGCCCTTTATGATGCGTTATAAGAACTGCTTACGCTCTTGCTGTACTTTGGAAAACCAGCAACCAAAGACAAGCCGTTGTGACTGGGTCACCCCCCCCCCCTTTCACCTTTTGGACAACCTTACGACCACCTACACCTGAGAGTGGGGTTGAGGATTCGTATCCCAACACTATATGGTCGCATTCCGAGAGGCGCGAAGTGCAAGAGCACTCGTGTGTATTGTCTAGATAGGCGAGGCCTGAGGCCAAGCTTAATTCGATGCATCTCTCATAGCTGGAGTTGGGATGCTAAGTTCGTTATGAATCGATAATTTACGAACTATCTTGTTATGTATACACTCAGTTAGAGAGTAAAAAACAATAAATTTTCAGACTTCTCGATACAACAACCTTTAACGCCCTGGTAAATACAGTTTCGTCTGACTTTACAGGTTCTCTAAGGCACACTTCTAAAAGTTATGGGCGATATTTATGAAACACCAAGATGTTTTTAGAGCATATTGTGGTGGTCATATAATGTGGCGCTATATTTGGGCAGTATTACAGAAAACCAGGCTAGTTGGTACGAATGCATTGTAGAACAGCGCAAGTAATACTCTGGAACGTAGCAAGAAAGAAAACATGTTGTATGTTACACAAAAAAGTGCCGCCATATCCACGAGGTGAATGATGATGAGTGGGCGAAGCTCCGGAGGTAAACCTGGTAAACCCTGAATCCTCCGTACATTTTGCCCACTCGATTTTATTACAACGCTCCCCCTAGCGTACGTCACCGCACTAAATCGAACGATTGCCTTCCACCAATGACACGCGCCATATGCGACATCATTTCTATTTTATAACATCTCGCATCTTTTCATCAACTACAAGTATACCGTCGTCTAGTTTATAACATCTTGCATCTTTTCATAATCAGCTACAAGTACCGCTATCTAGTGAACACTGCGAGAACTAAACGAGAGGTGGCTACATACAGGGGACGGTACCGCCATCTAGTGAACACTGCAAGAATTAAACGAGAGGTGGCTACATACAGGGGACGCACAGCCCACGCCCTAAAGAGCTTCGTCCCTAAAACGAGTTTGCTTATCGTCAACCTTTCTTGCTGCTGATATATGGTCACCGCAAAAAAAAGAACAATGAAACGATCATTGGCCGAAGCGGTCACTTGAGCTGATGTTTTTGTCAGAACCATGCATTTAGCCTTGTAGCCTATCAGCAAGAACGGCAGGAGCATAGACAGCAGGAACCACTTTAAAAACACAGTATAATATAAGGTGCTCGAAATCGAAACGGCGTTTCACATCTATACGTGACATTCCGTCCTGCACTTTTAATTTTGTTAACTTGTATGCTTAAATTCTATGATGTTTTATGATATTGCTACGTAGTTGACATATCAGGGGTCAGAAGACGACAACGAGGCAGTGGTCTGTCGGTTGTGCGTGCTGTCATTTATCTTAGTCGATGCTATACGCATCAGTTTCAATATTGATTCTAAATAGACACGCCTCGTGTCATTTTTCCCAGTGGTGCCGTATTGCTCTTCCGGGTGCGCGTGTTCTTGCACTTTTCTAGAAACTGGTTTGACGGACTAGTCTGCACCGGGTCGGAGTGGAGGAGGACAATCCTATTGGAGAGACCTGAACTGACTTGTCTTCCCTCGCAGGGAATCCTGGGAAGGCAGTGTATAAAAACGCGAGCACAGAGACGCTCGGGTGTGCTTTATCTGTTCCATGCTGTTCTACGCTACTCTCAACATGTATATATTGTACATAAACGTTTTCTTCTCATCTACGCCGGGTCCTCGACTCGTCGTCTCCCAGCACTCGGATGGCTCCAGCCGGGACCACGCTACCCAAGGTCACTACAGTCACGGACGTGGGGGCATGTCCCGACACCTCCTTCCTAACAATATGTACACGGCGACAACTTATCTTAACGTTGCAGTGGAGGTAAGGTTCTCGCACATTTGTCTTGCTACATAAGTAGTACGGCCGCTCGTTGCCGATATTTCGTTTCGCTCGATGGCATCGTTAACGCGCTGAGGTGAAACTTATTAGACGAAACTAGGAAAGAAAGAATCATTTCGATGGTTTCAGTGGCACATTACGAGTATATTTATTCTTAAGGAACTAAATAGTGCGCTTGCAGTGGCACAATGACCCACTACGTCATGGACGTCATGTTTACATTGGAAGACGGGCGTGAGTGTGTCCAGGTAAGATCGAATACGAACTCTGGGTCACCTTTCCTGAGTCTGATGAAATTTACTATGGGGCCTAGGCAGCAGCGTCATTTAGAACTTCGTTTTGAACTGAAAAATTTGTTCGTCTGAAAAAATTTCTGTATAACTTCGCGGCGATAAACACTTATTCCGCAAATTTTGTGATTTCTGAAACTGGAGCGCACGTGTGAAAAAAGCTGTGCATCTCTCAATCACAGTATTTATTCATCTTTTAAAAATAAGAAGTGATATACAATCTTGCGAATCAAATATTTTACTTAATTGCTGAAAAACTTCAAAGCGAAAAAATCGCTGGCATGGCGAACAGCACGTGTATATTAAGCAACTTATTGCTACAAAGAAGTTAAACTGGTGATAACTAAGCTCACCACATATTAGCCTTCATACTTGCTCTTTCATTTGAAAGAACTTTCGTGGTTATATCGTGCGTTCGCTTACGACACAATTGTGTAGAAACGTAAGTGTTCTACCAAAAGCCTCGAGGTTCAAAAATATTTTTCTGAAAAGGGCCATTTTTGATTCTCTTGTTTAAATCCCTGGGATTAAATTGAAGAACCTCATATACTATTCTGCGTAAAAATGGTTGCATTAGTTTCATTTATTTATTACATACCTGCATACCAGTGAGCATTAAAGCAGCGGTTTACAGTAAAAAAAATGCACATATGTTACAAACGTCTTCAATTTTCACTCGCGCTCTTTTAGCGAAGGAAGAACGGCTTTGACTTGGGGGAGAAATTTTCCGGCAACAGACTATGCGGCAGCGGCGCCGCCGAGTCCTCCCTACACCTGCAGCCAAAGGTCATGTGTGTGATCGAGAAAAATTACCCCAAGAGGGGATGGGGGGAGGAGGGCGTGATTCTTAAAAGAGAGAAAAGAAGAAAAAGGTGAGCCCTGTGTCTCTCACGGGGAGGACACCTCAACAGTAGCTCACGAGGGATGGGGGTAAAGAGGGATTAAAAGGATAGGGAGGAATTAAAGGTATAGAGATAGAGAGAGGCACATGAATATAGAGACCACATATGAAAATAAGGAGAAGATAGGAAAGATGGACATGGACGCAGCAGGGGGAAGTGATTTTAAGTGAAAAGAAGAGAAAAGTGAGCCCTGTAACTGTCTCTCAGGGGGAGGAAACCTCAACAGTAGCTCACGAGGGATAAGGGTAGAGAAGGGATTAAAAAGATAGGATTAAAAGGTAAAAAGATAGAGAGAGATGAAGGAGAGAGTGAGGCGCAGGGACAGCGAACGACGGAAGTAAGGAGAAGACAGGAAAGATGATAACGGTTGCAGGATTCCCAGGACGGGGCACCAATGGCGAGAGCTCTTGTCGACGTCAGAAGATAGCGTAGGGCGAGCCAGTCGGCCAGAGATGTGCTGTCGTTGGAGATCACGGGGCCACAACCGGTCGGCACGAAGTCCAGCAAGGGAGTGGGAATGCACGCGCCCTCGAAAAGAATTTGGCTGCTTCGGGCATCGGCAGTCCATGTTCAACCAGTGAAGAGCATGGTCAGTGGTGTCGCGAGCGTCGCGTAGGCAACGAGTGTCCCGCACCGGGAACCCTCGACGTCATGGTGTGACCATTAGCGGCACTCCGTCAACTCCCTTACGAGCACCACGAGCTGGCATTGTCTGTGTGGAACTTCTTTTCATTCTCATCTTGTTAATTAACTTAGTATTTTCTTATGCACTGCAGCTTTAAATACTATTATGGTGTGCGCTGCGTCGCACGTAGAAGCCGCCAGAAGCGACAGTACAATATTTCTCGTGTTCTTTTTTTTTCTTTGCGTCTCTTTTGATCGATGTCGATTTATTTTATTAACATTCCGCGTTGTGTCTACTTGTACCTGTTTAGCTCATTTAGTATTCAGCTTGTTTTGTAGCTTCATCACGTGAATATATATATACATATATATATATATATATATATACATATATATATATATATATATATATATATATATATATATATATATATATATATATATATATATATATATATATATATATATATAGTTGTGTTCTCGGCAAATTTCGAAACATCTTTCCCGTCTGGAACAAGTTCTCCAGTGCCTTACGGCATCCGGGTTGCAACTAAACTTGAAGAAACGTCGTTTTGGCACCCGCAAACTCTCAATTCTCGGTCACATCGTCTGAAAAGACGGAATATCGCCTGACCCTGCCAAACTACGTGCCGTTGCCGAGTACCCCGAACCAAGTATCGTAAAGGAGCTCCTTAGTTTCGTAGGCTTGTGTTCCTATTTTCGGCTTTTCATTCGCAATTTCGTCTCTATAATTGCGCCCCTTGACTCAGCTTCTCTCCAGTAGCGGGGACCTCTCTGGCTGGAGTTCCCACTGCGATGACGCATTCACGGCGCTGCGCCAGCTACTCACGTCTCCGCCAGTTATCCGCCACTTCGATCCCAATGCACCCACTGAAATTCACACGGATGCTAGCGGTGTCGGCCTCGGTGCCATTCTCGCTCAACGCAAGGATGGCTGCGACGAGTACGTTCGCCTATGCCAGCCGTACCCTAACGAATGCAGAGTCCAACTATTCCGTCACGGAATAGGAGTGCTTGGCTTTCATTTGGGCTATAGGAAAATTTCGCACTTACCTTTATGGACGACAGTTTGATGTTATCACAGATCACCATGGCTTAGGCTGGCTAGCGTCCATAAAAGATCCTACTGGCCGCCTCGCTCGTTGGGCTTTACGCCTTCAGGAACACGACATCCGTGTTATTTATCGCTTAGGACGCAGACATTCAGACGCCGATGCTTTATCCCGTTCTGCACTGCCTCCTGACCTTGCCTGCTTACCAACTGCCACCTGCCATTCTTCATCGTTGAGCATCACCAAAATGCCATCCGAGCAGCGCAAGGATCCCTAGACCAATTCTTTGCTCGACGTCCTCTCTCACAGTTCGTCAGAATCGACTTCACGCTCCCTCTCTCGTCAAGCAAGACACTTTGCTTTCAGTGAAGACTTGTTGTATCGCCGCAATTACGTGATGGGCGGCCGTAGGTGGCTCCTTGTCATCCCTCGTCATCTGCGCTCGCACATTTGTGCTTCCTTTCACGATGACCCCCAGCGTGTCCACGCTGGAGTATTCAAGACTTACTCTCGCCTTCGTCTAAGATACTACTGGTGCGGCATGTATCGGCACGTTTGCCAGTACGTTCGGTCATGCACCACGTGCCAACGCCGCAAGAAACCTTCTCACAGCACTGCTGGCCCTTTGCAACTCTTAACCTGCCCAGCGAGACTATTCGACCGCCGAACACTCTTCGAGGCAACCGGTGGATTATCGTCGCCGTCGATCATTTGACACGCTACCCTGAAATATCTGCGCTGCCTGATACCACAGCGAAAGACGTTGCGTCCTTTCTTCTCTCACATGTCTCTCCAATGCTGGACATCAACTAAACACAAAGAAGTGTCATTTCGGCAACACAGCTATAAAAGTTCTGGGACATCTCGTTAGTAAAGATGGCATCCAGCCCCATCCGGACAAAATTTCCGCAGTCCTCAACTTTCCTCGACCCTCTCGTTCCAAAGAACTACGCAGTTTCCTTGGACTCGCATCGTACTTTCGCCGCTTCATTCGCAACTTTGCAACTATTGCCGCTCCTCTCCACAAGCTCCTTGCTAGTACCGGTTCCTTCGAATGGAATGATCAATGCGAAGCCTCATTTCAAGAGCTCAAGCAGGCACTGACATCCCCACCGGTGCTTTGTTATTTCCATGGCAAGGCACCTACGATATTACACACTGACGCTAGTGGACAAGGAATCGGCGCCGTACTCCTCCAGCGCGACCATGCCTTTCGCGAGAAAGTTGTCGCGTATGCAAGTCACACTCTGACCTCTGCAGAGATAAGGTACTCGATAACCGAACAAGAGTGCTTGGCTGTTGTCTGGTCCATCCAAAAATTTCGTACGTATCTACATGGTCGACATTTTACTGTTGTGACAGACCACCATGCTCTTTGCTGGTTGTCCACAATCAAAAACTTGTCGGGACGACTTGGCCGCTGGATTCTCCGATTACAATCGTATGACTTCGACGTCATCTACAAGACTGGAAGACAACACCAAGATCCCGACGCTTTGTCACGATGCCCTTTGCCACTGTCTTCGGCGCACGTCACACCCCCTTGTCAAATTGGCTATACGGAGGACGCCTCGTCGATACCATTCATTTCTTCCCTACCTTCATCCACCCGTCCGTCAGTACTTACCACTCACTAGCGAGCCGATTCTTATTGCACTGACATCATCGGTCGGCTTACCGGCGCTTCATCTTCCCCAAATGCCAGGCTCCGGAAGCAACTTCGACTATTCAAATTGGAGGACGATGTGCTATATCGATACATTTTCCACCCGGAAGGCCACCGATGGGTTCCCGTCGTACCACGCGCACTACGTACTGAAGTTCTGCGCGCGTCCCACGACGACCAAACGTCAGGACACTTGGGTTACTACAAAACATACAAGCGCATCCGCAGTCGATTCTTCTGGCCAGGTCTTTCCACGACGGTAGCTAAATATATTGCCTCGTGCGCACTTTGCCAACACCGCAAGCGGCCCACTACTGCTCCAGTCGGTACCATACAACCACTTCCTTCTCCATCAGAGCCGTTCTCTGTCGTCGGAATCGACCTCTTCGGGCCCCTCCCAACTACATCAGACGGCAAGAGATGGATCGTCACCGCGGTTGATCACTTGACCCGGTACGCTGAGACGGCCTCGATCACTTCAGGAACTGCTTGGGAAGTAGCAACTTTCTTCTTGAATGCTATTTACCTACGTCACGGAGCCCCTCGTGTTCTTTCGAGCGACCGGGGCAAGGCATTTCTTTCAAGCACGCTCAGTGAAGTTCTTCAAGCATCAAAAACAGTTCACAAAACAACATCTAGCTATGACCCAGAAGCCAATGGCTTAACGAAAAGATTTCATCGCACTTTGTGTGACATGCTGTCCATGTATATCCGACCGGACCATCGCAATTCGGATGCCATACTTCCCTTTGTCACGTATGCATATAATACGTGAGTTCAACGAACCACAGGCTATTCTCCATTTTTCCTAGTATACGGACGCCAACCGACATCACCACTCGGCGTTTCATTCTTTTCAGGCCCCGTCAACTCTTCACTATTCTTTTGCGACCAGTTTCTGTCCCGTGTTGCTCAATGCTGTCGTCTTGCCCGTGTAAACACCGAAGCTAGCCAAGAAGATCGCAAACATCGTTACGATGCCACTCACCACGTCGCTCTCTACCGCCCTGGCGGCGATGTACTTCTGTGGACTCCTGCGCGACCTGGCGTATGCGAGAAGCTTGAGTCACACTTTCTTGGCCCCTACAAAGTTGTCGAACAGACCTCACCGGTGAACTACCGTGTGACACCTGTTCATGTCCCCACTGACCAACGCTGCCGAGGGACAGAGATTGTGCCCGTTTCGCGTCTCAAGCCCTATCGTATGCATTCCACAGCGTAATTCGCGGCCAGGTTGGCCGCTTCTGTCGACGGGGGAAATTAGTGTAAGAATTCATTGGACGTCATATTCTTCAACTGTCAATAACCATCATCAGCATTCGTTCCGTCCCTCTTCATCATCGGCGCCATCTTGCTGTTGCTTGAATATAGCATCAGCTGAACCCGTGGTATTTCAATATATATATATATATATATATATATATATATATATATATATATATATATATATATATATATATATATATATATATATATATATAATGTCCACGTCTGCTCTATAAGTTCGTCATTCATTATAAACATCACTACACGTGCGACCCCACACGGGTGGACAATCCAAGAAAAAAAATGAGTTGAGCAACTTCGACACCTTTCAAGCGTCACATGCCGAAGCGTACAGCAGAAGCCTGCGAGTCTGGGCGTGACAAAACAGTTTGTTGTCTGAAATGTTCACCGTGTCAGGCGATAGAGCACAGGCCATTCTCTTATGACTCGTGAAAAGAAAAAATGAATACCCGAAGACGTCCACGCTGAAAGAAAATTCGCGGACTTCGAGGTTATAGTCAAGTCTCGACGACACATAAGAGGTAACGTAATATGCCTTTCTGCCTCAATGCCGGTTTTAGAATAATAAACAGTGTGTATTTCCCCCTAAGTGTTTTCACCGATCTTGCAAAGCATGCCCCGATAATTTACGTTTGATTTCCATCATGAATAATACTCGTCTATAACTGTTGAGCACAGACAGTACCGCCTTATTTTGCGCCCTTTCAAGCTGATGCGTAAGATCAGCCGCGCGCGTATCCCAACAAACGCAATTGTAAACAATCAAACTGCGAACGTACGTTAATTTAGCTGCTCTTTCAATTTTTCTGGTAACTGAATGGAATTATGGCGAAGAAAACTAAACTATCTTGCTGCCTTATACTTCATGCGCAAAACGAATCCATTCCACCTTAAATCAGATGTTATAGAAATAACTTGATATTTATGTTCTTAAGCCTCACTTAAGGTCAATATATTCATTGTACATGGGCAAGAATGAAATACGCCTTTCATTGAAAAGGTGAGGTGAACACGTTTCTGAAGATTTAAGGACCTTTCTCATTTATCACACCATAATCCTATAATGTCTAAATCAGCCTGCAGTGAAGTAATGTCACTCTATTTATGTATAACTCTATAATTTACAGTCATCCACAAACAGTCCAAGTGAAGATTTCACTTCATTTGTAATATCGTTAACAAAGAGCTAAAACAAAGGGAAACCCAGAAGTCATCCCAGCGGAACATCTGAAGTTATTGAAGCATATGCAGAAGAAAAACTACTGAGCCCTACAGACTGCCACCTTGCACGAAGATATTTGGCAAACCAGGCGACAACACAGTAATCCAACTTGTAAGACCGTAATGTTGAAATGATAAGATTGAGCGCTGCTATATCAAATGTTTTTTTTAAATCGAGGAATATACAGTCATATTCGAGATCGTGGAAAAATTTAGCTAGTTGGGCACAGCATGAAAAACCTTCATACGAATAAAATACACTCTTCAGCCTTTTTTAGTGCAATGTTTCTAATGTTAAATTTAAAAAAAAAAACTCACCCCCTTGCGACTTTTATTGGTGTTCCACTCTCCATCGTCATCCTTCCCGCCGTTCTTGCTGCTGCACTGTTTTGTCTACCGGTTCCACAGACACAGTTGAGCGGTGAATGCTTCCGGATGTTGTTTGGATAAGAACTGCCTTTTTGTGTGGCTGCCTTCCATGTCGATGACGCGGGCGGCGTCAATGTTGATGCGATGGTACATCTTTTTGCTGTGTTCTGCGAGAGCATTTCGACGTGCGAGTTCCGCTGTTGCAGTATTCTTTTCAGAATGGTTTTTGTGTCACCGATGTAAGTTGTGTCATAATTAGTGCATAGAACCTCGTAGACTAGCCCGAAAAATTTTGCTTTTCACAGCCGGTGTTCTGGTCGCGGCTTATGCGGATCTGTGCGCCACCTGTATACTCTCCTTCCACGACACCCTGACCAGTTGCTCGCTAGTTCCCGGAATGATGATGATGATGATCAAAACTTTATTACTCCCAAAAGAGAGGACCAGCCGAGTGGTCGGTTACGTGGCTTAGAGGAGGTCAGCGGAGATCCCTTGGGACTCCGCGGCCTCCAATGCGCGTGATAATACCCGGTGTTGCTGTGCCGAGTCAGTGATGTGCAGAAGGAACTCCCATGTATCTTCTGTGTGAGAAGCGTCAGTGTACTGTGGACACGTCCATGCCATGTGCACGAGCGTGGCCAATTGTGAGCAGTTTTTATAGCATGGTGTCTCGAGGTGTGGGTATACCTTGCTACAAAGCCAGGGGTTGGGAAATTACACCTGTCTGAAGCTTGGGCCACAGGACTGCATCACGTCGAGGGAGGTCTTAATGAGCTGGAGGATAGCGGAGACGGCCTAGTCTGTAGGGCTGTAGAATCTCTGTGGAAGTGACCAAAGGAGTTAGCTCTTCGCAGGTCTGGGAGGGCGAAGAATGAGAAGTGTAAGGCGTAAGGAATTCTGCCTGGCAGTTGAGATCTCGGGCGAGAGTGTATGACGACGCGTTTTCGCTAAAGAATTCATGAGCTGGGGCCCAGATAAGAAAACGAGGTGAGACAGGTGGGGTGTGATGCTTTATGATTGAGTATGCCTGTGTAGAGATACGGCCCGTGTCAAAATTTCGGATGGTGAATTTGGAATCACTTATGATCACCTTGGCTATTGGGTCGGTCATTTCCAAATCAACGGCAACCTCTTCGGCAACTGTCACATTGGTGGAGTGAATTACACTACACTCTAAGCCTAAAAAGACTAAAGTGGAGTATGCCATTGGTCCTTTAGGGAACTAAATGTGCTGCCACAAATTTTGAACCAATATTGGACTAACTGTGGGAGCAACTGCAAGGGTTCAACTGTTACACCTAGCACTTACTCCACTTGGTTTAAATGTTGGGCCCAGTAGAATGCTGCAGTGGGACTAACAGTTGAACCGTCTGGACGAATGAAAAAAATGGCGACATTGTACTAGTGGAGTATATTTTGTGTTTATTCCAATTTATTCCAATTTATTCAGCACTGAAGAACACAGTATATTAGTCATGCAACACACACACACGCACATACATATTTACGCACTATTATTTTAAAGTAAAACACCACAAACACTGACCGCCCGCGCTACACTACAGAGAACGAACTATCGGATATACATATAGCACACTATTTTGACCTCCCATGTAGTGCCAGCAGACGACTGTTACTCGGCTTAAAAAAACGATAAACATTGACACCGTAACGTGAAAATTTACATGGGCTAATTCGTAGCACCGAAGCGCAAGGATTTTTTAATATGGATCCATATAATCTTCAACATCCCTCCAGCCAGAGAGAGAGAGAGAAAGAGAGAGACTTTACAGAAAGGTAGAGAGGTTGGCCTGAGCTATAGTTTGCTCTGGCCTGCTAATACAAATTATGAGCTGGCAATCGATCATGTTGGCCGAACCAGCGTTGGCAGTGCTGGCGCACGAGTCCGCAAACACAAACATATAGCAGCGGCGCTTATGCGGGAAAGCCGGCGAAGTAGCCAGGCGCCCCGCCGATGCCATACCGTGTCGGCTTGCCGACGACGTCACTAGGCTTACGACGAGTACGGCTACACGACCACCGGTGATCGCAACATGCCGCTCACGTGCAATTTTCGCCGTCGTTGTTCATAGTCACAAATGAACAATAGGTAAGTGTCCCATGTCGCGGTGTCTCACGGAGTGATGTAGATATTTCTATACTTACAGCGACGAGACCATTCGCAGGCACGGTTCTTTCATCGTGCTGGTAAGTCGCTCGCTGTGTACCGCCGGCCGCACGATTAGTCGTATCCGTGATCGCCTTCACGCTGGATGGTTGATAACGATTGTCGCATGGAGAAAAAGACATGTTTGTCTGAGCTTTAATGCAAAAGACTATATTTTCTGTAAAAGAAATGGTACACGACGTTTCCTTCGCGTGTACCGGCAATGCACTCACACCGGCAGCCAGCTTGATACCGTTGACGTACGAAGCCTACTTTTTCTATATATCGCTTTGAAGTTGTGGTCACTGTGTGGGTACACAACCGCTCGCGAACAGCTTACTTTTATTAGCGTTATAAGTGCAGATTGGTCGATTCGCTTTAGAGTGGTAGAGTTGCCACCATTGGCCTGTAGGGTCCAATCCTAAGATGTGGATGTACTCCTTTTGGGAATTTGCACCCCTGTACTTGGAGATTGAAAGAGACCTGTTTGGGTTTGCATCCCTGTGATCTGATAACAATGTATTCGGATTTGGTCGCCCTGCAGGACAGGCCTACCGTAGAGAGATAGCTGCCCACGTGGTCGATTGCTGTTTGTAGGGTTTCTTCGATTTAGCCATCACTACCTCTTGTAACCCACAGGGTGAGGTCATCTGTATAGAGTGTGTGATGCAGATTTGGGATGTCAGTTAGAAGTTTGGGAAGTCCTAACAGTGCAACATTGAAGAGGAGTGGGGATAGCACGGAGCCTTGTGGTGTTCTACGGCTGGAAGGCTCTCCTTCACCGATGTCAAGTTGCACTTGGCGATTGGTTAGGAAATCCTGCACGTATGCATACGTCCTGTTCCCCACTCCCAAAGCTTGTAAATTCTGCAGGATGGCGGTGTGCTGTACATTATCAAAGGCTTTGGAAACATGAAGACCAACAATGACTTGGGTGTCTAGAGTGCGGTTGTAGAGCACCTGGTGTTTGAGAAGAAGCATGATATCCGGTGCCGCCAGGTGTGGGCAGAAGCCGAACATGGCGTCGTGAAGCAGATGATGATCCTCCAAGTAGTGGATAAGACGGGTCTGGATAACATGCTCCATCAATTTGCATACACAAAATGTGAGGGAGATAGGACGCAAGTTTCATAGCGTGGGGCATTTTTTAAGTTTGGGAAGTAGGATGAAATTGGCAAGTTTCCAGCTCTGGGGTACGGTGCTTTGCTCCCAACATTGCTGCATATAGCTCGTGAGGGCTTGGATAGAAGATTCGTCCAGGTTTCGGAGCATGCGATTGGTGACTCGATCTGGTCCAGCTCCACAATTTGTCTTGAGGTGCTTTAGTTCCGCCCGCACCTCTGCTATAGTTATGGGGGCATTAAGAAGCGGGTTATCATCCCCCTCATATGCAGGAAGAGAAATCGTGAGTCCAGGACGGATATAGGTGTTAATGAGCTCTTGACGTAGGGAAGTGGATGAGCCGGAAAATTCACGAAATATACGTTCAAGTTGATATTTAGCTTGCCGTTTGCCACTATCAGGATCCAGCAAGTGATGCAGGAGTCGCCATGTGTTCTTAGAGTTAGGAGCGTTATCCACTTGGGAACAGATGTCATTCCAGTTCTGACGGGTGAGTTCTATAGCATAGTTTTTAATGTTTGTGTGCACTCGAGCCAACCGGCGATGGATGTCATATCCCATTTTCGAGCCTGCAGAAAAGTCTCAAGTTTGCATTTCCGCACCCAAAGTTTGGCGTAGTATCTGTCACAGCTAGGCACCGACTCCTCGACTTTGACGTCCGTTGTGGCGTCCGCAACGTGCTGGAGGAAGGTAGCGGACAATGTGGAAATTTGAGTAATACGCTGCGAGGTTTCAGATTCTTGGCACTTGGTGCGAAAATAGTCCCAGTCAATCAGTCTGGCTGAATGAAAACGCTGACTTGTGGGCTCCTGGAGGACAATTTCCAGAACATAATGGTCAGTGCCAAAAGTTTCTTGTGTATTGCACCAGGTGGCATTTACTCCCAGCACCACGAAGGTGAGATCTGGTGTGTTGTCACGGGCCACTCCTTCCCCTCTACGCGTGGGATGTGCTGGTTCAGTAAGAATATTCAGGTGTAGCGAGTGCCACTCGTCCCATAGAGAATGGCCTTTGGGGGAGTCGCAGTGGTAGCACCATGATGGGTGGGAAGCGTTGAAGTTCCCCACTATAATTTGAGGCTGGTGCTGGGCTAGTTGTTGAACGCGGAGAAAAAGGGGGTCGAATTCAACCCAGTGGTCCCGGGGAGGGCGGTAGACGTTAAGCACAAATGACAGTGACCAGGTTTACGAAAAGGGTGGGGCAGAATTGCTAAAAGTACGTGATCAGGGCAATCAGAGCCGATATCATAGGGGATGACATTCATGTTGCGTTTCACTAGAGTTGCCACTTGAGAGTTAGCGCGCCCCGACGTGTATGCCTTGTATCCGGATAATTGAACGTGCTTTCCACCCTTTGAAGCGCTATGACTTCTGGACGATCGCGGGAGACAAGAAACTGCTGGAGCACAGGACGCTTACGTGCGAAGCCCCGGCAGTTCCACTGCCGGATGGCGGTGTTACGCGAGCGGCCCACCATGGTTATAGGATGAGAGTTTGTGCCGCCTGGGACAGAGAATGAAGCTGGGCCAGGGGCAGCGTCGTAATATTTGCACTGAGCGTCTAATGCTTTTCACAGTGAGTCGAGTTGCTGGGTTGACTGCGCTGTGAGTGTTTGAAAATATTTCTCCATGGTGCTTTCCAGAGCCGCGAAACGTTGGTCTCTGCGTGTTTCTCTCATAGTCAGAGCTGACGTAAGGCGCTATATTTGGGCTGGCGTGTCACCCGGTTGTGTCCCGCCCACCTCGTAGGCTTTTCGTTTTGTGCCAGTGCTTGCCGATGGATCTGTGGGATGCTATCGTTGTAACTCTGCGCATAAACTGTGTGACTACAGCAGTGAGGTGAGTAATGGTTTTCTCAAGTGTAGTGTTGGGAGTCCCTTCCTGCATACTCACCGGCACCACCACAGGAGTTCCGGAAACTGCAGGGCCACGTAGATTCCCTGCTGGTAAACCTGGCGAAGTAGTAGCAGGGGTAGGCGCCCTCTAGCTTGGCTGGACGATGGCCGTGGTGACTTGTGGGAAGAGTCGGCCCCAAGTGGTGGGAACGAGAAAGAGTGGTCCCTATACTTGCGCTGGGTACTACCAGACTAGTGATGGTCCCAGTGACTGGAGCATTTAAAAGTGACCCACCGTTGAGTCGCTTGATCTTGTTGCTTGGAGTCTTTCTCCTGCCAGAGGGCCTCCCATTTACGCCGCTTTAGGATATACGGGGTTTTGTAGATTTCCTTACAACGGCTTTCTCAGGTAATATGCTGTTTTCGGCAAAGGCGGCACGTTGGAACGCATTCGTGATCACTGGCTGGGTTGGCGATAGTGCAGCCCCGATACTTGACCACTGTACTGGCACGCACATCAGCTCTGTGGCATAGTTCACTGCACCGGTAACACACTTCGAACTTCTTCTTGTACAGGTTGCAGCAGTCACGGGCATTGCAGAGGTATATCCACGTGGGGACGCGAGGTTCCATGAAGGTCAGCAGCATGGCGGCGGCATTTTCCAGACGGCGAAAGTCAGCGATGGGAGGGTTATGAGGATCTTGTAATTCTTCTTGGAAACCTAAGCGGTCTAGGCGAAGGCCAACACCTCGGATCACACCAGGTCCTTGACTTTCATCGGTTGCACAGTACAACGAAATTTCATATTGGCGGGTGTCAATCACCAATTCCTTTATACGCAGTACCCGTTCAGCTCGTTCGTTGGCCGGTGTACAATAGGCGAATGTGTTCTGTTTGGGGTATACTTGAATGAGGTCTTCACCACGAATTGAGGCCTTGGGGAAGTTTGCTGCAGCGCAGAACACTTTGAACAGTTGAAAGTTGGTAATCTTGGAGAATAGAAGTCCTCCCCTGGGGCGGACGATGAGCTTGAGGGCATCATTGGGCAGCCGAGGCTGCTTAGAAGCCACCGAGTTGAGGGCTAGTCGCTGCCCACGTTGGCGTGGTGTGAGCGAATGCTCGGTTGCTGCTGCATCTTCATTCGTGGCATTTGAGGTTTTGTGGGACGTCTTCGTCCCATAAAACCGTCTTGCGTGTTGGAAGCAGGGAGCAAGTGTTTATGTATAAGAAGGAAAAAAAGGAAAAAGTGAGCCCCGCAACTGTCTGCATCAGGGTACGACCTCTCAGCAGTAGCTCACAAGAGATGGAGATAAGGAGGGATTAAAAGCATAGGAATAAAGGTGTAGAGAGAGAGAAAAAGAGCTGAGGTAAGTCAGAGAGCGACGGCATACCGAGGGGGTAGGAGAGATAGGAAAGATGGAAACACGGTAACAGGAGTCGGAGGACGGGGCACCACTTGCGAGAGCTCTTGACGGCGTCAGGAGACGGCGTAGAGCAAGTCCAGTAAGTCAGAGCTACGCTGTCGTCGGAGATCGGCGTCAGGAGATGACGTAGGGCGAGCCCAGTTGGCCAGAGCTACGCTGACGTCGGAGATTGCAAGGGCACAACCGGTCGGCACGGAATCCTGCGAGCTAGTCCTTGGAAGCCTGGAGGATGGCTGTCCCTGTTGATGTACGGGTTTCACGGCTCTTGTTCACTTGCGTAAGCCATTCGCTGGCTTCAAATTCATACGGCGTAATTTCCGTACCCACGACGATCACCTTCATGGCACACCTGCAGCGCGCAAGCGCGCTCGACGCCCAGTGAAGCGGGCGGTGAGGCCGCGCCGAGAGATAACGAGCGCAACACGGCGCGTCAGGCTTCTCTGGCCAAGGGTGTGGCGGGATGGAAAACTTGTCGAAAAAGACTTAAAATGGGTCGAATTACGTCGAAGTAGGTTTCCGGAGATTCCTGGAGACGTCAGGAATCTGCTGGTATTAGTGCGAATTCGCTAAGATGAGCATTTCCAGGGATGCGCGTGAAAACGTACGGAGCCCATGTAAAGCACGATTTACTCGGCTACCGAGACAGTCGGTTCCCAGAACGTAGAAAACGTGACGCGTTAGGAATGTTTGGGATATGCTTCATTGGGGTTAGTATCACCCGTCACCGAGGAGGTCAAGCGGACTGCGTTTGCTTCTCTATGACGCCTGAAACATGGTAGCCGCAGGAAAAATTCAGTATTTAAAAATACCATTGGGTCAACCACAACTGGGTACGGATAATTATTATTGGTTCTTCAAATGAAATAAATCAGTTTATTTTCAGTTCTGTTGTACTGAAAGAAACGACTGGGAAAAAAGCTGTGTTTTAAATCAGCTTGACTACTTCACGGCCTCATAAAATATAAATAGCAGAAAAAATAATAAAACACAAAGTAAAAAGTTGGAGTGGTAGCAGCACCGCGGTAAACATGGAGATATAGCGCCTCACGGGTAGCGCGCCACGACAGTGTGTATACATATTGCAGTTGTGATTTAATACGTATATGACTTGTGTATTAAAACGAAATTATTACATATTCTAGAAAACAAACATAATGCAATTCTGGTCTGAAAACAAAATATAATGCACACAATAGGCTGCATAACAAGACACAGATTACAATATTACACCATATATAGATCATAATGTCGAAAATTGATCTTATTAGAATGGCGTTTGGTTACCAAGTGGTAACTCGTCAAATGTCACCCAAGTCAGCCTTGCTGCTGGTTCGTTGTGGACTGACAACCGGGGATCAGCTGTTCAAAGTGACTGAGCGCTATTCACAACTTTCAGTGACTATAGGGGGCGCCACAAGAAATGGCTGTTGATGGGGTGATCATTTGAACGCGCCGAACCTGTTACAATTTATATATAGGGTTTAACGGCCCGAAACCACGATATGATTAAGAGAGACGGCATAGATGGAGGGTTCCGCAAATTTCGACCACCTGGGGTTCTTTATCGTGCACTCAAATCTCAGCACACGGGCCTACAGGCATGCGTCACATGCGTTAGGACTCCGTGGTTGCCACCTGTTTCGGCTAAGATAATTTTCGGTGGCATTGAAATTCCCATGAAGGAACCTATTCTGAAGGCCATTTCGAATCGGACTGGTGTCTCTGGGACACGGCTACGGAACCGCGTAGAGGCGGCGATAATTTGTCTTGATTTCCTGCCTGCAAGTGTGTAGTCTAGACATGATTTGACTGAGTGGTATAGATGCGAAGCAGGGGGCGCTAAAAATGAACCATGGCACCCGTAAGCACGCGCCTACGCGTCCAAAGTGTCTAATCGCGCCGGTGCAAGAAAAGGGCGCGAAACCACTGGCATGCATCGACGCTCTTCTTCTTCCCCTCTTCTCATGGCTCTTAGCTAATGCAAGGAATTTTCTTTGTTGTGTGTCTTCGCAATGCTTCTCGTATAAGCTAAAAATAGTTAACACAACATTCTTAAATTACGTAATATTAGCATTGAAATGTTCAAAAGCTCACGTGTCCAAGGCTGACGCAAAGTGTTCCTTCGTAGTTTGGCTTAAAACTGTTTAAGTTCCGAACAGAACGGTGCGTTCTCGACTGAAGCTAGTTCGTACATTTTAGAACGGTGATGTTAAACCAAGCCATTTGAGCGAACATATAAATACATAGAGGCTTAGAAATTTTGGTCAGATAATTATTAAGGTACGTGGTCATAATGATGTTGGTTATTATTCAACAGTGTTTTTTCTCGCAACCTCTACTTGTTTGAGTGTACGAATTTACTCCTAAGTGCGCCTGGACGACACTGATTACCGGACATGTTGTCAATATAGAAGTAGAATTGCAATGAAGCGTTCGGCAGCTCAGAACAGTTGACGCTGTAAAACGTAGCGTTACTCTAGCCGTTTGAGCAGGCTTGACTGTACAAGAAATGTTCGTTATCATCATCGTCATTACATTTGGCTAGTGCCTCGCGTGCGAACGTGCCAAGGGCTCGCGAAGGTGAAGAAGCAGAAGAAAGACGGGTCTTGGATCGCTCGCTTATTTCTTCTACTTGTGCTTGTCCAGCTGATTCACAAAATCACCTGCTGCTGCAAGTCCAGGAGACGTCAGTCACAACCCCGCGTCATCGACGACGATCTGAAAGAAGCATTCCAAAGAGGCTTCGTCTCCAATCAGCTAGCCACGAACGACTGGGCCTGCTGTCAGGTTGTACACAGGCAATACGCGTGCGCCCGATGGACGGGCGTGTGACTGGCACCATCTGTGTTCTTCCCATTTCGGACGACCGGCACCTGGTGTTCGAACCCAGGTTCAGGCGGAGCAGTTCTGCATCCAAGGGCGCCAAACCTACTGGGTCCTCGCGACCAAGCTTCGTGTTCATCCAGGCCCTTGATGAACAGGGCAGTTCTCGTGCCTTCGAACCCACAACGAAGGAAATGTTGATGACGCTGCTTGAGGGATTCAGCTGCTTCGAAACAATGGCCGGGGCCAGCAAGGCCTCCATCAGGCGCGTCTTGGAGGAGCGCTCTGGAGCTGCCTGCGTCACGACGAAAGAACTGCACCAGTGCGCCGACAGGTTTCGATCCATGGGTCACACTCGCACCGTAGTGGCTGATCCCTTTAAGGTGCACCATGAGGGGGTTCGGCGCTTGCTCTGCCCCATTGGGTCGCCGGTCTCTGCGAGGGGCTGTTCAACTGGGGGCATCTTTAGCCTGGAGAGGCATGGGACATGCACCGGCTACGTTGTTCGCCTCCTGTACAACCGGTACTTCCTGTTCAACCCCATCATTGAGACCGAGTCTGACTACATCCACGGACAGCTTGCTTACCGAAATCTCGTAGGGCCCAACCGGGATCAGAGCGTCGTGTTCGTAAAGGCCCTTGACGAAACTCAAGGCAACGCGTACGCGTTCAAGCGTACCACAAAGGAAATATTGACGACCCTTCTCGAAGATGTCGATTGCTTCGAGGTGGTGGCCGGTGCAGGCAGAAGGTAGGGGTGCAGTTACATCAAGCTCTCCTTCAACTAGTAGGTTGGATTGACTGAGGAAGTTAAAACTTCAGTTCAGGGAGAGCGCACTTACCTTTTGATTTTGTTTATGCACCAGGATTATCAAAGCTTAGAACATTCTGCCCTTGCCTGACTTCCGGAGTGCTCCGGAGCTGCGTTGGAGACTCTGTCGAAGATCCATAGAAGTCGGCTGGTTTCCCGGAGTCAAAGGGTCCTCAGCACATCACCGCTGCAAAAAAGGCTCGTAACTTGGCGTGACAAGTGGCCCGAGAACTTTGACTCTGATCTTGCATAAGAATGCATCTGCAGCTAGTATTGGCGCGAATGCAAGCTGGAATCAAATTGCTTGAACAAGTGTTTGAGCTGACAGAGGAGCACGTCATCGCCCAGCTCAACAAGCTCTTTGGCGGCATGTGCAACTTTACGTTGTCCTGCAGCGCCTCTCTTGTTTTAGAGATGTGTCTTCTGGCGATGTTAGTGGACATCGCCACCACATATCGAATTTGAAGTGCTTTAAATGCTCGTTTGTAAATTAATAAATGGAAACAGATTGGCAGCTTGGTAGTGTTACTTGAGCGGAATCATTTGGACGCCTCAGTGGCAGGCATAATTTTTCGTATTGGGGACATAGAACTAAAGGTGGGATGCCAAGAATAAGTTTGAAATACCTGAGTTTGCTTAAAGAGAGTCTAATTCTGGGGAGCTCAAATTTCTACCACACTAAATAACATCGAGGTTGCCGCGCACCAGTATTGAACCCTATATGTAGCAGCCAAATGAGAAGAATAAATCAGGCGTGGTGGATTTGGTAAGGGCATAAGTCGTCTTTGGTCAACCGCTGTATACGGGGATATGTCGTGGTCGTTTAGTGTGACCAATTCGTAGGTCACTGCGTGTCCAATTGCGCCTCTTCATCTTCGTTCAGTATTTCCTGTTTCAACACCCTCCCCCCCTCTTTTTTTACCGTGAAAATATTTTGTCGGAGTCCTCCAAGATTTCACTGTCGTATTCCCGTCACGTATAATGCGTTGTGCTATGTAAATGAACAGATGACAAAGAATATAAAATTCAACAGATGGCACGTACCAAGGGAAATGATGCGGAAAGCCTGCAAATTAATGTTGACCATGTTGTAATCTTTTATTGAGCGAGACGTTACGACGTGGCGCTAAACATACGTGCGAATGGGCGCACGCGCAGACATATGCGTTAAAGAGCCGCAATTTTTTTATTTGTGGCTCTATACAGTTGCGTAACGATGCCAACAGTGATACGGTTATGGGCAATAATAGACGCTTATATGAGGCACTGGTGCTCGTTAGTATGGTAGTCCTGGACACTGCTACATATACCAACCTCAGCATATGGCGCCGAAATGGAATTCACATTAACCCGACGTGATGGCTATATCATTGTACGAGTACACATGTAATGTTTATAATATTGGATAGCCAGTAATCCAACCAAAATCTACGTTTCACGAACACTAGGGCCTATTTCAAAAGTAGTTCCGAGAGTTGGCGTGCCTCTGTGGTACTCTATTGCAATGCAGAATGCTGGGTTTTGATTCCTGCTGGGACCCTGACATTTATTCTTTGCATTCGTCGGGTCAACGCGGCTGATGCCATGCGTTGAAATAGCCCATGTTTGTTCTTGCTATTCCTGGGTAGATATAAACTGTCAGTCACCTGTGGCCCGCGGGTATGTGCCACACGTTTGGTGGAAAAGGTATGGCGATGTACGCGACGAAATGAGGACATTATTCATGCCATATCCTGCGAGTCATATTCGTCAATTCATCTTACCCTTCCATAGTAAATTGGTTTAACCCCAGTTAATTAAGGGGCTGATCACGAGGGCACCCAGACGTAAGTGGCAAGACACACACACACACACGCACACACACACACACACACACACACACACACACACACACACACACACACACACCACACACACACCACACACACACACACACACCACACACACACACACACACACACCACACACACACCACACACACACACACACCACACACACACACACACACACACCACACACACACACACACACACACACACCACACACACACACACACACCACACACACACACACACACACACACACACACACACCACACACACACCACACACACGCACGCACACAGACAGACAGACAGACAGACAGACAAACACACACACAGACAGACAGATAGATAGATAGATAGATAGATAGATAGATAGATAGATAGATAGATAGATAGATAGATAGATAGATAGATAGATATGCAGTTTGATACACCATGGCTTCTTCCATCGCCAACCGAAAAGAAAACCAAGCACGCTCATGACGCCTTTCAATGTGCGGTTTGAGCGTTGCAGCCCCCAACATGCGCGATTGCTCTTGCATTATTCGCCCCAATATTGAAGCTGAAAGGTTCCACAGCATTGCCCCAACAAGATCTATCGTACTTCAGTTACCGCACGTGCAAGAGTTGCGCGACAGAACACGACGAAGCACGGCTTGCACATTGTCACCAGCCAAGTTTTCGTTGTATCACCGCATCAAGGCTTTCGCCGATGCCGTATGGCAGCGCCACTGTAGCTGAATTTCGCGAATATAATCGCAAAAAGAACAACCCCACAACAACGAATCTGCTGCCAGTTTTTATGTTACAGCATGCCTGACACAGTAATGAGCCGTTTGGCAAATCCGCGGCTGTGGCGGCTCGATGCTGTGGGCACTCGCTATGTATACGCGGTACTTGTACGGCACACGAGCTCCGCTTGCGAGGGAGAAGTGGGCTCAAAAGACAAATGAGATAGGGGTGCGTAACTGTGAAACGTAAACGCTGCTAAGTGAAAGGGCCATATTGTTACGTGGAAAATAACAGTTGTCGGTCCACAACCACAACGAAGCTCACTGACAACGTCCACTTCTTTACTCTCAGTCTGAGGCACCTTACTTGGGTATGCCCCACTATGCCCTCTTCCAGTCAGACGAAATCACGTAACACGACCCCCGGCGGCAAAAGCGCTGACCCGGCGAGTTTACGGGGCCACAGCAGGAGCAGTGTGGTAACGCTTGAGCCTTGACACGTGGACGATGTCCCTTGACAGCAGAGCGGAAGAGGTTGATGGATTATCAGGGACAATTTCATATGTAGTGTCGGTCACTCGTCTAAGCACGCGGTATGGGCCCGTGAAACGAGAGAGAAGTTTTTCTGACAGGCCTGCATGTCGCGTAGGGGACCAAAGAAGAACGAGGGAGCCTGTTGGAAAGTGTTCGTCGCGATGCCGCTCGTCGTAACGATGCTTCTGCGAGTCTTGGGACGCCATTAATCTGCTGCGGGCAAGCTGACGAGCATGGTCAGCTCGGGTAATAGCGTCGCGTGCATATTCAGAAGTATACTGCGCAGCGGCTGGCAGGAAGGTATCCAACGGCAATGTTGGTTCGCGTCCAAACAGAAGGTAAAATGGCGAGTACCCAGCAGTGTCATGCCGGGAGGAATTGTATGCGAACGTCACGTAAGGTAGTGCAAGGTCCCAATCACGATGGTCGGCCGAGACGTATTTCGATAGCATGTCTGTCAAGGTGCGGTTTAAACGTTCTGTAAGCCCATTTGTCTGGGGGTGGTACGATGTCGTGAGCTTATGTTGGGTAGAGCAGGAACGCAGGATATCGTCAACCACTTTCGAAAGGAACGTACGGCCTCGGTCTGTCAGCAGTTGACGAGGGGCTCCATACACTAAAATGAGATCGCGTAGTAGAAAATCAGCGACGTCTGTAGCGCAGCTTGTTGGCATGGCTCGCGTAACTGCATAACGGGTCGCGTAATCCGTAGCCACCGCGACCCACTTGTTTCCGGAGGCGGATGTTGGGAAGGGACCGAGAAGGTCCAAACCAACACGGAAGAATGGCTCCGATGGGATGTCGATGGGCTGAAGATATCCGGAAGGTAGTCTCGATGGCTTTTTGCGACGCTGGCAAATTTCACAAGCCTTGACATAGCGACGTACAGAACGTGAAAGGCCAGGCCAGTAGAAGCGGCGGCGCACACGGTCATATGTGCGAGAGACACCAAGGTGACCCGCGGTTGGCGCGTCATGGAGCTCGCGTAGGACTGTAGAACGCAGGTGCTTTGGTATGACCAAAAGTAGGTCGTGACCATGGGGCGATAAATTACGCCGATATAAGGTGTGGTCCTTTAAGGTAAACATGCGAACGGAAGCGTCTTGCGGTGAAGATTCGAGCTGTTGTATTAGGCGGCTGATATCCGGATCGCGACGCTGCTCGTCCCCGAGATGAAGCAGCTGGGAGATGGAAAGGACGCAGCCCACAGAATCAGTGCTAGTAGGATCGCAGTCGGCCACAGGGTAGCGTGACAGACAATCCACATCTTTGTGCAGTTTTCCTGATTTGTACACTACGGTGTAAGAATACTCCTGGAGGCGGAGTGCCCAGCGGGCGAGACGACCTGTGGGATCTTTGAGGGAGGCGAGCCAGCAGAGAGCGTGGTGGTCGGTAAGAACTATAAATGGTCGGCCGTATAAGTAAGGGCGAAATTTCGCGACTGCCCACACCAGCGCTAGGCATTCGCGCTCTGTGATGGAATAATTACGCTCCGAGGTGGACAGCAGCCTGCTGGCATAAGCTATCACGCGATGCTGCCCACGTTGTCGCTGAGCCAACACAGCGCCTATTCCGTAACAACTGGCATCGGTGCGCACTTCCGTCGGTGCCGTAGGGTCGAAGTGAGCCAGCACAGGAGAAGAAGTGAGCCAAGTGGTCAGGTCGGAAAATGCTGCTGCTTGCGAGGGACCCCAGGTAAACGTCTCATCCGGTTTGAGTAAATCTGTTAAAGGCCGAGCGATTTCCGCGAAGTTCTTGATGAACCGCCGAAAATAGGAGCAGAGCCCCACAAAGCTGCGGACATCTTTGGCGGTTTTCGGCACAAGAAAGTCCTTCACAGCTCGAACTTTTTCTGGGTCAGGCTGTACACCGTAAGCGTCAACAATATGTCCAAGTATTGTAATGCGACGGCGACCAAACCGGCACTTGGATGAATTCAGCTGAAGGCCGGCGAGACGGAAGACATCAAGAATTTTCGACAGTCTCTCAAGGTGGGCTTCAAAAGTGGGAGCAAACACAATCACGTCATCCAGATAACAAAGACACGTATGCCACTTGAATCCATGGAGCAGGGAGTCCATCATTCGTTCAAAGGTGGCGGGGGCATTACATAAGCCGAAAGGCATGACTTTGAATTGGTAAAGGCCATCAGGTGTTACAAAAGCCGTCTTCTCTCGGTCCATGGGGTCCACGGCAATCTGCCAATAACCAGAACGAAGATCGATGGAAGAAAAGTAGGCGGCACCATGGAGGCAATCAAGGGCGTCATCAATGCGGGGCAGAGGGTATGCGTCTTTCTTGGTGATGTTGTTAAGGTGGCGATAGTCCACACAAAACCGCCACGATCCGTCCTTCTTTTTAACTAATACCACCGGGGATGCCCAGGGACTGGAGGATGGTTTAATAATGTCCTTCGCTAGCATCTTGTTCACCTCATTCTGAATTATGCTCCGCTCAAAAGCAGACACTCTGTAGGGACGGCGGTGAACAGGGTTGGCATCACCTGTGTGTATGCGATGCTGGACAAAGGACGTCTGCCCAAGAGGTCGGTCACCAAAATCGAAAATATCCTGGTAGGCCTCGAGAAGATGTTGTAGGGCTTCAACTTGCGGGGGCGGAAGATCAGTGGCGATCATGTCTACAATTTGACGGCTGCCCGAATGTGTTGCCAGTGATGTGCGCTGCGGTGAAGCAAGTGTGTCTAAGGCAAGCACTTCAATTTGTGAATCGAGCAACGGACACAGGTGGGCCACAGAAATGCCTTGTGGAAGCACATGATTCATGTAGCCAAAATTGACAAGAGGTACACAAGTTTTGTTATCTGTGATGCTGAGCACCGTATAGGGCACTGCCACATTGTGCGCAAGGAGTACGTCGGTGAGAGGCGTAGCGTAATAGTCACCGTCGGGCACAGCTGGTGAGCACAGAAAATCGACGTACGTCACAGTTTTCGAGGGCAGACGAACAAAATCGCTGCATTGTAATCGGCATGTAGGTCGGTACGGGGCGGCACTGATTTGTGGCAGTTCAAGGCGGAGCACACCAGCGGAGCAATCAATCAGAGCAGAATTGGCGGCAAGAAAATCGAGGCCTAGTATGAGGTCGTGGGGACATGTTTCAAGCACGGTAAAAAGGACGACCACTTGATGACCGGCTACGGTAAGTTGAGCTGTGCACATACCGACGACAGGGACTTTTGCACCATCTGCAACTTGGACGACACTGGTCAAGGGGGGCGTGAGGACCTTCTTCATGCGATGACGAAAACGCGAACTCATAATACAGACGTGAGCGCCCGTATCTATCAAAGCTTCAACAGGTGTACCATCAACATATACTTCTAGGGTGTTCCGGTTCAAACGTAAGGGCAACAGAGGATTTTTGGGTAAGGTCGACAGGGCAGCTTCACCTCCAGAAGCTGCGCAGCCTAGTTTTCCGGGGACGCGCGGCGGTTGAACGATGGCGAGGGAGAGCGGCGACGCGTGTTTGAACGAGAAGGGCGGCTTTGAGGCGGTGGCGACGACGGGGCAGGGTGGCCGTAGTCTTCAGGGGCAGTAAATGCTGTAGACTGAGTGCGGGTCGGATAACGGTGGTTTGGTGGACGGAATGAAATACTGTAAGCGGGGTACGAGCGAGAAGACATAGATGGCCATTGACTGCGGCAGTAACGAGCGATGTGTCCTGCGCGACCACAGCGGAAGCAGATTGGCTTATCATCAGCTGTTCGCCATTCAGACGGGTTCCTGGTTTGAATAGAGTATGGACGGCGACGTCTCATGTCCACAGAAGCTATCGAGGGACCAGTATTATCCAGTGTGGATGCAGTGGACAGGATACCAAGGTTTGCGAATTCCTGGCGGACAACAGCCTGGATCAAGGCGACAGCTGGCGTTGAGGCATCGGGAAACGTCGGTAGTTTGTTGGCAGCCGGGTAAGCGGCCTCGAGTTCACGTCGGACGATGCGCGTCACGTCTTCGGTTGTAGACGGATGACAAGGAGTGGCTTCGCAAGACGACGTTGCCGCGGTGTTGGTTAGGCGCTGAAACTGCTGCAAAATGCTTCGACTCTTCGCCTGCTCGAGACGGCGGCACTCTTTGATCACGGCGTCCATGGTCGTTACGTTGGTGAATACAAGCAGACTGAACGCATCGTCGGCGATTCCTTTTAACACGTGCGAAATCTTGTCGGCCTCAGTCATGTTGGGATCGGCCCTTTGACACAACGCTAAGACGTCTTGAATATAAGTCAAGTAGGGCTCAGTGGACGTCTGTGTACGGACAGCCAATTGCTTTCGGGCATCAAGTTGTTGACCAAACGGGTTGCCAAAAAGGTCGCGGAGCTGTTGTTTAAACATTTCCCAGCTTGTGATTTCGTGCTCGTGGGTTTCAAACCAGGTGCGAGGGGTCTTGTCAAGATAGAAAATGACATTCGCAAGCATAACGGTTGGGTCCCAGCCATATTGCTTGCTGATGCGCTCGTACATGCTAAGCCACTTGTCCACATTCACGTTGTTTTCTCCAGTAAAGGTACCGGGATCACGGGGTTGCGTTAGGGCGACGTACCGGGTTGCTGTCGTTGCTGAGGTAGGTGGCGAAGCCGTATCCTCACCCGGAGCCATGGTAGCAGACTTAAGGAGGCGTCCATTGCGTAGCTCCGTTGTCAGAAGAGCACCCAGCACTTCCACCAAAATGTTACGTGGAAAATAACAGTTGTCGGTCCGCAACCACAACGAAGCTCACTGACAACGTCCACTTCTTTACTTTCAGTCTGAGGCACCTTACTTGGGTATGCCCCACTATGCCCTCTTTCAGTCAGACGAAATCACGTAACAATATTATACAAAGAATGTTCTACCACGAATTTCACAGGGAGTGTCTTGCGCTCATGTGTTGCTTCATTTCAATTATGATGGCCTAAAGGCAATTATGATCTCTCTATTAAAAACATATTATGCAAAAACGAGCCGGTTAGATCTAAACAAAGCTGACATCGGTGACACCTAAAAAGTGACATCTAAAAAAAAGTTACACCATCTTGAAACATGTGTATCACTCTCAGTAAAGTTGCGGATAACAAATGGCATATAGGTGGCGCGCTCCTGCATACTGACTAAAATCCGGTTTATGGACGTCAGACTCTGCCGCGGGCAGCGCTGCGAAAAATGCCGCCACCAGCGCCCCCATCAACGCGCCAGCCATAAATGGGTAGTGCTAAGAGAGCCGTCCGCCAGTGAACATGTATAGGCCGTCCTGTTTCGTCGTTCTTGAGGGCCGCTTTCTTGAAAATCAAGGATCTGGCAAGCTTCTTTTCTCAATCTAACCTCGCTTCAGAAAAGTAGGACGCTCATCAAAGCGAACGGCGGGTACAACGCAAAATATGTTTCTGTTATTTCAGTGCACTGAAATTTAAGTGAAAGCGAGCATCTCATCACATCGAGTTGGGAAAACACTCCGACCTGCGTTTTTTAACGCCTAAAAGCGTTAAACATGGGCACACACGTACATGATGACAAAGCGATGAAGTACATGCACGAGCAAACTATCTGACGATCAGTGGTAGGAAGCTCGCTTCATCCGGCACGAATGACCGTGACGATTTTCGTTTTTGAAGTTTTATTCACTATCGATCTCTCGCTTTCTGTGCGTTGAACAGTTGCTTCCGTTTCTATATACTGCAAATGGAGATAAATGTGTGTTCACTTTCAGTTAACAACGAAAGGCAATACCGAGGCCTCCGAGATAGCTCCGGCAATCGCGGAGACAAACGGCAAAAAAAAAAAAACTGATGTTGGTCGCCATCATTTCACAATTTATCTGTGTGACGTACGGGTTCGCATTTCCTAGATAAAGCCGGAACTTGGAGCCTTCAAAGCCCTACGTGCGTAATGCTACCTGGTGGTGACCACTTCAGATTATCGGAGTGGCCGCGCCGTGTGCGATATTTATCGCGCCCGTCACCTGTCTACTGTTGCACGGCTCGCACCATGGTCAGGCGAAGTTAAGCTTCATAATCAAAGTTACCGCGATTCTCAGTGGCCCCACCGCGGTCACCTAGTGACTAAGGTAATCGGCTGCTGACCCGCAGGTCGCGGGATCGAATCCCGGCTGCGGTGGCTGAATTTTCGATGGAGGCGGAAATGTTGTAGGCCCTTGTACTCAGATTGGGGTGCACGTCGAAGAACCCCAGGCGGTCAAAATTTCCGGATCCCTCCATTACGGCGTCTCTCATAAACATATAGTGGTTTTGGGACGTTAAACCCCACATATAAATCAATCAATCAATCAATCAATCAATCAATCAATCAACGATTCTCCGTGGTAACGATCAGGCGCATTATCATATCACCTACACTATCAATTTTTCTCATGCGACCAGCTGTGTAGAACGTGAGTAATTCACTTGCCCAACACGATCGCGACGGCCCGTAGCCTGTTACGCCATTCTGCTTTGCAAAAGCTGCGTAAATCGGCAAAACGGAAGTCCTTTGCCTCCGTGGTGATTCACAACGCAGCACTAGCGTCGACCGGGGTCTTTTTTCTTTTTTTTTCTAAAGCACGGAGCTGTTACGTCTGCTTTTGTTTTCGCTGTCGTTCTGGTGAGTGAACCGGCAAGCACTTTATGGTGGTTCGGTGACCCGTCCGACTAAGAGAAGAAACTCGTAGCTCATTTTCTAATTGTTAAATGTGCTATTATACCTAATATTTAGCTCACTCGTAGTTTCATACGCTGTAGTAGCACCTGGTTGCACAGCAAACTGTGCAAGGGAGTAAGGCAGGGACTACTCAAAGCTGCGTCGACTGGTGGCGCTGTGTGTCTGCAAAACTCCAGAGTCTGACGTCTATAGACCTTTTCAAAAACGCCTCCCTGGGCGCCACCACAGTCTTCATTGTGCTGCGCAAATTTGCGTGACCGCTCAAAAATTCACTGACAAGGCTGCACCCTTGGCCTTTGTACTCCCGCGCGCAGCCCATGATGGCGCTGTTTTTTACCGTCCTGCGAAAAGGTGTATAGGGAGCCCAGCAATAAAATATGCACATAACAGCTGTGGGGCGCGGAGGTAATGCCTATAGCCAGTAAGAGCAGAAGCAAGAAAAAAAAAACAAAACAAGGGGAGAGCCACCGTTTCTGTCACGCCAGGCTAGCGCCAGGAGGCGGCAAGAACTAAGGCAGAACCGTTAAGCGATAAGCGTGAGCGCGAAAAAAAAAAACAGAGAGAGGAAGGCCTCCCCCATCCCCTGCCACCGCCTAGCCAGCTCGGCGCCCGGCCGGCATCACGTTCACCGTCGCCTGCATGCCGTGGCATATGTGCGTCACCATTTCGGGCCGCTGTCTTTTGATGGTCCTTTTCCTACAAGATGGTCTGACACGGAAACATTTTCTAGTGCCTTACGACACACTTTATTCAAGATGTCATACATCTCCCTGTATAAGGGCAACCACTAGTATGTGCAGTCCCAGTGCTACTCGTTTTGTTTAAATAAAGAGTACAAACAACTTTGCGTTCATCAGTTGTCGAGATATGACATTGTGTCATGTACTAAATAAAGGAGTACTAGTGCATGCGCGACTGCTTACTGAAACACTGGCGTATGTATGTTGATGCTTGTGTTCTAGGATAGAAGTTTAACAGGTGATTTTAGGAAAGCGTGGCAAATAAGAAACAAATGAAAGGCAGCGAGATAGAGAAAGATCAGAATTGAAAATTGATTGGTTGATGTTTGATTAGTGGTTGCGTAATTTGATGATTAACATCAAGTACAGAAGCCAGGTGCAGAAATCAGAAGGAGAGCGTATGTCACCGACATTCGCTCACTCTTTTGAATATTAAGTACAGTTCTCATATTCCAGCATGTATTTGTAACAGTAAACCGCGACCAAGACAACCAATGTACTGCTATAGAGGTAATGTACCAGCTATAAAAATTCCCATTTTTGAAAGAGCAACTGCATGTAGTAACAATAATGATTTAAGGTTCGTTCTGCACCATTTCTTTTTCCCGAATGCACGCAGACGTTGGCGAAAGAGATGTGCAGAAGCATTATTTATTTGGAGGGAGACCGACCTATTCATCGCTAATTCATGTACGTCGTGCTTGACCTTTGCGCGCGCTTCGGCATTCACTTGAACAGAGTGTGATGCTGAATAAAGGTAAGAGTAGCCACTCCTCGTTAATAAGATTCGTTAGAGACTCAAAATGAGTAAATACACCTCTATATCGCGAAATAATGCCCATAAATTATAATATCAAAGATAAGTTTAATCGAAATGCTAAAAAGGTGCTGCTGCCTAAGCGTGCAGTTCGTGGCATAATGCAAATGTTAGAGTAGGCACGCTAAAATAACCATGCAACCTTTACGTGCGAAAGCGCATGCGGCCTTCAAAACGCTGAGATTAGACTGCTGTCACTGACATGTGTGTACCTCCCGACACAAATAAGAGAATTTGTTCACAGCACACACACGTGCGACAAATATACGTAGCTTTCGACAGCCAAACACAGCTTTGTCCACGAATTTAAGTGAGCGTAACACGCGCGGTTGATGGAGAGCCTAAAGCGACGCACAAACACACGTTAATCGTTCTTGCGGGATGGCGCACCACAAACTCAAGTCGAGGCCGAAAGCGCTTGCGATAGTTGTCTCGAGTTTATGAAGCCCTAAAAACTATTCGCTGATCACATGCATGAATATGACACAAATACAGTTCAAGGTTCCATCGATAAGTTTACAGCCATTTTGTAGATATATACCGCCGCAAAAAGACTTGCCTCCATGTGGTGGCGTGCTGTGGTGCAATAGGTAAGACACCGAGAAATTGGGTAAGGCACCTACTTCACGTGCATGCGGTCCCGAGTTCGATTCCAGGGCTGTGTGTGCTTTCAATGGTAATCTCGCAGATGTAGAAGACCGTGATACTATTGGTTTTCTAATTACCTATAGCCATATTATCCGCCACATTATCGGTGAGAAATTGCTCTCAAAAGCGTAATAGAATGCTTTTTTTTTCACCACCGTACCAGAGCCGGGAGCCTACGGAAAGCTCACGCTTACCCAAGGCCGTATCCTGCCAGGAAAAATTTGACCTAAAATCCCGGCTGATCTCAAAGCCACTTCAAAGCGGGCCGGTGCCTTTGGGACACGGCTACAGAACCGTGTAGAAGCGGTGATAATTTGATTTGATTTTCTGCCTGCAGGTGTGTAATCTAGCCAGGATTTGACTGAGAGTGTTATAGATGCGAAGTAGCGGGCGCCAAATGACGGACCACAGGTATACGTATGCACGCGCTTACGCATCAAAAGTGTGTAATCGCGCCGGTGGAAGAAAAGGGCGCGAAACCACTGGCATGCTTCGACGCTCTTCTTCTTCACCTCTTCTCTTGGCTCTTACCCAATGCAGGGGATTTTTCATAGTGTTTCCTCGCAATGCTTCTCGTATAAGCGAGGAATAGTTATTGCAACAAACTTATAGGTACGTAATATTAGTATTGAAACGATTAAAAGCTCACGCGTCCAAGGCTGACGCTTGATGTTTTGGCCTAAAACTGTCTAAGTTCAGCACAAAAAGGTGCGTTCTAAACTGGAGCAAGTTAGTTCACAATTTGGAAGGGTTATGTTAAACCAAGCCACTTGTGCGAATATTGAAATACATCAAGGCTTCAAAATTTAGCTCAGAGACGCATTAAGATACGTGGTGATAATGATGCTGGTTATCATTCCAGTGTTTCCTCTCGCAACCTCTAGTCCTTTGTCTGTTGGAATGTACTCATAACTGCGCCTGGCTGACACCGACTACCGGAAATATTGTCAATCCAGAAGGATAATTGCAGTGAAGCATTCAGCAGCTCTGAACAGTTGGCACTGTAAAAGGTAGCGCTACTATATCCGTTTTACTGGGCTCGCGCTGTACAAAAAGTGTTCGTTATCATAATCGTCGTGACATTTGGGCAGTGCCTCGCGTGCGAACGTGCCAAGGGCTCGCGAAGATAAAAAAGCAGAAGAAAAACGGGTATTAAATCGCTCGCTTATTTCTTCTGGACTACTAGTCCAGAAACAACGTCAAGTTTTCTGCTTAGGTGCACATACCGTAGGGCACAGCAACGAGAAAGTGTGCACGGCCGTGCAAGATTTCATTGTACATTCTAGTGATTTGCTGAATAACCTCAAAACCAAAAGGTTCTCAGTTAACCTAAGTAGGCTATTGAAAAAATTTCTTTGAAATGAATAATATATTGCTCAATCAGTAGGAACTAATTCATCAAAATATTTTCTCAAAAGTACATTACAAAAATATAATTTCTGTTCATTTATTTTCGCCAGTACTTAGTTATATATATTCGTTTTTTTTGTTGGTAAGCTGCCCGATTCTTGGCCAATCCCAAAGGGTGGGTGTGAGCCATGAGTTAAGGATCTTCATCTACATCTACATCTACATCTACATTTCTTCTGGTGGTGCTTGCGCAGCTGATTCACAAAATCACCTGTGCTGCTGCAAGTTCACGAGACATGAGTTGCAACCTAGCGTCATCGACGATTATCTGAACGAGGCATTCCAAAGAGCCTTCTTTTCCGACCTGCAAATCACGAACGACTGGGCCTACTGTCAGGTGGTATAGGCAATGCGCGTGCGCGCGATGGACGGGCGTAAGGCTGGGACCATCCGTGTTCTTCCCATGTTGGACGACCGGCACCTGGTGTTCGACCCCAGGTTGAGGTGGAGCCGCTCTGAATCCATGGGAACCAAACATGCCGAGTCCTCAAGACCAAGCTTCGTGTTCATTCGGGTACTTGATGAATAGGGCAGCGCTTCCGCCATCCAACCCACTACGAAGGAAATGTTGTTGACGCTGCTTGAGCGATTCAGCTGCTTCGAGACCGTGGCAGGGGCCAGCAAGGCCTCCACCAGGCGTGTCTTGGAGGAGCGCTCTGGAGTGGTCTGCGTCACGATGAATGAACGGCACCAGGGCGTCGACAGGTTTCGATCCATGGGTCAGACTTGCACAGTCGTCGCTGATCCCTTTGAGGTGCACCATGAGGGGGTTCGGCACTCGCTCTGCCCCATTGGGTCGCCGGTCTCTGCGAGAGGCTGTTCAGGTGGGGGCATCTTCAGCCTGGAGAGGCATGAGACATGCACCAGCTACGTTGTTTGCCTCCTCTACAACCGGTATCTCCTTATCAACCCCATTATTCAGACCGAGTCTGACTACTTCCACGGATAGCTTGCTTACCGAAATCTTGTAGCGACCAACCGGGATCAGAGCTTCGTGTTCGTAAAGGCCCTTGACGAAACTCAAGGCAACGCGTACGCGTTCAACTGCACCACAAAGGGAATATTGAAGATGCTTCTCGAAGATTTCGATTGTGTCGAGGCGGTGGCCGGTGCAGGCAGAAGGTAGGGGTGCAGTTACATCAAGCTCTCGTTCAACTTGTTGGTTGGATTGACTGAGGAAGTTAAAACTTCAGTTCAGCGAGAGCGCACTTACCTTTCGATTATGTTGATGCACTAAGATAATGAAAGGAAATACCATTAAGAAGAACCAGCTCGTGCCGTACTTCCGGAGTGCTCCCGAGCAGCGTTGAAGACTCTAACGAATATTGGGAGAAGTCGGCTGCTTTCCCGGAGTCGAAAGCTGCTCAGCATATCACCGTCGTAAAAAAATGCTCGTCACTCGGCGTGACAAGTGGCCCGAAAACTTTCACTGGGACCTTGCATCAGAATGCATGTACAGCTGGTCTTCGTGCAAATGCAAGCTGGGATCGCATTGCTCAAGCAGGTGTTTGAGCTGGCAGAGCACCACGACATCGCCCAGCTCAACAAGCTTCTTGGCGAGATGTGCAACTTAACGCTGTCGTGCAACGCCTCTCTTGTTTTAGAGATGTGGCTTTGGCGATGTTAGTGGACATCGCCACCACACATCGTATTTCCAGCACTTTAAACACTCGTTTGTTAATTAATAAAAAAAACGGAATGGCAGCTTGGTAGTGTTACTTGTGCGGAATTATTTGGACGCCTCAGTGGCAGGCATAAATTTTCGTATTGGGGATATAAAACTTAAGGTAGGATGCCAAGAATCAGTTTGAACTACCTGGGTTTACTTAAAGAGAGTCTAATTCTGAGGAGCTCAAGTTTCTACCGCACTAAATAACATCAAGAATGCCGCGCACCAGTATTGAACCCTATATGTAGCAGCCAAATGACAAGAATAAATCAGGCGTGGTGGATTTGGTAAGGGCATAAGTCGTCTTTGGTCAACCGCTGTATGCGGGGATATGTCGTGGTCGTTTAGTGTGACGAATTCGTAGGTCACTGCGTCTCCAACTGCCCCTCCTAATCTTCGTTCAGTATTCCCGGTTTCAACCCCCCCCCCCTTTTTTTTACCCCGAAAATGTTTTGTCGGAGTCCTCCAAGATTTCACTGTTGTATTTCCGTAGCGTATAATGCGTTGTACAATGTAAACGAACAGATGACAACGAAAATAAAATTCAACATTTCGCACGTACGAAGGGAATCGATGTTGTGAAAAGCCTGCAAATGAAAGTTGACCGTGTTGTAATTTTTTTTACTGAGCTAGACGTTACGATGTGGCGCTGAACATATCATCGAATGGGTGCACGCACAGACATATACGTTAAGCAGCCGCATATGTTTTTTACTGCCGGTTCTATACAGTTGCGTGACGATGCCAACAGTCATATGGTTATGAGCAATGAAAGAAGCCTATATAAGGCACTGGTGCTCGTTAGTATGGTAGTCCTGGACACTGCTACATAAATCAACTTCAGCATATGGCGCTGAAATGGAATTGACATTAACCCGACGTGATGGCTATATCATTGTACGAGTACACATGTAATGTTTATAATATTGGATATCCAGTAATCCAACCAGAATTTACGTTTCACGAACATTAGGCTCTATTTCAAAAGTTGTTCCGAGAGTTGGCGTGCCTCTGTGGTACTTGATTGCAATGCAGAATGCTGAGTTTCGATTCTTGCTGGGACCCCGACATTTATTTTTTGCATTCGTCGGGTGAACCCTGCCGCTGTCACGCGTTCAAATAGTCATGTTTGTTCTCGCTATTCGTGGGTAGATATAAACTGTCAATCACCTGTGGCACATACGCGCCCGCGGATATGTGCCACACGTTCGGTGGAAACGGTCTGACGACGTACGCGACGGAATTGTGCCATTACTCCTGTCATGTCCTGTGAGGCATATTCGTCAAATCATCTTACTCTCACATAGTAATTTTGGTTTGCACCGAATTAAGAGGTTGATCACGAGAGCACCTAGACGTAGGTGGCAAGATAGATAGATAGATAGATAGATAGATAGATAGATAGATAGATAGATAGATAGATAGATAGATAGATGGATAGATAGATAGATAGATAGATAGATAGATAGATAGATAGATAGATAGATAGATAGATAGATAGATAGATAGATAGATAGATAGATAGATAGATAGATAGATAGATAGATAGATAGATAGATAGATAGATAGATATCTCGACGACCCGTCCTGCCGCCGTGCGCGGAGCTTGGCTATTCGGCCACAAAACGACGGTATTCGGCATTTTAACGGCGAACTATTTATATACACCGTTTAGCACAGGTGCCTCGTCTCATGATCATCGGTGAGATGGCGCGAAGGGCGCAATTTAGAAGAGCCATGCAACACCTTTCGAGCGTGGTGAGAAAACACGGCTGATCTGTAGTCATAGCTTGAGAACATGGAAGCCAATTATTACAGAACAGCTAGCGGCCAGAAATTTGCCACAAATTGTCAGTCAGCTACAAATCACCGTCTCTCCTCTCGGCAAATGTTGTTGCATACGCAAAAATCATTGAAAATAACAGACAATGATGCCCGGGAAAGTATAGGGGGTGTTATAAGAAATAAATTTATTGTAAATGTAAGTAATAAAAGGTTGACGAAAAGATACCTTGCCACAGGCAGGATTCAAACCTGCGCGCTTCACATAAGGCGTCCGATGCTTTATACCACTCAACTTTCGTGGTGGCCTTCCCCCCGTCCACTTTATAGGGTATATATGTGTTTCTAAGCGTTGTAGTAGAGTTACTGCATATCCTACGAATAGGCAGCAGAGTTGCGCCAAGGCACGCCTTTTTGGGTTCGAATGTCTCGCGGGAAAGCCAGTCACCACCCGCGTAGGAGCAGCGCTCGCGCTTCACAAAGTACTAGCGTTGCTTATTTCTGTTTTTTACGAAGGTATGAGCAAACCAGGGTTGCTACGGTCACGCCTACAAGCCTTGATTTTATGCTTACGTTCCTGGTATGTAATAATGTAACAAAGGGCGTCGGCTCGTTGGGCCAGTATCCAGTTAACAGTTAATTTAAATTAACAGTATGTGAATCGTTTTTCAAGAGCCTTGTCGCGTCCTACATTCTTTTCGCTTGATGTTTGAAAGCTGCATTAAATTAGCGCTCGCTGCAATACGCTGGCGATTCTATTATTTTAAATTTGAGCGTTTTGCCCCGCCGTGGTGGTCTAGTGGCTAAGGTACTCGGCTTCTGACTTGCAGGTCGCGGGATCGAATCCCGGCTGCGGCGGCTGCATTTCCGATGGAGGCGGAAATGTTGTAGGCCCGTGCGCTCGGATTTGGGTGCACGTTAAAGAACCCCAGGTGGTCAAAATTGCCGGAGCCCTCCACTACGGCGTCTCTCATAATCATATGGTGGTTTTCGTACGTTAAACCCCACATATCAATCAATTTTGAGCGTTTTACCCGTCAGACCGATTTGGATGTATGCAGCCGACACACTCTGACCAACTATGCATGTATAACTTTTTCACTGCATCTGAGGGTAATGCAAATAAAGCAAGTTTAGCAGTGCCATTTATAGATAAAAAAAGCCAAGCGTTTATTCCTTCCACACTGAACGCTAATCTCTCTATAGCAACACTCGCTGCACCCGCGTCGGATCACATGGGCTGTACATAGTACAATTAAACACCGAAGGCACTTGCTGTCACATTTCTCGCCACCAACAGGCAATGCGCGGTGGCGAGAAATGTCAACCGCGCTTGAACTGCCTGGAATCGGCAAAGCATCGGTGTTGTCGGCGTCATCTGCGCAGTGTTGCCTGCTCCGCATTGCAAATGAACCACCTATGACCACGTGATGGCGCTCCACCAATAGCGTTGCTGAACTTGTCAAAGCGAGAGTGAGTGGCACCCGGGAAATTGTGGCGCAGCTCAGCTACCTAAAGTTAGCACATGCAGTTATTCTACGTTGATGTGTGGATAGATCCTATGAGCGTAACCTTTATAACGGGGCGGTAACGTGTGTGCCACCGGACTTGCAAGAAAAAAAAATGAAAAGAAAATGCTTTTTTTTTTATCTTGGCCTAATGCCTTCACTACTTCGTATAAATCAATCCTATATTATCACAAAAAATATAAACTTATGTTCTATCTGTCTGCCTCTTCAGGCAGAATGACCTCAATTCCACTCTATTTCTGTCCTTTATTCTTGCTTTTCTGCCACCAACTGTCTATTTATCTCTTACTTGCTTCTATCGCGGACGTGTTAAGGTTTCCATGTTTTCATTAAAACCCAAACCCTCATGTAGGCTTGCACGCACAGATATAGCTGGGTGGATATCGCCGCATTCAATAAGAAAATCTTCCACCGTTTCCTCAGCTCTCCAGTGCACAGCATTTACAATAATCTTCTGCTTTTTTGAATCTCGCTTTATCGCTATGCGTTGTAAGGTAACCCTATCTCGCTTCCAACAGTAAGGCGCTTCTCCTTGAATTATCTCAAAATCTCTGCCACCTTGTTTCGTTGTTTCACTTGCGTTAGTAACTGAGAGCCAGCTTCCTTTGCATCGCTCTCATTCAATATATCCTCTCCGCCTCTCTGACTTTTCGCATGTCGCCCACATTGCCAGCCCTCTATTTACTGGTGAGCCTCCCAGTTTTGTGCTCCACTTTGTTTCCACGATTTTCCTATGGAAATACCTGAACACTTTTTTCGCCCATCTACTTTCCTTAATTTTCCTAAGCCTTTATTGAAATCTCATTTTGCTCTGGGATTCCCTTGCCTCAAAGGCAGTGATATTTCTGACAGGGCCCGTCAACTCAATACTATTGTTAGAATGAGGGGGCCCGTCAGCGTAGTGTAATTGTGACTACAGTGACGCGGCCCACTAGCGCAGTACTATCATTAAAATGAGGGGCCCGTCACAGTAGTGAAATTGTAACAGTGACGGCGCCCGTCCTAATAGCGATGCAGCTACAGCAACAACCCCTTCATTGTAAAGCAACGACTATAAGGGGAAGGGGCCCGTCACCATAGTGTTATGGTAAAAGTGAGGGCGCATGTGCCGTAAATTTGTAGTCATTTTATAGACTCCGCGGTCTATCTGTGCTGCTGGCGTAGTGGCTTGACGCGCGTCGGAGAAGTGGTCGTGTCGTGACGCAAATCGTGAGTTCGAATTCCCGTTTTTGAATGTTTCACTTTTCCTTTTTTTTGTTCTAGGTAATGCTGCGAGAAAATCATGTCGTTGTCTGTGGCGGTTGTTGAACCGCCCTACCATGTGGATTTCGTGGCGCAGTGTCGTTTGGGTCCGACTTCGGTGCGCATCGCGCTCACTTCTTCTTTTCTGCTTTAAGTATTGTTTCAAGTATTGCTACTTGTTTTTAAAAGATAGTCATGTTTATTCATTGGGGATAAAACTATCAACCTTCTGTTACGTCCAAAGCGCAATTAAGACCTTTCCACGATAGTTTCCGATTGTTACAGCGCTGGGCATAATATTCCAGTGTATGCGTGCGAATCAATTAACTTTATTATCGCATTGAACAACCACCCTTGGACTGGTTTCCGCTCCTTCGCATTGACACCGTAGCTCCAACTAATAATTTTTTACACATAATCTGATGTTCCCAAATAAATCCTTTTCTGGGCATTTTTGTGTCGCTGTATAACAGCGACATATGGGCTATCTGAAGCCAAGCGTTGTGCAGGTCAACATAGAATGTGTTCCAACCCTGAGGGTTGTGTAGTTGGACAGTGACTTTGGGTCTACTTTGCCTGAAAACGCATACACATCACATATTCATGTGATCCAATCGGCTCCTTCAAATAAGGGGATATGCACACCGCTCGCATCCCATGAATGTGTGCTCTTGCTATGAACACGTAGATAGACATTAGAGCTATAGATACTCGCACGGTGGTGTGCTCTCTGTGACTGCCTTCGCATCCTGAGATGACGCTTGCCCTGTGGGAGCGAAATGGGTTTCGTATCGTTCTCGGTGATTAAACTGCGAGAGCACCGAATTCGTGGGCGTGACTGGTTGTATAGGCGCTTTAATTTGCAAGTGCTGGCTGGTGCAGCTGTCGGCTTGGGTAAAGCGAAATGTGCGATCGACTCGATGAAACAAATACGCAAGAATGAACGTGCTTCTTGCAGCGTCGATGTACCCTGCGATGAGGCAAGGTAGCCGCATAACGCAGTCACCTCGCACAGCGGTAGAGAAATTAAAACAAATAAAATCTTCTCCTGTCATTTCAGTGAGAGCACCAACAGCAGCGCTATGTAAAATGGCCCACCTCATAATTACAACATTATGGCGCTGAATGTATTATTACCTCGATGCGGTAGTGTCTATGCACGTGCTTCTAATGGTGGTGGTGAATGCTCCCTACACTTGCAGTACTGCAGTGAATTTCACGGTGCGGGGAGCTCAGACCAGGGCCCTGCGACAGCTGCCTCTCAGCGAGCCGGGTCCGTCAGCGAGAACCTCGACTCAGCTGATCGTTCAGATTCTCGCTGGCCAGCAGCTCCTCCCATCGGTCCACTGTAGGATACTGCCTTAAAAATAGGTAACATTACTCGAAACATTGAAAACAAAAAAGAAAAAGACAAGTTCAGTTGGTCAGCGCTACTCGAAATGAAGTGGCACACAACGCATCATGTTGCACACCAACGTACCCACTGCACCTCGAAAAATCAACGCGGTAGGAATAACAACCGGCTCAAACAGCGACGTGATTTTCTTGCAAAAAAGCAAAATTATGACTCCTTAGAAGCGTCGATACTGACGCATTTCTAGAAAAAAAATTTTAAAATACTCAATTGGGATTTAACCGACGACCTGCGGCACGACCACATCCCCAACTGCGGATCAACCCACTCAGCTACCAGAGCAGCTACGCGATGATCAGCGTCGAAAACGGCTACAAATGTACGCAACGCCTCCCTCCCCCCCCCCCCCCCCCCCTGGAATTTCACGAATATATTACGGTGATGGGTCCCCCCTCGCCGTAGTCATCGCTTAACGTGACGGGGCCCGTTGCTATAGCTGCTTGGCTATTATGACGGCCCCGTCCCTTTAACGATAGTACTACGCTGAAGGGCCCCGTCACCACAGTCACTGCCTACTTCAAAACCTTTCTCTGCCGTATCCCCCTATACAGATACATTTGCCATCTTCGTGGGAGCGACTAATGAGAGGCGTCCCACAGTCTTTTGATTTACATCCATGCCGGATAACACCTCTGACTTCATGCACACCACTGAGTTCCCAAATGTAAGCCCTGGAAGCATTACGCCTTTTCATGGACTTCGAAGCACTTCGCACATATATTGTATCCCCATAACGCTCTGTGCTTCATTATTGCAGCATTCCTCTTTCCCTTTGCCGCCGATATTTTTCCTGTACCTCCATATATTTATCTCCCTCCTTTACCCATGCTGCGAGGTACTTGTACTCGCTTACCCTCGGTATTTCTTGGACCTGTATTTAGACCACCTGCCCTTCAAGATCATTTGATACCATCAATCCACATTTTGCTGCATCAATTCCTAGTCCTATATATAATATATAATCTTCACTTCCGCATATATCTGCCAGCCGCTCTAAATTGTCTTGACTGCCCGCAAATGGGTCAATATTGTCTGCATAATATACACGTTGAACATTCCGCTCAATCATCACGCCAGTCTATTTGTGTTAGAGATTAAACCCATTGTTGCTACCTTCTAGCGCTTTTTCCATCCTCGCAATGTAAAGTATGAATAATAGCGGGGACAAAGGACATCCCTGTTTCAGCGCCTTGCTAATTACAACGCTGCCATTGCTTCTTATTCCTTTCCAGTCTATGCGACCTGTGTTTTCTCGGTATATTTCTCTCAAAACCTGTATAGACCTTATGCAAAATTGTTGCCATCTGTCGGCCGTCGTGTGCATAGCCGCCATGTTAGAGGCTCCGCGCGGCGCAGTATACAGGGTGCACGATCCACGTAACTTGAGCCAAGAGTTTGAGAAAGGACACTCGGTGATTCCACGAGAGATCGACACAGGTCCAAAAGTTGACATTTCAGATTTCATTGAGTATTTTCGTGCTCCTTTCACCAGGTAGCCCGAAAATAAACTTCGTTTTATGATTAACGGCATAACTTACGAGAAAAAAAATATCATACTTCACCAACACGGAGGCACCAATTTCATCACCTGTCATTTTCGAAAATTGCAGATGCTATAAAAAAACAAATATTTTTGTTTCAAAGAAGCGATTTTTTACTTGAAATGCATGTCTAATGAAGAATGAATTCATACGGTTTCAAGTTTGTAGACTTTAAGAAAATAGCTTTTAAAAATGTCTAATTTTGCGACAGATTAAAATAAGTTGCGTATTCCTCTTTTTTTTTCTTCCGAAAGTAATGCAAGCAGCTTTTTCAAACTTGACATGTTTTAAGGATATAGTGTGTACATTAGGTACATAAACATTGCTGCCGTAAGGGAAATGTAAATTTTTATATGTTGCCTCAAAATTTTCATATTGGCAAAAGTATGCTCCGCTGAAATTTGAATAATAAAAAACCCCGTCTTCAATTTTTCTTAAAATCTCGTAAATAGACAACCGAAGGCCATCTCACAGCAATATGGAAAAACATGTTGCATTATTTTGTTTTTAGCGACAATATTCGTGGTACAAATAAGAGCTTTTCGAGAATGCGCTGAAAAGTTGAGAAATCTAGAAATCGGAACGGAAAAGCAGCAATAAGCTTCAAACGCGAGTGAACGTGACCGCCTTTGGTGAAGAAAGGCTGTTTTAACAGATAGGAGTAACTATATTGAACACGGCATTCTACAGTATCTGAATTCACTCTTATACGTAGAGCACTGAGACTTCTAATATGTTGTGCCTCTCCATTACTGACACACATATGGAGCTGTTGTGACGACCATGTGTTTGCAACACGTTGGGTAAGAGAATTGAATGTTGAATGAGTTCATAAACGATTCATAACAAATTTTTATCATTTGGGGCACCAAGACTGCCGCATTAGACTGTAGAACACGCTCTAGGGCAAGTGTTCATCCATCGTCTACTCTACAGATGAATTGCTGTGTGCCGCATCTCGGAGGCAGTGGTTTAGATAACATGGTTCAAGTAGGGACAAAGATTACGCCTCCCGTAATGTTATCGACATAAACATTGCGAAATTCATTTTAACGTACTATACTTCAGTTTTGCATTCGCACTGTGGATACTTTTGCGCAAGTATCACAGCTCACTGAGACGTGAGCTGTGATAGCTCAGTGGTTAGAGCATCGAATGCATTATTCGAAGGTCGTAGGTTCGATTCCTGCTCACGGCTGGTTATTTTTTCACCCTCTTTTCTTTCTTCTTATTTACATTCCATTTGTTCTAATATCCACCCCTATACATTCCTTGGCATTATTGTCTGTTAGATCCCATTACTATTGTGTCAAAACCCGGAAAAACGAGCGCTTAGGTACACACTTCTTTCCCTTATATATATATATATAAATATGTATATATATATACATATATATATATATATATATATATATATATATATATATATATATATATATATATATATATATATTTATATCATAATCATATAGTGGTTTTGGGACGTTAAACCCCACATATCATATATATATATATATATATACACGCAAAGGTCCACGTGTGGTCACGTAGAAGTAATTCGTAACGCGCATCGACGTGAGGCGTGTATTGGCTTATAATCGAAATGCCGAAGTATTGCTGCGTGCCTTGTAGCAGAAGAGAGGAACTAGGAATGCTGAAGGAAAAAAGGTAAGACATAAACTTTGTCCCTTGTTTTAGTTGCGTTTTTTTTTTGTCAAGATGAAGGCGTCTACAGCATGAGTTCCGGCTACTGCTCCCGAAGCACGTGTTTACGTTTTTCTTTATAAGTAAGGAAAACGTGGCATAGCATTTGTATTCGTGTTCCCATAAATTTCTGCACGCCGAGGCAAGGTTGGTTTTGCAATGTTTTCGCTATAAAGCTTTTACCAGGTGAAGGCGACCCATGTAAGTTTCACGCCGAAGTCACCTTCACGCATTTCATTGCAGCTAATTGTGTGTCTCTACGTTTCGTTCAATGTGTTTTGTTTATTACGTTGTGTAATGGCGCACGCTGAATTAGGAGTAAGTGCGCATCATCGGTTCATTCTGAGAACGGAGCAATGGTGAAGCGTCGTTGTTTTGTGCCTTTTCCGTTTTCTCTTCTGGAGTGTTAGAAGCAGCCGTTTAGTGGGATGACTTGCGCAAGACTGCGCATGTTTTTTAAGCATTTGATCTGCTCGGCACATGCAACAAATGGTAGGCACGTGGAATTAGTCGCAATAACCCGTTGTGTGAATGCGGCTTCTCCGTAAAGCGTACGAGTCGCCTTCACTTGGTCAACGGCTGCCAGCCAAAACATTGCAAAATCTGCCTTGCTTCTGCGTGCATCAATTTATGGGAACACTAATACAAATGTATTATTGCGCGTCTAACTTGCATATAGGAAGGGGAGCACAAACACGTGTTTCGGGAGCAGTAGCCGGAACTCATGCTTTAGACGTCATCAGCATAAAAAACAAAAACAAGGGACAGTGTTTACGGCTTACCCTTTTTTTTTTCCTCATCGGCAATTCGAGTACCTCTCTGTTTGCTGCAAGAGATGCAGCAATACGTCGGCATTGCGATTATAAGCCAATACACGCCTCTCGTCGACACGCCTTACGTACTCGCGGGGAGGACTAGAACGACGCACAAACACACGTTATTCGTTCTTGTGGAACGGCGCACCACGAACCGAAGTCAGAGTCGAAAGCGCTCACTGTGGTTGTCTCGAGTTCATGAAGCCCTAAAAACTATTCGCTGATCAAATGCATGAATATGGCGCAAAAACAGTTCAAGGTTCCGCCCATGGTTTGCAAAAAGCGACGTGGTAGATATCTACCCCGCAAAAAGATTCGCCTCCATGCAGTGGCGCTGTGGTGCTATGCGTAAACATGGAGAAAAGGGGTAAGAAATCTGCTTCACGTGCATGTGGTCCTGAGTTCGATTCCTGAGCTGTGTGTGCTTTGCATGTTAATCCCACAGATGTAGATGATTGTGAAACTAGTGATGTTCTATTTACCAGTAGTCGTAAAATCGCCGCATTATCAGCAAGAAACCGCCCTCGAAGCGTAATATAATGCTTTTTTTCCGCTGCCGTACCAGGGCCAGCAGCCTACGGAAATGTCACGCCTAACCACAAGAGTTATTTTGGCAGAAAAAAATTGACCTAAAATCTCGGCTAATCATTTCTCGGCTATTCTTAAATTCACTTCGAATCAGGCCGGTTTCTGGGGTACACGGCTACGGAGCCGCGTAGAAGCGGCGATAATTTGACTTGATTTCCAGCCTGCAGGCGTGTAGTTTTGCCAGCATTTGACTGAGAGTGCTATAGATGCGAAGCAGCAGGCGCTAAAAGACGAACTACTGGCACCCGTATGCACGCGCCTACGCGTCAAAATTGTCTGGTCGGGCCGTTAGAAGAAAAGGGCGTTAAACCAATTTCTCATGGCTCTTACCCAATGTAGGGGATTTTTAAAGGCGAGAGTCTCTGTTGGGGACCTTCGACGCAAAAATTCTGGTCTATCTGTCTGTACACTTGTCTGTTTGTCCACTCCTAACAGCATCGGGTATTGGAAACGGCCGACCCCATCCGCAGCGCCCAGATATGTTGCTCAAGATTCAGCGTTCATACTTGTGCAATTTTCACTTAAAAAGCAATTATTGCGCGTGTCTCGGGCACCCTAACAACACGTATATATTCTGCGTGTGCACCTTTTACTAGAAAAGGCATATATAAGTAATTTTAAGGACCGTAGCGCTTATCACGCTGCGCTTTGTAAGTGTGACGAAGAGCGGCGCGGCAGCTGTGGGCCATGAACTGGACAGCGAGGAAGAAGAGTCAGAAGAGAACAGCTTGCCCGACGAACGGGTGTTGTGTCTGTCTCGCTCATTATATCAGATACACATTAGTCTAAGTGGTGATAATGATGCTGGTTATTATTCCACAGTGTTTCATTTAGCAACCTCCAGTCGTTTGTCTGTGCAAATGTACCCATAAGTGCGCCTGGCCGACACCGATTACTGTACATATTGTTAATCCAGAAGGAGAATTGCAGTGAAGCATTCAGCAGCTCTGAACAGTTGACGCTGTAAAAAATAGCGCTACTCTATTCGTTTAGTGGACTAGCGCTGTACAAAAAAATGTTTGTTATCATCATCATCATCATAGCATTTGGCTAGCGCCTCGCGTGCGAACGTGCCAAGGGCTCGCGAACGTGAAAAAGCAGAAGAAAGACGAGTCTTGGATTACTTGCTTATTTCTTCTGCTGGTGCTTGTTCTGCTCATTCGCAAAATCACCTCTGCTGCTGCAAGTCCAGAAGACGTGAGTCGCAACCTCGTGTCATCGACGACGATCAGAACGAGGCATTTCAAAGAGGCTTTGTCTCCGACCAGCAAGCCACGAAGAACTGGGCCTGCTGTGAGGTGGTAGACAGGATATGCGCGGGCGCCCGATGGACGGGCGTGTGGCTGGCACCATCCGTCTTCTTCCCATGTCGGACGACCGGCACCTGGTGTTCGACCCCAGGCTTAGGTGGAGCCGTTCTGCATACATGGGCACCAAACCTGCTGGATCCTCAAGACGAAGCTTTGTGTTCGTCTTTGATGAAAAGGTCAGCACTCGTGCCGTTGAACCCACCTCGAAGGAAATGTTGATGACACTGCTTGAGAGATACAGCTGCTTCGGAAGCGTGGCAGGAGCCAGCAAGGCCTCCACCAGGCCTGTCTTGGAGGAGTGCCCTGGAGTGGTCTATGTCACGATAAAGGAACTGCACCAGTACGTCGATAGGCTTCGCTCCATGGGTCCGACTTGCACCGTCGTGGCCGATCCCTTAGAGGTGCATCATGAGGCGGTTTGGCGCTTCCTCTGCCCCATTGGGTCACCGGTCTCTGCGAGGGGCTGTTCAGCTGGGGGCATCTTCAGCCTGGAGAAGCGTGGGACATGCCTCCTGTACAACCGGTACCTCCTGTTCAACCCCATCATTGAGACCGAGTCTGACTACTTCCACGGACAGCTTGCTTACCGAAATCTTGTAGCACCCAACCTGGATCACAGGTTCGTGTTTGTCAAGGCGCTTGGCGAAACTCAAGACAACGCGTACGCGTTCAAGCGCACCACCAAGGAAATAATGACGACGCTTCTCGAAGATGTCGATTGCTTCTTGGTGGTGGCCGGTGCAGGCGGAAGGTATGGGTGCAGCTACACCAAACTCACGTTTAACTAGATTGTTAGATTGGCAAAGGAAGATAAAACCTGAATTCAGCGAGAACGCATTTACCTTTCGATTATGTTTATGCAGTATATAATGAAAAAAAATACCACCAAAACCACCTGCTTGTGCCAGACTTCCGGAGTGCTCCGGAGCTGCGTTGAAAACTCTACCGAAGATAGGGAGAAGTCGGCTGGTTTCCTGGAGTCGAAAGTTGCTCAGCATATCACCGCCGCCAAACAAGCTTGTAACTTGGCTTGACAAGTGGCTCCAGAACTTTGACTGTGACCTTGCACCAGAATGCATCTGGAGCTGGTCTTGGGGCAAATGCAAGCTGGGATCAAGTTGCTCGAATAGGTGTTTCAGCTGGCAGAGCAGCACGTCTTCGCCCAGCTCAACAAGCTTCTTGGCGAGATGTGCAACTTTACTCTGTCCTTCAACGCCTCTCTTCTTTTAGAGATGTGCCTTTTGGCGATGTTAGCGGACATCGCCACCACACATCGAATTTCAAGCGCTTTCAACGCTCGTTTGCTGATGATTAAAAGGAAACCGAATGGCAGATTGGTATTGTTACTTGTGTAGAATACTTTGGGTGCCCCACTGGGAGCCGTAATATTATTATTGGAGACATAGAACTGAAGGTGCGATGCCAAGGATCAGTTTGAACTACCTCAGGTTGCCTAAATAGAGTCTAATTCTCAGAAGCTTAAGTTTCTACCAAATTTATTGACATCGATGTCGCCGCGCCCTAGTATTGAACCCTATATATAGCAAAAGAACGCCAAGGACAAATTCATGCGTGGTGAATTTGGTAAGGGCATAAGCCGTCTTTGGTCAACCACTGTATAGAGGGATATGTCGTGGTCGTTCAGTGTGACCAATTTGTAGGTCACTGCGTATCCAATTGCGCCTTTCCATCTTCGGTCAGTATTCCCTGTTTCAACCCCCCAGTTTTTTACCGCGAATTTTTTTTTCGGAGTCCTCCATGATTTCACTGTCGTATTTCCGTCACGTATAATGCGTTGTTCAATATAAACGAACACATGGCAAAAAAAAAAATAAAATTCAACAGATCGCACGTACCAAGGAAATCAATGTTGTGCAAAGCTTGCAAATGAAAGTTGACCGTGTTGTAAGTTTTTATGGAGTGAGACGCTACGATGTGGCGCTAAACATATGGGCGAATGGGAGCACGCACATACATATAGGTTAAACAGCCCCAAAAGGTTTATATTAGTGGTTATTCACAGTTGTGTTACGATGCCAACAGTGACATGGATATCAGCCACAGCAGAAGTGGTAAGCTCATGTGAAGCACTGGTGCTCGTTACTATGGTAGTCTTGGACACGACTACATAAATCAACTTCAGCAGACAGCGCCAAATTACAATTCTCATTATTCGGACATGATGGCTGCATTTTCATAGGAGTACATATGCAATGTTTATAATATGAGATAGCCAGTAATCGAACCAGAATTTACGTTTCACGAATATTATGGTCTATTTCAAAAGTAGTTCCGAGAGTTGGCGTGCCTCTGTGTTACATTATTGCAATGCAGAATGCTGGGTTTCGATTCCTGCTGGGACCGTGACATTTATTCTTTGCATTCGTTGGGTTAAGTCTGCTGATGTCATGCGTTAAAATAGTCCATGTTTGTTCTTGCTATTCCTGGGTAGATATAAACTGTCAATCACCTGTGGCACATACGCACCCGCGAGTATGTGCCACGCGTTTGGTTGAAAGGGTCTGACGACGTACGCGACGCATTTGTGACATTATTCATGTGTCCTTCAAGTCGTATTCGTCAAATAATCTTACCCTCCCTTAGTAATTTTGGTTTACACCGAGTTTAAAAGGTGATCACGAGAGCACCCCGACGTAGGCGGCAATATAGATAGATAGATAGATAGATAGATAGATAGATAGATAGATAGATAGATAGATAGATAGATAGATAGATAGATAGATAGATAGATAGATAGATAGATAGATAGAAAAAAATGTTTGTATTCACGAACAGAAAAGCGGACGTAGTGTCCCGGAAATAAATACACTCCACCCCTTCGCCAACAGCAAGGATACAGCACACGTTTAACATTCACAGATTTTACCACCTTCTTAAAATTAGGCTCTTTTTATGGAACCTCAGGTAGACCGAACTGATCCTTGGTATCCCATCTTTGGTTCTATGTCCCCAATAATAAAATTACGGCAGCCACTGAGGTTCCGAAAGTATTCCGCAAAAGTAACACTACCAAGCTGCCAATCAGATTCGTTTTAATAATTAACAGATGATCGTTTAAAGCGCTGAAAACTCGAAGTGTTGTGGCGATGTCCATTATGATCCCTAAAAGGCACATCTCAAAAACAGGAGAGGCGCTGCAGGACAACGTGAAGTTGCACATCTCGCCAAGAAGCTGATGGAATTGGGCGAAGACGTGCTGCTCTGCTAGCTCAAACACCTGCTCGAGAAGCACCATCCCAGCTCGCATTTTCACCAAGACGACCTGCAGATACATTCTGATGCAAGTTCACAGTCAAAGTTCTGGGGCCACTTGTCACGCCAAATTACGAGCTTTTCTTGCGGCGGTTATATGTTGAGCAGCTTTCGACTCCAGGAAACCAGCCGACTTCCTCCAATCTTCCGTATAGTCTTCAACGCAGTTCCGGAGCACTCCGGAAGTCTGGAACGAACAAGTTCTTCTTAATGGTATTTGCATTATAAGCCTAGTGAATAAACAGAATGAGAAGGTTAGTGCGCTCTCGCTTAACTGAAGTTTTGTCTCTTCAAGTCAATCCAACATACTATTGAACGACAGCTTGATGTAGGTGCACCCTTACCTTCTGCTCTCAACGGCCACCGCCTCGAAGCACCGATATCTTCGAGAAGGGTCGTCAATATGTCCTTGGAGGTGCGCTTGAAGGCGTACGCGTTGCCTTCAGTTTCGTCAAGAATCTTGACGAACGCGAAGCTCTGATCGTGGGTGGGCTGTCCGTAGAAGTAGTCGGACTCGGTCTCAGGCTTGGCGTTGAAAAGGAGGCACCGATTGTACATGAGGAGAACAACGTAGCCGGTGCACGCACCATGCCTCTCCAGGCTGAAGATTCCCTCAGTAGAAACGCCCCTCGCAAAGTCCGGCGACCCAATGGGGCAGTGAGAGTGCCAAACCCCCTCATAGTGCACCTCAAAAGGATCAGCCACGGTGGTGCAAGGCGGACCCATGGTTTGAAGCCTTTCGAAACACTGGTTCAGTGTCTTCATCGTGACGCAGACCACTCCAGGGCGCTCCTCCAAGACAGGCCTGATGGAGGCTTTGCTGGCCCCTGCCGCAGTGTGGAAGCAGCTGAATCCCTCTTGTATCGTCATCAACATTTCCTTCGCGGTGCGTTCGATGGCGGGAGCGCTGCCCTTTTCATCAAGGCCCTGGATGAACACGAAGCTTGGTCCAGAGAGCTCGGCAAAGTCTGTGCCCATGAATGCAGAACGGCTCCGCCTCTGCTTTGGGTCGAACACCAGGCACCGGTCGACCGCAGTGAGAAGAACACGGATGGTGCCAGCCAGACGCCCGTTCTGCGGGCGCACGCGCATTGCCTGTCTACCACCTGACAGCAGGCCCAGTTGTTCGTGGAGTGCTGGCCGGAGAGGAAGCCTTTTCTTTTTCGAATGCCTCGTTCAGATCGTCGACGATGTCATGAGGTTGCAACTCACGTCTTCTGCTCTTCAAGCTGCAGAGGTGCTCTTGTAGATCAGCTTGAAAGGCTCCAGCAGAAGAAATAAGCTTGCGATACAAGACCTGCTCTTCTTCAGCTTCTTCTCCTTCGCGAGGACTTGGCACGTTCGCACGGGAGGCACCTGCCAGATGTCATAAAGATGATGATAAAGAACCATTATTTTATGGTGCGACCTGGTTATAAGACGGATAGAGTAAAACTATATTTTACAGCATCCACTGTTTAGAGTTACCGAACACGGACAGTAATTGTCCTTCTGGATTGACAGTATGTCCAGTAGTCGTTGTCGGCCAGGCGAAATTATGTGGAAATCCGCATAGACAACAACTAGACGTTGCGAGAGAATATAGTGTGGAATAATGACCTTCGTCAATATCACCGCATAACTGAATATGTATCTGACCAAAATTTTGAAGCTTTCATGTATTTAACGATTCTCAGAAGTAACTTGCTTTAACATAACCGTTCGAAAAGCTACGAACTAGCTCCAGTTGGGAACGTGCCATTCTGTGCTTAACTTCTACAGTTTCAGGCCAAAAGATCAAGCAACACTTTGCGCAAGCCTTGACACATGAGCTTTTAATCATTTCAATACAAATAGTACGTAGTTAGGTTGTTGTACTAACTATTTTTAGGTTATACGAAAGTCTTGCGAAGAACCACTATAAAATTGACCTAACAGTTGGCCAATAACCTGCATTGCGTGAGAACCATGAGAAGAAGTGAAGAAGAAGAAGAGTGTCGACACAATTGTTGTGCGCCCTTTTCTTCCGCCGGCGCGACTAGACACTTTTGACGCGTAGGCGCATGCATACGGGTGCCAGTGGTTCGTCTTTTAGCGCCCGCTGGTTCGCATCTACACGTGGTTCCAGATAGTGGACTTTTTTTTAAATATAAAATTTTAGATGTCACCAATTTCAGCTTTCATGGATGTAACCGGCTTGTTTTGCGTTATATATGTTTTTGATAAAGAAATCACAATTGTCGTGAGACCATCATATTCGAAAAGAAGCAACACAAATGCGCAAGACCCTTCCTGCGAAATTCGTGGTAGTGCAATCATTGCATAATTTGGCCCTTTCACTTAACCGCGCTTACGTTTCGCAGTTACGCATTTCCTATGTCGTTCGCCTTCTGAGCCCACTTTTCACTCGCAAGCGAAGCTCGTCCACCGTCAAGGCGGCGCTTATACTTTGCGATTGCCCGCAGCATCGAGTGGCCGCTGATGTGGATATGTCAAACGGCTAATGACTGTACAAAGCTTGCTGTAACATAAAAACTGGATGCATATTTGTTGTTGTGGGGCTGCTTTTTTCGACTATATTCGCAAATAATGGCTACGGTGGCAGCGCCATACGCCAACGGGCGAAAGCCATAATGCCGTGACATGGCCTCTGAGATTACGGGCGTTCCACGCCGCGCGTCCGCTGTCTCGGAAGCCATGGTCGTGATATAAAAAACAAAGACTTGCCTGGCTACATTGTACCAGCTGTGCTTCGTCGTCTTCTGTCGCACAACTTTTCGCACGTGCGAGAACTGAAGTACGATTGATGTTGTTGAGTGCAACGTTGTCTAAACTTTCATCTTGCATAATGGGCAAATAATATAAAAGCAATCGTGCGCATTGCGGCCTGCAATACTCAAACCACACCGTGAAAGATGTCATAAACGAGCTTGGTTTTTTATTCGGCGGGCGACGGAAAAAGCCTTGGGCTATCAAACTGCAGATTTGAACTTGTCGCAATAAAAACGTGGTTACCAGCATGCACTTGCAATCGGCTTACTTCTGGGACGTAACAGAAGCGCTTATACTTCATTTACAAAAACCACGATATTGTAGCAAAACTTCGTGGTTGTTTAAGCTAGACACATCTGAAGACCATCGGGGCGCGAAAGCGCGGGAGCGTTTCCGCGCAGGCAAGCGATGACAAGTCGACACGATGATTTCGGACAGCACTCATTGGCGGTTTATTTATTTGCCACAACTTAAATTTACACAATGCACTGAATCACAAATAAAAAACATGGAAAATGATGGCATACCCCTCGGCTTACATGACTGGTCTTCAGTGGTGAGATGCGCTGTTGACCCCGAGTCCGCTCACCGCAAAAAGGGCCCGAGTCGCTGCAAAAATAGGCTTTTCCAGCATCCACGGGTGTGCAGACCAATCAAGCAAGCCGAGGATGACCAATCCCATCAGTTTTCATGGTCGCGTGAAGCCTGCCTTGCAACAAAGCTGTAGCAGCTTTTTGAAATGGGCACATTCTCTAAAACGGCCTTTACGCGCAAAATAATGTTCAAATGTCGCTTTCCTGATTGCCTCGGAAGACGTCAGCGGCGGCTCTCTCGTTTGGGGTGGTGGTGGTAGTGGTTAGAAGAGGGGAGAGGCACCTAATTTCCGCTGCCCAGATGGAAACACGGCGCTGTGCCTGGTTTGTCGCGAAGCGCAGAGAGACCGGTCGGATGCAGCTTTTTCTATTCAGACTCTCATTCTTCATCGAGGCACCCTCATCAAGAAGAGTCGTTAAACAGCGCCTCTATCAAGAGCATTTGGCAAATAACGAACTCCAGCTTTAGCTGAAAAAAAAAGCTTTCTGCGAGACATTGTCCTCCCGACAATATGATGAGCGATGGCACGCTGTAGTAAGGACTTCGAGATTAATTTCGACCACTTGAGGTTCTTTGAAGCGTTATTTAGGTTTATCACGTTGTTTTTCTATCGCATTCAGCCCTATCAAATTTCCACCACCATGGCTGGGAATCGAGCCCATGCCACCAAACTCACCAGCACTGAACTTCGCGTGACGTGCTATATAGCATAGTAGGTAATCCTGAGAAAACACGAGAATGCCTTCTTTTTTAGGGAGATTGGGGCGAGAGGGGCTCATTAACACAATAAATACCAATATCTGCTTGTGTGAGAGCAAACACTTGACATCTCAGCGCAACTGGCACTTCGAGATGCATGTGTCCGCTGCGCAGCATATAAGGCAGACGCTGCCGCCATCTGCGATCGAGCGCAAGCCTGTATAGGGCGCTGAAATTTCAGCAACGTGATTAATATTAGATGCGAAGCAGCTCTTAGACTAGCCTGTGTATCGTTGTTCCTTCGTCCATACCACTTCGGTCACCGCTGGTGCCATAGCAGTGTCATATGTCTCACGCCCTCCTAGCAGTGCGTGGTGACGTTTCTCTCCCTCGCCTGCCACGTGCTTCTGCGTGTCTGCTCTCGCTCGCTTCACCTTCTCCACCAATCGACACGCTCGAGCCCACTGTTCGCGTGGGCATCGTCTCCCCGTGCCACTTCTCTCCATCTGTCGGCGAGAAGCCGCGCCTCGAACATCTCGCGGCGCCGACAATGTGGACAGCGCACCCCTGCTTTCCGCGTGGTCGCGCCGACAGGCGAGATACCGTCGTGGCATGCTTCCCGTTAGTGCGTGGTACCTTTTCCGGCTGTAGCCAGAATTGCGAAGGTTATCGAATCCAAATTGAATTCGCGAATGGCGATGGCAACACCGATGAGGCGCGAGCCAGTGAAGCCGAACGAAAGCGTCGGCGGTGCAAGACATGCGAAATCGACGAGTTTTAACTCAAGAACACCGTTTGCGTTAAAGAATACAGACGGAGCGCGGGTAACACCGACGAGACTCAAGCCAAAGAAGCCGAGCACAGGCGTCTTCAACGCGTCTTACCTCCTGTGTCTTCGCGTTTCAAACGTTTACTCGAGGAAATGTTATAGCGAGTTTCGTTTCAAATTTTTCTTCCAGCACCCGCGTCAACACCCCTTTCAACCAGGTCAACGCCTAGCCCACCGCTACTGTTTCGCATCTCATCCAGATTACCTTCGGGGAGATTGTCTATAGTTTTTCCATCTAATGCGCAACGCACGATTCGCATCTGGAATCGCCCCTCGATAAAAAACAAATACACAAAAAAGACAAATACACAAATACACTGCTCTACCATTGTTGAGAACGAAGGTATACTCAAAATCGTTAAATTTATTGATTTGTGAGGTTTAACGTCCCAAAACCACCATATGATTATGAGAGACGCCGTAGTGGAGGGCTCCGGAAATTTCGACCACCTGGGGTTCTTTAACGTGCACCCACATCTGAGCACACGGGCTTACGACATTTCCGAATCCATCGGAAATGCAGCCGCCGCAGCCGGGATTTGAACCCGTGAGCTGCAGGTCAGCAGCCGAGTACCTTAGCTACTAGACCACTGCGGCGGGGTACGAAATCGGTAAAAACTTTTTCTAAACACTTTTGTACCCTTGTCTGCATATTACTAGCCACGAATCTTTTGAATACTGAGTGACTAATAATAAATTGATTGATTGATTGATATATGGGGTTTAACGTCCCAAAACCACTATATGATTATGAGAGACGCCGTAGTGGAGGGCTCCGGAAATTTAGACCACCTGGGGTTCTTTAACGTGCACCCAAATCTGAGCAAATAATAAATTGAACAGGACTTAAGTCTGGTAAAACGGTTAAGAAGACACTGTAAAAAAGAAAGTCGTGATAATACACTACCTTTCGATTCTGGTTAGTGTGTGCGGGAGATGTTATTTAAATGACAATTTGTAGTATACAGATAAAAAAAGTCAATGGTATATGATTGATCAGTGAGGCATCCAAGAATTGCAAATCTTGATTTGCAAGTGATTAAGCATGTTGTCCTTATCTATATTCCTCATAATAATGAATGAGGTTCCATGACGATATGCATCTTACTATTGTAAGACGCAGAACAATGGGACAACTTTTTTCAGTATAATAAAACTGAATCGATGTAATAAAAAACAAAGATGTACGTCATTGCTGATAGACACTCACAGGACATAAATAATGCAGATACGACAGTTCGGTGAATATAAATATTTTGCAATGTCCCCTGTTATGCGTGTATGGTAACATTAGATTTTTTCTGTGCGGTGAACCTATTAAACCTGTTTTCTAGCTCAAGATTGATTGATTGATATGTGGGGTTTAACGTCCCAAAACCACTATATGGTTATGAGAGACGCCGTAGTGGAGGGCTCGGGAAATTTAGACCACCTGGGGTTCTTTAACGTGCACCCAAATCTGAGCACACGGGCCTACAACATTTCCGCCTCCATCGGAAATGCAGCCGCCGCAGCCGGGATTCGAACCCGTGCCCTGCGGGTCAGCAGCCGAGTACCTTAGCCACTAGACCACCGCGGCGGGGCTTCTAGCTCGAGATTATTCGTTCGCATATGGATATATGAACTACATTATTACCATGACCACAAAGACGGAAACTGCTGCAGCATCATTCGCTTTTTAGTTGCGAATTACTCACGTCGCTTATAATTTAGAACGCTCAGGAAATATCAAGTGGCGAGGTTGCATGCGTAGCGATTAATGATATTTTTGGAAACAATCTCTGCTACCCCGACTACACTTTCAGATGGGGTGCATGGGGCACAAAGTTTCTTTGAGGATTTCGAATCTGAGTTATTTATTTATTTATTTATTTATTTATTGATATGTTGGATCTAACGTCCCAAAACCACCATTTGATCATAAGAGACGCCGTACTAGGACCCCCGGAAATTTTGACCAGTTGGGGTTATTTAGGTGCACCCAATTCTGAACACATGGTTCTCCTGCATTTTCGCCTCCGTCGAAAATACAGCCGCAGCAGCCGAGATTTGATTCCGTGACCTGTGGTTCAGCAGCCGAGTTCCTTTGCCACTAAGCAACCACGACGGGATATAGGCATACCCAAGATTAGTTTGGATTTACAACGGAATATATGGTTTTCTGTTGACCCGCCGCGGTGGTCTAGTGGCTAAGGTACTCTACTGTTGACCCGCAGGTCGCGGGATCGAATCCCTGCTGCGGTGGCTGCATTTCTGATGGAGGCGGTATGTTGTAGGCCCGCGTGCTCCGATTTGGGTGCACGTTAAAGAACCCCAGGTGGTCGAAAGTTCCGGAGCCCTCCACTATGGCGTCTCTCATAAACATATGGTGGTTTTGGGACGTTAAACCTCACATATCAATCAATAGTTTCCTGTTGTTTTACTGAAGAAAGATATCCGGAACTGACTCCGAGGTGAGAGCGTATTATTTCAACTTTAAACATGAATACACATGGACACTTGAGCTTCGCCTTGAAGAGTAGAGAAGGAAATCGTCATCGGTCCTCGTGCCCATAGCCTTCTCAAATGTGATCCTCGCTTCTGTTTACAGAGTACGACTCAGCCGTGCTGTATAAGGAGACTAACGACTGTGCACGTAACATTGGCTGTTTTAAAGTAACCTAGAATGCCAACTTCAAACAGTTAAGTGTCCACTACGTCGTAATTATTCCTTTTGCGAATCAGCGAACGGCCCACTATGCGTGTATAAGGCAACACGCGAACCTACGTAGCTGTTCACTTTTTTCACGCTTTCGTCGGTGCAGGTGATTATATATGCCTGAGCATTTTTCAATCAATTTATCGATATTTCAAACCCCCACTCTTTGCGCAATTAACATGTTTTAATTCCATGCGCCATGCTGCACTTCTGTCATGTCATATAATTTAAGGACACTGCTACCACTGCGTGACTTTCGGCTAGCTTTTTTTTGTCAAAACAGTTTCAATGGGAAATGAGGCTCCGTCGTAAAACATTAGCTTGCTACGCAGTCGGCCTAGGTTCGATTGTCACTTGTACGCGAACACTTTTCTTTTATTATTTATTTATTATTTTACTTGCAGATTTTTTTTATTTTTCAGTCACCGACGAAATTATCATTTTTCGCTCACATCCAACAACGCCGTCACGGTCGCCGACACGCGAAATTCGGCGAAATGAGCTGTCTAACGAAATCACGCCAAAACGCACAGAGATGGCGACAGTTTAATCGGAAAACCATACACATACCGGATACAGACACCCCTTGAAGGCAAGAATACCTGTGCTCGATAGTTTCAGTGCATCTTTTTAGATGCGGAAGCATCTTATACTCGCGCCTTGTAGTGCGCCGTCCGCGCCGTCCGCACCGCTTCTCGAACATTCGACAGCTGATGCGCGCGCATGCGCCGTCGCGCCGTCGCCCACTCTTCCACCATCTGTGCATCCCTTCCTCCTCTACACACCGCGCGCGCTTCACTCCTCCACCATCTGTGCACCCTTCCTCCTCTACACACCGCGTTCGACATCTACAATTCTCCTGATTCTCCAGTGGACGCGCATGTGGCGTCGCGCTTCGAGAACATTCAACAGCTGACAGTGCATGCGCCGTCGCGCTGTATATATACTCAAGGTCGGCGCTCGCTCGCTCAGTTGCCGCTCGTCGGTTGGTTTGTACGGCGCGTCGACGTCCAAGGTCGCGGTGAAATGAATTCAACGAATCCACAAACACAATGATCGACGTCCCTTCGACCAGCGCCGCCCTTTCGCATACGTGTGTACGTGTTCACTCATTTAACACCCCCTCCTACAACCAATTTAGCCATCGACCCAAGTAAGTCGCAATTTAACACCCCATTTCACAACCACGTTAACCAATTTAGCCATCGACCCAAGTAAGTCGCACTTTAACACCCCGTTAACCAATTATATGCTCCGCATCCTCCTCAGTGTTCCCCCGAGGGAAGCTGCGGGCAATTTTTTTTGTTCTGAAATGAACGGATTGCACCGCAAGAAAAAAAGACAAACAATACTCAATGTATTCATTCGGATAAGTCATAGTAATGCATCAAAATAACAGTAGTTTGTGTTATTTTTGTCCACCGATGTTTTTCGATAGGAATTTAAAGTGTTCATTTGACGTATGCTGTCCAATTCATACCAGCCCTAAACGTTTTCAAACGAGATCTTTTAGAACGAACACGACAGATACCCAAAATTTATATTCATTTATCGCATAGTGTAATCCGGTATCTTCTTGGCGCAGAAAAAACACACTCACAAACACACACACACACGGCGATATAACTGCACGTACAGCTGGTATGTCCTCGCCTGTTCCGTTTATGCTCATGCCCTAATTCATTGTAATCGGCACAATACAATTATTTCATAAAATACCATCAGACCCTCGATCCGTAACGGATGATGGGAGCGCTGTAGAAAGCGCGCGGCAAGCATTTATTTACACCTTGCCACCCTGTGCCATAACTGTGACCGCGACAGCAGCCGCCTCCCACCAAACTTGCCTCACCAAAAAAAAAAAACACAAACGTTCAGAGTCACTGTGCAGAGATCACGAGCAGTTGCGACGTCGGTGCACATTTTGGACACCACTGCTTTAGTTCACTGCAGCATAGCTGCGCACTAGAGAGATGCAAGGCCCATATGCCCTATCCCTGTACTCCCACTGCTCCCTTACACGCGGTTGAAACGCATGCGCAACTTTGCTTTACACTATGGGATCGAGAGGTGGCGCTGCTCGGCCTACAAGTGACGCTCTAAGGGTTACAACTGTTGTGGCGGCGTGCTTGAACATGGAGCCTCTGTGAACAATCATCAACTTACACGAAAAGAAACGGCGCTAAAATAAAAGGCGCACTGTATTCACGCCGAGCGAGAGAAGACACGAGCGATGACATATCGTCAGAAAACTGGTTACCTGCTTCTGCGAACGAAACAAAGCAGAACCCACACTCTAAGGCAAAATTACCCGTTAAAGGAGTTACGGAGCCCAATAGGCGCGCGATGAACGAAAAGACCATTGGGGAGCAACCACAGAGGGCAGCGTGCCGCGCGAAACCATGGGATGAACCACCCGGGTATTGCAGGCAGCGCGAAAAGCGTCGCCAAGGTGACCAGCTCTCCACCTCCTCCTCTGCTGGCTCAGTCTTTCCCCGTATTTTGCCGGCGACGGTTCACGTAGCGTCGCGCTCGGAGTGCTCGACCACGGCCGTCTGGATTCGACGATCCAAGAATTACGACGTGGTTCTATTGTGTACGCTTGTATGAGCGTGGGCTGCTGCTGTTGCGTTTCGCTGTACCCATGAAGTCTGGAACATGTCTCGACACGTCACCACGCTGGCTTAAAGATAGTCACGACCAACAGACGACAGCAACAGTTTGGAAGGCCAATATGGCGGCTGAGAAGACAACATGCCTATCGGATATATACTTCAGTCCGACTCAGGGCAGCAAACAGCGCTGGATTCTAAGGCAAGTAAGTTATCATTCTTTATTCTGCTCTGGGTGCGGCGATGGCGTAGTGGTTAGAGCATCCGCCTCACTTGCAAGAGGTCCGTGGTTCAAATCCCCGTGCCGCGCAGTTCCCAACCGGAGAAAAAAAAGATCCGCGTGTTGATGGAACTGCATTAAGAGGCCTGGGGTGCGGCCTCACCGGCAATCGCTGCCAGGAACGCACTCCCTCACCAGAGAAGGATTGGCCACCCTGGTGCAGTATCTGGCCACTATCTCCCACATGCATACGTCAAATAACTCATGGCTCTCAGTCCCCAGCAGCTGCGAAGCAACTGACCATGGCGGCGCTCAGATATGCAACGCAGCAGAGGGTGCTAAGAATCTCTGGACTACAGGCCGCCTTTGGAACCTGAACTTGGCAACGTTTAACGCTAGAACCTTATCTAGTGAGGGACGTCTAGCTGTACTATTCGAGGAGCTAGCAGGTGGTAAATGGGATATAATAGGGCTCAGTGAGGTTAGGAGGACAGATGAGGCCTATACTGTGCTACAGAACGGGCACGTCCTTTAATGTCAGGGCTTGACAGACAGAAGGGAACTGGGAGTGGGGTTCCTAGTTCACAGAAACATAGCTGGCAACTTAGAGGAATACTATGGCATTAATGAAAGGGTGGTAGGTATTGTAATTAAACTGAATAAAAGATACAAGATGAAGGTAGTACAGGCTTACGCGCCTACATCCAGCAATGACGACGCTTCAGTTGAAAGCTTCTATGAAGACGTGGAATCGGCAATGAGTAAGGTAAAAACACAGTATACTATACTGCTGGGCGACTTTAATGCAAAGGTAGGGAAGAAGCAGGCTGGAGACCAGGCAGTAGGAGATTATGGCATCGGCACTAGCAACGCCAGAGGAGAGCTACTAGTAGAATTCGCAGAACGCAATAATTTGCGGATTTCGAATACCTTCTACCGAAAACGAGAAAACCGCAAGTGGACATGGAGGAGCCGTAATGGCGAAAATAAGAACGAAATAGACTTTATAATGACTGCACACCTAGGAATCGTGCAGGATGTGGAAGTGGTTGGCAAGGTACGATGCAGTGACCATAGAATGGTACGGTCTCGAATTCGCCTAGACTTGAAGAAGGAACGACAGAAACTGATACGCAAGAAGCAAATCAATGAGCTAGCACTGAGAGGGAAAGTACAGGAATTCAGAGTGTCGCTGCAGAACAGGTACTCGGCTCTTAGTGAGGAAACCAACCTTAGTGTAGATACAATGAATGATAATCTGACGAGTATCATTACGGAGCGTGCAGTGGAAGTTGGAGGCAGGGTAGTTAGACAGGACACTGGCAAGCTTTCCCAAGAAACGAAGAACCTAATTAAGAAGCGTCAAATCATAAAAGTGTCAAGTACAACAGACAAAATGGAAATGGCAGAGCTTTCGAAGTTGATTAATAGACGTAAAGTAAGCGATGTAAGAAGGTATAACATGGAGAGAATTGAACACGCTCTGAAAAACGGAGGAAGCGTCAAAGCAGTGAAGAGGAAACTTGGGATAGGCAAAAGTCGGATGTATGCACTAAGGGACAAAGAAGGCAAAATAACTACCAATATGGATAGGATAGTTAAAATAGCGGAGGAGTTTTACAGAGATCTGTACATTAGCCGAGACAACCACGACCTTAATACAATAAGAACTAGCAGTAACCCAGATGACACCCACCAGTAATGATAGAAGAAGTCAGAAAAGCTTTGGAGAGCATGCAAAGAGGCAAAGCTGCTGGTGAGGATCAGGTAACATCAGATCTGCTGAAAGATAAAGGACAGATTGTGTTAGAAAAACTAGCCACCCTGTTTACGAGGTGTCTCCTGACGGGAAGGGTACCAGAGTCTTGGAAGAACGCTAACATCATCCTAATACATAAGAAAGGAGATGACAAGGACTTGAAGAATTACAGGCCGATCAGCTTGCTCTCTGTAGTATACAAGCTATTTACAAAGGTAATTTCTAACAGAGTAAAGAAAACATTAGAATTCAATCAACCAAAGGAACAAGCAGGATTTCGAACAGGCTACTCAACAATTGACCACATGCATACTATCATTCAGGCAATAGAGAAATGCTCAGAGTATAACCAACCACTATACATAGCCTTCATAGATTACGAGAAGGCGTTTGATTCAGTAAAAATATCAGCCGTCATGCAGACACTGCGGAATCAGGGCGTAGATGAAGTGTATATAAACATTCTGGAAGAAATCTACAGGGGATAAACTGCTACCACAGTGCTTTATAAAGAAAGCAACAGAATACCAATCAAGAAGGGTGTAAGGCAGGGGGACACAATCTCCCCAATGCTATTTACCGCGTGTTTACAGGAGGTTTTCAGAAGCCTAGAATGGGAACAGTTAGGGATAAGAGTTAATGGAGAATACCTTAGTAACCTGCGCTTCGCCGATGACAGTGCATTGCTGAGTAACTCAGGGGACGAATTGCAACTCATGATTACGGAGTTAGACAAGGAGAGCAGAAAGGTGGGTCTTAAAATTAATCTGCAGAAAACGAAAGTAATGTACAACAACCTCGGAAAGGAGCAGCGCTTCGAGATAGGTAATAGTGCACTTGAAGTTGTAAAAGACTATGTGTACTTAGGGCAGGTAATAACCACCGAGCCTAACCATGAGATTGGAGTAACTAGAAGAATAAGAATGGGGCGGAGCACATTCGGCAAGCACTCCCAAATTATGACAGGTAGATTGCCACTATCCCTCAAGAGGAAGGTATATAACAGCTGTATCTTGCCGGTACTTAGCTACGGAGCAGAAACCTGGAGACTTACAAAGAGGGTTCAGCTTAAATTGAGGACGACGCAGCGAGCAATGGAAAGAAAAATGGTAGGTGTAACCTTAAGAGACAAGAACAGAGCAGAATGGATTAAGGAACAAACGAGGGTTAAGGATATCATAGTTGAAATAAAGAAGAGGAAATGGACATGGGCCGGGCATGTAGCGCGTAGACAGGATAACCGCTGGTCATTAAGGGTAACTAATTGGATTCCCAGAGAAGGGAAGCGGGTTAGGGGGAGACAGAAGGTTAGGTGGGAAGTTGAGATTAAGAAGTTTGAGGGTATAAATTGGCAGCAGCAAGCACAGGACCGGGTTAACTGGCGGAACATGGGAGAGGCCTTTGTCCTACAGTGGACGTAGTCAGGCTGATGATGATGATGATGATTCTACTCTACTCTTCGCGTGTGCGATACGGATCGTGCTTGCCGGCAACGGGCTCGGTCGTGTTGTATATCTCACTCACGAAATGCATCGCGAAGGTCAGCTTCGGCGTCGACAGTTCGCCTGCGCTTTGCGACTGCCTGGAAATTGGCCGCCATCGCCGTCGGCCTTCCGTACGCTCGCTCGTCGAGTGCTCGCCTGTCTTCGCCGCCGCGATGAGCTCCGGGCTGACGATATTGGGCTGAGACCTTGTCGCTGGGTTGGGGGTCATCGAAAACACGTTGCGGGTTCTCGTAAAGAGCTTGGCTGTAGTAGGTCGCGCGCTGTAAGTGCACCAGCACGGGCTGGCGGGGTTTTCGCTAGCGTCAGAACTCACTGAAAATTGGTTGCCATTACAGTTGGCTTTCCCACCAGTCGATCGCAAGCAGCTCGGCGTCATCCATTGGCCGCGGCGGCGGATTGACGTTTGCACGCTGCACTCGCTCGGGTTAGTGGAAAAGGGCCGCATTACCGTCGATTTCTTCGGCGTTAGCTCCAAACCAGCTCGGCACTGTTCGTGGCGGCGGCCAAGCGTACGCTCGTTCTCCCGTTCGAAGTTCGCTGGCGGCAGACACTCCGCGTGCAGTGCCGTTCGCTTGCTCGAGCTGAACGACGACGCTCGCTTTGGACTCGCCGACTTGTTAGTGGCATGGTGGTTCGCGGAGTTGGGGTTGCGGCCGCCGCTTCTGAGCTGTTGCGGTACGGGGATCGAAATGAGTCTTTGACGATGTGGGGCATCACGGTAAAATTATTAGCATGTCATATCTCCCGTATGTTTTCATTTCACCTTGCACGTATTTTTCATATGCATTTGCATTCATTCTCTGTCATGTGTGGCTCACTATTTTACACACTTATTGTGCAGCCGTGGGCACACACCGTGCTAAAGACTGTGTCGCTGGCGTCTGCGATGCCTGTCATCCATCTCTTTCGTCAGAGCAGCTTCAGAAGGACTGTGCGAGATGTGAAGGTAAAGTTTTTTGTGTGTCCTATTTTAACGCTTGTTTTTACATTAACGTGCACGTACTTGTCATATGCGTGCATCTTCATCTTCTGTCACGTGTGTCTAACTATTTTTATTGTATTATTGTACGTGCAGCCGTGGGAACACAACAGACAGAAGGCTGCATGCGCTGGCGTCTGCAATGCCTGTCATCTATCGCTTCCGTCGGAGGAGCTCCCCAAGGAGTGAACAAAATTTGACAACGAGACTGGACGTGTACACTTCACCCTGAATTGACTTAAAAGAATGGAGAAACTTCGTGTGTATGTAGAAAAATAAAAGATTTCGATGTCTCACTTTTGTCTTTCGTTGTTGCCGTGACTGCGAAAGCAGGTACGCATAGGTGGCTAACTACTTTTTCGCGTGTGTTTTTCTACGCATTTTGTTGCTAACTGCGCAGGAAAACAGGTGAAAAAAGTATTAGGCTTGGCAGAAAATAAACGAAAAACAATGTTTGAACTGGGGACAAAAAGTCCCTTCGATTGGAGTATTTGAGTGGATCAACCGTTTTTCCGGCAAGGTGCAAATGTGAGGACTAACGGTTGCCCGGCAAGGTGTAAATTTAAGGATTAACAGTTGCTATGTAAGGTGCGAATGGGGCTCCTCGATTTCCAACTTCTGGCTACGCGCGGGCTGCCAGAGCCAGCCAGAGCACGCTCGTTTTTCTCTGGCTGCTCCATCCCCACCGCGGCGCACTTCCGGTTGGCGTTCGTTTTTTTCGGGTTTGACGTTCTGGCGAGCCCTGGGGAGCCCGAGGGTCACCAGACGCTTCCAGGACAGTTTAGTCGTGGAAGCTTTCTGGAAGGCTTTGGGCAGGTTTCGGGCTAGCAGACGCCGAAAATGTATACGATGCGCGCTCGGTGCCATCTTTGTGAGGACTCGATGGATTGTAATGTGGGTGCTTGAGGACTGCGCCTTCGCTTGTCATTACACGTGGCGTTATCTTCTAAAGCCTGTTCCGCATTGCGAGATGAGGCGATTACGAGTGGCGGCGAGTGTTTGAAGCTACTGTTCATCTCTTTTGTTATGTTTCCCGTGAAGCTTCTTCCTGTGAACAACGCGGTGAACTGCTGACTGCGTCATGCACATGCCTTAAAAGTTATCCACGTAGTAAACGTTCGTACGCATGCTGGGAGACATTTTTTTTCCGTAGTAGTAGTTTGTGAAGCTGTGCCTGCTTTCTGTGCACTTACCGAAGACGATTGTGATCGAACTAGCTCGATCCGTCGCATGTTTGCATACGTGAACCTCTTAGAACCTCTGTCCTGACTACTCGATTGATCTTCGATTCCGATAGAAGGCCCTAGATCACGACTATTGGTGATGCTCGCTGGACGCGAACGGCGTGCGAACCTATTTCCATCTATGAGCCAGCATATGTGGTATGACGTTATACGATACGGCGCGAGAAAAAAAAACGAAGAATGGATTCAGAAATGCATACATCCTTTCGTGGCCAATTTTCATTGTTGGCTTTGTCTTTTTTCACATCTTCGTAATAATGCCGCGCAGTACGTACTATGACCTAGTAGGACATTCGTTAAGTGCCCCTTAGGACCTGTTTATAAACATGCCAAGGCAAGTTCTAAAAATGGGTCGAGAATGTGTCATGCAAATGTTTATTTTATATACGACGGGCATTCGTGGTACCGATACCTGCGCTTATCATAAGCTTTGGACAAAAACGTAAGTAGTTCAACATGTGTTTGCGACGTACGGTACGCGATAAATGAGCAGGTATATATATTGAAGCTGTTTTGGGGACATGATCACTTTCGTGTGACTTAATTCGCACCGCGTTTTGCAGTGACTGGTACATGTACTAAAAAAAAACGTGAGCTCATCAAGCCGTCACCGTCGCGGCAGCTCACCTTGCATTGTTCTCAAGGCAGCGTGCGCCAGCTGGCTATTTCGTTCGCGGACGCGGCGAGTGATCGTGCGAGCGTACGAAGTCGTACCCAAAATGCGTACACTCGAGGATATTATTACAGCTTTTTGGCAAGATTAGCTACGTATTTCCAAGCGGAAAATGCAGAAGAAAAACAACATACACGCGGCGCATTGTTTTTTTGCTGCCATGATGGTAGAGTTTGTTTACGTTTACGCAGCCTGTCCTTCGTTCGATTTTGCGACCTTCGGACTGTCGCCGGGCGGGCGCGTAGCCAGCTTACGTCATTTCCTATCAGAACCTGATGCAGCGGTAGCTTTCGGGAAGCCCGCGGGTTGCCCGCGGGTCTTCAGAACCAACCCAGGAATCGGAAAATCGAAGAGCCCCAATGCGAGGCCTAAATGTTAGTCTTTTGGGGTGAATTATGGGACTAACGGTTAATCACTAAGGTGTAAATGTGAGGACTAAATGTTATTCCCTTGAGTTTGTCTGTGGGGACTAACTGTTAAACCCGGTGCCGTTAGTCCTTCAAGGAATTATAGGTTGTGGCAGCCCCATTTGTCCCCAAAAGGACAAACCACAAACCCTTTACACACCCTTTTGCCTTAGAGTGCACAAAACCAACTCCTGACGTTGAACCTGATGACGTATACTGTCGCAGCGTTGGCCTGTTTCTTTTTCTGTTTTCCAGCGCATGCAAGTGCAAACTGACTTGCACATCTTTGGTTCGTGCACTCAAAGTGACGACTCAACACGAACAGAGCAATTCATTTGTGTGCGCCGGATTTCGTTGCGGCGCAATTCTACGAGAACGGCAAGTTCTCATAATCGGCGTGTTTTATTGCAGGCGTAACGAGCCTGAGGCTTATAAATTCTATTGAAAGATTAGTTTTGAGGCTTGGTATAACTTGAGAGCAGGTGACCAGTCTTTTTAAGGTGAAAGATGCCTCATAAAACGTCGAAACTCACCGATGTTCCAAGTCTGCAGCAACACGAGTGATATCAAAATCATCGTCACATGATCACGTCATTGTAACGTCACAAACATCCCAAATTTGTGACGTCATATGATACAATGACGTGTCATTCTTTTTGGTGAAACGCAGGTCAATCTCGGAGGCCGTGCAAAACCAGCCTCTGTGCCTCCTACCATAAAGGCAGTGTGAAAGGACACGTTATACAGGTGCAGTTTCACAGGGGTGCAAGGAATGATCAAAATATCCACTTAGAAAAAAATGGCAACATTTGTCCTTAAGCCGTCCTTGGTGAATGCGTAAAAAATGCTGTGAGATTTATTTCAATGACATCATCATCTTCCGGCCTATAACCTCCACTGCAGGACAAATGCCTCTCCATGATCCACCAATCAACCCAATCGTTAGCCGTTCTAAGGGCATCAAAAGGTTCTGCATAGGTTTCTGATTCCAGCCGCGACAGAACAGCGTAAGAAAGATGGCGGATGCGGCCAGCGTTGCCGTGTTACTACGTAAAGAAAGAGAGAAGGATGAAAAAAGACAGGAAAGGATACATGAGGCGAAAAAAGGCGAATTTGACGATGCCCTGCATGCTTTTTGGCATTCATTGTGCATTTTCTTTTTTGTGCCCTTTTTTTTTGCTTGCGCCACCACTATACCGAATATGACTTACCCACAACAAGTTAGCACTATGACTAACATCTGTAAACCCCTCTCCAACTCACGGCAATTCGCACACGTGTTATTCTGAATCTATTGACTTCTTTTTCGCGCTTACTACAGCACTTCTTCTAACGGCTGGCTGATCGCACAATAACTTTGCTAGGAGGTCATTCTGGTCATATTTTAAACATTTTCGGCGCAGATGATATCGTTGCAATGTAACTCATAGCGGAGATATAGTTTGTGCCCTCACAGGCCCCTGAATCGAGTGTGCTACTAGCATGTTGATATTGTCACGGGGTCGTGACGTGACAGAGAGAGCAGACAGCTGGTCAAATATTAAACTGTTCCTCTGTGCCAGACTCAAGGCCACGTAAAAGGAAAGTCAGATTACAGCGAGACACCGGCACTGATAGCGGCGAGTGGAGCGACGGCTGTCGAACAACTGACTAGCTGTGAATCGCGTCGGTATTTATACACGCACCGTCGAATATGCTAGCGTTATCGCTATAGCAGCCACGTACGTTCAAGAATAATCTCTGATTATATGTAATGGTTTAACGTCCCCAAACCACGATATGATTATGACTAGACGCCGTAGTGGAGGGTTCCGGAAATTTCGACTACCTGGGGTTCTTTAACGTGCACCAAAATCTGAGCACACGTGCCTAGAGCAATTTAGCCTCCATTCCAGAATAGTCTGTTATGTTCGTCAAGTGCACGTGACCTCAACAAGACGATCAACTACAGCCTCGAAGCTTCTCGAACACCGTATCTATAAGCGCAGTTTGCGCTGAACATACTGTAACCGGTTGATAACAAAACTTGAGGAAAGGAACATGACTGCTGAATAAAAACGAGTGTGAATAGCTCCGAGAATTGGACGAATATTTCACGGGAAGCCGCTTGGTATAATGTTATGAAGATCTGCAGATTATGGGCATTGATGACTCCGATTGGCAATGGAGCAGGTATTATTATCGTTCAGTATTCCGAGTGATTTTATCGCCCTTGAATTCTTGTGAGTATGTAAAAATAAACAGTCATGGGCGCTTTGCTTATGCCATACTTCTTATGGTGATACTGTATTCTCAATTCTCGTTTGGCGCACTTCCCATAGTGGAATGTGCAGCGCGTGCCCCAGGCAGAGTGCAAACAGTCAAAAGACACACTGGGCTACGATGTAACGGCGGGGCACTTTTATTAGGCGCTGTATAAGTGTACTCCATCCCGCTGCACATAACGCGTACTAAGAGCGTAGGTGAGAAGAGAAAACACTCCGAATGTGCTCCCGCGTCACGATTAGCAAAAAAATATATATAGTGTGGTCATTGCGGAAATGCGTCTGATGTTAAACAATTCTTTGGTCAATTTCCGACGAGCTCAACGTGTGCAACAATCCATGCTGCCAGCAGATGATCATGTCTGGCACTCCTAACTAACAAAGCTGAGCGAAAAAACGTGTGAAGCGAAATTTCTGGCCTTCATTTCACGATTTACAGACGAACTTAACTAACGGTCGAGGTTTTCATTGCAAATTTGGTGCTTCTTTCTTCTTCTTTTTAGGTGATGCGTATGAAAGTTTTACTAAATCGTGTTTGCATACCATCCTATGTATCCTGATATCTGATACACTATGTAAAAGGGCAAAGATTGTGAAATGTTTCATGAAAGTTTCCGTGAATAGAAGCAGCTTAAAAAAGAGTAAGAAAAAAAAGGACATGGACTGGCCGCAAACGTAGGTAGGATCTTCGACGCTTACTACGGATACGTTCCAGCTGCTTAAATTTGGTATGGATGCTTCAATATAAACTTCAATAAAAAAGTGTGTGTGCCACGTGTCATATCGGCCATGCCTTTTCCACGCAGTGGGGGTGAAGTTACCCCTCAGAGAACTCTGATAAGTGATTTTACGGAACCTTGGAGAACCTTGTACGTAATACTTCATTTCGCAATAGAACGCAAGCATCATTCTGGCCCTGGAAAGCAAGCCACCACGCTATCGTATTATGCGGCGCTGTGGTATATCCATAGTTCACATATACGCACTAAGCACTGAGAAGAGCACTTGAACTTGGCGCTTTGTTATAAATGAAATTATCTTTTTGTTATATGTCGACTCTTGATAAGGCTGTTTGAAGAGTTATCGCAGTTAATCGCGACATGCACTGAATGATTTGGTGGTTCATTCGAAGAGAGAGAGAGCGAGTAAACGTATTTACTTTCATGAATTAGACTTGTGGAAGACACGTCCTTAGTGCAGAAATCCTAAAGCTCGGGGAATCTACTTGGCTCTCGCGACCAGCCATTACTGGAAAGCAGAATTTATAGCATCCGCTAGTTGTCACGTGATCATAAAGGGTGATGTCGTGCCTTCAGCTGTGACGGCTGGGTGAGGCCTACGAGCCGTGACGTCAATCCGTACCTACCGTTCTACAAACATGAAGTAGCTCTATAGCGATCTATCTGAGACTGTCCTCTCGGCCTTCAGATAAATAATCTCTCCCTTTCTCCCTAATAAAAGAGCTTATTGACCCAAGACCTGACCACCACGAAAGCACTTAGAATCCGTCCATTACGAGAGGAGTAACAAATTGAGCTGGAAGCTAAGCAGGTGTACGTATGTAAAGGGAGACGAAGGTAAGTCCCGCGCAACGCTTCCCCTTGAGCACTTCGTCTTTTTTCTCCAAACGAGCGGATTTCAAGTGCGATCACGCGTGCACGCGATGACAGGTCCTGGCCGCCTGTGGCGCCCGCAGTAGCTGCCCAACTCACCCCGCTTAAAGCAGCCAATCGCAAAATGCTGGCCTGTGACGCACTGTTTTTGTAGTATGAAGGAGAGTGTAAATTTAAGGGCTGCTTTTCTTTGTTAGACACAATATTATTGAAAACGAACAGACAATAATGCGAGGAAAAGAATGGGTATTGCCTTAAAAATAACTGTAAGGATAACGTAAGGAAGGAAACGTGGATGAAAAGATAACCTGCCACCCGCAGGATTCGAGCTTGCGATCTTCGAATGACGAGTGCGATGGTCCACCACTGAGTACAGTGGCAGTCATCATCCCGTCAACTTTATTCGTCTTGTTCACCTTTCTTTTTTTTGCTCGCATGTAGATCACTCGTAACCTGTAATTAAGGAATTCTTTTATGAACACTATCTGGTGCTTGGCCATACTGCCAGCGTTGGTACGTGCCACATCTTCAAGGAGCTTGACTCGACTTGACATATGTGCGTTTAAGCGTGCGAGCTTCAGGCGGCACCACCTGTTGCCATTACGGTGAGCGTGGAACACTTTTTTTCCTGTTTGGCGTCACGTAGTCCGTGATTTATTTACGAAATGATAGTTGAACTATAACCATTACCTAACGAACGAAACGATCCCTGAAATTCACTCGTTCCTACATTCATAGAGATGGTCTTGTTGTAGCACACTTGCTGCCTCGAGGTGGTATATGCGAGGGGTTATTGGTCAACTGCCATCTCGTAATAATAATACGCACTACCGGACGCCAACCAAGGCCTCCGTAATTGTATGCACGCGATGCGTTTCCCTCCAGCCATCCGAATCGCCACGCTCTACAGCATAACTATGGTGAGTCGACCATAGCATTACAAACGAGTATCGCCTCGCGCGCATGGTTACCGCGAGAGGTCGCAAGTAGTTTTGCTTCCGCCGCCCGCTGAGAGAATGCCATACAGCAGAGCGCACATGATTCCATCGTACGCATGGCTTTTCTTTTTTCGCTACGTGCAAGAATCACCGTCATGATCTCGTTGAAGTGAAATAGTTTTTTTTTCTGTTACCGCATGTCTTTTCTTCCAATTTACGAAAAGAACATGGTATCCGCTGCATTTTTCACATAGGTGATTGTAAGGAGGTATCAATTCGTCTGTGGCAGTATTACTTTTTTTTCATTTTTTTTTCATTACGGTTCGTTTTGTCTCGGTGCCACATACCCCAATTTGTGAAATAAAGAGACATTCTGCAATTCCTCCTTTCCTCTGGATACTTGTATGGCAGAAAACTGGACTAGTTATCCTCATGGAATCGTATTGCTCTCCAAACCTTACTCATAATTTTACTATTATATAACGTACAGATATTTCAAGGAGCTCAACGGAAGCACACTTTCTATCTAGATAACTGGCTGCCCTGGTTATGTAATTGAAATAACGTACGAGTGAACGAATTTTGCCGGAATATTGTATAAGCTAGGGTTCGATTAGCCGACCTACATTCACTCCACTCGTCTCTCACAGAGAAAGTTACTGAGCGGTCATCGTTTCCTTTTTCATCATCTGAATTTTGATTATGTTTTGGTAGCACAATTGCAAAATCAGTGTCGTGTTCACTTACTGTAGTCTTGACTGCATCCAAATCAAAGGTTCGCACATGTAGCATAACAGCGTCTTTCTAATGAGAACTAGGCACTCGTCAAGGTAGGCCACCAAAGAAAGAAGAAGTGCATATTGTCACTGCGATGTACTACCGGAGTGTTTCTTACAAAATATATCGAACTCTGAACGCGTGTTGCGTACTTGTTGAACAAAAACACATCGATGTTCGTTATTACATTTCTTAATATATCCACTGAACACTGTAAAATACACAGTGCGAATGGGCGACCATAAGTTGCCAAAACGAGCCTATGACCAGCCCGTGGTCGTCACAGAACGTTCAGTATGGACAAAGTCTATATGCATGGTGAATGCCTGCACCCGCCTCCCTGTATCCCGCTTTTGCGCCTCGACATGACAATTCTTGAAGCTGCGTTACAATGAAAAACAGCGCTACATCCATGAAAGCAAAGAAAAAGAAACCACTTTATTCGAGTGTAACCTGTGAGCGTAGAACGCGGCCATCTTCCGATTCCTTTTGTTGATCGGGTTGTCATTTTTTTCTTCGCCAGTGCCCTCCATAATATGCAGATTGCTAATTTGGAAGTAGAGTAAATCCAGCACATGTGAATCTTTTGCGGAGGCATCGCAAATGTAAGGGCTTTAATATAGGCGGAGCAAATGTGAAGCAACAAAAAAAGACCAAGTGCGAATATATACGCCCACGAATTCACCTTTCCTCTCGTACACCTCTGACCAACATTCCCAAATGAGTGCGACGTAAATTAAAAGCGCGAAAACATTTTCTTCCCGCCACATGCAAGCCCCGCCAACAGCGCGGCAGCCTTTTCGGCCATACGAATCAGCGCCACGGTGCGGAAAAAAGAGTGGCCCTCGAGCAGCTCCGGAAGCACGCTCTCTAAGTGGGATGGGACGGCCCGAGAGAAACGTGCCGCACGCGCTAAATACCGGAGGCTATGCGCAAACTGGCAAAATAGAATTGGACATTCACTTTAATGGCTAAAGACGGCGCTGAGTCAAGCTTCCCCCTTATGTGACGACTGTATACAGCGTTTGAGAAAAATATGCCGAGAAAATACAGTTTGAATAGAATAGGAAGAAATAAGTAGCAAGGATAGCTAGCATTGAATTTAGCAAGGGGCAAATACAGGGATGTATTTTGTACTTGCTGTTATTCACACTGTATATGGTGAGGATGGAAAAATCGCCAGAAGGTTGCAACATTGGGTTTAACTTGTTACACAAACAGGTGTGGGCGCTGGTTGAGCAGATGGTTCCAGGTCCATTTCATGCAGACGATATTATCCTACTTTCGGACAGTCAAGACGATACACAGCGGCTGGCATATATATGCGGAAAGGAAGGCGAGGCTCTAGGACTAGAATTTAATGAAGCAAAATGTGGATTGATGGTATTCGATGACCAAGAAGAGCAGGCGGTCTCAATACAGGGCCAAGAAATACCGAGGGTAAGCGAGTACAAATACCTCGGTGAATGGGCAGAAGAGGGAGATAGATATATGGAGGTACATGAAAAAACATCGGTAGCTAATGGAAAGAGGAATGCTGCAATAATGAAGCACAGTGCGTTATGGGGATAGAAACTATGTACAAAGTAATTCGAGGTGTATGGAACGGCGCAATGGTTTACATTTGGAACCTCAGTCGTGCGCATAAAGTCAGAGGTGCAATCAGGAATGGATGTAAATCAAAAGACTGCGGGACGGCTCGCGTTCAGCGGTCGTGTTAAGACGACACATGAGGCTGTGAAGTAGGATATAGGAGGGCCAGGCTTTGAAGTAAGGAAACTAAGAGCAGATTCAGATTTCAAGATAAGCTTAGGAAAATGAAAAAAAAAACAGTAGACGGGCAAGGAAAGTGTTAATAAATTTGTCCCGGATGAGCGCAGACACAAAGCGGAGAAAAAAATGTAGGAGGCTCTCCAGTAAATATGCAGCTGGCAATGTGGGCGACATGGCAACAAGGAGCATTAGGCGAAACGTCTGAGAGGTGGAGAGGATTTATTGGGTGACAGTGATGCAAAAGAAGCCAGCTCTCACTTACTAACGAAAGGGCAGGAACTAAATAATCCGGAAAAAATTTTGTGATAGCTCAAAAGGAAGTGCTTTATTGTCGGTGAGAGATCGGGTTGCTTTAGAAGCGTAGTCATAAAGCGAAATTCAATAAAAAGGAAGAACAATGTACATGCTGTGGGAAAACGATGGACCATGTTCTGATTGAATTTCGCTCTATCCAACCAGCTATACTCGTAGGTACAAGCCTGCATGAGACTTAGCGTTTTGGGGACAAACATGAAAAGCTGAACAAGTCCGTGATAGAAGAAAGTAACTGACGGCTTGAATTTGATGGATGAAATGTAGAGATAAAGGAAGAGAATAGTGGAAAAAAGAGGTCATCCTGTATGAAGAGGCATAGAGATGGAATATAAAGTACGTTTTTCTTTGCTATAAGGAGATGGATTCAATTGAAGTAGAGGAAGCATCAGGTTATTATGAAAAGAAAGTTTTCTTTTCATTTTTTTTTCTCTCGAGCCCGATGGCACACGTTCAGCTGCCCCGTTATAAATGAGACGCTCAAAGGATTCATCCGCACACCAACGTAAAGTTACTGTATACGCTACCCTTTAGGAAGCGCTGTGGCAACGCTGTTTTCCGGGCGCAACCCACTCGGCCTTTGAAAAGTTCAGCAATGCTATTGATGGAACGTCGTCACGTGGTCGTAGGTGGTTCATTTGCACTGTGGAAAAGGCAACACTGCGCAGACAACGCCGAGAACATCGATGCTCTTCCAATTCCAGGCAGTTCAAGCGCGGTTGACAAGCGCGGTGACGTCGACTTCTCTCTTACGCATAGATCAACTGCTGGCGACACGCCGATTGGCTTTTTTTATAGGCACCGGGTGGATCTTTTGCGTCACCAACGTCCAACCAAAGCACCGCTGGCTGTGATGTCAGAATCCTAAAATGGGAACCCACCGCTGCGCGTGGTTGTACCCAAGGACAAGGGATGTTGCCACGCGTTGCGTAAGACTCGCCAGACTGGAAGGCGCCGATTGCTTCATCGGGCTCGTGGGCTGAGGGAGCTCGCTGTGCATTGCATAAGACAGACTGGTGCCGCCGCTTGATGACGTCGTTGAGTTGATCGCGTCAGGCGGGCTCGATCGCTGGCCTTGACACAGATCGCCTTTGAAGAGGCACTGATGTTCGGTGTGGACTCCCAGGCGTAACAACGGCCATTCTCGGTCAATATCTCCAGCTCTATTCAATTTAAAACTCTGAAACTACAGCTGGTCTCCTCACTCAGGTAATGAATGAGTCCAACGCGTCGAAAAAATTTCATCGCTAATCGGCTTGCGATGAAAAGTGCAAAAACTTTTATCTCTGCAAACAGGAAAAGCCGCGGAAAAGACGACCAAGTTAATGTGCGGCCAACATAAGCCCACTGGTTCAGCGAGCTGCCACATGTTTTTCATTATTACATACCAAGAACGTAAGCATAAAATCAAGGCTTGTAGGCTTGACTGGAGCAAACGAGGTTTGCTCATTTCTTCATAAAAAGAAGAAAGAAAGCAACACTAGTACTCTAAACCATGAGCACTGCTCCTACGCGGGTGGTGAAAGGCTTTCCCGCACGGTTTTTGAACCCGAAATGATGTGCCTTCGTGCAACTCTTTTGTCTAATTGTAGAATATACAGTAACTCTACTCCAACGCTAAAAAACACATATATACCCTATAAAGTGGACAGGGGGATGGCCACCACGAAAGCTGAGTGGTAGAGAGCATCGGACGCGTTATGCGAAGTGCGCAGGCTTGGATCCTGATATTGGTAATGCACATTTTCAATCACTTTTCTCTATATACATTTACATTACAATACCTTGGATTAACATCCCCTATGTACTTTCCCTGGCATGATTGTCTGTTGGTTTTCATAGATTATGACTATGAAACATCATTTGCCGAGAGGAGGGCCAGTGATTTTTATCTGACTGAGAATTTCGGGAAATTCGCTAGCTGCTCAGTAATACTACGCTCCTGTGTTTTCTAGTTTTGACTACCGATCGGCAGTGTTTTTTGACTATGCTGAAAAGTGGTGAAAGGTTTTTTTAGAGCGTACCCTTCGCGCCATCTTGCCGGTGACTAAGAGAGCATGTTTAAATGCCTTAGAACTCTCTGGTGCCTGTTATAAATGTTGTGTAATAATAGCTCGCCATTAAAAGGTTGAACAACGTTGTTTTGTGGCTGAATAAATAAGCCTCACGCACTTCGGCCTATGGGTCGTTGGTGCGATTTCAATCAATCAATCATTCAATCAATCAATCAATCAATCAGTCAGTCAGTCAGTCAATCAATCAATCAATCAATCAATCAATCAATCAATCAATCAATCAATATATCAATCAGTCAGTTAATCGATTAATTTTTCAATCAATCAATCAATCAATCAATCAATATGTCTGTCTGTCTGTCAATTTTACCGCTTACCTCTATGTGCTCTCGTGACCACCCCCTTAACTCGGGGTAAGCCATATTACTATGGGAGGGTAAGATGATTTGACCAATATGACTCACAGAACATGGCACGAATAATGTCACAATTCCATCGCGTACGTCGTCAGACTCTTTCCACCAAACGTGTAGTACATACCCGCGGGCGCGTAAGTGCCACAGGTAATGATTGATAGTTTATATCTTCCCAGGAATAGCGAGAACAAACATTGCCTATTTTAACGTGTGACATCAGCAGCGTTAACACGACGAATGCAAAGAATAGATGTCAGGGTCACAGCAGGAATCAAAACCCAGCATTCTGCGTTGAAATTAAGTACCACAGAGTTCCGACAACTCTCGGAACTTTTTTTGTCAAATAGACCCTATAATGTTCGTGAAACGTCTACTCTGGCTGGAGTGCTGGCTATCCAATTTCATAAACATTGGATATGTACTCGTATAATGATACTGCCGTCATGTCGGGTTAATGTGAATCGTAATCAGGCGCCATCTGCTAAAGTTGATATAAGTTGCAGTGTCCAGGACTACCATACTAACGAGCACCAGCGCTTCATATGGGCTTACCGCTTCTGGTGTTGCTCATACCTATGTCGCTGTTGGCATCGTTACGCAGCTGTAAATATCTGATTATGCAGAGCACATTCGGCTGTTTAACCTATGTCTGTGCATGGGTGCATTCGCACATATGTTTAGCACCACATCGTAACGTCTCGATAAATAAAAAAATTACAACACGGTCATCTTTCATCCGCAAGCTTTGCACAACATCGATTACCATGCCACGTGGAATCTGGCGAATTCTTTTTTCTTGGTCATCTGTTCGTTTACTTTCTACAATGCCTTATACGTGGTGGAAATACAGCAGTGAAATGTCGGAGGACTCCAACATAAAACGTTTTCGTGTTAAAAAATAGGGGGTTGAAACAGGGAATACTGAACGAAGATGGTGAAGCGCAATTGGATACGCGGTGACCTACGAATCGCTCACAGATAACAAGAATGCACGACATATCACCATATACAGCGGTTGACCTGAGACAACTCATGCCCTTACAAAATCCGCCAAGCGTAATTTAGTCATATAGGTGTTCTGCTGCTGCATATAGGATTCAATAATGAGGCGCGGTAACTTTCAAGTTAATAAAAAAGGAAGGTCCAGCTTCTTAGAATTAGGCTCTTTTTTGGAATCTGAGGTAGTTCAAACTGATCTTTAGCATCCCATCTTCAGTTCTATGTTCCTAATAATAAAATTATGGCTGCCACAGAGGTTGCTAAAGTATTCCGCAAAAGTAACACTACCAAGCTGCCATTCAGTTTCGTTTTAATAATGAGCAAATGAGCGTTTAAAGCACTGAAAACTCGAATTGTGGTGGCGATGTCCACTATGATCCCCAAAAAGCCCATCTCTAAAACAGGAGAGGCGCTGCAGGACAACATGAAGTTGCATAACTCGCCAAGAAGCTGATGGAGATGGGTGAAGACGTGCTCCTCTGCTAGCTCAAAAACCTTATCGAGCAACGCCATCCGAGCTTGCATTTGCACCAAGACCAGCGTCAGATGCATTCTGATGCAAAGTCACAGTCAAAGTTCTGGGGCCACTTGTCACGCCAAATCACGAGGTTTTCTTGTGGCAGTGATATGCTGAGCACCCTTCGACTCCAGGAAACCAGCCGACTTCCCCCGATATTTGGTATAGTCTTCGACGCAGCTCCGGAGCACTCCGGAAGTCTGGCACGAGCAAGTTCTTCGAAATGATGTTTGCTCTCATAAGCCTAGTGAATAAACACAATGAGAAGGTTAGTGCGCTCTCACTGAACTGAAGTTTTATCTTCTACAGTCAATCTAACATACCATTGAACGACAGATTGATGTAACTGCACCCTTACCTACTGCTCTCACTGGCCACCGCCTCGAAGCACCGATATCTTCGAGAAGGGTCGTCAATATTTCCTTGGAGGTGCGCTTGAAGGCGTACGCGTTGCCTTCAGTTTCATCAAGGCCCTTGACGAACACGAAGCTCTGATCCCGGTGGGGCGCTACAATGTTTCGGTAAGCAAGCTGTCCGTAGAAGTAGTTGGACTCGGTCTCAGGCTTGGCGTTTAACAGGAGGCACCGGTTGTACAAGAGGCGAACAACGTAGCTGGTGCATGCACCATGCCTCTCCAGGCTGAAGATGATCCCATCTGAACAGCCCCTCGCAGAGACCGGCGACCCAATGGGGCAGTGCAAGTGCCGAACCCCCTCAATGTGCACCTCAAAAGGATCAGTCACGACGGTGCAAGTAGGACCCATGGATCGAAGCTGGTCGATACACGGGTGCAATGTCTTCATCGTGACGCAGACCGCTTTAGGGCACTCCTCCAAGACAGGCCTGGTGGAGGCATCACTGGTCCCTGCCACAGTATCGAAGCCGCCGAAACCCTCATGTACCATCATCAACAATTCCTTTGGGGTGCGTTCGACGGCGGAAACGCTGCCCTTTTCTTCAAGGGCCTGGATGAACACGAAGCTTGGTCCTGAGGGCTCGGGAGGTTTGGTGCCCATGAATGCAGAACGGCTCCGCCTCCACCTCGCATCGAACATCAGAGGCCGATCGACCGCCGTGGGAAGAACACGGATGGGGCCAGCCACAGGCCCGTCCATCGGGTGCACCGGCATTGCCTGTCTACCACCTGACAGTAGGCGTAGTCGTTCGTGGCTTGCTGGTCGGAGACGAAGCCTCTTTGGAATGCCTCGTTCTGATCGTCGTCGATGACACGAAGTTGCAACTCACGTCTTCTGGACTTGCAGCAGCAGAGGTGATTTGGTGAATCAGCAGGACAAGCACCAGCAGAAGAAATAATCAAGTGATACAAGACCCGTTCTTCTTCAGCTTCTTTACCTATGCGAGGCCTTGGCACGGTCGCACGCGAGGCACTGGTCAAATGCCATAACGATGATGATTACGAACATGTTTTCTACGGTGGGAGCCTGCTAAGACGGATAGAGTAAAGCTACCATTTACAGCATCGACTGTTTAGAGCTGCCGAACACTTCACTGCAATTGTCCTCCTGGATTGAGAATATGTCCGTGAGTCGGTGTCAGCCAGGCGAAATTATGAGTAAATACGCAGAGACAACAACTATACGTTGCGAGAGAATATACTGTGAAATTATAACCTGCATCGATATCACCGCGTACCTGAAAATGTATCTGACCGAAATTTTGAAGCCTTCATGTATTCAATGATTCGCAGAAGTAACTTTGTTTAACATAACCGTTCGAAAACATACGAACTAGCTCCAGTTGAGAACGCACCGCTTTGTGCTGAACTTGGACAGTTTTAAGACAAAAGATAAAGCAACACTTTGCGTCGGCCTTCGACGCGTGATCTTTCAAACATTTCAACTCTAATATAACGTAGTTAAGTTTGATATATTAACTATTATTGGCTTATATCAAAAGTATTGCGAAGAAACACTATATAAAAAAATTCACCTCACACTTGGACAATCCCCTGCATTGGGTAAGAGCCATGAGAAGAGGTCAGGAAGAACAAGCAGAGTGTCGAGCACGGAGGAAGGAAAGGTAGGAGATGGAATGCCCAGCCGGTGCGCTACGTGAAAAGTGTGAAGAAAATGACATCATGGTGACCATATTCACTGGCCACATTGGCGGCGTTGCTATGGTTACGTGTTGCGCCGTGTAGCTGATCTAGCAGGGAGCGGCCGCGGCTGGCGGCGGCATGTGTGCCTCCCCAGGTCTCGTGCTGAGCCGTGGCGGACAATATTCGTGCTCTGGGCCACGTTATTGGTTACGCAGTGTTTTCCTGGCAGTTACTGTACTCTTAGAAACGTTTACAAATCCTTTTCTTCATCATGGGGTTTCAACAGTGCGTAAAACGAGTGCATATCTATGTGTCATGCGGCGGATGACGCAGATAAAGCATTTGAAGTGTTCAGCGAAATGACGTTGGGTTCCATGACGAAGTGCAACGACGACGACTGCCTTGCAGGTCCGTGACGGAGGGGCAGTGCCCCTGTTTGTGGCATTGGACGGAACTGTTGTGCTCAGAAAGACGCAATGAGTACCATGTGCACATACGTATAGTTTCGTGTTCGGCGTGTGCGTAATAAAACGCTTTTTTTTTCTGTTCTGCTTGTTATACGCGTCTCCAGCATTGCAATCCCAATGTTCTAGCAACCGCGTTCAAGTGTCAATTGCATTGCGCACAAAGTCACCACGGTCGCAGAATGTTTACGCCGGTGAGTTTTACGCGGAAAACGGGCACAATGCCCGGCCGTTGCGTCGTCATGGTGTCGCAGTGCAACCGTAGAAGAAGGCACACGACCGATCGTGTTGTCTGTGCACTTGCTGCATTAATGAAGTGAAAGCACTCGGCGTTGTCAGTGCATCCAGCGCGCGTTCTCTTGTACTTGCTTCGTTGTCATGAGCTGTCACTCCCTGTTAATACGCGGACGAAACGATTTCACCGAAGGTGTCGCGCTGGCCCAGATTGTTGAGCCCCGTTCCGTCAGTTTCGGATCGTCACGACACTTGTGCTGCGCAGCTCACGTGCTTTCCGAGCCGGAGAGAGAGTCGTGGCTTGTGCTTTACATTCGGATGTTAAGAAGGGAGGAGTATTTGCCCAGTCAATATGGCCGACTTCCGGCTTCATCACGGCTTGACAACGAGTGACTTCAGGGCCTCTCCTACCTTTTGTTCCTGCGTGGTGTCGGGGCATGCCAGTGGATGCGCGCCTTTTTTTTCCACCGGCGTGAGTAGACACTCTCAGACGCGCAGGCGCGTGCATTCGTGTGCCAGCGGTTGGTCTTTGAGCACCCGCTGCTTCGCATCTATACATGGTTCCATATGGTGTAACTTTTTTTTTTATATCACATTTTAGATGTGACCGAAGTCACATTTTTTAGGTGGAACCAGCTTGCTTTTGCAATATATATGTTTTTCATAAAGAGATCACAGTTGTCTTGAGGCCAGCATAATTGAAAAGAAGCAACACATGAGCGCAAGACACTCCCTGCGAAATTAGTGATAGCGCGCTCCTTGTATATTTTGGCCATTTTACTTAACAGCGCTTGCGTTTCAATGTTCTGTAATGCCTATCTCAGTCAACTTCTGAGCCCACTTCTCACAAGTGCAGCTCGTCCACCATCCAGGCGGCGCTTTTACATTGCGAGTGCCCGCAGCATTGAGTTTCCGCTGCCGTGGAAATGTCAAAAGGCTAATGACTATACAAAGCTTGCTGTAACATAAAAACTTTATGCATATATCTCGTTGTGGGATTGCTTTTTTGCGACTATTTCGCAATTTACGGCTACGGTGGTGCCGCCATGCGTCAGTTCGTGAAAGCCGTGATGCCGTGACTTGGCCTCTGAGATTACGGTTGCTCCACGCCACACGCCCGCTGTCTCGAAGGCAATGGCCGTGATATCACACGAAAACTTGCCTTGCGACTACGTGCCAGCTGTGGTTCGTCGTCTTCTGTCGCACAATATTTCGCGCGTGCGAGAACTGAAGTACAATTGATTTCGTTGGGTGCAACGTTGTCTAACCTTTCAGTTTTAGTAAGGGGAAAATATTATAAGAGAAATCGTGCGCAATGCGGCCTGTAAGGCTCAAACCACACCGTAAAAGGTGTCATAACCGTGCTTGGTTTTCGTTTCGGCGAGCGACGGAAAAAAGCCATGGGCTATCAAACTGCAGATTTGAACTTGTCACAATAAAAATGTAGTCACCAGCATGCACTTGAATTTCGCTTACGTGTGGGCGTTCACAGAAGTGCTTATACTTTATTACCAAAAACCGTGATATGATGAGAAATGATACGCTCTAGGTACTTCGTGATTAATTTCGACCGCTTGACGTTCTTTGAAGTGTTCTTAAATGTTATCACGTGGTTTTTCTAACGCATTTATCTCTAAAGAATTTCCACCGCCGTGGCCGGGAATCGAGCCCATGCCACCAAATTCAGCAGCACTGAACTTCGCTTCCTGTGCTATAACTATGGTGCGTAATCCTGAGAAAACAGGAGAGTGCTTTGTTTGTTTTTTTTGAAGTTGGAGAGAGGGAGTCCATTAACACGTTAAATACAAATATATACTTTCGCGAGTAAAAACACTTGACATCTCACCGCAACTGGCACATGCGAGAAGCATGTGTCAGGTGCGCAGCATGTTGGGCAGACGCCACCGCCGTCCGCGATCAAGCGTAACCCTGTCTAGTGCGCTCAAATTTCAGCAACGTGATTAATATTATTGCGAAGCAGCTCTTTCACTAGCCTGTGTAACGTAGTCCATTCGTCCAAACAGCTCCCCTCGCCGCTGGTGTCAAAGCAGAGTCAAGTAGCTCATGCCCTCTTAGCAGTGCGTGGTGACGTTTTTCTATATCGCCTACCGTGCGCTCCCCGCGCGTCTGCTCTCTCTCGCTTCACCCTCTCCTCCAATCGAAACGCTCGTGCCCACTCTGCTTCCGCATAATCTCCCCGTGCCACTTCTTTTTAACTGTCGGCGAGAAGAAGCCGTGCCTCGAACATCTCGCGGTGCCGACAATGTGGACAACGCGCTGCTGCTTTCCGCGTGATCGCGCCGACGGGCGAGATGCCGTCGCGGCATGCTTCCCGCTAATGCGAGGTACCTTTAGCTGCTGTAGAATTCCAAGGGTTAGCGAAGCCGATCGAATTCGCGAATGGCGACGGCAACACCGATGAGGCGCGAGTCAGTGAAACCGAACGAAAGCGTCGGTGGTACAAGGCATTTGAAATCGACGAGTTACGCCTCCAGAACACTGTTCGCGTTCAAGAATAGAGACGGCGCGCGGGTAACACCGACGAGACACGAGCCAAAGAAGCCGAGAACAGGCGCCTTCAACGCGTCTCACCTCCTGTGTCTTCGCGTTTCAAACGTTTACTCAAGAAAATGCTATAGGGAGTTTCGCTTCGAACCGTTCTTCCAGCACCCGCGTCAACACCCGTTTCAACCAGGTCAACGCCGTGCGCAGCGTAGTTTTTCTGTAGTTTTTCCATCTAGTGCGGAACGCACATTGCCGTCTCCGGAATCGTCCCTCAATAAAAAACTAGCATGTAAAATGGAGAAAAGAAGCGAAAGAGAAGCGAGTTTGTTCTATAAAACTGTCGATCAGATTGACCAAGCACACTGTACGTCGAGAAAATCACTCAACATGCTAGCAAAGCACAGTATAGCTCTCTACAGTATGTCCGTATTTAGTGGCTTAAATCTCTAACTACAATTTACGTGTTATCGGAACGGCCCACTGCTCTCTCATTGTTGAGGACGAAGGTACACTCGAAATCGTTAAACACTTTTTCTAAACACTTTGGTAACCTTGTCTTCATACTACTAGCCACGAATCTTTTGTATACGGAGTAAAGTATAAGTTAAACAGGAATGTTGTCTGGTAACAGGGTTCAAGGGACAGTGTAAAATAAGAAACAAAGACGTGATTATAGACTACTTTTGTATTGTGACTCGTGAGTGCGAGAGGTTTTAGTTAAATGACATTTTGTAGTATACAAACAGAAAAATTCAACGTTGTATGATTGATCAGTGAGCCATCCAAGAATTGCAATTATTACTTTGCAAAGTCGAAAGCAGGCTGTCGTTATCTAATGAGTGTGGTTCCATGAGGCTGTGTATCACGAGTGTTATTATTGTATGTCGCAAAACAATGGGCATCATTTTTTTTAAATTTTACTACACTAAATCTGAATAAATGTAATACAATGAAGCTGTACGTCATTGCTGATAGACACTCACAGGACATACATAATCCAAATTGTCACAAACGACTCCAATATTCGGATGGTCCGCGGGCCTCATCTTCCAAGGAAGGGCGCTTTTGTGTTGGGAGGACGACATCCGGCGACTAACGACGCAGCGTGGCACCGGCTTGTCTTCCCTGCACCTGTACCGAAAGTTGCACGGGTGGTTTAAAAAAAAGGAAATTACCTCCAGATGGGACGGGAGCACGCGTACGCCCCAGAAAAGGTTTGGACTGCATCGACATAGGCAGTTGACATACAGCCAGCAACAAGTCCGGTCGTCGGTGTCGAGAATCTCGCGTAGGCGACGAGCATGGAGTGACCCGCGCAACGTATTGAGACGGCTGCAATTCCGGGCACCCTCGTCGTCTACCAAGCCGGGAGATCTTCAGCGGCACCCGTCAACTCCCCTACATGTACCAAGAGCTGGCTTGGTCCTTATGGAACTGTTTATTGTGACTTTTTTAAAACTGTTAAATTATTATGACCAGCCTTTCTTATTATTTGTAGTTGTGCGCGCTGCGACGCACGTAGAAATTCAAAAGCGCGGCCAATGATCATTCTGTAATTATTTCCTTGTAACCCTCTTTTATGATTTCCATCTTGTTGTTAATTTAATAATATTCCACGTGTTTGTCTTTTGTCTGTACCTCTTGTAGTGTTCTTTTAGAGCATAGTTTGTTACATAGCTGTTCTTTCCATCGAGGAACAGTGTTATTCCTCTCTGTTATTTTTGTTAACTTCTGCCTTTGCCCTTGTTTCAATTAAATGCTTGTTTAGGTGTAATAAAACTCCGCGTCTGCTCTATGAGTGCGTCGGTCAGGCCCACACATCACCACACGAGCAACCCCCACGGGTCGACCAACCTGCAAATAAATTTGAAATGTACCATTTCGAGGCCTTTCAGGCGTCTCAGGCAGAAGCGTAAAGTTGAAGCCTGCGAGTCTGCCACACGTCGATATTGGATCGGCGGGGCCTCACCCGAAGTGTGTGACACAGATCCAACAGTTCGGTGAATATAATTGTTTTGCGAAGTCCCCTGTTATGCGTGTATGGTAACATTAGATTTTTCCTGTGTGGTGAACCCATTAAAAATATTCTATAGCTCAAAATTATTCGTTTGTATGAGAAATTATGAACTACATAATTACCACGACCCCAAGGACAGTGCCTGCTGCAGAATTATTCACTTTTAAGTTGTGAATTACTGACATCGCTTATAATTTAGAATTCTCAGAAAATATCAAGTGGTGAGATGGAATGCGTAGCAGTTTATGCAGGTGTTTGGAAACAATTTATGTTGCCACGACTACAACACCTTGAGATGGGGTTGCATGGGGCACAAACTTTGAGTCTTCTTGATTTGATTGACTGATTTATTGATTGAGTTGAGAGGTTTAACGTCTTAAAACAACCACACGATTACGAGAAACGCCGTATTGGAGGGCTCTGGAAATTTCGACCAGTTGGGGTTCTCTAACGTGCTATCAATTCTGAGCACACGAGCCCGCTGCATTTTCGACGCAGGAGAAAATGCAGCATCCGCAGCCGGGGTTCCCTTCTGCGACCTGCAGTTCAGCAGCCGAGTACCTTTTCCACTATGCCACGGCGGCGGGGCATAGGCATTCCCGAGATTAGCTTGGATATACAAATGAACATATGGTTTCCGGTTGTTTTACTGAATGGAGATATCAGGTAATGACTCCGAGGGAGAGCGTATTATTTCATCTGTAAACATGAATACACTTGAAGGACACTTAAACTACGCCTTGAAGAGTAGAGAAAGAAATCGTGATCGGGACTCGTGCGCATCGCCTTCTAAAATGCTAGCCTTGCTTTGGTTTTCGGTGCTTGACTCAGCTGTGCCGTATAAGGAGACTAACGACTGTGCACGTAACATGGGCCGTTTCAAAGTAAGCTAGAAAGCCTACTACAAACAGTTAAGTGTCCACTACGTCGCAAATATTCCCTTTGCGAATCAGCGAACGGCCCACTATGCGTCCATAAGGCAACACGCGAACCTACACAGCTGCTCACTTTTTTCCCGCTTTTGTCGGCGCAGGTGATTATATAAGGAGGAGCGTTTTTCAATAATGGATCGACATATAAAACACCCACTCGTTGCCGAATTCGCATGTTTTGACTCCCTGCGCCATGCTACGCTTCTGTCACGCCACATGCATTAAGGACACTGCTACTACCAATGCGTGACATTCGGCTAGCTTTTTTTGTGTGTGAAAACAGTTTAAATAGTAAATGAGGCTCCGTCGTAAAACATTAGCTTGCTACGTGGTCGGCCTAGGTTCGATTGTCACTTGGACGCGAACACTTTTATTTTATTATTTATTTCTTTTACTTGAAGATTTTTTTTTATTTTTCGGTCACCGACGAGATGATGATTTTGTGCTCACATCCAACAACGCCGTCACGGACGCCGAAACGGAAAATTCGGTGAAACGAGCTGTTTAACGCAATCGCGTCGAAACGCACAGAGGTGGCGACAGTTTGTCGGAAAACCATACACATAACGGTATGAAGAAACCCTTTGAAGGCAAAGAATTTCTGTGCTCGATAGTTTCAGTGCAATTTTTTGTTTTGGACATGAATGGATTGCAACGTACGAAAAAAAGAGAAACATTATTTATTTATTCATTCCGATAAGTGATAGTAATGCATCGAAATAACAGTACTTTGTGACTTTGTGTTATTTTGTCCACCGATGTTTTTCGATAGGAATTTAAAGTGTTCATTTGACGTATGGTGTCCATTTGACGTATGGTGTCATACCAGCCCTAAACGTTTTCAAACGAGATCTTCTAGAACGAACACGACAGATACGCAAAATTATATTCATTTATCGCAAAGTGTAATCCGGTATCTTCTTGACGCAGAAAAAAAACACACAAACACACACACACACACGACGATATAACTTCACGTACCACTGGTACGTTCTCGCCTGTTCCGCTTCGTCTTATACCTTAATTCATTGTAATCGGCACAACACAATTACTTCATAAAATAACATCCGAGCCTCGATCCGTAACGGATGATGGGAGCGCTGTAGAAAGCGCGCGGCAAGCATTTATTTACACCTTGCCACCCTGTGCCATAACTATGACCGCAACAGCAGCCTCCCAGCACACCTGCCTCGTCAAAAACAAAAGAACACAAACGATCAGTGTAACTGTGCAGAGACCACGAGTAGTTACGACGTCGGTGCACATTATTGACGCCACTGCTTTAATTCACTGCAGCATAGCTGCGCACTAGAGACATGCAAGGCCCGTATGCCCTATCCCTGTACTCCCACTGCTCCCTTACACGCGGTTGAATCGCATGCAAAACTTTCCTTTACACTCTGGGATCGAGAGGTGGCGCTGCTCGGCCTACAAGTGACGCGCTTGAAGGGTTACACATGTTGTGGTGGCGTGCTTGAACATGGAGCCTCTGTGAGCAATCATGAACTTACATGAATAGAAACAGTTCTAAAATTAAGAGTCGCGCTGAATTCGCGCTGAGTGAGAGAAGACAAGAGCGATGACATATGGTGAGAAAACTGGTTACCTACTTCTGTGAACTAAACAAAACAGAACCCACAAAACCTCCTGACATTCAACGTGATGACGTAATCTGTCGCTGCGTTGGCCTGTTTGTTTTTTTCCAACGTATGCGATTGCAGATTGATTTGCGCATCTTCGGTTCGTGCACTCAAAGAAGAATTCATTGTGAACAGAGCTATCCATTTGCATGCGTCGGATTTCGTTGCGGCGCTAATATACGAGAACTGTAAGTTCTCACATGCGAGGTGTTATATTGCACGTGTAACGAGCCTCAGGCATTTACGTTTTATTGAAAAATTGGTTTTGAGGCTTGAATGACAACTTGAGAGCGGCTGACTCGTCCTAATAAACCGAAAGATACCTCATAAAACGTCAAAAAGACCGGTGTTCCCCTTCAGCAGCATAACGAGTGATATCAAAATCATCACAAGATGACGGCATTGTGACGTCACTAATCTCCAAAATTTGTGATGTCATTATGATGCAATGACGTGCCATTCTTTTTGGTGAAACGTGGGCCGAATTAACTCGGAGGCCGTGCAAAACTAGTCTTGGTGGCTCCGATCCCATGAAGACAGCGCAAGGACACACTATACAGGTGCAGTTTTCAAAGGGCTTCAAAAAAAAATCTCGTGGTTAGGCTCGGCGGTTATTACCTGCCCTAAGTAGACATAGTCTTTTACAACTTCAAGTGCACTATTACCTATCTCGTAGCGCTGCTCCTTTCCGAGGTTGTTGTACATTACTTCCGTTTTCTGCAGATTAATTTTAAGACCCACCTTTCTGCTCTCCTTGTCTAACTCCGTAATCATGAGTTGCAATTCGTCCCCTGAGTTACTCAGCAATGCACTGTCATCGGCGAAGCGCAGGTTACTAAGGTATTCTCCATTAACTCTTATCCCTAACTGTTCCCATTCTAGGCTTCTGAAAACCTCCTGTAAACACGCGGTAAATAGCATTGGGGAGATTGTGTCCCCCTGCCTTACACCCTTCTTGATTGGTATTCTGTTGCTTTCTTTATGAAGCACTGTGGTAGCAGTTTATCCCCTGTAGATTTCTTCCAGAATGTTTATATACACTTCATCTACGCCCTGATTCCGCAGTGTTTGCAAGACGGCTGATATTTCTACTGAATCAAACGCCTTCTCGTAATCTATGAAGGCTATGTATAGTGGTTGGTTATACACTGAGCATTTCTCTATTGCCTGAATGATAGTATGCATGTGGTCAATTGTTGAGTAGCCTGTTCAAAATCCTGCTTGTTCCTTTGGTTGATTGAATTTGTTACCAATTACCTTTGTAAATAGCTTGTATACTACAGAGAGCAAGCTGATCGGCCTGTAATTCTTCAAGTCCTTGTCATCTCCTTTCTTATGTATTAGGATGATGTTAGCGTTCTTCCAAGACTCTGGTACCCTTCCCGTCAGGAGACACCTCGTAAACAGGGTGGCTAGTTTTTTTAACACAATCTGTCCTTTATCTTTCAGCAGATCTGATGTTACCTGATCCTCACCAGCAGCTTTGCCTCTTTGCATGCTCTCCAAAGCTTTTCTGACTTCTTCTATCATTACTGGTGGGTGTCATCTGGGTTACTGCTAGTTCTTATTGTATTAAGGTCGTGGTTGTCTCGGCTACTGTACAGATCTCTGTAAAACTCCTCCGCTATTTTAACTATCCTATCCATATTGGTAGTTATTTTGCCTTCTTTGTCCCTTAGTGCATACATCCGACTTTTGCCTATCCCAAGTTTCCTCTTCACTGCTTTGACGCTTCCTCCGTTTTTCAGAGCGTGTTCAATTCTCTCCATGTTATACCTTCTTACATCGCTTACTTTACGTCTATTAATCAACTTCGAAAGCTCTGCCATTTCTATTTTGTCTGTTGTACTTGACACTTTTATGATTTGACGCTTCTTAATTAGGTTCTTCGTTTCTTGGGAAAGCTTGCCAGTGTCCTGTCTAACTACCCTGCCTCCAACTTCCACTGCACGCTCCGTAATGATACTCGTCAGATTATCATTCATTGTATCTACACTAAGGTTGGTTTCCTCACTAAGAGCCGAGTACCTGTTCTGCAGCGACACTCTGAATTCCTGTACTTTCCCTCTCAGTGCTAGCTCATTGATTTGCTTCTTGCGTATCAGTTTCTGTCGTTCCTTCTTCAAGTCTAGGCGAATTCGAGACCGTACCATTCTATGGTCACTGCATCGTACCTTGCCAACCACTTCCACATCCTGCACGATTCCTAGGTGTGCAGTCATTATAAAGTCTATTTCGTTCTTATTTTCGCCATTACGGCTCCTCCATGTCCACTTGCGGTTTTCTCGTTTTCGGTAGAAGGTATTCGAAATCCGCAAATTATTGCGTTCTGCGAATTCTACTAGTAGCTCTCCTCTGGCGTTTCTAGTGCCGATGCCATAATCTCCTACTGCCTGGTCTCCAGCCTGCTTCTTCCCTACCTTTGCATTAAAGTCGCCCAGCAGTATAGTATACTGTGTTTTTACCTTACTCATTGCCGATTCCACGTCTTCATAGAAGCTTTCAACTGAAGCGTCGTCATTGCTGGATGTAGGCGCGTAAGCCTGTACTACCTTCATCTTGTATCTTTTATTCAGTTTAATTACAATACCTACCACCCTTTCATTAATGCTATAGTATTCCTCTAAGTTGCCAGCTATGTTTCTGTGAACTAGGAACCCCACTCCCAGTTCCCTTCTGTCTGCCAAGCCCTGACAGCAAAGGACGTGCCCGTTCTGTAGCACAGTATAGGCCTCATCTGTCCTCCTAACCTCACTGAGCCCTATTATATCCCATTTAACACCCTCTAGCTCCTCGAATAGCACAGCTAGACTTCCCTCACTAGATAAGGTTCTAGCGTTAAACGTTGCCAAGTTCAGGTTCCAAAGGCGGCCTGTAGTCCAGAGATTCTTAGCACCCTCTGCTGCGTTGCAGATCTGACCGCCGCCATGGTCAGTTGCTTCGCAGCTGCTGGGGACTGAGAGCCATGAGTTATTTGACGTATGCATGTGGGAGATAGTGGCCAGATACTGCACGAGGGTGGCCAATCCTTCTCTGGTGAGGGAGTGCGTTCCCGGCGGCGATTGCCGGTGAGGCCGCACCCCAGGCCTCTTAATGCAGTTCCATCAACACGCGGATCTCTTTTTTCGGTGGAACTGCGCGGCACGGGGATTTGAACGACGAACCTCTTGCAAGTGAGGCGGATGCTCTAACCGCTACGCCATCGCCGCACCCAGCGTAGAATAAAGAATGATAACTTACTTGCCTTAGAATCCAGCGCTGTTTGCTGCCCTGAGTCGGACTGAAGTATATATCCGATAGGCATGTTGTCTTCTCGGCCGCCATATTGGCCTTCCCAACTGTTGCTGTCGTCTGTTGGTCGTGACTATCTTGAAGCCAGAGATATACAGCGCGGCGTGGTGACGTGTCGAGACATGCTCCAGACTTCATGGGTACAGCGAAACGCAACAGCAGCAGCCCACGCTCATACAAGCGTACACAATAGAACCACGTCGTAATTCTTGGATCGTCGAATCCAGACGGCCGTGGTCGAGCACTCCGAGCGCGACGCTACGTGAACCGTCGCCGGCAAAATACGGGGAAAGACTGAGCCAGCAGAGGAGGAGGTGGAGAGCTGGTCACCTTGGCGACGCTTTTCGCGCTGCCTGCAATACCCGGGTGGTTCATCCCATGGTTTCGCGCGGCACGCTGCCCTCTGTGGTTGCTCCCTAATGGTCTTTTCGTTCATCGCGCGCCTATTGGGCTCCGTAACTCCTTTACCGGGTAATTTTGCCTTAGAGTGTGGGTTCTGCTTTGTTTCGTTCGCAGAAGCAGGTAACCAGTTTTCTGACGATATGTCATCGCTCGTGTCTTCTCTCGCTCGGCGTGAATACAGTGCGCTTTTTATTTTAGCGCCGTTTCTTTTCGTGTAAGTTGATGATTGTTCACAGAGGCTCCATGTTCAAGCACGCCGCCACAACAGTTGTAACCCTTAGAGCGTCACTTGTAGGCCGAGCAGCGCCACCTCTCGATCCCATAGTGTAAAGCAAAGTTGCGCATGCGTTTCAACCGCGTGTAAGGGAGCAGTGGGAGTACAGGGATAGGGCATATGGGCCTTGCATCTCTCTAGTGCGCAGCTATGCTGCAGTGAACTAAAGCAGTGGTGTCCAAAATGTGCACCGACGTCGCAACTGCTCGTGATCTCTGCACAGTGACTCTGAACGTTTGTGTTTTTTTTTTTTTTTGGTGAGGCAAGTTTGGTGGGAGGCGGCTGCTGTCGCGGTCACAGTTATGGCACAGGGTGGCAAGGTGTAAATAAATGCTTGCCGCGCGCTTTCTACAGCGCTCCCATCATCCGTTACGGATCGAGGGTCTGATGGTATTTTATGAAATAATTGTATTGTGCCGATTACAATGAATTAGGGCATGAGCATAAACGGAACAGGCGAGGACATACCAGCTGTACGTGCAGTTATATCGCCGTGTGTGTGTGTGTTTGTGAGTGTGTTTTTTCTGCGCCAAGAAGATACCGGATTACACTATGCGATAAATGAATATAAATTTTGGGTATCTGTCGTGTTCGTTCTAAAAGATCTCGTTTGAAAACGTTTAGGGCTGGTATGAATTGGACAGCATACGTCAAATGAACACTTTAAATTCCTATCGAGAAACATCGGTGGACAAAAATAACACAAACTACTGTTATTTTGATGCATTACTATGACTTATCCGAATGAATACATTGAATATTGTTTGTCTTTTTTTCTTGCGGTGCAATCCGTTCATTTCAGAACAAAAAAAAAATTGCCCGCAGCTTCCCTCGGGGGAACACTGAGGAGGATGCGGAGCATATAATTGGTTAACGGGGTGTTAAAGTGCGACTTACTTGGGTCGATGGCTAAATTGGTTAACGTGGTTGTGAAATGGGGTGTTAAATTGCGACTTACTTGGGTCGATGGCTAAATTGGTTGTAGGAGGGGGTGTTAAATGAGTGAACACGTACACACGTATGCGAAAGGGCGGCGCTGGTCGAAGGGACGTCGATCATTGTGTTTGTGGATTCACCGCGACCTTGGACGTCGACGCGCCGTACAAACCAACCGACGAGCGGCAACTGAGCGAGCGAGCGCCGACCTTGAGTATATATACAGCGCGACGGCGCATGCACTGTCAGCTGTTGAATGTTCTCGAAGCGCGACGCCACATGCGCGTCCACTGGAGAATCAGGAGAATTGTAGATGTCGAACGCGGTGTGTAGAGGAGGAAGGGTGCACAGATGGTGGAGGAGTGAAGCGCGCGCGGTGTGTAGAGGAGGAAGGGATGCACAGATGGTGGAAGAGTGGGCGACGGCGCGACGGCGCATGCGCGCGCATCAGCTGTCGAATGTTCGAGAAGCGGTGCGGACGGCGCGGACGGCGCACTACAAGGCGCGAGTATAAGATGCTTCCGCATCTAAAAAGATGCACTGAAACTATCGAGCACAGGTATTCTTGGCCTTCAAGGGGTGTCTGTATCCGGTATGTGTATGGTTTTCCGATTAAACTGTCGCCATCTCTGTGCGTTTTGGCGTGATTTCGTTAGACAGCTCGTTTCGCCGAATTTCGCGTGTCGGCGACCGTGACGGCGTTGTTGGATGTGAGCGAAAAATCATAATTTCGTCGGTGACTGAAAAATAAAAAAATCTGCAAGTAAAATAATAAATAAATAATAAAAGAAAAGTGTTCGCGTACAAGTGACAATCGAACCTAGGCCGACTGCGTAGCAAGCTAATGTTTTACGACGGAGCCTCATTTCCCATTGAAACTGTTTTGACAAAAAAAAAAGCTAGCCGAAAGTCACGCAGTGGTAGCAGTGTCCTTAAATTATATGACATGACAGAAGTGACGCATGGCGCATGGAATCAAAACATGTTAATTGCGCAAAGAGTGGGGGTTTGAAATATCGATAAATTGATTGAAAAACGCTCAGGCATATATAATCACCTGCACCGACGAAAGCGTGAAAAAAGTGAACAGCTACGTAGGTTCGCGTGTTGCCTTATATACGCATAGTGGGCCGTTCGCTGATTCGCAAAAGGAATAATTACGACGTAGTGGACACTTAACTGTTTGTAGTTGGCATTCTAGGTTACTTTAAAACAGCCAATGTTACGTGCACAGTCGTTAGTCTCCTTATACAGCACGGCTGAGTCGTACTCTGTAAACAGAAGCGAGGATCGCATTTGAGAAGGCTATGGGCATGAGGACCGATGACGATTTCCTTCTCTACTCTTCAAGGCGAAGCTCAAGTGTCCATGTGTATTCATGTTTAAAGTTGAAATAATACGCTCTCACCTCGGAGTCAGTTCCGCATGTCTTTCTTCAGTAAAACAACAGGAAACTATTGATTGATATGTGAGGTTTAACATCCCAAAACCACCATATGTTTATGAGAGACGCCATAGTGGAGGGCTCCGGAACTTTCGACCACCTGGGGTTCTTTAACGTGCACCCAAATCGGAGCACGCGGGCCTACAACATTTCCGCCTCCATCAGAAATGCAGCCACCGCAGCAGGGATTTGATCCCGCGACCTGCGGGTCAACAGTAGAGTACCTTAGCCACTAGACCACCGCGGCGGGTCAACAGAAAACCATATATTCCGTTGTAAATCCAAACTAATCTTGGGTATGCCTATATCCCGTCGTGGTTGTTTAGAGGCAAAGGTACTCGGCTGCTGAACCACAGGTCACGGAATCAAATCTCGGCTGCTGCGGCTGTACTTTCGACGGAGGCGAAAATGCAGGAGGACCATGTGTTCAGAATTGGGTGCACTTAAATACCCCCAACTGGTCAAAATTTCCGGGGGTCCTAGTACGGCGTCTCTTATGATCAAATGGTGGTTTTGGGACGTTAGATCCAACATATCAATAAATAAATAAATAAATAAATAAATAACTCAGATCCGAAATCCTCAAAGAAAGTTTGTGCCCCATGCACCCCATCTGAAAGTGTAGTCGGGGTAGCAGAGATTGTTTCCAAAAATATCATTAATCACTACGCATGCAACCTCGCCACTTGATATTTCCTGAGCGTTCTAAATTATAAGCGACGTGAGTAATTCGCAACTAAAAAGCGAATGATGCTGTAGCAGTTTCCGTCCTTGTGGTCATGGTAATAATGTAGTTCATATATCCATATGCGAACGAATAATCTTGAGCTAGAAGCCCCGCCGCGGTGGTCTAGTGGCTAAGGTACTCGGCTGCTGACCCGCAGGGCGCGGGTTCGAATCCCGGCTGCGGCGGCTGCATTTCCGATGGAGGCGGAAATGTTGTAGGCCCGTGTGCTCAGATTTGGGTGCACGTTAAAGAACCCCAGGTGGTCTAAATTTCCGGAGCCCTCCACTACGGCGTCTCTCATAATCATATAGTGGTTTTGGGACGTTAAACCCCACATATCAATCAATCAATCTTGAGCTAGAAAACAGGTTTAATAGGTTCACCGCACAGAAAAAATCTGTTACCATACACGCATAACAGGGGACATTGCAAAATATTTATATTCACCGAACTGTCGTATCTGCATTATTTATGTCCTGTGAGTGTCTATCAGCAATGACGTACATCTTTGTTTTTTATTACATCGATTCAGTTTTATTATACTGAAAAAAAGTTGTCCCATTGTTCTGCGTCTTACAATAGTAAGATGCATATCGTCATGGAACCTCATTCATTATTATGAGGAATATAGATAAGGACAACATGCTTAATCACTTGCAAATCAAGATTTGCAATTCTTGGATGCCTCACTGATCGATCATATACCATTGCATTTTTTTATCTGTATACTACAAATTGTCATTTAAATAACACCTCCCGCACACACTAACCAGAATCGAAAGGTAGTGTATTATCACGACTTTCTTTTTTACACTGTCTTCTTAACCGTTTTACCAGACTTAAGTCCTGTTCAATTTATTATTAGTCACTCAGTATTCAAAAGATTCGTGGCTAGTAATATGCAGACAAGGGTACAAAAGTGTTTAGAAAAAGTTTTTACCGATTTCGTACCCCACCGCAGTGGTCTAGTAGCTAAGGTACTCGGCTGCTGACCTGCAGGTCACGGGTTCAAATCCCGGCTGCGGCGGCTGCATTTCCGATGGAGGCGGAAATGTCGTAAGCCCGTGTGCTCAGATGTGGGTGCACGTTAAAGAACCCCAGGTGGTCGAAATTTCCGGAGCCCTCCACTACGGCGTCTCTCATCATCATAATGTGGTTTTTGGACGTTAAACGTCACAAATCAATAAATTTAACGATTTTGAGTATACCTTCGTTCTCAACAATGGTAGAGCAGTGTATTTGTGTATTTGTTTTTTTTGTGTATTTGTTTTTTATCGAGGGGCGATTCCAGATGCGAATCGTGCGTTGCGCATTAGATGGAAAAACTATAGACAATCTCCCCGAAGGGAATCCGGATGAAATGCGAAACAGTAGCGATGGGCTAGGCGTTGACCTGGTTGAAAGGGGTGTTGACGCGGGTGCTGGAAGAAAAATTTGAAACGAAACTCGCTATAGCATTTCCTCGAGTAAACGTTTGAAACGCGAAGACACAGGAGGTGAGACGCGTTGAAGACGCCTGTGCTCGGCTTCTTTGGCTTGCGTCTCGTCGGTGTTACCCGCGCTCCGTCTGTATTCTTTAACGCAAACGGTGTTCTTGAGTTAAAACTCGTCGATTTCGCATGTCTTGCACCACCGACGCTTTCGTTCGGCTTCACTGGCTCGCGCCTCATCGGTGTTGCCATCGCCATTCGCGAATTCAATTTGGCTTCGATAACCTTCGCAATTCTGGCTACAGCCGGAAAAGGTACCACGCACTAACGGGAAGCATGCCACGACGGTATCTCGCCTGTCGGCGCGACCGCGCGGAAAGCAGGGGTGCGCTGCCCACATTGTCGGCGCCGCGAGATGTTCGAGGCGCGGCTTCTCGCCGACAGATGGAGAGAAGTGGCACGGGGAGACGATGCCCACGCGAACAGTGGGCTCGAGCGTTTCGATTGGTGGAGAAGGTGAAGCGAGCGAGAGCAGACACGCAGAAGCACGTGGCAGGCGAGGGAGAGAAACGTCACCACGCACTGCTAGGAGGGCGTGAGACAATTGACACTGCTATGGCACCAGCGGTGACCGAAGTGGTATGGACGAAGGAACAACGATACACAGGCTAGTCTAAGAGCTGCTTCGCATCTAATATTAATCACGTTGCTGAAATTTCAGCGCCCTATACAGGCTTGCGCTCGATCGCAGATGGCGGCAGCGTCTGCCTTATATGCTGCGCAGCGGACACATGCATCTCGAAGTGCCAGTTGCGCTGAGATGTCAAGTGTTTGCTCTCACACAAGCAGATATTGGTATTTATTGTGTTAATGAGCCCCTCTCTCCCCAATCTCCCTAAAAAAGAAGGCATTCTCGTGTTTTCTCAGGATTACCTACTATGCTATATAGCACGTCTCGCGAAGTTCAGTGCTGGTGAGTTTGGTGGCATGGGCTCGATTCCCAGCCATGGTGGTGGAAATTTGATAGGGCTGAATGCGATAGAAAAACAACGTGATAAACCTAAATAACGCTTCAAAGAACCTCAAGTGGTCGAAATTAATCTCGAAGTTCTTACTACAGCGTGCCATCGCTCATCATATTGTCGGGAGGACAATGTCTCGCAGAAAGCTTTTTTTTTTCAGCTAGAGCTGGAGTTCGTTATTTGCCAAATGCTCTTGATAGAGGCGCTGTTTAACGACTCTTCTTGATGAGGGTGCCTCGATGAAGAATGAGAGTCTGAATAGAAAAAGCTGCATCCGACCGGTCTCTCTGCGCTTCGCGACAAACCAGGCACAGCGCCGTGTTTCCATCTGGGCAGCGGAAATTAGGTGCCTCTCCCCTCTTCTAACCACTACCACCACCACCCCAAACGAGAGAGCCGCCGCTGACGTCTTCCGAGGCAATCAGGAAAGCGACATTTGAACATTATTTTGCGCGTAAAGGCCGTTTTAGAGAATGTGCCCATTTCAAAAAGCTGCTACAGCTTTGTTGCAAGGCAGGCTTCACGCGACCATGAAAACTGATGGGATTGGTCATCCTCGGCTTGCTTGATTGGTCTGCACACCCGTGGATGCTGGAAAAGCCTATTTTTGCAGCGACTCGGGCCCTTTTTGCGGTGAGCGGACTCGGGGTCAACAGCGCATCTCACCACTGAAGACCAGTCATGTAAGCCGAGGGGTATGCCATCATTTTCCAAGTTTTTTATTTGTGATTCAGTGCATTGTGTAAATCTAAGTTGTGTTAAATAAATAAACCGCCAATGAGTGCTGTCCGAAATCATCGTGTCTACTTGTCATCGCTTGCCTGTGCGGAAATGTTCCCGCGCTTTCTCGCCCTATGGTCTTCAGATGTGTCTAGCTTAAACAACCACGAAGTTTTGCTACAATATCGTGGTTTATTAAATAAAATATAAGCGCTTCTGTTACGTCCCAGAAGTAAGCCGATTGCAAGTGCATGCTGGTAACCACGTTTTTATTGCGACAAGTTCAAATATGCAGTTTGATAGCCCAAGGCTTTTTCCGTCGCCCGCCGAATAAAAAACCAAGCTCGTTTATGACATCTTTCACGGTGTGGTTTGAGTATTGCAGGCCGCAGTGCGCACGATTGCTTTTATATTATTTGCCCATTATGCAAGATGAAAGTTTAGACAACGTTGCACCCAACAACATCAATCGTACTTCAGTTCTCGCACGTGCAAAAAGTTGTGCGACAGAAGACGACGAGGCACAGCTGGTACATTGTAGCCAGGCAAGTCTTTGTTTTATATCACGGCCATGGCTTCCGAGACAGCGGGCGCGCGGGGTGGAACGCCCGCAATCTCAGAGGCCATGTCACGGCATCATGGCTTTCGCCCGTTGGCGTATGGCGCTGCCACCGTAGCCATTATTTGCGAATATAGTCGAAAAAAGCAACCCCACAACAACAAATATGCATCCAGTTTTATGTTACAGCAACCTTTGTACAGTCATTAGCCGTTTGACATATCCACATCAGCGGCCACTCGATGCTGTGGGCAATCCCAAAGTATAAGCGCCGCGTAGACGGCGGACGAGCTTCACTTGCGAGTGAGAAGTGGGCTCAGAAGGCGAACGACATAGGAAATGCGTAACTGTGAAACGTAAGCGTGGTTAAGCGAAAGGGCCAAATTATACAATGAATGCACTACCACGAATTTCGCAGGAAGAGTCTTGCGCATTTGTGTTGCTTCTTTTCGAATATGATGGTCTCACGACAATTGTGATTTCTTTATCAAAAACATATATAATGCAAAACAAGCCGGTTACATCCAAGAAAGCTGAAATCGGTGACATCTAAAATTTCATATTTAAAAAAAAGTCCACTATCTGGAACCACGTGTAGATGCGAACCAGCGGGCGCTAAAAGACGAACCACTGGCACCCTTATGCATGCGCCTACGCGTCAAAAGTGTCTAGTCGCGCCGGCGGAAGAAAAGGGCGCACAACAATTGTGTCGACACTCTTCTTCTTCTTCACTACTTCTCCTGGTTCTCAAGCAATGCAGGTATTTGGCCAAGTGTTAGGTGAATTTTATAGTGGTTCTTCGCAAGACTATCGTATAACCTAAAAATAGTTAGTACAACAACCTAATTACGTACTCTTTGTATTGAAATGATTAAAAGCTCATGTGTCAAGGCTTGCGCAAAGTGTTGCTTGATCTTTTGGCCTGAAACTGTCGAAGTTCAGCACAGAATGGCACGTTCCCAACTGGAGCTAGTTCGTATCTTTTTGATCGGTTATGTTAAAGCAAGTTACTTCTGAGAATCGTTAAATACATGAAAGCTTCAAAATTTTGGTCAGATACATATTCAGCTATGCGGTGATATTGACGAAGGTCATTATTCCACACTATATTCTCTCGCAACGTCTAGTTGTTGTCTCTGCGGATTTCCACATAATTTCGCCTGGCCAACAACGACTACTGCACATACTGTCAATCCAGAAGTACAATTGCTGTCCGTGTTCGGTAACTCTAAACAGTGGACGCTGTAAAATGTAGTTTTACTCTATCCGTCTTATAACCAGCTCGCACCATAAAATAATGATTCTTTATCATCATCTTTATGACATTTGGCAGGTGCCTCGCGCGCGAACGGGCCAAGCCCTCGCGAAGGTGAAGAAGCTGAAGAAGAACGGGTCTTGTATCGCAAGCTTATTTCTTCTGCTGGAGCCTTCGTACGCATGCCTTCGCTGGCTGAGCTCCTGTTTCTGGTTCCTGTTCCTGTTCGCGTTGATCCTGTTCTGCGCTGCTGCTCACGGGTTGGAACGGCTTGAACGACGGGCGGCGGGATTGCACTTGAGTTTAACGTTTGCTTTTTTGTTGTTTTAGTGATTTTTCGGCAGTCGTTTGTGGTTTGTGCCATATGATTTTCTGAGTTCAAGCGACTCAGGCTATCTAGATGTCGGTTTCTTCGCCTGGCCAAGGGCCTTCTCCTTGGCTAGCATCTATACCGGTCAAGGATTGGCCAATTGATTCTTTTCTTTGCAGTGGGGTTATTAACGTCCCCGTGGCTTTGGTACCGACCAATGGAGGTACGATACCTATGAAGAACCCGAAGATGATTCAAATGGAGCTTCGGAAAGCCACAACACACTTTCAAAAGATCACTGAGGTCCGGCATTTCGGTCGTGGGGGTATTTTGTGCTGCTCTGGCGATCAGGAGTGCGTCCGAGAGCTTCTCAACTGTTCCGAATTTGCAGCACAGCCGGTGAGCCCGTTTATTCCAGCGCATCTGGCATGTTCGAAAGGCATAGTCCGCGGTGTAGATACGAGCCTGACCCATGCAGAAATTCTTGAGTTATTTTCAGTAGCAGGTGCAGTATCAGTATACAGGTGCACGCGTCTGGTTGACAATAAAAAATCACCTACCGAATCGGTCATAGTAACCTTTGCGGGAACGATAAGACCATCTGAAATTAAAGCTTGGCCTCTTATCTATAAGGTAGAGCCTCTATCCCCTAAGCCACTGCAGTGCTTGAATTGTTGGAGATATGGCCACAGCGTGAAAGGGTGCAGATCAACTGCCAGATGTCGACTATGCGGAGAAAATCACGACAGCCGTAAGTGCAACTCGACGGAAGAGAAGTGCTGTTTATGTCATGAGGCGCATCCTGCAGACTCTTCAGATTGTGAGGCGAAAGAACGAGAAGTTAAGCTGTTGGAAATTGTGGAACGCAGGCGTTGCTCCCGGAGGGAAGCTGTGACTGAATTACAAGAACGCTCGAAAGGTTACGCAAGCGTAACAGCACGACACACCACTGCTATGGATGCATCGTTAGCAAAATATATAGCAGAGGCTGTAGAGAAGGCAACGGAAAAGGCGATGGAGCGTCTTGCCAGCAGTATTATTGGAGTCGTGGTTGAATTGTTAACATCTCAGTTGACCCAAATCATTGCTTCAGTGTCTATGAAAAGTCAGACTTCACAGGATTTGGAGGTTTCAAATTGTGCCGGGACAGAAAGTCCGATAGCTCCTACACGGTGCTCATCTCCTAAAGCAGGACCCTCCAATAAGATACTGCGGACAGATCTAGAAACCGTATCAGATGACACTGATGAATTCACAGAAATAGGGTCGGAATCTCATAATTTCTTGAAGCGCGCCAGATCTCCCCTATCGAAAAAGTCTTCACAGAAATCAAAATCTAAAAAGTTTCTGTCAAAGAAAGACGTTTTGGAGAACCTCTCCAAAAAAGAATTTTTGAAGAAAGATCTTTTGGATCAAGCAGTCTCTGCGGCGGGTTTATAGAATCAAAATAGGCTCCTTAAAAGTATTACAGTGGAATTGTCGATCAATAGGGTCGGCTACCAGAGATTTATTGTGTATTTCTTCGCAAATTTCCCCAGATATTATTACTTTACAAGAAACTTGGCTTACAAACGGAGAAAAATTTTACCTAAAAAATTATCGCTTATTTCGTTTAGACAGACCTAGCAGAGGTGGTGGACTTGCCATTTTTATATCAACTAAATTTAGTCATAGAGCGAAGATTAACTACCTGTGCATGGATTCTAACTATGAAATTATGGTATTAGACATCACTCTGCCAGGCTGTTCCCCTTTTTCTTTTGTTAACGCATACTTTCCGGTAGGAGTACAGGACACAAGATGCTTAGATGCAATGTTAGCTTCCTGCAGGAAGGATGTAATATTAACTGGTGACTTTAATTCACACCACGTGTCTTGGGGTTTCAAGACTGATGTAAATGGAAGACGCTTGTGGGAATGGACTGTTGATAATAACTTATCTTGTGCAAATTTCCCCACTGTTACGTTTATTAGGAGACAATCAAAGTCGGCGATAGATCTGACCTTTTGCAGCTCCTCACTAAACATTTCGTCGTGGAAAACATTAAATTGCGCAACAAACAGTGACCACCTTCCTATTAGCTTTGATATTAACTTTCCCGGAATATTTTTAACTGGTAAAATTGGCTCGTTTGTAAATTATGAGCGCTTACAAAAAGACTTGAAGCCCACTTTGGTTCTTCGCAAGGACATGCAGGAAGACATTCGGGCTATGAGTCTGTGTGCGGTACTGAAAAGAGCAATAAAAAAGTCAACTTTTTCAATAACTTCAGGCACAGGCGGGTCGTTTAGCCCATGGTGGAACGCTGATTGTACAAGGGGGTATAGAAAACGAAAAGCGGCGTGGAAGCAACTTATCCACAACCAATGCCCAAAAAACTGGTGTGACTATAAATACGTGGCAGCAGATTTTAAACGCACAGTACGCAAAGCAAAAGATGACTATGACACTAACAAATTTAGCTATCTTTCAAAACCATACAACAGAAAGGCGCTTTTTAGATTTTTGCGTTCCAGAAAAATGATACCACCATCAGACAATACTGATTCTTCAATTCTATCGCCTAGCGAACTCACTGAAATCTTAGAAAATGTTGCTAAAGGATTAGAAGAAAGATTCAGATCAACAATGCCAAGACACATAGTAAAGCCAATTGCAGGGGAGGAGTTCAACGAGGTGACATTAGCGGAACTAGCGGGTGTAGTGAGGCACTTACCTCCTACAGCACCTGGACCAGATGGAGTAACTTCAGCAATGATAAAAGTACTATATGACATTTCCCCACATGAACTCTGTAATATGGTTAATTACTCTTTGAAAACTTCTTGGATACCGGCGGATTGGAAACTTTCCAAAATAATTCCGATACTTAAAAAACAGGGGCTTGGGTATACACTTGACAATGTGAGGCCAATTTCTCTTACATCTAATTTGGTTAAACTAACTGAAAGAGTTTTGAATGCACGTGTGATAAAATACATTGAGGAGAAATCAATATTGAACCCCAGTCAAATTGGTTTTAAATCGGGATGCTCCATATGGTGTGCGCACGCGGATTTGGAGCGTCGTATACAGTTGGCTAGGCGTAGAAGAGAGTATTGTGCGTTAGTTACTCTGGATTTGGCCAAGGCGTATGACAAAGTGGAGCATAAAATACTAATAGAGCAGATGGAAAGGTCACATTTACCAAAATACATGACATCATGGGTAGCAGAGTTTTTAAGGGAGAGAGAGTTTTATTGCTTTCAAAGGGGTTGTTTTTCTAACAGATATCGACAATACCGTGGCGTACCACAAGGTGCAGTGCTCTCACCGGTGTTGTTTAACATCTTCCTCAGTTCGATTCCAACACATAGCGATATTCATTTATATCTTTACGCAGATGACATTGCTTTCTTTGCAACAAACAGTGATCTGCAATTACTTTATCAGACATTACAGAATTACCTAAACATGATAGAGGAATGGCTTCAAAAAATTGGAATGTCTCTAAATGTAAACAAAAGCGCGCTTCTAGCGTTCTCGTTCAGGGATCCTGTTAACATCTCCTTGATGTATGGCACAGAGCAGATTCCCCAGGTGGATTCACTTAAATACTTAGGCATCATATATAACAGCTCGTTAAATTGGAAAAGCCACATCGATCCCATTGCGTCCAAAGCAACACGAGCCATGGGGTGGTTACGCAAGCTCAGCAACATAAAAAGGGGGTTGCGAAGAAATACATTGGTAATGGTCTATAAAATGTACATTCGTCCTATCATGGAATTCGGCTGCGTCTTATTTTCGGGCAGTGCGACATATAAAATGAGACCGCTAATACTATTAGAAAGGGAGGCCTTACGACTGTGCCTTGGACTGCCCAAGTTTGTTGCTAACAACGTGCTATACATGGAAGCGCGTCTACCGTCATTGTTAAATAGATTCAAAATGCTTACTATCCAAACATTTTTAAAACTATACGCTGTGCCCCAGAGAGCATCCTTTTATGCTTTTATTAAAGAACCAAGTTTATTTTTTGAAACTTGGTGGTCACGATTCCACTGTCCACAGATCTTGTTCGTTCAAGCGCTGCTAGAACCACTGAACGTCAAAATAAAACATAATTTCACAACAAGAGACGTTAACTTAGATCTTATGATAGAATTTGAGAATATTTATCCCTCTAACGCAAAGCAAATGCCATTTCAATATTTAAATGATCGGCTGCAGGATTACTTGGCGCATTTGAACTTGAACAACATAATTGCGACCGATGCATCCGTATCAAATGAAAAGGCTGGGGCAGGTATCTTCTCACGATCCCTTGACTGGTCCTTTTCGGTTAGACTCCCAGATTACACACCAATATTCATGGCAGAATTATTTGCTATTGTACTGGCACTACGGAAACTTCCTTTGGGCGAATCGGAAGCAGTCGTAATTACAGATTCTTTTTCAGTATGTGCTGCTCTGTCTTCAGGAGCCAACTTAACACTTATGCACATGTTTCGACAACTCATACCGACAAACTTGAAAAAACTGCAGCTCTTATGGGTACCAGGTCATCGTGGCATATATCTCAATGAGATGGCGGATGCACTAGCCACAGTATCTCTTAGCGGTCCCATTATCCCGATTTTGCCTGATACGGCTTACGCGACAGCAATAAGGTTTAGAAACCTCTGTTTGCGTGAATACGACTGCTACTCATTGGATAAATATCGAGATTTCGCACATCTAAGATGCCGCTGGAATAGACAGTGGTGTGCAACACGGCACTTGGAAGTTACTTTTACAAGATTGCGTTGCAGAATTCCTCAACTGAATTATTATTTGCATAAAGTTGGTCTAAAGGCGTCACCTTTATGTCAGACTTGCCAAAAAATGGAAACGATAGATCACTTCTTTTTGTTCTGTCGCCGGTATTCTCATCAGCGGAAAAGATACCTGGTAGCTCCACTTGAAAAATTGGGATTAGAATTAAATGTGGCAGTAATTTTGTCGTTTGGCAGCATTAAATTCGGTTATAGCCACAGGGACGTCTGCTCTGCGGTATTTGAATACATAATTGAAACAAAGCGATTGCAATGTTAATCTGCCTATATATGTATGTATATGTGTGTGTGTGTATGTATATGTGTGTGTATGTGTATATATATGTATGTGTATATATGTATATATATATATATATATATATATATATATATATATATATATATATATATATATATATATATATATATATATATATATATATATATATATATATATATATATATATATATATATATATATATATATATATATATATATATATATATATAGACCCACCATTACCTCTGTCTCAAATCGCATCTGATGGCCTGCATCGCTCCCTGCTCAGATATACTCCTTTTTCGATTTTCGGCTTTCCTTTCTATATTTTTTTTAGCCCAAAATTACGTTTTCTTTGAAAAACCATTAGCCTTTTAGTTAAGATCCTGCCGCCCGGTTCTTGGCCGATCCCCCTTTGTGGGTGTGCGCCAGAGTGTCAAGGATCATCATCATCATCATCATCATCATCATTCTTCTGCTGGAGCCTTTCAAGCTGATCCACGAAAGCACCTCTACAGCTTGAAGTCCAGAAGACGTGAGTTGCAACCTCGTTTCATCGACGACGATCTGAACTAGGCATTCCTAAAAGGCTTCGTCTCCGGCCAGCAGCCACGAACAACTGGGCCTGCTGTCAGGTGGTAGACAGGCAATGCGCGTGCGCCCGAAGAACGGGCGTGTGGCTGGCACCATCCGTGTTCTTCCCACGGCGGTCGACCGGTGCCTGGTCTGCGACCCAAAGCAGAGGCGGAGCCGTTCTGCTTTCTTGGGTACCAACTCTGCCGAGCTCTCTGGACCAAGCTTCGTGTTCATCCCGGCCCTTGATGAAAAGGGCAGCGCTCCCGCCATCGAACGCACCGCGAAATAAATTTTGATGACGATATATGAGGGATTTAGCTGCTTCGACACTGTGGCAGGGGCCAGCAAGGCCTCCACCAGGCCTGTCTTGGAGGAGCGCCCTGGAGTGGTCTGCGTCACGATGAAGACACTGAACCAGTGTTTTGAAAGGCTTCGATCCATGGGTCCGCCTTGCACCACCGTTGCTGATTCTTTTGAGGTGCACTATGAGAGGGTTTCGCACTTGCACTGCCCCATTGTGCCGCCGGACTTTGCGAGGGGCGTTTCTGCTGAAGGAATCTTCAGCCTGGAGAGGCATAGTGCGTGCACCGGCTACGTTGTTCGCCTCATGTACAACCGGTGCCTCCTTTTCAACGCCAAGCCTGAGACCAAGTCCGACTACTTCTACGGACAGCTTGCATTCCGAAATCTTGTAGCGCCCAACCACAATCAGAGCTTCGTGTTCGTCAAGGGCCTTGACGAAACTGAAGGCAACGCGTACGCCTTCAAAGGCACAACCAAGGAAATATTGAGGACCCTCTCAAAGATATCGGTGCTTCGAGGTGGTGGCCGGTGCAAGCAGAAGGGAAGGGTGCATCTACATCAAGCTGTCATTCAATAGTATGTTGGATTGACTTTGGAAGACAAAACTTCAGTTCAGCGAGAGCGCACTAACCTTCTCATTGTATTTATTCACTAGGCTTATGAATGCAAACACCATTACGAAGAACCTGCTCGTGCCAGACTTCCGGAGTGCTCCGGAGCTGCGTTGAAGACTATACCGAAGTTTGGAGGAAGTCGGCTGGTTTCCCGGAGTCGAAAGCTGCTCAACATATCACCGCCGCAAGAAAAGCTCGTAATTTGGCGTGACAAGTGGCCCCAGAACTTTAACTGTGACCTTACATCAGAATGTATCTGCAGGTCGTCTTGGTGAAAATGCGAGCTGGGATGGTGCTTCTCGAGCAGGTGTTTGAGCTAGCAGAGCAGCACGTCTTCGCCCAATTCCATCAGCTTCTTGGCGAGATGTGCAACTTCACGTTGTCCTGCAGCACCTCTCCTGTTTTTGAGATGTGCCTTTTGGGGATCATAATGGACATCGCCACAACACTTCGAGTTTTCAGCGCCTTAAACGATCATTTGTTAATTATTAAAACGAATCTGAATGGCAGCTTGGTAGTGTTACTTTTGCGGAATACTTTCGAAACCTCAGTGGCTGCAGTAATTTTATTATTGGGGACACAGAACCGAAGACGGGATGCCAAGGATCAGTACGATCTACCTGAGGTTCCATAAAAAGAGCCTAATTTTAAGAAGCTTGACCTCCTTCCTCTTTCATTAACTTCAAAGTCACCGTACCCCATTATTGAATCTTATATGCTGCAGCAGAACGCATATAGGACTAATTTACGCGTGGTAGATTTTGTAAGGGCATGAGTTGTCTGTGGTCAACCGCTGTATATGGTGATTACTCGTGCATATTCGTTATCCCTGACTGATTCGTAGGTCACCGCGTATCCTATTGTGCTTCTCCATCTTCGTTCAGTATTCTCTGTTTCAACCCCCTTTTTTTAACACGAAAACGTTTTATGTTGGAGTCCACCGATATTTCACTGCTGTATTTCCGCCACGTATAAAGGCGTTGTAGAATGTAAATGACCAGATGACCAAGAAAAAAGAATTCGCAAGGTTCCACGTGCCATGGGAATTGATGTTGTGCAAAGCCTGCGGATGAAAGATGACCATGTTGTAATTTTTTATTTAGCGAGACGTTACGATGTGGCGCTAAGCATATGTGCGAATGCACGCATGCACAGACATAGGTTAAGCAGCCGCATGTGTTCTGTATAATCACTTGTTTACAACTTCGTAACGATGCCAGCAGCGACATGGATATGAGCAACACCAGAAGCGGTAAGCTGATATGAAGCGCTGGTGCTCGTTAGTATGGTAGTCTTGGACACCGCAAATAAATCAACTTTAGCAGATGGCGCCTAATTACAATTCACATTAACTCGACATGACGGCATTATCAATATACGAGTATATATCCAATGTTTATGAAATTGGATAGTCAGCACTCCAGCCGGAATAGACGTTTCACGAACATTAGGGTTTATATGAAAAAAAAAGTTGCGGGAGCTAGCAAGACTCTGTGGTACTTGATTTACACGCAGAATTCTGGGTTTCGATTTCTGCAGAGACCCTCATATTTTTGTTAGCATTCGTCGGTTCAACGCTGCTGATGCCACGCGTGAAAATTGCCCGTGTTTGTTCTCGTCATTCCTGGGTAGATTGTTAACCATCTGTGGCACATACGCGCCTGCTGGTGTGTGCCACACGTTCGGTGGAAAGGGTCTGAGGACGTACGCGATGGAATTGTGACATCATTCATGTCATATCCTGCGAGTCATATTCGTCAAATAATCTTACGCTCCCATAGTAATTTTGGTTTACCCCGAGGTGAGGGGGTGATCACGAGAGCACCCAGATGTATGCGACAGACAGACAGACAGACAGACAGACAGACAGACAGACAGACACACAGACAGAGAGACAGACAGACAGACAGACAGACAGACACACAGACAGACAGACAGACAGACAGACAGACAGACAGACATGCTGATTGATTGATTGATTGAAATCACACGCACGACCCATCGGGTCGCAGCGCGCGAGGCTTAATCATTCAGCCACAAAACGACGTTCTTCGGCCTTCTAATGGCGAGCTATTATTATACACCATTCATAACAGGCACCAGGCAGAGTTCTGAGGCATTTAAACGTGTTCTCTTAGTCACCGGCAAGTTGGCGCAAAAGGTGCGCTCTAAAAGAACCCTTCAACACTTTTTGGCATGGTCAAAAACACTGCTGATCGGTAGTGAAAACTTCAAAACACAGGAGCGAATTATTACTGAGCAGCTAGAGGCCTCAAACTTACCCCAAATTCTCAGTCAGCTAAAAATCACGGTCCCTCCTCTCGGCAAATGATGTTTCATAGTCATAATCAATGAAAACCAACAGACAGTCATGCCAGGGAAAGTACATAGTGGATGTTAATCCAAGGTATTGTAATTTAAATGCATATAGAGAAAAGTGGATGAAAATGTATATTGCCAAAATCGGGATCCAAGCCTGCGCCCTTCGCATAACGCGTCCGATGCTCTATACCACCCAGCTTTCGTGGTGGCCATCCCCCCGTCCACTTTATAGAGTATATATGTGCTTTTTAGCGTTGGAGTAGAGTTACTGTATATTCTACCATTTGACAAAAGAGTTGCGCCAAGGCACATCATTTTAGGTTCAAAAACCTTGCGGAAAAGCCTTTCCCCACCCGCGTACGAGCAGCGTTCGTGGTTTAGAAAACTAGCGTTGCTTTCTTTCTTCTTTTTTATGAAGAAATGAGCAACCTCGTTGGCTCCGGTCAAGCCTACAATCCTTGATTTTATGCTTACGTTCTATATATGTAATGTTGAAAAAAAAATTCGGCAGCGTTGTCAACCAGTGGGATCATGTATGCCACACATTAGCTTCGTCTTCTTTTCCGTGGCTTTTCCTATTTACAGAGATAAACTTTTTTGCACTTTTCATCGCAAGCCAATCAGCGACAGATTTTTTTCGTCGCGTGTGGCTCATTCATTACCTGCGCGAGGAGACCAGCTGCAGTTTTAGAGTTTTCAACTGAATCGAGCTCGGGATATTGAACGAGTGTGGCCGTTGTTACGCCTGGGAATCCACCGTGAACATCAATGCCTCTGCAAAGGCACTCTGTGTCAAGGCCAGCGATCGAGCCCGCCTGACGAGATCAACACAACGACGTCATCAAGCGGCGGCGCCAATCTGTCTTACGCAACGCACAGCGAGCTTCCGCAAGCCAGATGAAGCAATCGGCGCCTTCCAGTCGGGCGAGCCCTACGCAATGCGAAACAACATCCCTTGTCCTTGGGTGCAACCGTGCGCAGCGGTGGGTCCCCGTTTCAGGATTCTGATATCACGGCCAGCGGCGCTTCTGGTTGGACGTTGGTGACGCAAAAGATCCACCCGGTGCCTATAAAAAAAGCCAAGCGGCGAGTTGCCAGCAGTTGACCTATGCGTCAGAAAGAAGCCGACGTATGCTTCCGAGAAAAGCCATCTCGTTGCTTCGAGTCCCCACGCTATCGACCCGGTCGGTGTTTTTGTAAGCGAAGGGTTTCGCGGCGCCCATCGTAACCTCGTCGTCGGCGCGCCTTCGTAACACCGTGCGACGCCCAAGTTATGGGCGCCTCATGTATTACGCTCGTATTAAAATCGCGGTTCGTGACAGCTGATGTGATGCGTTGTTCGACAGCCTTGTCGCGTCCTACATTTCTTTCGCTTGAGGTTTGAAAGCTGTCTTAAATTAGCGCTAGCTTCGACACGTTGGTGATTCGATTATTCTCATTTTTAGCGTTGTACCCGGCAGACTGATTCTGACGTATGTAGACGACACATTCTGACCAACTCTGCATGTGTAACTTACTCACTGCACCTGTGGGCAATACAAATAACACAAGTTTTGCAGTGCCGTGGATAGATAAAAAGAAGCCAAGCGTTTATTCCTTCCACACCGAACGCAAATATTTCTATAAAAACACCCACTGCACCAGCGTCTGATCGCATGGGCTGTACAAAGTACAATTCAACACAGAATAGAATTGCTATCACATTTGTCGCGACCAACAGGCAATGCTGATAATGCTAATGATGATGAGCCTTTAGCTTGGCTGGCACTCGCCCACAAAGCGGGATGGGCCAAGATCCGGGGGGCAGGATCATCAAGTAAGTTAGTTATGAGTCAGGCTATCAGGTAGTCTCATACCATGAAATAATATAACAATTACTAACAAGGTAATCTTTTTGTTACCATTATGTACGCACACAAAGCAGAGCAAACCCCCCTGTGGCTTTCACCTAATGTAATCCCTCCGTAAGATAAAATTACTGCCAGGTTTATTTTTAAACCTGGCTTCTCAATTGGTTCCACCTCATATATTTTCTTTTGATAAGAATGTCGTTGCCAGCATAAAATGAAACGATCTATTGATTGTGATTCCTTGCAAAAGAGACATAACAGAGATGCTGCGAGTGCAGCTTTATGTAGGTATAATGATTCAGGTACTAAATTCTGCATCGTAATCTTGTGGTTGTAACTGCTAACTGCCGAGATACGTGGCCAGAATAACAACAGCCGATGTCAACCGCGCTTGAACTGCCTAGAATCGCAGGAGCATCGATGTTGTCGGCGTTGTCTGCGCAGTGTTGCTTTTTCCGCAGTGCAAATGAACCACCTATGACCACGTGATGACGCTGCACCAATAGCGTTGCTGAACTCTTCAAAGGCCGATTGGGTTGCGCCGGGTAAACAGCGTTGACACTGAGCTTCCTAAAGAGGTAGCATATACAGTAACTCTACGCTGATATGCGGATGGATCCTTTGAGCGTCTCCTTTATAACGGGGCGGTGGCACGGGTGCCACCAGGCTCGCAAGAAAAAAATGAAAAGAGAACTTTCTTTGCATGTTAACCTTATGCTTCATCTACTTCAATTGAATACATCTCATTATAGCAAAGAAAAACGTACTTTATATTCCATCTCTCTGCCTTTTCCGACAGGATGACCTTTTTTCCCCACTATTCTTGTCCTTTATCTCTACATTTCTGCCATCAAAATTCAAGCCGTCGCTTACTTCCCTCTATCACGGACGTGTTCAGCTTTCCATGTTTGTCCCTAAAACGCTGTCTATACCCACAAGTATAGCAGGGTGGATAGCACCACATTCAATCAGAACATGGTCCATCGTTTTCCCACAGCATGTACATTGTTCTTCCTCTTTATTGAATTTCGCTTTATCACTGCGCGTTCTAAAGCAACCAGATCTCTCACCGACAGTAAAGCGCTTCCATTTGAGTTATAACAAAACGTTTCCCGCCTTATATCGTTCCTACCCATTTGTTAGTAACTGAGAGCCGGCTTTTTTTGCATCGCTGTCATCCAATAAATCCTCTCCGCCTCTCTGACGTTTCGCCTAATGCTCCTTGTTGCCATGTCGCCCACATTGCCAGCCGTATATCTTTTGGAGAGCCTCCTTTCATTTTTTTCTCCGCTTTGTGTCTACGCTCATCGAGGACATATTTCTTAACACTTTCCTTGCCCGTCTACTCTTTTTTCAATTTCCTAAGCTTATCTTTAAATCTCAATCTACTCTGAGCTTCTTTACTTAAAAGCCTGGCCATCCCATATACTCCTTCACAGCCTCATTCGTCGTCTTCCTGTGAGTGCTGAACGCGAGCCGTCCCGCAGTCCTTTGATTTACATCCATTCCTGATTGCACCTCTGACTTCATGCACACCACTGAGTTCCCAAATGTGAGCCCTGGAACCATTGCACCTTTCTACACACCTCGAGCTACTTCGTGCATATATTGTATCCCCTAAACGCTCTTTGCTTCATTATCGCAGCATTTCTCTTTCCCCCTTTGCTGCCAAATTTTTTTCATGTACCTCCATATATATATCACCCTCCTTTAACTACACTTCAAGTTCCCTGTCCTCCCTTAGCCTCCGTATTTCTTGGCCCTATATTGAGACCGCCTGCCCTTCGTGGTCATCGAATACCATCAATCCACATTTTGCTGCATTAAATCTTAGTCTTAGACCCTCGCCTTCCTTCCCGCATGTATCTGCCAGCCGCTGTATATCGTCTTGACTGTCCGAAAATAGGATAATATTGTCTCCATAAAATGGACCTAGAACCATCTGCTCAACCAGCGCCCCAACCTGTTTGTGTGACAGGTTAAACCCAATGTTGCAACCTTCTGGCGATTTTTCCATCCTGACCATGTACAGTATGAATAACAGCAAGTACAAAAAACATCCCTGTATTTGCTCCTTGCTAAACTCAATGCTAGCTGTCCTTGCTACTTATTCCTTCCTATTCTATTCAAACTGTATTTTCTCGTCATATTTTTCTCAAACGCTGTATACATTCGTCACATATGAGGGCAAGCTTCACTCAGCGCCATCTTTTGCCACTAAAATGAATGTCAAAATATATATTTTTTTTTTTTGCCTGTTTGGCGCATGGCTCCTGAGATGGTGGTTGGCGCATGGCCCAAGAGAGAGCGTGCTTCCGGAGCTGCTCGAGGGCCGCTCTTTTTTCCGCACCATGGCGCTGATTCGTATGGCCGAAAAGGCTGCCGCGCGTTTGGCGGAGCTTGCACGTGGCGAGAAGAAAATGATTTCGCGCTTTTATTTTACGCCGCACTCATTTGCGAATATTAGTACAAGGTGAACGAGAGGAAAAGTGAATGCTTGGGCGTATATATTCTCAAATGGTCTTTTTTTTTTTTTACACGTTTGCGCCTCTCATATTAGAGCCCTTATATTTGCAATGCCTCCGCAAAAGATCCACATGTGCTGGAAATTTACTTTACTTCCAAATTAGCAACCTGTATATTATAGATGGCACTGATGAAGAAAAAAAAATGACAACCCGATTAACAAAAGGAATCAGAAGATGGCCGCGTTCTACGCTCACGGGCTACACTCAAATAAAGTGGTTTCTTTTTCTTTGCTTTCGTGGAACTAGCGCTGTTTTTCATTGTAACGCAGCTTCAAGAATTCTCATGTTGCCCCGCCGCGGTGGTCTAGTGGCTAAGGTACTCGGCTGCTGACCCGCAGGTCGCGGGTTCGATTCCCGGCTGCGGCGGCTGCATTTCCGATGGAGGCGGAAATGTTGTAGGCCCGTGTACTCAGATTTGGGTGCACGTTAAAGAACCTCAGGTGGTCAAAATTTCCGGAGTCCTCCACTACGGCGTCTCTCATAATCAAATGGTGGTTTTGGGACGTCAAACCCCACAAATCAATCAATCAAGAATTCTCATGTCGAGGCGCAGAAGTGGGATACAGGGAGGGGGGTGCAGGCCGTCGCCATGCATCTAGTCTATGTCTAGACTGAACTTTCTGTGATGACTACGGGCTGGTCATAGGCTCGTTTTGGTCACTTATAGTCACCCATTCGCACTGTGTATTTTATGGTGTTCTGTGGATACGTTAAGCAATATAAGAACGAACATCGATGTGTTTCTTGTTCAACAAGTACGCAACACGCGTTCAGAGTTCGATAGTCCTTGTAAGAAACACACCGGTAGTACATCGCAGTGACAATTTGCACTTCTTCATTCTTTAGTGGCCTATGTCGACGAATCCCTAGTACTCATTGGAAAGACGCCGTTATGCTACATGTGCGACCCTTTTATGTGGATGCAGTCGAGACTACAATGAGTGAACACGACACTGATATTGTAATTGTGCTACCGAAACATAATCAAAATTCAGATGACGAAAAAGGGGACGATGACCACTCAGGCACATTGTCTGTGAGAGACGAGTAGAGTGAATGTAGGTCCGCTAATCGAACCCTAGCTTATACAATATTCCGTCAAATTTACTTCACTCGTACGTTATTTCGGTTACATGACCAGGGCCGCCAGTTATCTAGATAGAAAGTGCATTTCGGTTGAGCTCCTCGAAATATCCGTACGCGATATATCAGTAAAATTATGATCAGTAAGGTTTGCAGAGCAATACGATTCAACGACGATAATTAGTCCAGTTTTCCTCCATACAAGTCTCCCGAGGAAAGGAGGAATTCTAGAATGTCTCTTTTTTCACAAATTAGGGTATGTGGCACCGAGACAAAACGGACCGTAATGAAAAAAAGGTAATACTGCCACATACGAATAGACACCTCCCTACAATCACCTATCAGAAAAAATGCAGCAGTCACCATACTTTTCTCGTAAATCACACCAAAATAAGTGCGCTAACATAAACATTTTTTTTTCAGTTCAATGAGATCATGGCGGTGATTCTTTCTTGTGGGCAAAAAAAAAAAAACAAAACGACAACAATGCGTACGTTGGAATCCCGTGGACTCAACTGTATTCTATCCTTGAAGCTGCCGGCGGAACCCTCACTCAAGGCGCCCTCTCGCGGTAACCATGCGCGCGAGGCGATACTCGTTGGTTTTGCTATGGTCTAGCCACCATAGTTATGCTGTAGAGCGTGGGAATTCGGATGGCTGGAGAGAAACGCCCCACGTGCCCGCAATTACGGAGGCCTTGGTTGGCGTCCCGTAGTGCGTATTATAATTACGAGATGGCAGTGGGCAAGTAATTCCTCGCATATACCACCTCGAGGCAGCAAGTGTGCTACAACAAGGCCATCTCTATGAATGTAGGAACGAGTGAATTTCAGGGATCGTTTCGTTCGTTCGCCAGTTTTTATAGTTGACCTGCCATTTCGTAATAGTATCACGGACTACGTGACGTGAAACAGGCCACAAATTGTTCCACGCCCACTGTAGTGGCAGAAGGTGGAGCCGCCTGAAGCTCGCCCACTTAAACGCACAAATGTCAAGTCAAGTCAAGTTTCTTGAAGATGTGGCGCGTACCTGCGCTGGCGGATTGGCCAAGAACCAGATAGTTTTCATGAAAGACTTCTTTAATGACAGGTTACGGTTGATCTACATGCGAGCAAAAATAAAAGAAAGGTGAAACAGGACGAATAAAGTGGACGGGATGATGACCGCCACTGTACTCAGTGGTGGACCATCGCACTCGTCACTCGAAGATCGCATGCTGGAATCCTGCGGGTGGCAGGTTATCTTTTCATCCACGTTTCCTTCTTTACATTATCCTTACAGTTATTTCTAAAGGCCTCCCCCATTATTTTCCTCGCATTATTGTCTATTAGTTTTTGAAAATTTCGTCCCTAACAAAAAGTGTGTTTTCAATAATATTGTGTCTAACAAAGAAAAGCAGCGCTTAATGTTACACTCTCCTTTATACTACAAAAGCAGTGCGTCACAGGCCAGCATTTTGCGATTGGCTGCTTTAAGCGGGGTGAGTTGGGTAGTTGTTGGGGCCGCCTCAGGAGGCCACAACCTGTCATCCCGTGCACGCGTGATCGCACTTGAAATCCGCTCGTTTGGAGAAAAAAAAAAGACAAAGTGCTCAAGGTGAAGCCTTGCGCGGGACTTACCTTCTTCTCCCTTTACATCCGTATACCTGCTAAGCTTCCAGCTGTTTGTTACTCCACTCGTAATGGACGGATTCTAAGTACTTTCGCGGTGGTCTATTCTTGAGGCAATGAGCTCCTTTATTAGGGAGAAAGGGAGAGATTATTTATCAGAAGGCCGAGAGGACAGTCGGAGATAGATCGTTATAGAGCTACTCCATGTTTGCAGAACGGTAGGTACCAATTGACGTCACGGCTCGTTGGCCTCAGCCAGCCGTCACAGCTGAAGCCACGCCATCACCCTTTATGATCTCGTGACAACTAGCGGACGCTATACTAAACGCTGCATTCCAGCTAAGGCTGATTGCGAGAGCCCAGTACATTGCCCGAGCTTATCGCGTACTGCACTAAGGACGTGTCTTCTACAAGTTTAAATTATGAAAACAAACGTGTTTATTCGCTCTCTCTCTTCGAATGAACCACCAAATCATTCAGTGTATGACGTTTTTACTGCGATAACTCTGCAAACAGCCTTATCCAGTGTCGACATATAACGAAAAGTTTATTTAATTTATAACAAAACACCAAGTTCAAGTGCTCTTCTTCGTGCGTATATTTAAATTATGAATATACCTCAGTGCCGCATATTACGGTAGGGTATAGTTGCTTGCTTTTCAGAGCCAGATTGAGGCTAGGGTGACTACGAAATAAAGTATTTTCTGCAAGGTTCTTCAAGCTTTGGTGAAATCACTTATCAGCGTTTACTTGAAAAGAACTTCGCCTCCGCTGCGTGAAAAAGGCACGCTCCTTATGACACGCAGCAGACACACCTATTTATTGAAGTTTAAAGTTGAAGCATCCTTACCAAATTTCAGCAGATGGGGCGTATCCGTAGTAAGCGTTGAAAATGCTAGGTAGTAAGCGTTGAAAGCCTGCTTCTATTCACGGAAACTTTCATGAATCATTTCACAATCTTTGTCCTTTTACATAGTTGATCAGATATCAGGATACATAGGATGGTATGCAAACACGATTTAGTAAAACTTTCATACGCATCACCTAAAAGAAGAAGAAAGAAGCACCAAATTTGCAATAAAAACCTCGACCGTTAGGAAAATTCGTCTGTAAATCGTGAAATGAAGGCCAGAAATTTCGCTTCACACGTTTTTTCGCTCAGCTTTGTTAGTTAGGAGTGCCAACCATGATGATCTGCTGGCAGCATGGATTGTTGCACACGTTGAGCTCGTCGGAAATTGACCAAAGAATTGTTGAAGATCAGACGCATTTCCGCAATGACCACACTATATATATTTTTTTCCTAACCGTGACGCGGGAGCACATTCGGAGTGTTTTCTCTTTTCACCTATGCTCTTAGTACGCGTTATGTGCAGCGGGATGGAGTACACTTATACAGCGCTTAATAAAAGTGCCCCGCCGTTACATCGTAGCCCAGTGTGTCTTTTGACTGTTTGAACTCTGTCTGGGGCACGCGCTGCACATTCCACTATGGGAAGTGCGCCAAACGAGAATTGAGAATACAGTATCACCATAAGAAGTATGGCATAAGCAAAGCGCCCATGACTGTTTATTTTTACATACAAGAATTCAAGGGCGATAAAAACACTCGGAATACTGAACGATAATAATGCCTGCTCCATTGCCAATCGGAGTCGTCAAAAGTTGTTTGCCCATAATCTGCAGATCTTCATAACAATATACCAAGCGGCTTCCCGTGAAATATTCGTCCAATTCTCGGAGCTATTCACACTCGTTTTTATTCAGCAGTCATGAGCCTAATAATGCCATGTTCCTTTTCTCGAGTTTTGTTATCACCCGGTTACAGTATGTTCAGCGCAAACTGCGCTTATAGATACGGTGTTCGAGAAGCTTCGAGGCTGTAGTTGATCGTCTTGTTGAGGCTACGTGCACTTGACGAACATAACAGATTATTCTAATATGGAGGCGAAATCGCTGTAGGCACGTGTGCTCAGATATTGGTGCATATTAAAGAACCCCAGGTGGTCGAAATTTTCGGAGTCGTCTAATATGGCGTCTCTCATAATCATATGGTGGTTTTTGGACGTTAAAACCCACATATGATCGGAGATTATTCTGGCACCTCCGTGGCTGCTGTAGCGATAACGCTAGAATATTCAGCGGTGCGTGTATAATTATCGACGCGATTCACCGCTAGCCAGTTGTTCGACAGCCGACGCTCCATTCGCCGCTATCAGTGCCGGTGTCTCGCTGTAATCTGACTTTCCTTTTACGTGGCCATGATTCCGGCCCAGATGAACAGTTTATTATTTGATCTGCTGTCTGCTCTCTCCGTCATGTAACGACCCTGTGACAATATCAACATTCTAGCAGCACACTCGATTCAGGGGCATGTGAGGGCACAAACTATATCTTCGCTATCCGTTACATAGCAACATTATCTTCTGCGCGGGAAATGTTTGAAGAATGATCGTATTTAATTTCAACCAAAGTTGTACGATCTGCTACCGTTAGGAGAAGTGCTGTAGTAAGCGCGACAAAAGAAGTCAATAGATTCCGAATAACACGTGTGCGAATAGCCGTAAGTTAGAGACGGGTTTACTGATGTTAGTCATAGTGCGAACTTGTTGTGGGTATGTCATCTCAGTATAGTGGTAGCACAAGCAAAAAAAAAGGCGGCACAGAAAAAAAGAAAAATGCACAATGAATGCCAAAAGCATGCAAGGTTTTGTCAAATTCGCTTTTTAGATGCGGAGCATCTTATACTCGCGCCTTGTAGTGCGCCGTCCGCGTCGTCCGCGCCGTCCACACCGCTTCTCGAACATTCGACAGCTGACGCGCGCGCATGCGCCGTCGCCCACTCTTCCACCATCTGTGCATCCCTTCCTCCTCTACACACCGCGCGCGCTTCACTCCTCCACCATCTGTGCACCCTTCCTCCTCTACACACCGCGTTCGACATCTACAATTCTCCTGATTCTCCAGTGGACGCGCATGTGGCGTCGCGCTTCGAGAACATTCAACAGCTGACAGTGCATGCGCCGTCGTGCTGTATATATACTCAAGGTCGGCGCTCGCTCGCTCAGTTGCCGCTCGTCGGTTGGTTTGTACGGCGCGTCGACGTCCAAGGTCGCGGTGAAATGAATTTCAACGAATCCACAAACACAATGATCGACGTCCCTTCGACCAGCGCCGCCCTTTCGCATACGTGTGTACGTGTTCACTCATTTAACACCCCCTCCTACAACCACGTTAACCAATTTAGCCATCGACCCAAGTAAGTCGCAATTTAACACCCCATTTCACAACCACGTTAACCAATTTAGCCATCGACCCAAGTAAGTCGCACTTTAACAACCCGTTAACCAATTATATGGTCCGCATCCTCCTCAGTGTTCCCCCGAGGGAAGCTGCGGGCAATTTTTTTCCCCTCATGTAGACCTTCCTGCCTCCTTTTTTTTCATCCTTCTGTCTTTCTTTACGTAGTTACACGGCAACGCTGGCCGCATCCCCCATCCTCTTCACGATGTTCTGAGGCGGCTGGAATCAGAAACCTATGCAGAACCTTTTGATGCCTTTAGAACGGCTAACGATTGGGTTGATTGGCGGATCATGGCGAGGCCTTTGCCCTGCAGTGGGGGTAGTCAGCCTGATGATGAGATGCCCTTAAAAAGAAATCTCACAGCGTTCTTTACGCATTCACGTCGGACGACTCAAAGACAAATACCGCCATTTTTTCTCAGTCGATATATTTATCGTTCCTTGCATACCTCTGAAAACTGCACTTGTATATCGTTCCTTTCACTCTGCCTATATGAGATTGGAGGCAGAGAGGCTGGTTTCGCACGGCCTCCGAGATCAACCTGCGTTTCAGCAAAAAAGATGGCACGTCGTTGCATCATATTGTAGCTATGCTGAGACAGACAGGCTAAAAAACAAGCGTACTTATTAGGGCGAACTTGTGCCCACGATTCTAAAAACTATGGTCGTCAAGTCCGAGTAGCCGAGTGGCACAGATCCAACTATCTTCCTCTTCCTAGTTGCCGGAGCGCACGAACGCGTGGCGCATGCCAGCTGGGTCTTGCTTGTGCTCTTGCCATGATGATTGCGGCGGGCTACTTGAACGTGACCAGCCTGTCGTGGCATTATCCCCCTCCTCAGACGCATCGTCCCGATGCTTAAGACAGTGAAAAGATACATGCGCATTCTCACTCGTTTTTCGACGATCTGTCATGATAGGGTTTCATGCGGACTACGTGTACCACTTCCGTGGGATTGCGGCGTCTTGAACTCACGTGTCCAGTGGTTCTGACTTCATAAGTGACGTTGCTGATACGGTCGAGTACTTCATAATGGCCGAAGTATCAGCAAAGAAGCTTTTCAGAGAGTCCGCTGGCGCACTGGTATCCATATCCACACTTTGTCACCGGGATGATAAAATGCCTCACTGCGTCGCTTGTTGTACCGACTAGAATCGAAGTGCTGTTGGTGGCGTATTCGGTATCTTGCCATTTGCCGTGCTTCTTCGGCTCTTTGCATGAAGTCATCTAAGTCAGGTGGATAGCTGCTTTCGTCCTGTAGTGGTAACATGGCATCCAGCGGGGTGGTCACTCTTCGGCCGAATACTAGTTCGAAAGGAGCAACCTGGGTTGTTTCTTGAACGGCTGTATTACATGCGAATGTTACGTAGGGTAATATTTCATCCCACTGTTTATGTTCAACGTCGACATACATTGATATCGTGTCGGTCAGAGTTCGGTTGAGGCGTTCGGTTAAGCCATTTGACTGAGGGTGATACCCCGTTGTTCTTCTGTGTTCGGTATTTGTCATGCGCATCAGGCATTGCATTAGGTCTGCAGTAAATTCGGTGCCCCGATCCGTAATAACGACGATGGGTGCACCATGCCTGAGCACTATGTTGTTCACAACGAACTTGGCGACTTCGGCAGCTGTCGCACTTTACAGACAGTCAGTCTCGATCAGCATAACGGGTCAGATAGTCTGTGGCTACGACTATCCATTTCTTGCCTGCACACGATGTCGGGAAAGGTCCTAGGAAGTCCATGCCGACTTGTTAAAATGGCGCATCTGGAGGGTCTATTGGCTGGAGAAGGCCGGCTGGTTTTACGGGTGGAGTTTTGTGCCGTTGACATTGACGACAAGTTTTCACGTAGCGCTGCACTGATGCGAGCAACTTAGGCCAATAGTATTTCAGCCGAATCCTGGCGAATGTTCGGCTCATACCCATGTGTCCAGATGTTGGCTCGTCGTGGCATGAGTGCAGAATTTCCTCTCGCATGGCTGTGGGCACAACTAGTAAAAACGTTTCACCATTAGGTTCGAAGTTTCTCCTGTAAAGGACACTTCCTCGAAGGCAGAACGCGGAGAGCCTTCTGAAGAATATGCGAGGGACTTGAACGTCGAGACCCTGCAGGTGTTGTATAAGCGCAAGCAAATCCGGGTCATCTCGTTGTAGTTGAGCTATTTCGGATGCGTCGAGAACGCCTAGAAACGGGAAGTCTTTCTCTTCAGGTACACTTGGATCGACGGGAGAGCGTGCCAGGCAGTCGGCATCACTGTGTTTCCTTCCAGATTTGTACACGACCGTAATGTGATACACCTGCAGCCTGAGGCTCCATCTTGCTAGTCGACCTGACGGGTCCTTGAGATTTGCCAGCCAGCATAGAGCATGGTGGTCACTGACAGCTCTGAATGGTCTACCATAAAGGTAGGGTCAAAACTTGTTTATTGCCCAGATGACTGCGAGGCACTCTTTTTCAGTTACAGAGCAGTTAGCCTCAGCTTTTGATAGTTTGCGGCTGGCATAGGCTAACACTTTCTCTTGAACATTTTGCCACTGGGCAAGAATGGCGCCGAGGCTGACATTGCTGGCACCGGTATGGACTTCAGTGTCGGCTGTCTCATCAAAATGGGCAAGTATTGGTGAACACTGTAGTCGTTTTCTTAATTCGTCAAAAGCTTTCTGTTGTTCGCTTTCCCATGGGAAGGGCACGTCGTCTTTCGTCAGTTTTGTAAGAGGATCCACAATCTTTGAGAAATTTTCAACAAATCGCCTATAGTAGGCACATAAACCCAAAAATCGACGCACTGACTTTTTGTCTCTGGGTGTAGGGAACCTCTGAACAGCGGCTGCCTTTTCGGGATCAGGACGAACATCATCGGAACTAATGACATGTCCAAGGAATCGCAGCTCTTCGAAGCCGAAGTGGCATTTTTCGGGTTTGATTGTCAATTTTGCTGACCAGATGGCTTCCAATACTGTGCGTAGTCGCTTTAGATGTTTGTCAAACGTTGCAGAGAATACCACCACGTCATCTAAATACACTAGGCATGACTGCCATTTCAATCCGGCAAGGACAGTGTTCGTCATTCGCTGGAACGTTGCTGGTGCGGAACAGAGGCCGAATGGAAGCGCTTTAAATTCGTAGAGGCCATCTGGTGTTACGAATGCCGTTTTTTCACGGTCCCGCTCGTCGACCTCTATTTGCCAATATCCGCTTTTCAGATCTAAGGAGGAGAAAAACTTTGCGGATCGCAACCGATCTAGTGTATCGTCGATACGTGGCAAGGGGTAGACATCTCGTTTAGTTACACTGTTCAGTTTTCTGTAGTCGACACAGAATCTAAGGGTGTTGTCTTTCTTCTTAACGAGCACTACGGGGGACGCCATGGACTATTCGAAGGCTGGATGACATCATCCGAAAGCATCTCCTCCACTTGCTTCTTGATAATTTCCCGTTCTTTCTGTGACACCCGATATGAATGCTGGCATATAGGCCTTGTGTCGTCTTGCGTTATAATTCTGTTTTTCATGATTGACGTGCACTGGACCTTCGAGGCACTTGAAAAGCAATCAGAGAATTCTTTTACTAAGGCGTAAATCTGTTTCTTTTGACTGTCTGGAAGGCTCTGATTGATGGTCACGGATGTGTCGATGTTGGAGGCCACTGGTCGAGTGGTTGATGTCGTTAAGCTGCATAGTTCAGTCGCCATACAGAAGTCGTGTAAATAGGCAATAGCCGTGCTTTGAGCGATGTGTTGAAGTTCATTGGAGAAATTTGTGAGTAGGACATCTGGCCGACCTTTCGTCAAGTGAACAAGACCCCTAGCTACGCAGACACCTTTGTTCAAAAACAGCCCTACATTTGTATCCGCTATGCCTTCGCGGTTGTACAATGCGTCATTTTCTACGAGCACCATTATACTGCAGCGTGGCGGCACAGTTACGTCATCATGAACAACGCGTAGAGCAGTTAGACGTCGTTCCTAAGATTCCTCCACAGGTATAGCTCGTTCAGTCGAAAACGACACGCTGGATCTACGCAGGTTAATTACGGCGCCATTAGCTCGCAAAAAATCCCTTCCTATAATGAGTTCCCTTGAACATTTTGGCAGCACAATGAAATCGGCCACGTAAATAAAGCCCCGTATTTCAAGTCTTGCGGTGCATCTGCCAAGGGGCGTAATAATGTGACCGCCTGCCGTGCGTATCTGCGATCCACTCCACTGTGTCACAACTTTGTTTAGCTTCTTCACCATCTTGTGACTTCTCACTGAATAATTAGCACCGGGATCGACTAAGGCATTCAACTCCCATCCTTCCATTCTCAATCGCAAATCTGAAGTAACGTTTCCGTTGCTGCACCCATCTACCGGAAATACACCGTCATCACCCTCAAACCATATTGGAGGATCTTCGTAACTGGCGTTATCAGCGGCCTCACCTCCACAGGTCGCTTGCTTCAGTTTTCCGGGAGTGAACTTAGAGAGCGATGACCAGGCTGCCTTGAAGGTCTACGTGGGCTAGAGGACCAGTAGCGCATAGGCGATGGTGACCGTGACCGGTGTGGGCGTAGAGTTGGCGAGTTCTGGCGCGTGGACAAGTACTCCTCAATCTCCGCTGGTCGTTCGCCGTTTCGGGGGCACGGTGCATACGACGGGAAGCCTCCTAATCCAGCCTGTCGGTAAGGACAGAATTTGTACAGATGACCCGCTTCCCCACAATGAAAACACGGAGGCCTGCGCTCGTGATCACGCCAGACGTCACTTTTCCTGGGTCTACGCTCCACATAGTCATGTGTGCTACGCGCTCCTGGGGGCAGATAGGTAGCTGTTGGTTCCCGTGGACGAGGTGCGCTGCGTGCCGCAGGTGGGAGAGGAGTCGTCGCCATAGCAACTGCTGCATTGCTGTGTACGGTGGCTTGTCTGACAACCTCAGAGTATGTTCGGATAGGTTGAACCGGCTGCAGCTCACGCTCTGGCTCTCGTATCACCTGCCTCAGTTCGTCACGAACAACGTCCGTAACGGATAGTGCAGTTGGAGTCTGGGGCATTTGCAGTCTGCTCAGTTCTTCTCTAACAACTGATCTAATGAGCTCTCGCAGGGCTTCAACGTCGTTTCGCACGCCTCCGGAGAATACCTGTGCAGATGCGCAGTTAAGATTCCGGTTGTACTGCCGAGCCCGCTGTTTCAGTGTTTTTTCGATGGCTGTCGCTTCCTAGTAAAACTCAGCAACTGTGCTTGGAGGGTTGCGGACGAGAACGGCGAACAGCCCTTGCTTCACTCCGCGCATTAAATGGCGCACCTTCTTATCCTCAGCCATGTTGTAATCCGCACGCTTGAACAGACGGACCATGTCCTCAATGTACATAGCAGCACTCTCGTTCGTGAGCTGGTTGCTCGATTGAAGAGCAGCCTCCGCATTTTTTTCCGGTCTATGTTCGCGAACGTAGCCACCGCTTGTCGACGAAATACCTCCCAAGTAGACAACGAGGTTTCATCTTTCTCAAACCATGTCTTTGCGAAGTCTTCCAGGGCGAAATATACGCAACGGAGCTTCTCTCTTTCGTACCATCCATTCAAGCTCGCCACTCTCTCGAACAGGTCCAGACAATCTTCAACATCCTCGTACGAGTCGCCGTGGAATACTGGCGGCTGGTGCGGTTGGCTAATGAACACTTGGCCCGGTGTTACCTGGGTAGTCATAGTGGTGGCATCCATCGTTTGCATTCCCCTTGGTGTGAAGTGAAGAGGACCGAACTCAGGTGAGTCACCTCGAAGACGGCGACTTGCCCTCTGGTGTACAGGAGTCACTTCCACGGGGTTGAAACGCTGGTCGTCGGGGCTACGCTGTCTTGAGCTCGCGGAGCTTTGATTCATAACCCAGCAACTCCACCAGAAATGTAGCGATGCTTAGGCAGACAGGCTAAAAAAACAAGCGTATTTATTAGGACGAACTTGTGCCCACGATTCTAAAAACTATGGTCGTCAAGTCCGAGTAGCCGAGTGGCACAGATCTAACTACCTTCCTCTTCCTCGTTGCCGGAGCGCACGAACGCGTGGCGCATGCCAGCCGGGTCTTGCTTGTGCTCTTGCCACGATGATTGCAGCGGGCTACTTGAACGTGGCCAACCTGCCGTGGCAATATGACGTCACAAATTTCAAATGTTGATGTCACAATGACGTCATCACGTGAAAATCATTTTTATACCACTCGTTTTGCTGCAGACTGGGAACACCGGTGAGGTTTGACGTTTTATGAGGCATCTATTGCCTTAAAACTACTGGTCAGCTGCCCTCAAGTTGTCATTCTAAGCTTCAAAACCAATGTTTCGTTGGAATGTAAATGCCTCAGGCTCGATACAACTGCAATAAAACACGTCACATGTGAAAACTTGCCGTTCTCGTAGAATAGCGCCGCAACGAAATCCAGTGCGTGCACACAAGTGAATTGCTCTGTTCGCGTTGAGTTGTCACTTCGAACCGAAGATCCGAAGATACGCAAGTTAGCCTGCAATTGCATGCGCTGAAAAAAAAAAGACCAACGCTGCGATAGATTACGTCATCACGTTGAATGTCAGGAGTTGGTTCTGTGGGTGCTGCTTTATTTCGTTCGCAGAAGCAGGTAACCAGTTTCCTAACGATATGACGTCGCTCGTGTCTTTTCTCGCTCGTCGTTCAGTGCGCCTCCTAATTCTAGCGCTATTTCTTTTCGTGTAAGTTGATGATTGCTCACAGAGGCTCCATGTTCAAGAACGCCGCCACAACAGTTGTGACCCTTAGAGCGTCACTTGTAGGCCGAGCAGCGCCACCTCTCGATCCCAGAGTGTAAAGGAAAGTTGCGCATGCAATTCAAGAGCGTGTAATGAAGCAGTGGGAGTAGAGGGGTAGAGCATACGGGCCTTGTATGTCTCTAGTGCGCAGCTATGCTGCTGTGAATTAAAGCAGTGGCGTCATTAATATGCACCGACGTCGCAACCACTTGTGATCTCTGCACGGTGACATTGATCGTTCGTGTTCTTTTGTCTGATGAGGAAAGTGTGGTGGGAGGCGGCTGTTATCGCGTTCACATTGATGACACAGGGTAGCAAGATATAAATAAATGCTTTCCGCGCGCTTTCTACAGTGCTCCAAGCATCCGTTACGGATCGAGGCTCGGATGTTATTTTATGAAGTATTTGTGTTGTGCCGATTACAATGAAGTTATGAGCAGAAAGGAAAGAGGCGAGAAAATTCCATCTGTACGTGCAGTTAATCCATCAAGCGTTTTTTTTTCTCCTTCAAGAAGATACCAGATCACACTTTGCGATAAGTAAATAGACATTTTGGGTAGATCATGTTCGTACTAATTGATCTCATTTTCAAGCGTTTAGGGCTAGACGAATTTGACACCTTACGTCAAATGAGCACATTAAATCTCTATCGTAAGCTATCGGTGGACAAATCAACACAATCTACTGTTGTTTCGGTGCATTACTCTGACTTATCCGAATGAATATATTATTGTTTCTCTGTTTTTTTTTTTTACTGCGGTGCAATCCGTTCATGTCTGCAACAAAATAAAATGCACTGAAACTATCGAGCACAGGTATTCTTGGCCTTCAAGTGGTTTCTGTATACGGTTATGTGTGGTTTTCCGACTAAACTGTCGCCACCTCTGTGCGTTTTGACGCGATTGCGTTAGACAGCTACTTTCGCGGAATTTCGCGTGTCGGCGACCATGACGGCGTTGTTGGATGCGAGCGAAAAATCATCATCTCGTCGGTGACCGAAAAATAAAAAAAGGTGCAGATAAAATAAATGAATAATAATATAGAAGTTTTCGGGTCCAAGTGAGAATCAAACCTAAGCTGACTGCGTTGCAAGCTAATGTTTTACCACGGAGCCTCATTTCCTATTGAAACTGTTTTCACACAAAAAAAAAGCTAACCGAATGTCACGCAGTGGTGCAGTGTCCTTAATGCATGTGGCGTGACAGAAGCGTAGCATGGCGCAGGGAGTCAAAACATGTACATTGGGCAATGAGTGGGTGTTTTAAATGTCGATCAATTGATTGAAAAACGCTCAGACATATAAAATCACCTGCGCCGATGAAAGCGTGAAAAACGTGAACAGCTGTGTAGGTTCGTGTGTAGCCTTATGGACGCATAGTGGACCGTTCGATGATTCGCAAAAGGAATAATTACTGCGTATATAGTGTGCCCTTAACTGTTTGTAGTAGGCATTCTAGGTTACTTTGCAACGGCCAATGTTGCGTGCACAGTCGTTAGTCTCCGTATAGGGCACAGTTGAGTCGTGCACCAAGAACCAAAGTGAAGCTAGCATTTGAGAAAGCGATGCGCACGAGTCCCGATCACGATTTCCTTCTCTACTCTTCAAGGCGTAAAGGCATAACTCAAGTGTCCTTCAAGTGCATTCATATTTATAATTGAAATAATACGCTCTTCTTTCAGAGTCATTTCCTGATATCTCCCTTCAGTAAAACAACAGGAAACCATATATTATCTTGTAATTCACAGCTAATCCCATGGAGTAATACCTATGCCCCGCCGCGTTTGTCTAGTGGCCAAGGTACTCGGCTGCTGATCTGCAGGTCGCGGGACCGAATCCCGGCTGCGGCTGCTGCATTTTCAACGGAGGAGAAAATGCAGCATTCCCGTGTGCTAAGATTTGGATGCATGTTAAAGAACCTCCCGGTGGTCGAAATTTCCGGGGCCCCTGCTACGACGCCTCTCATAATCATATGGTGGTTTTGGGACGTCAAATCCCACATATAAATAAATAAATTTGTAAATAAATTAAAAATAAGAAAATCAGTCAATCAGATCAGGAAGGTTCAAAGAAAGTTTGTGCCCCATGCAACCCCATCTGAAGGTGTTGTAGTCGTGGTAACAAAGATTGCTTTCAAAAAACTGCATTAACCACTACGCATTCAATCTCGCCACTTGATATTTTTTGAGCGTTCTAAATTATAAACGACGTGAGTAATTCACAACATAAAAGTGAATAATGCTGCAGCAGGCACCGTTCTTGGGGTCGTGGTAATTATGTAGTTCATATTTCCTCATTCAAACGATTAATTTGCGCTAGAGAACAGTTTTAATAGGTTTGCCACACATACACAAAAAATATTCCAATGCTACCATAAATGAATACCAGGGTACATCGCAAAATATATATATTCACCGAACTTTCGGATCTACATTATTGATGTCCTATGAGTGTTTATCATCAATGACGTACAGCTTTAAGGTATTCCTTTGGTTCAGTTATGAATTTACTGAATTTTAGGAAAATGTCCCATTACTCTGCGATGAACAATAGTTACACTCATCATGCACGGCCTAATTGAACCACATTCATTCGGATAAGGAATATGGATAAAAACAACGTGGTTACATACTTGCATATGTTCGATGACTTATTGATCATTCATGTAACGTTCCGTATTTTTTGTCAGTGTTCTACGAAATGTCACTTATATAAAAACTTCGTACTCAAGAGTCACATTCTAAACGTAGTCTATTATCACGTCTTTCGTTTTATTGTGCACTCTTTCCTGAACCTCATTACCAGGCTTCACTTCTATTCAATTTATTATTATTCGCTCAACATACAAAAGGTTCACGGCTAGTAGTATGCAGACAAGGTATCGAAAGGGTTTAAAAAAGTGTTTAGCGATTTCGAGTATACTCGTTCTCAACTATGGGAGAGCAGTGAGCCCTCCCGATAACAAGAAAATTGTCATTAAATATTCAAGCCACCAAATACGGACATACACAGTAAAAACATTTACACCTAAAAAGGTGTAAAAAGGGTGCTTTTATACGAGAAAGCACCCTTTGCAACATCCTTTAACACCCATAATGATCGATCGAAAAAAAAGCATCCCTTTGTTTGGGTGCTTGCCTCGATAGCACCCTAAAATAGGCTCTAAGGGTGCTTTTGTGCCTGAGAAGGGTGTAGGTGACGATTCATCAGATGGAATATGCAGCATAAGAAGAACACATAATTATAATATTTGGGATTTTACGTCTCAAAAACTTCGATATGATATGAGGGTTGTCGTATAGTGGAAAGCTCTAGAGATTTTGACCATTTGGTGTTCTTTAATGGGCGCTGTTATCGCAGAGTGCACAGGCTTCTACGTTTTCGCCTCCATCCTAATTCGACTGCCACTGCCAGCATCGAACCCGCAACCTTCGGATTGGCGGCCGAGCAGCGTAGCTACTGCGCCAATATGTGGACCTTGCCTTAAATGACGGCCTAGACTTAGAATGTGTGAAGGTGCTCTCCGAATACAGCAGAATGCCAGCCGAAGCAAATCGCGTTTCATCTATAATGGCAATTAACTGCAATCCACGTTACGAAAGCTCACCTTAGCGTTGGTTATAAGCTAAATGTTTGCTGTGGATTATATACAGGAACATAATGTTCGCCCGAGTATGGGTGTGTGTGCGTGAGCCTGCGCATGTGTTCGCGTGTAAGCGCGATTGTGTGTACACCCGTGCATGCGTGCGTGCGCGTGTATGTGCGAGTCCGTGCTTGTGTTAAGCGTGCCTGTGCACATGTGTACGCCTATGCATGCGTGCGTTTACGGTCGCGTGTGTATGTGGCCGTATGTATGTATACGAGTGTGTGTGTGCGCCTGTGAATAAGTATGCGTGTGTATCAGCCCGTGCGCCCTCGAATTTCGTGGGTGTGCGGGGGGGGGGGGGGACACTGCTTTTCATTTTTAGTGTTTAAGCGCAGGAGGAGGAGAAAGGAGTTGTCGTTACTTTCATTTTATTCAGAGGCTTTACCTGCAGAGCCGATGGGGAGTTGTAGAATAGCGTTAGCAGGCGTTGCGGGCGCCATACAAGTTTTAAAGTGTGCTCCCCCCCCCCCCCCCCCGCAAATACAAATGCACGATGACAACTACATAATAGCCTCGACACCAGAGTTTTGCCAGCCTTGCGGGTCGCACGCTTTTTCAGATTTTCTGTGGTTGAACCGCAAGCGCGAACGGTGGCTCGCGTTACGACGCATGCGCAGTGCCAGGGACCACACTGCAAGGGTTTGCGGTGCCCTATTCTAAAAACTTCCTATTGATGCTGATTTATCCCGAACTCGTAGCGCGAGATCAAGAACACGCGAGCGCTTTCGGTCTTTGTTGCCGGGTCTGCCCACCGCTTCCAAGGTCCATCGCAACTGTGACTAACCAGTTGTGACTATGTCATGCTTCTGCATGCACGTTACAGATGTGCGGCGCCGTTGATATGTATGTGTGTGCGTATGGAGGAGGGATGATGGAGTTAACAGCTTGTATCTGGGCTAGTATATATAGGTCGGCAGCTTGGCGACGCGCCACTTGGTTTTTTATAGGCCCCGGGTTACCCCTTGCGAAGAGCCGAGATGTCTTCAGACGCTCTGCAACGTTCAATCAGAACCACCGCTGGTCGTGGCGTCAGAACCCTCCAATCAGGAACCGCCGCTGGGTTGAACCCACGGACGAGTGATATTGCCACGCATTGCGTAAAACTCGCCAGACTGGATGGCGTCGATTGCATCACTCGGGCTGCTATGGGGCCGGTGCGTGGAGGGAGCTTGTCGTGCGAGACTGGCACCGCCGAGCTAGATGACGTCTTTGTGGTGATGGCGTCAGGCGGGCTTGCTCGCTGGCCTTCACACTGGTTGCCTCTGCCGAAGCAATGACGTTCGCGCTGGACTTCCAGACATAACAGCACCCCAGACAATGCGACGGAAACACGAGCTGCTTCCACGTGGCTCGGATGTCGGGCGTGCTCGTTCACCAGGTCCCTCGAGGTTCGTCTCCAGGGCCATGGGGTGGATGTGGCTCCAGGCTCAGTTCTGTGAACACATCAAATTCTTGAGAATGGATCTCAGCTCCACTGGCTTGTCGCCGAAACTTGTCGAATAGATTCGTTCGTCTCTTCTGACGATTTTTGGCTTCAGCACTTGTCAATGGTTTTGCAACTAGTCAAGAATGGTTCGACAACAGACGACACACGACGCAAGTAAGTGCCCTCGGTTACCCTACAGAACACCAGACACAATATACTACAACATTTACCTAGCTACGTGTCTACCAAAACTTCTTTCCCTCTACATCAAGGGGCACATGAGGGACACAAAGCTCTTAAAATGAGAACTCATTTTTTACACGTACAACAAAATAATGATGTAGAATGCAACATAAAATTGGCTCCTTGATATTACTCTGGACGAGAGCGCTCAGTCAAAACCGTGATGAGGACAAAATTTGCCCTGACTCGCCAGCGAAAGACCAAAAGGTGGAGAAAGTACTAAAACGCGCGGCTGAATGTGTCTGCTTTAGCATTTAGCTTGCCTTTCCAAGTTTTGCTGTCGGAGTATCATGCTCTACCTCAGTAACCGGTCACGTTTAGGCGACGATACTGATGCGGTACCAAGAGCTGCTCATACTTGCGACGTTGCATATTTGTGTAAGTACGATACAGGAGCTTTGATTTCTCATAAAAAGAAACATTCTTTTTCTTGATTCCCGATTTTAAGTTTTCCAAAAGGGTTTTAATCGAGAGGTATTGCCACTGACCTCAAGTGGGCGTTTCTCGTTCAACCCTCCACAGCTTCTCTCACTCTCAGCTGCAGGCGAGAGAGCAGTGTCCTTCTCGCCTAACTGTGCCAGTTCGTCTCCTCCTTCGACAGGTACGGCGCCACTCGCTTCAGCGACGGGCTGCACGAGTGACTCACCCGGAGAACTTTCTGTCCGAGGCTTCCTCGACAACTCGCCGCCAAGGTCATGCATCTCGGCAGCTTTTGCAGGCGGTGTTTCTCTACATTAAACTAGATCAAGTTCTTGCGAAAGCTTCCGCACTTGCGATGGTGAGAGGGCCATGTACGCTAAGTTGGGGAAGAACGATTTACCCTGCTCTTTGAGAAGCTGCTCAGAGTTATTGGAAAAAAAGATAAGGAAAACGATCGAGAAGCGCGGCAGACACAGCCGCTTCGGTGCGAAGCTTACCGAACGGGCCTTCAATGACAAATGTAGCGACTGGTATGCAAGCACACTGCTCTTCGGTGACTTGCATAATCCACGCGCATTCTCCTGTAACGTCGTCCGGAGACACAAAAGAAGAATGGACAACGTCCATAGTTACCGCTGAGTCTCGAAGTACTCGACATGCTTTAACATTGACACTAATTTCCTGGAGGTACGGCTCTAACAACCGCATGTTCTTTTCTGATTCTCGGATTGTTGCGAAAGCAAACTTTTGTGTACAGTTTACCGTGAGGTGTCCTTCCTTTTTGCAGTTTTAGCAGATTAGCGACTTTCGTGACTCAAACGCCCGTATGGTATCAGTGCACCATTTGGGAACCTCACTAGATTTCTGCACTTTCTTTGGCCCTTCTCCTACAGTGTCCTTCGTAAGAGACGGGTCCTTTCTGAAGCTACGGTGCTGAGTGGGTTTCCGTTCATCAGGTTTCTTTGAAAAAGCTATGTTTTTTTTTACTTTTCTCCATGCGCACTGCCCTGTTATGCAACTTCCGGCGAGTATCTTACTTATCAGCTAACAATGCTGCCTTGTTTAGCCAAGCTTAATTTGTCCTGCAGCCAAAGCTTGACGTCATCCTCGATGCAGTGGTAGAATTGCTCCAATGCAAAGCATTCTACCACCTCATCGCGATCGTCATAAACATCTTCGCTCTTGAGCCATTCAAATAAATCGGCTTTAAGACGAAACGCGAAGTCAACGTGTGACTCATTCCCCTTTTTTGCATACCGGAACCTTTGCCGGAAAGCCTCGGGTGACAACTTATAACATCTCAAGAGAACTTCCTACACCTCGTCATAGTTCTCAAACACTTCCCTAGACAAGCACGTTATCACGTCGGACACTTTGCCGGGATGTAGAGCTAACAGGTTTTGCGCCCAAAGAGACCTCTCCAAGGCATTTCGCTCCGAACTTGACGAGACACTTCGCCATATCCTTGCCTACTACTAACGGTGGAAGTTGGTCCCGAATTTTCTGCCGCTCATTTGAACCGTCGCAAAAGCTATGCTAGGCGCCTGCGAACACTGTAGGATTGCCGATTCTATTCTTTTCAACTCCTGGCGCTCCTGTCTCTCGGCCTCCTCACGGCGTTCTCGCCTTTCTGCTTCTTCGCGTTCGCGAACTTCTCGCCTTTTAGCCTCCTCGCGGCGTGCTTTGATATCCGCACATGGCTCATCGACTTCCTCAGCCATCACTCCTTCATCCTTGATTATCTCAAGGATCGCTTACTTTCGTTTCGCACGGCCCAAAGTAAGGCCAAGTTCCTCACAATTTCGATAAGTTCCTTCACTTTAAGGTCCTCCATCGTTCACAACAGCCTCTTGCTGTTGGCCCTTGTTAAGAGTACTTACCGTACCCACTATAAGTCAACTAGCAAGATGCGCAAGCAATTTTTAACGCGGCCGAGCTTACACCCTCCGCATTAACTTTGGTTTAAAAGCGCTCCGACTTGGCTTGAAACGACCAAAGCTCGCTCTGATTCTTCACACAGCTCTTCTCTAAACTACCGTAACCTGTGCTAGAGCAGTCTGGTGAACTGAGCTTGCCTTGCCTTTCCTTTCCGCTTGTCTTTCCCCTGCCAGAAAAAGCGCACAACAGTAGCGTCTTCCAACCCTTCCGCTCCCTTTGGCTTCCACGCATTTGCGAAGCGCGCGCTGCACGTGAAACGTCGCTCGTTACCAAGGAGGATACATAAAACTTGCTGGAGTGGAAGCCGCCTATGCACCGCTACGGGAGAGAGTGAAGCCGCGCCTAGCGTGCGGCGGCCATGTTGCCAGTGGCAGAAAAGAGCTTAGCGCTGCAAATATATGCTTCATCGCGCTGCGGGTAAAGTGACTCATGTGTTTATATAAAGCAACGAAAACAAATAATTCTGGTTGTAAATGTTTATTGCGACTTGTACGCAGCCAAGTGGCATGTAGAGAACTCAATTAAAGTGCGTATGCATCAAATAGCGATGCCTAAAGCAAACACATCATCGAAAACATAGGTGCCCTACTGGTGGGTGAAAATTATTGCCCTTGTCAAAAGTGGTCCCACCTTACTTTTCACCGATTCTGTTTTTTTTTTCCTTCGTCATGTGTTGTATCCTCACTTTTACGTATTGTTCGGCGATTGGCCTGCACAAACTGTAAACCTGATTATCAAGCGTATCAAAGTCTAGGACGTGCTGCTCTAGTTTATGGAACCAGTTTTTCTCGGAGGAAGCTCATAGAACTTTCAGGATGAGGTGTTTTGCTCTTGACTTCACCGTTGTGATGGAATCACATTCAGCCTGTAGCCGCCTCATTCCTCGACTTCTTTACAGAGGCTAATGACATCTCGCGACGGTGAAACAAGACCACCTCGCCTCTTACGTTGTTAAAGGTGTCAGCTCATCTGAGTGCATGGCTGCTATGCACTCTTCACAGGTAGTTGCAGTTCGACCTTTCGAACAATGAAGCCTGCTATGTATGGCACCATGGAACCGACAAAAACAGAAAAGCTTTCGGGCTAGTCAATGCGATGCGTATTGTCGTGGTCATCGGGCTGCAGGACTGGGGCCTTGCGCATGTCAGTGAGATTGCTTCTTGGATATACCATGGCTGCAGGAGTCGTTGCATTCAATACGGAGAGAATATCTTCGTAGCAGTGTGCAGAACTTGAAGACGTGACTTCCGTCGGAACCAATAGGCGCTTGTATGCAGCCATAAACTGCGAAGCTGTTGGGTTGTTGTTATGACCGCCTCATCCACGTATTGATTCAAAGAAGTTTTCGGCATAGTCTTGACTGAGTTTGTGTGTCAGTAAGTATTTCCGTTGACCCTGGCTGACAAGTCTGTCAAACATTCTTTCCGTGCTTGCCTTGCGTATCCAAAAACCAATGAATCTGTTTTTTTTTCGGTCCTTCTGTCACTGCCGGATCTCTCAGCCCGTCTATGTACGCTCGAGTCTTCGCAAAAAAACGACTTCTAGAATGCTTCGTTCCCCTGACGAAGGGGCGCTTTGTACGACCTTGCCAGCGGGTTCCTGCAGTTTAAGATGTCAAACAAGCGATCAAAAGTTCTAATAAACGTAGATCTTGTGCTGGCACCCTTGAATTGCGGCAGCTTTAGCTTTTGTTCGCAGAAGTTCAAAGCGTCGGCAACTGAGGCACTCGATCAGTTGTACAGCATATCATACCTTCATTTTCTTGCTTTTCCCATTGGACGTGGACTTTCGTAAGTTTGTTTCCGAGCCACAACCTTTCATCACGTTGAAGTGCCTTCAATGCCACTTCATAACCCCATTTCACATGCTTCCTTCCCTTCAATGTCAAAGAGGTGGTCAAAGCACTCTGGCGCGAAGTGCACAGAACAAAGTGATCTCAGTCTTTCGCATTCGACTTCTCACGGTGAACGGCCCACTCCCGGAGGCTCCGCGTTACGGGATCTTTAGCAAACCTGTAAAACAAATCCGGACTGTTATGTTTTAGATCGCGTCAGCTATAGCTCCCTTTAGTAACGAGCGCGCAATGGCTATGTCGAAGACGTTTTCGTGTACGTTCAGGTGGAATGTAAGGCCACAACCTTTTTGCAACCTATTGGCACATCCGTAAACGACGCAAGAGGCAACCATTGTAAACCATTTGTCTTTACATGCCGACAAGGTGAAACAAGAACGGACGAAATCAGCAGCTCGCGATTGCGCTGAGCACGCTTTTTGCCACTGGCAAGATGGCGGCGGCTGGCTTCACTCGCACAGCGCCCCTTCCACTCCAGCAAGTTTTATGTATCCTCCTTGCTCGTTACGCGATGTCACCCCGACAGAAAAGGGGGTGACATTGCTGCGTCGTCAACAGTCACTACAACCATGCAAACACGAAGGGGTCGACTCCACCAGTGAAATTCTACCGATTCTCAAACCGATGGTACGAAACAAACAGACGACAGGAATGGATTAAAGCAGTGCGCCAAAAAAGTAAGTAAACAATTTTTTCATAAAAATTAGCAGGCGCGCAATGCATTACAAATAACAGGTGTTAATTTCTGCGTCACCATTCCTCCAATCTATGTAGTTTCTGGGAAATGCACGTCCCCATCTTAAAAGTATTAGATTTCAACGTCCGTCTTTAGAGCGCTGTTAAAAATAGCGAAGAAATATTTTATGCTGCTACTATTATTCGATATTGTCGAGGACGTAGTAGTTGAAGCTGTGTGCACATGTGGTATTAGGGATGTATTGTTATATATTTTTATATCTACGCAGCGCCGACGGAAGTGTGTGGTTGCCAAAAGCTTGGACAATGATTTGTAGCAGACATTTTGAGAGAAACTGCAAAATAGACTCAAGTCTGCACCCGTCTTATGTGCCGACAGTGTTTCCAGCGGCTTACGAGAAACGGGCACCTCACGCGGAAAGGGCGCAGAGGTATGATAGGCAGTGAAGCGCATATATATGCATTTTAAAGCATTTTCTGGGGACTCTTGATTCCTCGTTTCAAGTTCAGCGAGAATTCGTTCTGCGTATTCGGAATTATCAAGTCAAGCGATAATATAAGTGTATTGATCGAACATGGCACTTTAGCACCGTTACATTTTAAGGGTAAGATTGGAACGCGGTTAGTAACAAGCACGTTACTTTTTTTATAGTTTTAGTACAAAGTAAAACGATTCAAGCAACATACAATGCAAAATGTTTAATCAATAAATTTTCATACGCAGCTATCTCCGTGAAGTTCTTGTATGAAGTGTTTCTGTGCACACAGATGGACATAATTGTAGCTTTTTAATGGGGCGTTTTGCCAACGTACATGTTTTTATAGAGTTTGATTTCGTATGCAGTACTTGTTTTATTTTGTGAATGTAAAGCGTTGCTAACAGGATCACGGAAACCGCGTCTACTCATTTTCAGATTTCTTGTACATTTTATACTTGAAGATGATAAAAAAACTATTATTATCTGCCGCACTACAGATATGCTCAATGATGATCCCCGTACAATATCAGCGTAAAAAAAAAAAACTCCAACGTATGAACGTTGTTGTGAACGGCACGCTCTAATCTCTGCCACAACTTTATTTTGCTTAGGTGGAAGCGTCATTCCGTGAGGGCAGCCGGATCAGCACAAAATTCTGTGGAGCAGGCTGTGCCACAAGGTATTGCTCAAGACGACCCAGCATTGCAAGATGAAGAGAACTCTGTTTTCCTCGATGTCTCTGGCTCGCTTTCAAGCGATTTAGAATCGCTAGAGACGCCAGCGATGTAATTACATTTGCCGCTGGAGATGCGACGCTCCCGCTTGAGTGCACACGACCACGACAACTATGAAAATGAAAAAAATGCATTAGCCGTTGTTGCACGTTCGTTGGCAGATACAGTGAACTAGTTGTTACTGAGTGTGCAGGGGCAGCCCGAACAACACGGTGCATTTTTGATACGTGACCAAGATAAAATGCCTTTATAGCAATGCGCTCTTCCCATGCAGATTAGACACACACAAAAACGTTTCTCTGAAAGCTGGGCGCTCATCATGATGGTACGCACTGTTATGCCAGCGAGTCCGCAGCGAACATCAATGCCGCCGAAAAGAGAATCTGTGTCAAGGCCAGCACGCGGGCCCGCCTGACGCGAACAGCTCAACGGTTGACAAGAGTGGAAGCTTGGGCTAGTTGGTGCGTATTCATATTTGCAAGGTGTTTCAGCGCGCGAACAAAGGAAAAAAGGACAGGGTAGACAGAAAGAGCGCTCTTTCTGTCTACCCTGTCCTTTTTTCCTTTGTTCGCGCGCTGAAACACCTTGCAAATGTCAACGGTTGACGCCGGCGCCTTTCTGGCGCGCACGTGCAGTGAGTCATCTCAACCCGCGAGCCCGTCGAGTAAACAATCGGCGTCTTCCTGTCTGGCGGCTGACGCAATGCCTAGCGACGTCACTCGTCCTTGGGTGCAGCCACCTGCAGCGCAGCCTCTCCAGATTCGATGAGAAAGAATGACGCGGCCCAGCGGCGACCCCATTGGAGGAGTCTGACCTCATGACCAGCGGCGCTTCTGGTTGGACATTTGGGTTGGACCCGGTGCATATAAAAGAAGCCCTGCGGCGCGTCGAGGGCAGACCCATTGGAGAGTAGAGCTATGTGTTAGAGAGAAGAGCTCGGCTCTTCGCGTCTCTGTCGGCCCCAGTGCTGAATTTGTAACGCCTCTGTATATATGCTGTACATAAACCTTGTTTAACTCACCGTCGTCTCGTCCGCTCGTCTATCAGCTCTGCGCAGAAGCAGTCGCGAGCTGAGAAACCTACGCTACCAAACGGCTGGTGACCTTCCCGGCGGAGTTCGAAGCAGTGGCGCCTTCGGGACCGTGTTGGCGTCGCCGTCTTTCGAAACAGTGGTTGCAGAGGTGAAATTTCGAGGCGCCCTTCGTAACGTCGTCGGAGGCGCGCGTCGCAACAATGGTTGGCAGCTGCGGGATCGCCCGGCGTCAGCGACATCGATGCGTTGAGTGCCTGATCTTTTCCCCTCAGTTCACCAGACTACTCTAGCTCAGGTTGTAGTAGTTTAGAGAAGGGCTGTGTGAAGTATTGAAGTGAGCTTTGATCGTTTCAAGCAAAGTCGAAGTGCTTTGAAACCAAAGTTAATGCAGAGGGGGTAAACACGGGAGTGTGAAAAATTGCTTGCGCGTCTTGCTAGTAGGCTTATAGTGGGTACGGCAAGTAGATTCTTAACAGGGGCAAACAGCAAGAGGCTAGTGTGAACGATGGAGAACCTTAAAGTGAAGGAACTCATCGAAATTTGTGAGGAACTCGGCATTACTTTGGGCCGTGCGAAACGAAAGCAAGCGATCCTTGAGATCATGGAGGATGAGGGAGTGTCGGCTGAGGAAGTCGATGAGGCCTGGGTGGATATCAAAGCACGCCGCGAGGAGGCTGAAAGGCGAGAAGCTCGCGAACGCGAAGAAGCTGAAAGGCGAGAAGTTCGTGAAGAAGCTGAAAGGCGAGAACGCCACGAGTAAGCCGAGAAACAGGAGCGCCTCGAGTTGAAACAAATAAAATTGGCAATCCTACAGTGTTCGCAGGCGCCTAGCATAGCTTCTCCGACGATTCAGGTGAGCGGTTTTAGAATTCGGGGCCAACTGCCACCGTTCGTAGTTGTCACGGACGGCCATTTTTGGCGACACCGCGTCACGGCAATTAACGGGCGCTGTACTCCCCCACTGACCATGAGAGCGGCGGGCGCATGAATGGGAGCCGAGAAGTGCAGAATGGGGGATCTTCTTAGAACGTCGCCGCCGACGGTTAATCCTTTTGTAACTGTGGCGGCGTCTGCAAGGTCGTAGAAGGCCGCGGTATACCCCGAACAAGGATTAGACTACGAGACGCACCGGCTGAGAGCCAAACGGTTGACCGTTCCCACGGAGAAAAGCGTGGGAAACGCCCTGGTGGCCAAGCCGTATGACAACAACCCAACAGGTTGTCACTCTCGCTAGTTGAGGGCCCTCTCCCAATTGAAAAGGGGTGGGGTCAAAATATTTAGGGGCGGAGTTTCCATCAATTAAACGCACATGATTGGATCCATGTAGATGTTTCTTGTCCCCAAGGAAGAGAGCGAGGAGACACGAGGGGGATTTAAGCGCAGGATTTTGCCCTGCTAGGCAGACTAGTCGCTGACCAACATGGTGTAGAAACAGATCAACAAGCATCTCTTCTAGAAGTTTTTAGTGTGGCTCTGTATCGGCTCGCCACCTAAACTTAGCCGTTCGTCTAGTTGTGACGCGATATTAACGTCTGCAACGTAGACATCGGGACTTCGCCTCGAGTTAGCTCAACCTGCTCGAAGTCATCTGCAAGCACTAGCCTCCCGGAGCCACCAGCGTTGCAACACCGCCGACATCGCAGTCGTGCCAGAACTCTCTTCGACTTCTCGCATCCGATCGTTGGGGACGCAACGCTGCCGGTCCTCACACGTATGCCTTCACCTGTTTATATCTTCGAAGTTTCTACTCCTTAGTTCTATTGTTGTTAGTTTGTGTAGCTTGTAATAGTTCTCTCTCGTAAGCTGGTTTATTGTTTTGGTTTTATATATTTTTTAGTTGTATCAAGTGTTGATGTATTTTGTTAGTTGTATTGAAGTGTTGTATTAGATCCCGTGTGCTGCAATATCACTAGTGTAAAGTTGTTTTGTTTTCTCACGTCTCTGATCTCTTCACTGTCTCTGCTTGCGTACGGAACGAACCAACCTGCTGTCATTCCCGTCGCCGACTTCGCGCTGGCGACGTTAGAGTGGCAGTTTGTAACAAAACTGGCGTCCGCGAGACAGGACGTTCCGTACAAGAGTAAGACAGTGAGGGGTGAACGAGAACCATGCGGACAGCGTGGTGATAGAGCCGCACAGTTGAAGCGGTTGCATCCTGCATTGATTGCGCTGTTTTTATAGTGGCATTATAGTGACAGTTGCAGTATGGAGTGTATGGATTTTGATAAGTGGATCGCGTACTGTAAACAGTTAGGCCTCGAGGGCGCCGAACTGAGACAATGGGTTAAGGAGCAGCAGGAACAGGCGCAGGCGTTAGCCAGAGAAAAGCGGGCACTGGCCCGGGAGGAAAAAGAAAGAAAAAGGGAGAGAGAACGCGAAAGAAGGGAGAGAGAACGCGCAGAAAAGGAGAGAGAGCGCAAAGAAAGGGCGAAAGAACGAGAAGCGGCAAGGCAAGCGGCAAGGGAAGCCGGAAAACGGGAAGTGCAGTTACTGCAATCAAAGATTCGCCTCAGTGAGGGTAGCAGGGTGAGCTGATCCAGCAGTGAGCACGGCGATGCCGGCGAGGAACTGTCATTTGAGCGAGACACAGGGTGTCAAGGGCTACTCACGGTTCTGCCTTGCGAGGCAAATGAAGCTGTTGCGCGACTCAGGCAGCAGAACGCGAACAACTACGAAGTAGTTAAGCCAGAGATGTTCCTGACATTCGAAACTTCTGTCTGGACAAAAAAAGAGCAGCTCAGACAAGAGTCTGAAAGAAAGCGCGAAACAGAAAGACAACAGTCTGAAAGTGAGGGGCGTCGGAAAGCGCTGGACGTTAAAGTGTGGCAGGAAGCGCTAGAACCAGAGATCGCGCCAGAAAAGGGCCCGCGTAATCTAGAATGCATCAAGGTAGAGTATGCTGAGAACGAGGCCTTGGCCGGTCTGGAGGTAGAGACGATGTCGAAAGACGCTCCTTGCGTGGATGAGGAGAGTGCCAGCAGCTCTAATGGGCCCAGTAAGTTGCTGAAAACCTCCTTCGTGCCTCAAGAGTACGTTTCGACATCGTCAAATGTAGGCATGATTAGCACAGTGGCGAATCAGAGCGAGGGCGCGACGCTTCAGGAATGCAGCGATGCCGTCGGAGAGGGCCCAGTTAATGGCTTCATCAGTGTTGACAAAGCTAATTTGGCCCGACTGTCCGTCGTGACGCGGAGTTCAAAAAGCGTTATCGGGACGGAAGACCTAGCACCAGCTCCAACGAGCTTCCCAACTTTTGAGGTCCCGAAGCGACATGATGATGACATCGAGGGAAAGGAGGTACGCAAACATCGTCGAAAAAGAAAGAAGAGGAAGCGTACCACACTGCGTGAGCCTAGGGCTGGTCCCACTCCGTCCCGACAGAGACGAAAGGCTAGGCCGTGAATCCGTATCAAGAAACGTCAATGGTGGCGTTCATGGAGGCACAAGCGGCGAGCCAGGTGTGGAGGGAGAAAGGGAGGTGCGTCACCCGAACGAAACGCCCGGTTCATTTCAACGACTTCGGGAAAGCGGCCTTGCCCGAAGGTTCAAAGTCGAAAAGGCACAGCGGCTAAGTACTGCGTGGGGGGCGACCACAAAGACACTATTACCCAGGCTTCCCCCCTGTTTCTGGCGTCCCTTGCACATTACTGAGGGGAGCCGGCCGAAATGCAGAATGAGGCGTGACAGCAGGACACAGCCTGGCGTTCGTGCTTTTTGTAACCTCTGGCGTGCTCGAAAGCCGCCGGGAAAGCGACCCCATCGTGTGCGATTCAAGCGAATCTAATTGAGAAAAGGGGAGCCGATTACTTGAGCCGGATATAGTTCTTGAGGTCTATGAGCATGTTTTTTTTCCTTTCGTCGGTTGGTTTATTTTTATTATTTTATTTATTTGACAATACTGCTAACTCCTGGTGGAGTCGCCGCAGAGTGGGGTTACAATAAAAATGAAGACAATACAAAGCAAAGAACCAACACAATTAGTTAAAACAAAACAGGCGCACAATGTGTAATGTACAGGCGCACAATGTAAACAGGCGCACAATGTATAAAGAAAAAACCAGAAACAAAAACGGACACCCATTCAGGCCGAAATATGAGGCGAAAGGCAAGCAATGCATAAGAAAGGAACTCCACACAATCAACCGGCAAGCAATGAATCGAACAATTCCACACTGTTGGCCTCAACGGTGGGTGCATCCAGGGCGTTCCACTCATCGATCGTTCGCGGAAAAAAAGAATACTTAAAAATATTATTAGCCGATTGATATGGAGTGATTGAAAAACAATGTCGCATTCTGGTATCATAACCTGTTGAAAAATGCACATAATTGGATATACTGCCGTTGAGATGACCTTTAACTATTTTAAACATAAAACGTAATCGTGCGATTTTATTCCTCGCCGAAGTATGCTTCAGATTAGCCTTAGCCACTAAGCCTGAGACCGAGACCCTATCGTAGCGATTGAAAATAAATCTTACGGCTTTGTTTTGGACTCTTTCTAGCTTATTAATATTAGATTGTGTAAAGGGGTCCCAAACAATATTAGCGTATTCTAGAATAGGTAAGACAAGTGTTTTAAATGCTATAAGCTTAGTATCACAAGAAGAATGACGAAGGGAGCGTTTTAAGTAATGCAGTTTCGATATTCCTTTGTTAGTGATCTCTGTTATATGATCATTCCAGCGCAGGTCGCTACGAATGTGAAGACCAAGGTACTTGTAGTGCTCGACGCGAGATAGGATGGTACCGTCAATTGTGTAGTCAAATGAGTGTATATGTGTTTTATTTGCGATAGACATGACAACACTTTTCTTAAGATTTACTGACATTTGCCATGTATTGCACCATTGAAAAAGCTGATGAAGTTCCCTGTTCAGTTGCAGTTGATCATTAATAGAGTTAATAACGGAGTAAATTACACAGTCGTCCGCGTACAACCTAATTTTTACATTACAATTGTCAGCAATATCATTGATGTAGAGTAAGAATAATAATGGTCCTAACACCGATCCTTGGGGTACTCCCGAAGAAACCGGAAGCATGGTTGAAGTAGCTTGATTAAACGAGACACACTGTTTTCTAGAAGTTAAGTAAGACTCTATCCAGTTACAAATTGTACTATTCTTTAAGATGTGCGAAACTTTAAGTAGTAGTTTTGGGTGCGACAGTTTATCGAACGCCTTGGTGAAATCTAGAAAAATAGCGTCAATTTGAGTATGATTGTTGATCGCCGAAGCAAAGTCATGAATTACCTCAACTAGTTGCGTGACGGTGGAGAACCCATGCCTGAAACCATGCTGTGCAGGTGATAAAACTGAGTTGGCTTCCAAGAATTTCATAACATGCTTGTAAATTACGTGCTCCAATAGTTTACAGCATGTACAGGTGAGGGCTATTGGTCTGTAATTGGCTATCAGGTGTTTATCGCCTTGCTTATGTAGGGGTTTAACTATCGACGTCTTCCAGTCATCAGGTAAAAGACCAGTGGACAGAGATAAGTTATAAATTAATGTAAGATACTTGGCGCACCATAACGCGTACCGCTTTAAAAACGCATTGGGTATTTCATCTGGACCAGGACTTTTTTTTATATTCAGGTCTAACAATAAATTAAGTACCCCAGATTCTGATACATCTAAATTTTCTATAGGGGGCAGATCACTAAATTTTTTATAAAAAGGGGAGCTTCCATCATCTGTGACAAATACAGATTTGAAGTAATCATTAAATTCACTGGCAATTACAGTAGCATCAGAGGTAGAAGCATTATTTACAATGAAGGTATCACAGTTTGAGATCACCGGTTTAATGAACCTCCAAAAAGAGGCAGGGGACTCTTTTATCATTTTACTCAGCCTAACATTGTAAAAATTATGTTTCTCTTCTCGCATCTTAATTTTAAGTTCTTTAGATACGCTTAAGATTTGATTATGAATATTTGTGTTATGGTGGAGCTTTTTTTTAGCTTTCTTCAAGCGCTTAACCTTCCTTTTTAAATGAATAATGTCCCGTGTAATCCAAGGATTGGATACGTTAGTTTTTTTAGTTCTAAGGGGTACAAAAAGTTGTATGCAAGCATGGACCATGTTTCTAAATTTTACCCACAAAGCGTTAACATCACATGTGTGAACACTGCGAAAGAAATCGTCGTAAGATGATTCCAACATTTCCAAAATAGATACATCATCAGCTCTTGCAAAGTCCTGAAAACTTATAACCTTAACATGTTTCGTCGCCTTTAAAGAAGGAAACTGTACAAGCACCGCATGATGGTCGGAGATGCCATCAACTACATCACACTCAATAGTTCCCGGAATGTTGCTTCGAACAAAAACGAGATCCAGAATGGATTTAGACTCACCGTGAACACGTGTACAATCCTTAACTATTTGTCTTAGATCAAAGCGAAACGCAATGTCGATAAGTTCTTCACCACACACTATATCATTATTAGTAGCTGAAAATGTATTCCAGTCGATTCCCGGCAAATTAAAATCACCGCAAAGAATGAGCTTTGTGTTTTGCGATATAAGGGAAGCTATAAATGCTTTCAGCTCTTCCAGGACTTTTACATCTTCGCCGGGTGGTCTGTAAACTACTCCAATTACTAGGCATTCGTTTTCAAAAAACAATTTGCAGAACATAGCTTCAGCTCCAGGTGGCTCGGACAAGCGTACTACTTTTAAGCCTTTTCGAAACAGAAGTGCCACTCCCCCACCCCTGAAATTCCTATCTCTCCTATGAGCGCAGAACTGAGGGGGCGTGAATTCGCTATCGAAGACACCGTTGTGAAGCCATGTTTCGGTTAAGGCGATTACGTCAGGATCGTGAATTGAAGTTAAGTGCTCTAAATCGAGGCCCTTGCGCACAATACTTCGACAGTTTGCGTTGAGCAGTTTCAACGAAAAGGGAGGGTGCTGGGGTCATTGTTTTGCGTTTCTAGAAACTGCAACCTTATCGTTAGATGCTTCATCCCAGGTATACAGAGTTCCATTGACAGACACCTTGTCGTAGGAAAGTTTAACCCGATCCCCGCGTTCTCTGTGTACACTGGTACAATCCCACAACCTTTTTCTTATGTTCCGTACTTTTTCTGAGTAATCTTCGGTCACATACATACCAGAATTTTTTAGTTTGCCACAGTTCTTTAGAATTGATTGTTTTTCTCTATAATCAAGTAATTTAATAACGATTGGTCTCGTTTTGTTTGGGCGTTTTGATCCAATCCGGTGACATCTTTCCATACCATTTATAGAAAGCTGAAGCTTTTCTTGAAAAAAATCCCTAGAAACACATTCACACAGAGATGACAATGTTTCATCTGCGGGTTCACGAAAACCGTGAATAATAATGTTATTGCGCCTGCTGCGATTTTCGAGATCGTCAACTTTATCAGCAATAGAGGCAATGCTTTTATCTATGCTCTGCATGTGGGATTTCATAGAAGCAAATTGCTCCTGAGCATTGGCAATCGGTATGACCGATGCCTCCAAGGAATCTAGCCTGTCTTTGAGCTGAACTAAGGTGTCCTGTAAAGAAGTCTGCGCCGTGCTATAATCGTTCATACGGCGAATTATTTCCTTTTGGCCTTCAAGAACGTGAAGTAGTAATTCATGATCACTTTCAGAGTCTACTTTTGAGCTGCGCAGTTGGCGTGATACCTTATCATCATTAGGCCCTGGGTTTTGCTCAACGTCACCGCACAGTAATAGCACATCAAAAAAGAAAGAACTTAATGAACATAGTAGACTACAAAATGCACATTTTCGCTTCTGTGGGCAAGGCAGCAGGACAAGAAAAGGATCATTGCTTCGAAAACATTTAGCACCGCTAAGGTAACTGACCTGCACAAGGAAAAAGACGTGCTTGTTCAGCATAGTTGCAGGCACGCTGCCGCCTCGCCCACTGAAGATGCGCAGGGGTGGCGGCGAGTATATAAGTCCTGGGCCGGATGACGTCACGTGAAAGGAGGAGAAGGCATGGCTCGCAAGTGCACACGAGGCGCCTGGTTGTTCGATGAAACTGCAGTAGTTCATGAATGTTGAATTTCCGTGTACTTCGCCAGATAGGGCACGAGAAACGTCGGCTGAGCAGAAATCCTGATCGGATGCCGGCATAGGGCTGGACGAAATGGCGACCAGCATCTGCACAAGGAAAAAGACGTGCTTGTTCAGCATAGTTGCAGGCACGCTGCCGCCTCGCCCACTGAAGATGCGCAGGGGTGGCGGCGAGTATATAAGTCCTGGGCCGGATGACGTCACGTGAAAGGAGGAGAAGGCATGGCTCGCAAGTGCACACGAGGCGCCTGGTTGTTCGATGAAACTGCAGTAGTTCATGAATGTTGAATTTCCGTGTACTTCGCCAGATAGGGCACGAGAAACGTCGGCTGAGCAGAAATCCTGATCGGATGCCGGCATAGGGCTGGACGAAATGGCGACCAGCATCTGCACAAGGAAAAAGACGTGCTTGTTCAGCATAGTTGCAGGCACGCTGCCGCCTCGCCCACTGAAGATGCGCAGGGGTGGCGGCGAGTATATAAGTCCTGGGCCGGATGACGTCACGTGAAAGGAGGAGAAGGCATGGCTCGCAAGTGCACACGAGGCGCCTGGTTGTTCGATGAAACTGCAGTAGTTCATGAATGTTGAATTTCCGTGTACTTCGCCAGATAGGGCACGAGAAACGTCGGCTGAGCAGAAATCCTGATCGGATGCCGGCATAGGGCTGGACGAAATGGCGACCAGCATCTGCACAAGGAAAAAGACGTGCTTGTTCAGCATAGTTGCAGGCACGCTGCCGCCTCGCCCACTGAAGATGCGCAGGGGTGGCGGCGAGTATATAAGTCCTGGGCCGGATGACGTCACGTGAAAGGAGGAGAAGGCATGGCTCGCAAGTGCACACGAGGCGCCTGGTTGTTCGATGAAACTGCAGTAGTTCATGAATGTTGAATTTCCGTGTACTTCGCCAGATAGGGCACGAGAAACGTCGGCTGAGCAGAAATCCTGATCGGATGCCGGCATAGGGCTGGACGAAATGGCGACCAGCATCTGCACAAGGAAAAAGACGTGCTTGTTCAGCATAGTTGCAGGCACGCTGCCGCCTCGCCCACTGAAGATGCGCAGGGGTGGCGGCGAGTATATAAGTCCTGGGCCGGATGACGTCACGTGAAAGGAGGAGAAGGCATGGCTCGCAAGTGCACACGAGGCGCCTGGTTGTTCGATGAAACTGCAGTAGTTCATGAATGTTGAATTTCCGTGTACTTCGCCAGATAGGGCACGAGAAACGTCGGCTGAGCAGAAATCCTGATCGGATGCCGGCATAGGGCTGGACGAAATGGCGACCAGCATCTGCACAAGGAAAAAGACGTGCTTGTTCAGCATAGTTGCAGGCACGCTGCCGCCTCGCCCACTGGTTTCTGTGTGTATGTGCGTATTTCATTGTATAAGAAGTGTGTTTTGAGTTATTTTCTTTTTGCTTGGTGCATTGGTTGTTTTTACTTGTTGTAATGTACATTGAAGGATTGCACTACAGTAGAGGAGCGCACCTGTTCCGTTTTGTTTCGTAGTATACATTCGTGCAGTGTATTCTGTATTGCTGGCTGCCCTACACGGCTATTTCCTCTTCTTGTTTGTATGGCGCATTGATATTGTTGCGTGTAACTGAAGCTGGTACTCTAACAATTGTTTGTTTTCCCTTTTGCTGTTACTTTGATGCACTCTGCCTATTTATGTTGTGTATGAGAGGGACAGTCCTCATGTCTCCCATGTTGGTGGTGTTTTGTTCCTTGTTGTCGAAAAATTCCCCTCCGTGTGAACAAATGTTATGAATAACATTCTGAAAGTGGGGGGCAATATCACGGACGGCCATTTTTGGCGACACCGCGTCACGGCAATTAACGGGCGCCGTACTCCCCCACTGACCTTGAGAGCGGCGGGCGCATGAAAGGGAGCCGAGAAGTGCAGAATGGGGGCTCTTCTTAGAACGTCGCCGCCGACGTTTGATCCTTTTGTAACTGCGGCGGCGTCTGCAAGGTCGTAGAAGGCCGCGGTATACCCCGAACAAGGATTAGACTACGAGACGCACGGGCTGAGAGCCAAACGGTTGACCATTCCCACGGAGAAAAGCGTGGGAAACGCTCTGGTGGCCAAGCCGTATGACAACCCGACAGGTTGTCACTCTCGCTAGTTGAGGGCCCTCTCCCAATTAAAAAGGGGTGGGGTCAAAATATTTTTGGGGCGGAGTTTCCATCAATTAAACGCACATGATTGGACCCATGTAGATGTCTCTTGTCCCCAAGGAAGAGAGCGAGGAGACACGAGGGGGATTTAAGCGCAGGATTTTGCCCTGCTAGGCAGACTAGTCGCTGACCAACATGGTGTAGAAACAGATCAACAAGCATCTCTTCTAGAAGTTTTTAGTGTGGCTCTGTATCGGCTGGCCACCTACACTTAGCCGTTCGTCTAGTTGTGACGCGATATTAACGTCTGAAACGTAGACATCGGGACTTCGCCTCGAGTTAGCTCAACCTGCTTGAAGTCACCTGCAAGCACTAGCCTCCCGGAGCCACCAGCGTTGCAACACCGCTGACATCGCAGTCGTGCCAGAACTCTCTTCGACTTCTCGCATCCGATCGTCGGGGACGCAACGCTGCCGGTACTCACACGTATGCCTTCACCTGTTTATATCTTCGAACTTTCTACTCCGTAGTTCTATTGTTGTTAGTTTGTGTAGCTTGTAATAGTTCTCTCTCGTAAGCTGGTTTATTGTTTTGGTTTTATATATTTTTTAGTTGTATCAAGTGTTGATGTATTTTGTTAGTTGTATTGAAGTGTTGTATTAGATCCCGTGTGCTGCAATATCACTAGAGTAAAGTTGTTTTGTTTTCTCACGTCTCTGATCTCTTCACTGTCTCTGCTTGCGTACGGAACGAACCAACCTGCTGTCATTCCCGTCGCCGACTTCGCGCTGGCGACGCTAGAGTGGCAGCTTGTAACAGCAGTAGGCGAGGACACGGCGAAGTATCTCGTCAAGTTTGAACACGTCTGTGAGCGAAACGCTTTGAAGCGGTCTCTTTGGGCGCAGATCCTGTTAGCTCTTCTTCCCGGCGAAGTGTCTGACGTGATAACTTGCTTGTCGAGGGAAGCGTTTGAGAGCTATGACGAGGTTAAGGAAGTGCTCTTGAGACGTTATAAGTTGTCACCCGAGGCTTTCAGGCAAAGGTTCAGGTATGCTAAAAAGGGGAATGAGTCACACGTTGACTTCGCGTTTCGTCTTAAAGCCGATTTAATAGAATGGCTCAAGGGCGAAGGTGTTTATGACGACCGCGATAAAGTGGTGGAATGCGTTGCATTGGAGCAATTCTACTGCTGCATCGAGGAGGATGTCAAACTTTGGCAGCAGGACAAACTTGGTGAAGTACAGCTAAACAAGGCAGCAGAGTTAGCTGAGGAGTATTATACTCGCCGAAAGTTACATAGCAGGGCAGTGCGCGTTAAAAAGTATGAAAGAAAAGAGGGCTTTTCAAAGAATCCTTATCAACGGAAACCCGCTCCACACCGTAATTTCAAGAAGGACCCGTCTCTTACGAAGGACAGTGTAGGGGAAGGGCAAACAGAAGCGGAGAAATCGAGTGAGGTTTCTAAACAACGCACTGATACCACACGGGCGTTTGAATCACTGAAGCCGCTAATCTGCTACAACTGCAAAAAGGAAGGGCACATCGCGATAAACTGTAAGCAAAAGTTTGCTTTTGCAACAATCCGAGAATCGGAAAAGAACATCCGGTTGTTGGAGCCGTATATCCAAGAAATTAGTGTGAATGGGCAAACGTGTCGAGCACTTCGTGACTTAGTGGCAACCATGGATGTTGTCCATTCTTCATTGGTGTCTCCGGATGACTTTACAGGAGAATGCGCGTGGATCAGGCAAGTCGCCGAGAAGCAGAGTACTTGCTTACCAATCGCCACGGTTGTCATTGAAGGCCCGTTCGGTAAGCTTCGCACCGAAGCGGCTGTGTCTGCCGCGCTTCCCGATCGTTTTCCTTATCTTTTCTCCAACAACTCAGAGCAGCTTCTCAAAGAGCAGGGTAAATCGTTCTTCCCCAACTTAGCATACATGGCCCTCACTTGATTGCAAGCGCAGAAGCTTTCGCAGGAGCTTGATCTTGTTCAATGCGGTGAACTCTCAAGTGACCTTGTCGGTGGGTCGACTGAACCTCAGAGAGGAAATTTTCCGCGTGAGTCATGTGAGCAGTCATGCGAGCGGTCCGTCGCCGAAGCGACCGGCGCAGTTTCCGTAGCAGGGGGAGACGACATGGCACCATTGAATCAGAGCGAGAGGGCTGCAACGCTCTCGCCTGTAGCGGAAAGTCGGAGTGAGCTGTCGAGGGTTGATCGAGAAATGCTCATTCGAGAGCAGCGTGAGGACCTCTCAATTAAAGCGCCAGTAGAAAGCCACATGAAAGCTGCACAAGTGTTGTCGAAAGAGTACTACGACAAATCGGCGAAGAAGCGTGCTTTTGAAGTAGGAAGTCAAGTAATGCTGCTGCGGCCGTCTAAAAGGAACAAGCTTGAGGTTCATTGGGAAGGGCCCCCAAAGTAATATCGAAGCTTTCTGATATCATTTATAAAGTGAAATTAGGAAGGCGGCCGAACAAAATTTACCACAGTGATTGTTTGAAACCATACGTTCAACGTCAAACGGTCGTAAATCTGCTGTTGAATGCTTCAGAGGAAGAGTTAGCAGGAATTTTGAGTTCAAGTGATATAATCGAAAGGGGATCGGAGGTGGCCTTGGAGCAGTTGAACCTAGAGCCTAGCTTAAGTGAAGTCCAGAAGGAGGACCTGAGAAAGATTGTTTCCGAGTTTGGAGATGTGTTTTCGGACCGCCCCGGAAACACGAGGGTGATCGTACACGATATCGAGCTAAGCGGTGAGGAGTCAATCCGTAGCAAGCCGTATCGTTGTTCCCCTGTTCAACGTCGCAAGTGTGAGCCGCTCTTGGTACCGCATAGGTATCGTCGCCTAAAAGTGCACGGTTACTGAGATGGAGCATGATACCCCAATTGCACAACTTTGACGTTCGCTAAAAAAAAGGGAAACTAAATGCTAATGCAGGTGCATTGAGCCGTGCGTTCTAACTAGTACCTTCTCCACCTTTCGGTTTCTCGCTGGCGATTCGGGGCAAAACTTTGACCTCATCACGACCTTTGCTGAGTGCTCTCGTCCAGAATGAGCTCAAGGAGCCAACTTTATGTTGTATTCTAATTCGTTACGTTGTTGTACGTGTAAAAAAAAGGTTTGAGCTGCATTTTAAGAGTCTTGTGTCCCACATATGCCTCTTGATGTAGAGGGAACGAAATTCCGATAGACACGTAGATAGGTATATGTTGTACTATACTTTGTCTGGTGTTCTGTCGGGTGACCGAGGGCACTTGCTTGTGTCGTGTGTTGTCTGTTGTCGAAACGTTCTTGACAAGCTGCAGAACCATCGACAAATGCTGAAACCAAGGATCGTCAGAGACGAGTGAAGGTGGCCGGCAAGTTGTGGCGACAAGCCAGTGGAGCTGGGATCCGTCCTCAAGAATGGGATGTGTTTCCCGAACGGAGTCTGGAGCTTTATTCTCCCCAAGGCCCTGGAGGCGAACCTGGAGGGACCTGGCGAACGAGCACACCTGACATCCGAGCCACGTGGAAGCAGCTCGTCTTTCCGGCGCATTGTCTGGCGGCGGGGGTGCTGTTATGCCAGCGAGTCCCCAGCGAACGTCCATGCCGCGGAAAAAGGAAATCTGTGTCAAGGCCAGCACGCGGGCCTGCGTGACGCGAACAGCTCAACGGTTGACGCCGGCGCCTTTCTGGCGCGCACGTGCAGTGAGTCATCTCAACCCGCGAGCCCGTCGAGTAAACAACCGGCGTCTTCCTGTCTGGCGGCTGACGCAATGCCTAGTGACGTCACTCGTCCTTGGGTGCAGCCACCTGCAGCGCAGCCTCTTCAGATTCGATGAGAAAGAATGACGTGGCTCAGCGGCGACCCCATTGGATGAGTCTGACCTCATGACCAGCGGCGCTTCTGGTTTGGACATTTGGGTTGGACCCGGTGCATATAAAAGAAGCCCTGCGGCGCGTCGAGCGCAGACCCATTTGAGAGTAGGGCTATGTGTTAGAGAGAAGAGCTCGGCTCTTCGCGTCTCTGTCGGCCCTAGTGCCGAATTTGTAACGCCTCTGTATATATGCTGTACATAAACCTTGTTTAACTCACCGTCGTCTCGTCCGCTCGTCTATCAGCTCTGCGCAGAAGCAGTCGCGAGCTGAGAAACCTACGCTAGCAAACGGCTGGTGACCTTCCCGGCGGAGTTCGAAGCAGTGGCGCCTTCGGGACCGTGTTGGCGTCGCCGTCTTTCGAAACAGTGGTTGCAGCGGTGAAATTTCGAGGCGCCCTTCGTAACGTCGTCGGAGGCGCGTGTCGCAACAGCACGCTGTTCGTGAACTCAAAGTACCCGCGATGAGAACGGTGATAATGCAAGGAAAGACACGTGAGATAGATGTCAATTTTCGTTGTGGGTCAGAAAGAAGCCCCAAATAGACCATTTATTTTTGAAATGCTTGTGTATATACCGCACGATAACTTGGGTGGGTGCTAGTAAATTAAGGTATCCCAACTAATAGCAGTCACAGCGCAAGAATCGCTTAACCTAAAGCACGAGAAGCGGCCTTACCCATCCAGTAACAAACATAGTGCATAGTACACACAGTAAACCAAATAAAACAGGTATATAATTATGAACGTACAGAAAGTTTTATTCACCTCTAACGTTGTAAACAGCGTCGTCTTTCACTTGCGAAACGTACTTCGCTCTGACGAGGACGGCGTCGTCTGTTACAACTTGCTTCCCTGCCCTTTTAACAAATTGCTGCCACGAAAAAAAAAATCCTCAATTGCGGCACCCTGTTGGATGCGGACAGAGCGTATACATCATAGCCGCGCACGACTCTCAAAAACACGTGCAGAACGCGTGCAGCGTACGAGCAAAGCAACGCGTTTTCAAGCAGGTTGGATGGGACAGCGGAGCCAACGCTTCTAGACCAGGTCTAGAAACGTTGAGCGGAGGGGCCAGCACTCGAGTAACCAGTTTTGACGTTTTTACGCTCCGCTTAGCAGCTAAGCGGAGCGGGAACGCGAGTGCGCATGCGCCCTCCGCTAAGGCCTTAAGCGGGTTACCGGAGCGGGGAATACGGTCCGCTTACGAGCAGCCTAAGCGGAGCGTGTTGCGTCGCTGCCGTTTTTGCAAGCGGAAGGGGGATAACGCGCGCGCCCTCTCTCGTGCGTGCAGCAACTTTGCTCATTTCAAGATGGCTTCCTCCAGAGATGGCACGCTTTCCGCGAGTGCTGCAGCTTCGCCGTCAACTGCCCAGCGCAAGCCTCGAAAACGCAGTTTCAACGGTGAAAAATAAAAACGCCGCCACCACGCACGCGTCAAAAGCGCAAACAACACACAGTGAATGCTTGCAATGGATCTGGAACGGAACCTTGCTGGCTTTTGAGCGGCTACTATCAAATCAGAGCTTGCTTCTTTGTCAAAAAAATAGACGATTAATATATTGAAAGTAGATTTCTAAATACTTCTTGAAAAGATAATTTATACGTTATTGTTTTGCTTTGTATACGTGAAAAAAAATGTTTTTTTTTTTTTGTTTACCGGCGATGAAAACGACCAGAGGGCGCTGCAACTGCGAAAGGTCCGCTTCGCTGCCGGCAACGAACAACTAAAAGAGGAAAATCAGCCGCCGCTCCGCTGCGGCTTCGCGGGTGCTCCCGGAGCGGAGCGGACCACGAAAACGTCAAACTAAAAACCTCTAATAACTAAAAACGAAAAATCAGCCGCCGCTCCACTGCGGCTTCGTAGGTGCTCCCGGAGCGGGGCGGACCACAAAAACGTCAAACTAAAAACCTCTCTTGATTGACAGCGCCACGCTCCGCAGCGCCTCCCTCGGCAGCGCCACCCACGCCGAGGGAGGCGCTGCAATGCATTCTATTACATGTATGCATCTCACTGCTTAGTATGCAAACTTTGAATGTCCTGAGAAAGAGGACGTTTGTGAATCCGCATCCCTCCGCCCCCTTCTTGGTTCCGCCCCTGACCACGCCTCTAGCATAGTTTAGTAAGCTCACACTCAAACCTTTATGCCATTTAGCAGGATGCCTCGCCACTGACCTCGAGCAAGAGCGAATGATCTTTAGAATTCCCTCTAATCCACCCCCTCCAAACCATGTTATGGGAGACAGAATGAACATCTTTTTTCTCGCCTCTAATAAAGAAACACTTATACATCAACGAAAGGGTCCATGGTTCGGTACGGTACAAAACAGTATATATGGTGATTCTTGAAGGTAAAGAAAAAGACACAATTTCTGTCTACCCGTTGGCGACACGGGTAAGTGCCTTTGAAGGGGGGGGGGGGGGGGGACAAAAATAATAGAAGAAAATAGAAGAAGAAATTGAGAAAGCAACTGACAGCAAATAGAAGGAGACGAGAGAGTTGGGAGCCGGTCGAAGCAGTCCAAGGACACAACAGCGAGAGCTTCACGGTGTCAGGTGGTGGTGGTAGAGGTTAGAAGATGAGAAAAGGCACCTAATTACTGCAACCCGGTCGGGAGCACGGTGCAGTGCCTATCAGGAGACCATGGAGGGCGACGTATCAGTCGGCGGGATCTGCGCTGTCGACGGAGATATGGGGGGGGGGGGGGGCACCACCATTCAGCTTGAAATCCTCCGAGCATCTCCCAAAACAGCTGATACCTTTCGAGTTAACAGGCGCCAAAGAGAGACAGGGAAAGTGAAATCAATCAGAGCTTGACCAATGAGCGTCGGGCGCGATACTTGTTGAGCACGCGCGGGTCACAACCGACGTGCCGTCAGCGGCCGATCCCCCTTAGTGGGCGAGTGCCAGCAAAGGTGAAGGTTCATCATCATCATCATCGTCAGCGGCGGCGTAGAGTGACAGAGGTAACGCGTATGTGCGCCGCTTGTGTGGTGTTATTTAAACGTGGACCGAATCGTCCTTTAGTTAGCGTTTCCTCACCGGTGATCTTGTGAGCCATGCGCGCTGAGGAGTTCTGCGAGGTGTAAGTGTAACGATTGAATGTTGGTTGTTCTCTCGCTTGCAGCATTAGCTTTGTTGTTGTTCTCGAAAGTGTGGTTTCCACGCGTTGCTGCGACTGCTTCACGGGTGTCGCATGGTGCCATTGTGATCGCGGTTGGCTTACTTACGCCTGATGTGGTCGGGATATTCCAGCCTGATCGCGGCCCGCTCGCGATTGATTGCGATTTTTTGGAGTGCTAGTCGAGCATGCACGTGAATTTATAAAGTAGGCTTGTCGCAGTGTGGACCGAACCCACCACTGGCACAGTGAGCTTCTTGATCATCCCGCCATTTTCTTTGTACAATCGGTGCTTTCCCAATTCCTCGATCAGCTTGCGTGGGATGGGGGCATGGCATTCCCGAAGTTTATTTTTAAAATTTTTCGTCGCATTCCCTGTTTACTATTCTGGGCGTTACAACCCACAAAGGTTTTCCGTCATCACACAAAACCATTCGAGCAAGTCGCAACGTAATGTCATTCAACCGATTTTATATAACTGAATTTGATGTTGCGTAGTGCACTGTAAAAAATCACGAATTTTAATAAATTTAGTGCGCACAATGCAGTTGTGCATACAGCTGAAGCGATCGAGCCGATTGATGATGATCAGGTGCGCGGATGTCAATTAAGGGGAATACGTGTCACTTGGAGCAGTGATATTTTTAGGGTAAGTAGTATAGGATCGGCCACATCTAGTAGACCATTGCCTCAGTATTCCGAAAATCACGAATCAGTTGCAGCATAATATAACTCCTTTTCTTCCTCTTTCGTTTGTCGACGTTATCGTAACGTAAGGTACGCTTCTTTCGTCAAGAATAGTAAATTTTGAAGTCGTATACGCGTTTCTACTAAATGTGGTACCATTTCCTCCTGTTCGTCGAATTCGCTTTCTTGGCGGTTATGACTGGCCCTGGAAGCTTCTGTGGCCTCTCCGATCGACTAAAAGTACCACCATCACAAACTTTAATGCTATGTATGGCGGAATTGTGCTTCCTCATATCTGTAGCCCTGGTACAGTTCAAAAGATGTGCAGAATTCTCGTTTACGCATACGTTCTGTCGACCGGCCGCGGTGATAATTAGAAGCAAATGGAGATTAGGCGGTGTGACGAGTTTCACTGTGGTCAGCTGGTCCCACCAATCAACAAGCAGGAGTTATAGCTATCGTTACTCGCTCGTGGAAATCGGAGGTGATACTTCTGCGCAGCGGCTGATTCAGTTGGTCACCTTTCTTGCTTCTGCAGGGATGAGGATGGTGTCGAAAAACAGCTTGACCCGCCTCCAGCTGTTGCGCCGAAGTCGAAGAAATCTATCACTCGCTTTCTTCTGAGACGCCTCTGCGACCGTCGTTATGGCGAGGACTTAGAATGGACTGACGAGGAGAGGGGAATCTTCCGTATTCGCTGGAGTGCGCATCCATGGATTTCTCAGCGGAAACCTGAGCCTGTGGAACTATTTAAGGTGAGCGTAGAGCGAGCGAGAATTCCCTTGATTGTATAGCATACGCTTGCGTCACGTCGGATGTTCTCAAGTACTTCTTGTTTGAGTGTAGACGTGCTGAGTCCTTCGGCGGTAAAAATCACTTAGGCCAAATCTGCAGTAAATGGGCCACTAAAGCGAGTATAAGAAGTCGTTAGGTCCTGTTGGCAATTGTTGAAATAACTGCCATAGTAAAGTAAAACTCGGCGATTTCTAGATGATGCTTGCACCCTCGTGGTTGGCGTAATAATAGCTCCCCCCCCCCCCCCAGCACGCCGTCTCCGAGACCTTCACGGTCGGGGGCGTCACGTCCAACGAACGGTACCGGGGAACTTGTTTTTTTTTTTAGAGGATAAACGGCCATTTTTGCGAGCTTTTCGTGATGTTCTCACTGGTACATATGTTTCAAACATAAAATTTCTCATAAGGCCTTTGATCCACCTCGGTGGGACAGTGGCTATATATGGTGCTGGGCTGCTGACCCAAAGGTCGCGGGTGTGATCCCGGCCGCGGTGGTCGCATTTCGATGGAGGCGAAATGGTAGAGGACTGTATACTGTGCGATGTCAGTGCACATCAAGAATACCAGATGGTAAAAACTCCCCGAGCCCACTACTATGCCATCTCTTATAATAATCGTTCTGGGGCCTAAAAACCCAGGTATTATGCATGGGGCCCTTCTTTACAGCTACACTACTTCATCCTCAACGAATAGAAAAAAAACGCCAGGAATCATGCATGTGAACTATTCTATTGGTAATACAAATTAATAAAAGGCAGAAAACTGAGCTTGCAAAAAAAAGATATTTTTAGGCTGGACGAAAGAAGGGACTTCAATAACACGCCATCATTGTCTGTTGCCAGACTTAAATTACTTGCATTGCAATAATTATCGACCAGAAGAAGGAAAGAAGGAAGGAAGCAAACAAAGGGAGAAGGCAGAGAGGTTAATCATTAAGACATCCGGTCGGCTGCCCTACAGTGGCAGATCAGTGGAGGGGACAAGAAAAATGAGAAACAGGAAGGAGGGAAGAGAAGGAAAAGAAAAAAAGGGAGAGACAGACATTAAATGCACTGCAGCGTGTAGAACTCCACCGCAAGTCAGCGGACTTTCAATGGAGGCGAAAAGGTAGAGGCCCGTGTACTGTGTGATGTCGATGCATATCAAAGAATACCAGATGGTCAAAATTTCCAGAGCCCGCTACTATGGCATCTCTCATTATAATCCTTTGGGACGTAAAACCCCAGGTAGTGTGCATGGGGCCCTTTTTAACAGCTGCACTACCTCATCCTCTGAGAATACTTGAAAACTCCAGGAATTATGCATGTGAACTATTCTGATCAAAGTATAAATTAATAAAAGGCAGAAAAATGAGCTTTACTGAAAAAAAAAAAAGATATTTTTAGACTGGAGCAGTGAAGGGATTTCAATAACACACCATCATTGTCTGTTGCCAGGCTCAAATTAGTCACATTGTAATAATTAGAGAGCAGGAGGAGGAAGGAAAGAAAGGAGCAGACAAAGAGAGAAAGCAGAGAGGTTAACCAGAAAAATATCCGGTTGGCTGCCCTACAGTGGGAGATTAGGGAAGGGGACAAAAAATGAGAAAGAGAGAGGAGGGAAGAAAAGAAGAAGAAAAAAGGGAGCGACAGACAGTAAATTTACTGCAGCGTGTAGAACTCCACCACAAGTCAGAGGCATTCACACACACCTGTTGTCCTTAAAAAACACAAAAGGACTTTCAATTCCTTGTGGGCTGTCAAGAGATGTGGACGGTGCTGAAATAGCACATGCTCAGAAACTGGCCAATCATCAAGTTGCTGCATTGCGTTTGTCTCTCTGAGGCAAATCGAGGACAGTGGGGGAGCAGGTGGTCGATATTTTCATCAGTGCCACAAACATATCGCATGCCGCACTGTCAGTCATTCCGAGTAACGAGATATATGCTTTCGGGAAAGTGACTCCCAGCCAAAGACAATAGAGAAGCGAAGCTTAACATTGATGTATGCCGGGTGGCAGGGGCTTAGCCAGGGGGTGGCACACTGGGCATGTGCTCCCCCCCCTCCCCCGAATTTTTTTTTTTCCATGGAATAGAGAGCCAAATATGACCCTTTCAAGGAGGTGCCTCTTCTGAAATCAAGGTGGAAGCCCCCTTTCTAAAAACAATTCTGGCTATGTGCTTGCCAGGTGGAGGCCAGAGCTGTAGAGAAGGGTCAAGTTCATGTAGTCTGATACGTCGTATGCAAAAGTATGAAAAAGACTGGATTATAGGCAAATGCCTATTTTAATACTTGCGTTTCTTTCATGCCACTTTGATATATGAGCACGAATTAAAGGTTAAGAAGAGCTTTTACAGAATTCCTATAAGTGTCTATACATGCCTATAATGAAAATCAGTGCCTATATGAACACTATTTAATCTGAACTTTTGCATTCGTGTACAGTAGGATTCTGGTATTCTAGTTGCCAGGCAAAATGGAGGTTTCAGAACCCTATGGGGTGTAACCTATACTCCATCTCAGAACTTTCTTTCAGCACTGTGAAGGCTACAAAGCCCTTTAGCCAATAGGAAGGCCGATTAGTCTCAACACATGTATTCATCCGTGTCGCGTCGTCTGCTCGGCATCTCACCGCGTCTGCTCGCACGTGTATACATAGGGCACAGGAAGTGCCTCTGCGCTAAAACAGGATGATGGAAAACGAATACGAAACCATGGAGTGTCATCAGGGGAAAGTAGAGTGTAGGTAAAAAAAACGTTAATGTGGTTCATGTTTTGTTTTTCATTTACGTTTTAAGGGCACTTCACCAGGTCACATTAAAATTTTAGTTAGACACTGGAAGTTGTTGTATGCCCAGTGAAAAGCTTGGTACCACAAGAAGTTGTAAATCTGTTCATTTTGACCTGCAAAAGCATGATGCAAAGGAGGTAAGCTTGAAACGTCTGCCACTGTCCACGTGTAGACTTCGCAAACTAAATTATGCACCTGTCCTCTTCGGTATCGGAGCAACTCGGAGCCAGAACGCGTGACGCAAATGCATCAACACCCAATGCACACGCAAGGTTACTTTCGAATGTCATGCCATAGCCAGGCTGTGCATGCAAGCAGTGTTGTGTCATTTCAGCGTTCTCTCTATTGTACTGCCTGTTTCTGAGGAATGGATTCCTCTATGTGCGCACATTTGAAAAGGCTAGCATGAATCACTTATCTTTACTATGATATGCAACATTGCACCACTGAAACTACTCTACGAAATGATGCATCAAAACACCGGTATTAAGGGATAACGCCGAGGACAGCAGTGCAAACAAAATGGGCGCAGCATAGTTTTACCCTTAGCCTGACATCAAGTAAAATAAATAAATGATGTTTACAGATTTTGTTTGTATGTTCTAATATTTCTATCAACTTTCATACTTCTATTCAAGCAACAGATTGCAGAAATTACACACGTTGTCTTGAATTATTCTCGCGGTGTCACGTTGCATGCCAGACTACTCATTGTAGTACATCACCTCCACCATGTTGGGGCCCGCGCCCGTGAGATGAAGGCTAAGCAGCATTCAATTTGATATTTCACCTCTTTTCGAAGCACGTAACGTAGTGCATATCTTGGCAGATGAGATCATGAGCACCCAGTGCAGGCATTTATCTTGCCTGCTGAAAATGCTTAAACCTGATGAAGGGCCCATTAAGGTGTTCACAGACGGAGGAGAAATGGACCCTCTTTGATTAGACCCAGTTAATACAAGTATTAAAAGCCCTTCGACCTATTTGTTGTCTGGCTATTTGCTCTAGTGCTGCGGCACTCGGCTATGCCAAAAATAGACCCAGGAGTATGTTTATTCGATGGCACAGTGGACACTTAATTGCTGAACAATAAAACAAGAGACCATATTCTGCAAACTCTATGGAAAGAAATCACATGGCTATGTTAAATCATTGGTGCTTTTGCAACATCACAAACTAAACATTTCTTTTTCTTTTCCTGTCATAGACACAGGGCACGCACGTATTTCTTTGAAAATTCGAATTTTTGTAAAAATTTTTTGTGTCTACGTTTATAATTTTGGGGGCCTAAAACTGTATTTTGCCTGCCAATATTTAGTGCCTAAAACCTGATTTTTTAGAGCATATAAATCCGGCCTTTAGTAATAATCGCCACGTTTTGTGTGCTGTCAGCTCGTAAAATGTACTGTGCTTTGTGACACATCTGACAAGCAGTGAGACACATGCCAATGCATAAATCAAGCATATTGCTAACTTAAATGTAAAAAAATAATAAAATAAATCAATCATTCACATCTAAGACTGCTCTGGTGTTCCATGGATACTGCATATTGAAAGTTCACAATTCTGTGATACAATTAATGTAGTGTACGTGCCAGTCATTTTGTAATTTAAGAAATAACTGATGAGGAAATGTTAATCTTTTGAGAGGGGCAGTCACAAGTACAATATTCCTTCTGTTATAGCACTTATTCCATTCAAGTAGAGAGTATGCAGCCAGACTTGGTGCCTTTCAGCAGAAGACAATGGCACCAGCTCATATTTAACGTTTGCACACTTCGCGAGCATAATGTCACATCTCTTTGCGAGTGCAGTCATGCTACCTTAGTGAGCCATCGGTTAGCAAAAAATTTTGCACAGTATAGTTCGACAAGGCTGTGTCATCAACCTGGCTTGGCTAGGCTTTTACCCTCTTACCATTCTCGTTCTTGTCCCTTGCTATACTATGCTGTGCTATACTTGCCATACTATGCTGTACTAGGATGTATTTGCTATACATAGCTCTGCTTGCTCTATTCTTTTTTATATAATTATGTTAGTTTCTTTCTATCATTTTCTCCCTCTGTCTTTCTCTTCTTTTGTTCTTTTTCTTTCTCTCTATTTTCTCTTTATATTTTTTCTATGTGTCTCTCTCCCTCTCTATGTAGGCAGTCGTTCTCTTGCTTGTTATCTTTTTCTTTTTCTTTATTTCTCTTTTTCTCATATTTAATGCTATCTCTTTCTTTCTTACTCTATATCTTTTCTTCCTTCCCCTTTCCTGCTTCACGGTCACTTTCTTTTCCTACCACCTTACGAACTATACTACACATGCCTGCGTTATGCTTTGCCAAGGCCTCTATAGCTGAGTGGTTACAATGCCCTCCTTCAGATCGTGGGAATGCGAGCTCAGAGTTTCACCTAGCCAAGAAAATTTTTTTTGGCAAAAATTTATTTTTTGCAACCAATCGTTCTTTTTCTTTCCCTCTTTTCATATGTATTCCATCACCTGTCAGAGTTATTACATCTCGGGGCAGATGAATCGGCACACAGGTTCTCAGAGCAAAGTAGAAATGAACGAATATAGCTTGTGTCTGTTCATGATGATAATTTTCTGTCTATCACACATGGAAAACCCCAAGCATAACAGCCCTGCTGTAAAAAGACAGCATGCTTCAGCTTGTCTATAAATGGCTTGTAAGCAGATGAAAGGCGTCTGTGATATAGTTCAGGTAATGTAAACCAGTGCTTTACAGAAAGGACCCTATCCATGGTCATGACAGTTCAGAAAGTAGTGCTGTACTGCTAGGCAACACAAGCTTGCTGTGCTTTTATGCAAATGTTACTGAATACTTTGCCAGAAATTAGTTTAACCTGGAAATCTCTATGATACTTGAATGTGCTAATGGTGCAGCCATGGGGTGGTTTGAAGGTAAGCCCCCCTCCCCCCATTTTTACATTTGTATTTTATATATGTGCACATATACAAACACATGACACCCCATATTCAAGAATTTTTCATTCAATTAAGTTTTCATCTTCCCCTGAACTTCTGCCTTTTTTGATAAACACTCTCAAAAGGGTACCTTCCACCTGATAAAAACTTCTGGCTGTGCCTCTGTATGTTGCCATAGTATGTGTCATTGGTCTGCTTAAATGTAGCTGGAATCGCAGCTCCTCAAAAAGACTTATAATATATTGTGTGCATATTTAGAGGCCAGTTAGTACTTATTATTCAAAAATAAATGTTCTTTGCAAAAACACTGTTGCCATGTATTCAGATAGGCTGTATGTTTGAGGTGTCAGTATAACGATGCCACTCACATTTTACATGTTTCAAGCAGCGATCTTTCTTTTACAATGTGCTTGAGTTTCATCTACAGTTGAAACTCAATTTATTGAAGGGTTGACTAGGCTCAAATTTTTTTTGCTAGATAGGGAAGTTTGTAAAATTGACAGACAAATAACATTATTTATGTCCTGAGAGGCTAAGCAGCCGGCCTACGAGGTAGGCTTGCCCAGCCGTCGGCTAGTCCCATGTCAGAACAGCGAGGCTGTACCTTTCCACTCATTCACATGTTCTCTGAACAGAGAGCCTGGAGTCTTGTCTTGGGTCTTTGATGGCTGTCATTATGTCCTGCAACGCAGGGCACTGCCAGGGCATGTGTCCTGAGGAGCAAAATTTAGCATTAATCTGGGCATAGTGGTCCAATATCGAGGTGGAGCATGCTCAGAAAGCCCCTAGAGAGGTGGGACCTCATTTGGAGCATCCAGAGTATGCAGTCTGGAGCAAGCTCCCCCAAAGTTATTCGAGACACCATCTCGTTGCGGTATATAAAACCTCACGCTAGGTCCTGGGCTATCTCATTGGGATTCAGGTGACCTAGAAGTATGTCTCGTTTCATGTGTGCTGGAGACTATGTGATGAATAATATCTGATGGATGTTTGCAGTGAAAAATCCTGTCTGCCACTTTGGCTATCAATTCTGATGCGAATGCTCTAGCGGCCGCCCGGGAGTCAGTGTATACGATATTGCATTTTGTGTCTAGTAATGCCAGAGCAATAGCAGCCTGTTCTGCAACTTCGACCGAGGAGGTCTTTACTGAAGCTACTGAGAGGAGTTTTCCTTTGTCATGGATGACTGCTACGGGATACTTGTTGCCGCTGGCGTGTTGTGCCGCGTGAACGAAGGTCTCTGTTCCTGATATGTTCTTTAGAAAAGCCTTTTTGTGCCAAGATTGATTAGTTGGTTAGTTAGATAGTAAAGTTTGGTTTAGTGGTGCCATTGTGACAGGAATGATTTTTACAAGTAAGCTCGATATGGCTCATATCCTGGGATTTATTTGTCTCTGCGAACAGAAAACATACCATGAATTGAAGCAAAAGGTGGCTATCTCCATCAAAGTTATACAGGAAATATTCTATGATTTTGCCCAGTTCTTTTAAATGCAATGGATAAAAATGAAAGGGGCATATTCCTTATGAATGTGCAAGTTTTTGCTTAGTGTTGTTTAAGTTATCTTAGCTGTAATTAGCTATAATATTCAAGGTTTTATTCCAAAACAATGAACAGAAAAATGTGTCTTCCGGTGTCTGTATTCTGAATCTCATGAAACACATGCAGAGAGGACCCATTTAATGATCAGTCTAATTTGTGTTCTGATAGCACTATGGGAAAGCCACATGTAGAGAGGACGTTTGAGGAGCTGCAGTTGATTACCTTGCTGTCAGTCATTTGCACTGCATTGTTCAATTGTTCAATTGCTATGTAACATTGGTTGATCGAATCAGGTGACACTGCAGTTTTGCTGACACCACAATTCACAGCATGAATCGAAGTACTTTTTATTTTTGTCTACTGGGCAATCACCTCAAAAAATTGCAATGAGCATGATAAATAAAATTGTTATGTTTTGTGTTAGTCAATTTTCCCATTGGCTAATAATGTTAAAAAGCTTCATTTTTGGATCTTTCAAGTTATTGTTTGTAGCATAAACAAAGGCAATTGCAAAAGAAACCCTCACAGCGATACAGCTTGCATCCACAAAACTTGTCTTCTCTCCAAAAAGTTTTGGCCTTCATGACATTTTCTATTATTGAGCACATTCCTGTGACACACCATAAAGCATGAATGTTTCGCTATCTTGCCTTAGCGTATCACTACTGTGTTTGCTGTCTGGCAGAAGTTGATGTGCAAGTTGGAAGATGTTTACACTTTATAATTGATTGACCTTTCAACAGTATGCAGAAGCCATATTGATTATTCTTTAGTGTACTTGTTTGACCATGCTTGTCTTGAAACCAGTGGCTTTTTTATTTTTTCCTGCAGCCTGACATCACAGTTTTTAAACATAACAATAATAAATCGTAAAGACAATACAGTTTATCATTTGTGTGTACTGCTTGATTTCAGGATTGGTCTATAAAATTAAAAAGGTGGACTGAAGAGGACCGCCTGAACCTTACTAAAGCAAAGACCCGAGTTCGTCTTGATTTATTGTCTGCCGAGCATGTGGAAAAATTGAAAAGGGATGACAAAAGCTACAGGTGGTTTAAAATAGACAACCGTCCATGTGAGTTTTGACATTTATTTAATTTTATAAAGAGGTGGCAATGTTTAAAAGAAAGGACAGTGCATACTATGATACATGTGATTGCTTTGTAAGCCTGGAGGTGTGAAGTCAAGAGAGATGAAGCGGATCAAGCAGCTATAGAGTCTCTAAACTTCAATGTGAAATTCAAGTGAAATTGTATTAGTGTCAACCCTGAAAAAAATATAAATATGCAACTGAGAATGTAACTGGTCCCAACAGATTCCAGTTTAAATGGTTTATAGAATATTTCCCAGTTGGGTCCCCACTGCAACTGGTTGCAGTTGTTTCCCCATTGTTCTCTTCTCAGCTCGTCATTGTAGCTGTACCTGCACCAGCCTATCAGAACTATATTGGTGTATTCGTTCTGTATTAGCCAGTTGAAACTATGAACTATTGGAATTAGCCTCGCATAAGTGCTTCATCAGTGTCACGAGCGAAAGGCCCAATACATCTAGCAGCACTCCTGCATTGATAATATCAGTGATTGAATGAGGCATATCTTCAGATATATTATCATATAGTATTATCATCAAAACTACAGATGCTCCTTTTGGTGCTTCATGATGGTGGCAACCTTGCAGGCGACTACTAAAGCTGTGGCATTGGCACTCGAGGAAGTGCACGAAAAATCCTGAAAAATAAACAAAGCCATGAAATCAGGAAAACTAACATTTTTCAATAATGTTTATTTTTTATTGCAATGTGTGCAATGTTGAGGGCACAGTGAGAAATTATTGAGACCTTTCATTCACTGCATTTTCACAATGTTGCAGGAGATGAACTATAGCAAAAGACTGAGTGAAGTATTAAAACACTCACCAACAGCGGCTTATTGCATTTATGAAAACGGTACATAGTCAAAGTTTTACAATAGTGAAGGAAGAAAAAGAAGAGAGGTCAAATTGAAAACAAATGAGTAGTGGCTTGTACCGTTTACATGCTTGTGTCCTGCACTTGAGCTGTGCCCAACTATAAACTGCAATCTCGCCCAAGCTTACGCCTGGTGGAAGTTCTACCAATAGAAACTTACAATATATAAAGGGCTCTTTTTTAGAATGTTGGTATGCATACCATGCCATGCCACTAATTCTCAACTTGAAAATGATATGAAGTAAATTAAGCCTGGGTATATTTATGATGAGGCAATTAGAAAGATATAACCCTGTAGAAGGCAACCTCGATTCGATATCATTGTAAACCATAATCACAGCTAGGAGTTGGGCAGGGACGTAGCCAGATATTTTTTTCAGGGGAGGGGGTTCACACCTACCAAACGGGGGGAGGGGTAGTGGTAGAGGCATCAGATTTCTTCTGTGACGTGACTATCCATGGTAGTTTGAGCAGATTGTGTACATGTATATCAAAGTCATGAGACCCCCCCTCCCCCTCCTCGTGTGTATAGGTATGCTTGTGAAGAGAGTAAGTAAAAGTAAAGTAAGAACAGTAAAATACCGTAAATGACAGGTACATTAGTCGTTTGGAGCAACGGCCTCCCGTCGCACCATTGATTGGACTAGTCTTCGAAAACGCATTATTGCAACGAACCACCCGATAGGAGAAGACATCATTAATCGTTAATATCTGTTAAGCGTAAATGACATAGTCCTGATCGGGGCAAAGTGCGTTTCATAAGTCAAGGACGGCTCAACGTACAACATAGAATGAGAGTGACTGCATGGCTATGGGAAAGATTTTTCATGTTCAGCTTCATATGTCAAGCAGCCCTGACGCTGTGATAGCTTTTGGTCAACGTTTCTTAGTTTACTGTGTGCATCCACACATGCTTGCGATATGCAATAAGCGATTTCTTTTTTGTAAATTAGGCTGCCCGGTGGCTTTTGGTCAACGTTTCTTAGTTTACTTTGTGCATCCACACATGCTTGCGATATGCAATAAGTGATTTTTTTTTTGTAAATTAGGCTGCCCGGTGGCAACACAATTTCTCACGCATTATTTTTCGGGCAGACTTTCTTGCAACCTTGGCTGACCTTACAGTTGCAATATGACTTTTGATATCAGTGAAGTACTCTAATCTCAAAGGCTTTATCGTGCATTCTGCGAAGGCAAGGCAATCATTGTTAAAAAATGTTCAGTTGGTCTCAATCGGAAATTCACTCGGGACCAGACTATACCTACTCACTTATAAATTGCTTGTTTGCTTGGTATATACGCTAGAAAACTTAAATACATGCAAAAAGGCGTAATGTTGTAGTTTTTTTTTTTTTCGTAACTTTCGCTGCTCTGCTCCCTGAAACGATAGCGTTGCGGCAAGGTGTCGTTCGTTGTTTGCAAGCATGTAGCCGTCATTTCCCATTATGTGAACATATTCAAACCCATACAGAATATTTCACCGCACCGCGCAGCCTCAAGATGTTATACGCCATGTATACACTGCTCTTGCACTCATGTTTGCAGCTTACGCCAGTGTGAACAGGAGCAGCTTCAAACCACACAAAATATCGAGTGATAGATTCACTAGTGTTGAAAGTATAAACTCTGGTCTTGTTCAGAGCATAGTACAACATAATCGATTCCATAGAATGCGTGAACTCTGACGAGAGCTGCCAGCGCATGCCACACGAGCTTACTTATGCTGTACTGTGCACCATGCATGCCTGGCGGTTGTTTGTTTCGGTTTTCTCATGCGAATCACGGGAATTTCGCTGCTGGAATCAACTGCTTTGCGTTAATTCATATTTGCGACGTGGCATCACAATGCAAAAGAAACTACCAGCTTTCCATAGGGGTGCAATCATAAACGTGAGACGTTTTGCCCGCAGAGTAAAATACTGAGTGAGCGTGATTTTACCAGCAGCTGAAGAAAAGAGGAGGAAATATATATCCACGAATTTTTCCGCCAGGGGAGAAACAAGCGCTAGTGTTTAAGAGGGAACTTTACCAGCCGACATGTATCGTTGCTAAATTCTCATTTCTCGCATTCAGTTCCACTGCCCAAACTTTTCGGAGGGCGCTGCCTTCTAGCAATGCGAAGTCACCCCATTGAAACATGCTGTCCACACGTATTGCTGGGTAGTTTGTGTTTTGTGTCAAACAGGGCCCTTCTTTGAGACTTGATGGTCGCGCCAAAACGCTGTGAGATAACCTTTGATGATCATTTCTTGAACTCTCAGTGCATACTTGACAATTTGCTTTCAAAAAAGCTACAGCAGCCGAATAAATGGTTCCCAGCTGTAGTTTTGCAATGCCTGAATATGTCTCATGTGCCGAAAGAGCTCCTGAAAACCGATCAGAGCATATATAATGCATGCACGGAAACCACAATTCCTGTCAATGACATTGGTATTTGCGTGTTTAACAGGCCAAGACGCCTGGAGTTACAGCACGATGAGACTAGACTATGTTTGCTAATGATGACATGAAACCAGGTACTAACTGCAGCTTTCCCTCACCTAGTAAGCACAAACTGAAGTTCGAGCCTCATTGGCAAGAATTTTTTTCTTGGCTGCTGGTGTATTCCAAATATCATTAGAGAAAAAGGCATGTGTGCTTTTTGGAAAAGAAAGTTCAAGTAAGGAGGCGCACCAAGTTCTTCGTGCAAGCTTGGTTCCTTCTCCTTTCTCACTTTAGAAGAATGCGCTCGAAAGTTTCAGCAGCCTCAACGATTGTGACTACCACAAGACGTACCGTTGCTCTATAGGTAACAAATTTTCTAGAAGTACTCAAAGGTGATTCAATCACTAAAAAGATGGAGTCATCAGTGGAAGCACACAATAAATTAAATAGGAAAAAACTTATCTCCACCATAGACACTGATCTTCTGTGAGCTACAAGGTGATTATGTGACACTATTATGAGAACCACAATATAAGAATGAGAACCGCTATAGTGGGGTACTCCTGAAATTTTACTACTTTGGGTCTTTAATGTGCATCTAAATGGAAGTGTACGGACCTTAAGCAGTTTTGCCAACATCGAAAATACGACAAGGATTTGATTCCACGACCTGTGGGTCAACAAAGGAGCACCATAACTACTGGACCATTGTGGCGGGTAGTAAAAAAAGACGGTTTAGGTAAAATCACTATGTGCAACTTTTCATCCAGCTGTAAGGGTACAAGTTAAACCGATTGAGATATATTGCTTAAAATCACCGTGGCAGAGTGATTCTGTTGTCTCCTGTTGCCTACTCCTTGCTTTCTGGTAGAAAACCTTTCACTTACAGACATGGTTCACGGATACGAAAGGTGTTAACGACAATGCAACAACCCATGTTTGGATGTAACGATTCTCGTAAATTTGAGGTAACATATGTGGCATATAATATGACTTGTAATGGGCAGGATAATCTTCTTGTCAATTGAAAAAGATAATCAACAGTATTCTGCTGTGTTAAACATTCGTGCATAGATTATATTTCATTTCTTCAAAATATATGATTACTAGTATGTATGTTGTTTTCAATTTTACATAATTACATGTTTACGGCCTGGCATGTTTCTTCCTTCTGTGCATTTCTTGTTGTGTGTTATGTCGCTAGTTGCGAAAATTTTTCAATGTGCCCTTATAGTCGTGTTAATGGAAAGGGATGAACAGATGAAGCGAATCAATATAAATATTTTTAATTTGTCGTATATTTTTGCAGCTTTATGCTCCTTATATTCTTACTCTGTTTGCCTCATCGCTGAACAATAAAACTTGTGCTCACTACAACTGCCCGTGTACTAAATTTCTCATTAGGCTGCTTTAAATTTATGACAATCATCTCTTTATTTATCAGCTTAAAATATATGATGAGTATTTCAGTTGGCCTTTCTAAGTTTGTGATTGGCCTGCGAATTTGCCTGTGTTGCACCTTCTCCCTGGACAACAATTCGGAGTGCTCTAGCAGTTAGAGCATAATAAACATATGTATAAATATATTGTACACTCGCATACATGTTCACTCGATAAACCAAATATTCTGTCGAGCACGCGTGTGTGCGAGTGCCTGCGTTTACATGTGTGTGTGTGTGTGTGTATGTGTAGATGTTAGCAGCACGTGCAAAGGTTCAACAGAAATGTTAGTCTCCGACTTGAGTATAACTTAGAACATGTTCGAGGAGTCACAATGTAATATCTTTGAATGTGGCCTATCAGATTTTTGAACTGTCTCTGGCTTTTGCCATTAAAACAAACCTCTGTCTAGTAAAAATTATCTTAGTAATTGACTTCGGCGAAATATGTTTCGGCGGGTACAAGTATGACCACTGCTGCAGCATTAATCCCGTCGCCAAGTCAACCTTAAAGGGGGGGAGACACCAAATTTGTGGAATTCGTGTTCTTTGCTGTAAGCATTTCCTTTAGCTCCAGGAAGCATGATACACACACCAAGATTCGTGTATTTTCACTAGATAGTTTAATATTACTCTACTTATGTGGACCATTTTCGGTTTCGGTTTCACGGAGCAGAGTTGGGCAGTGACATATCAATCTATAGGTGGCTTGGCCACGTCACCACACAAAGCTGCAACGCACATCGTGCTGAGTTTCGTCTGCTCTCACATGCACGTGCCACACAAGTGCTAGAAAAACAAATGCGCTGACAGTTGCCATAGCCAGCTGCAGTAGCATCCAGGCAGTGGCAAGGCAAAAGGCAGCCAGAAAGAAACAAGGCGTTTATATTTACATCGTATGTACAGAATGTGGACGAAAAAGCCGCCTTTTATTGGCGCCGATACGCTGAAAGAGCATGGGGCAGCCCCGCTATTGGACGCGTGCGGTGTCTCTGATGGACAAGGACGCGTCAAGTGTCTCTTCGAAAGCACCCAGTGTCCTTCACGGACGCACAGTTTATTTCTCTGCAAAGGACGCCAACACACTTGTCACTACAAATCTGGTGTGACATCACGACAACTGGCGTTGCTTCTCATGTTCTTAAATGTCAGTGTTGCTGCGCAAGCGATGGGTCGAAATCATGAGAGTGGGAATTAAGCTACACTTTTAAAAGTAAATTAAAATATATTCTACGCATTTGTTTTGTCCGCCCCTTCGTGTGAAAAGTGCTTGCATACAGAGGAAACCTACAACAGGCTTGGGATAGCCTCAGAATTTGGTGGCACCACACCTTTATAACGCTCCTGGCTGAGATTCCTGCCCAAAATCTCAGAGTTTCAAAGCCTTGACAAACACCATGGCATTTCTTCTGCTATGCTCGGGAGGTGTTGAAACAAACCCTGGTCCTAACACCCACTCTGAATTTCCGTTGGACATTGATTATTTACCAGCTGATCCCGCTGCGCCGACGAACCTTATCCTCAAGTTCATGAAATATATATACTTGCATACGCGTTTTCTTCAAATGTCTAAATTCCAAACTGAAATCACTGCTGATGTTAAGGCTATAAGATCTGAATAACAATCACTTAAATTAAGGATATCTGGTATTACGAAAAGTCTGGACACACTAAAGGAAAAGTCGCTAAATGTGGAAGTGGTCACATTTAAAGTTTCTAGCCTGGCAAAAACTGTCGAAAAAGTTTGCGCTCAGAACAGCCTTTTTGAAGCCGTCTAAACGAGCTGGAACATCAATTGCAGCGCAACAACTTAATTTTCATAGTCTCCCTGATAGCAGTGAAACAGTGGCATGAAACTGAAGCGCATGTAGTCTGAGTAATCAAAAACATTACCGACACATTGCCATCAGACGCAATACAACGTGCACATTGCCTTGGCTCTTTCACGTCTAATAAATCTCATCCTGTTATTGTAAAGCTTAGTAACTTCAAAATCAAAGAAAAACTACTGTCTCTGTGCGGTTAACTGAATAAAAAAAACCTTAGTATAAGCGAGGATTTCTCTGCTGCTATTCGTACCGCTCGAAGAAAATTGATAGCCTATGCTAAGAGCCAAGCCTCTTCCAAACCTTTTAAGCTACGTTATGACAAGCTAGTACTGAACAAAAATGATGTGTGCACAATGCCATTACTGATCAAATTCATTAAGAAACTTGGAAACGCAGCGATAATCTTGGGTGTTCATTCCCTCTTCCATCACGTCCATCTATGTAGCGGTGTAAGAGAGCTAGTGGCTGACCTGTTTTTTCGCAAGTTCCAGTTTTTTACTCAAACGTAAGGAGTGCCTCTAACAAACACGATTTCTTATTGGCCATGATTGATACATGCTCAGCGAAAATGATTGCTCTCACTGAAATATGGTTATCTGCACATGTCATCGATGCTGAAGTGTTTAATGATGCCGTGCAGTTTCGCGTTTACCGTTTTTGACGTACTTCACGTAGAGAAGGTGGCATCTTTTCAGCTATTTCAAATGATATTCCATCTTCTGTTATTTGTACAGACGACGATCTAAAGCTCGTGTGGGCTTCTTTCATTCTGATTTCATACTGGTTATGACTGTGTGCCTAGCGAACAGTCAACAAACTCTGTCCTGTGCCTTATCATGCACTGCTTTCCATTTCTTTTTATGGGGCAGGTCCTGTTTGTCTACTGGGACAACTCGTCAGGGGCACTAAAGACCACCTTCATTTTGATGCATTGTCCTATTTTCTTTAGGTGATGTGACACAGAGTGCATATACGGAATGACTGCCATCTTTTCCCGCTTTTCCACTGTGGTGACCTCTGTTACCATTAATGTTACTCTGTTACCCTTCTCTTTCTAGGCGCTTTGATTGTGCCAGGATACTAGCTTCCAATACGTGGTAACAGGACCTCTCTAAGGCATTTTAGAAACATGACTGGAAGTCAGTGCTTGTCCCATCCTTTTTCTGTCCACCGTGTATTTTTCTTGTGCTGTTAAACCTTAAGCATGCCAAACTAACTAGCTTAGTCAGCCACTTTGTTAACTTACAGATTAAGCTGGCATATCAATGTCAGTTACAAGTCCTATACAAGTGCAAAACCGCCATTTTTTCCTCACCTCATCTTAGTGCACCAAAAACACAACAGCTACCCCAATGCTTTGGTGGCGAATGTCATGTTGCGAAGGAAGAATTGGCCATGCCCACCTCTGAAATTACACTTTCTTGACACGCTTGGGACAGCCAGGAAGAAACCTGCCGGTGCCCAATCTCCAAGGACATGCTCATGATGCTCGAATCACTCAACGGCCTTGCACTTTGCGTATATGGCGTAGTAATTTTAGTACATGGCACCATTTGTAAAGAGAAGAGGGACTGATTTCTGGCTGACTTTAAAAATTACTTAAAAATTCCAGGTGGCAGGCTGCACTATAATGTTTTGCTCGCATGTTCTCAAGAGCCTCGAATAACTGGCAGCATTTTCTTACCGTATGCTGAAAGAGTTTTGCTGTGCCCGTTTAAAGATAATAAAAGGCAAATCTGTTTGTATTTCTCGTGACACGTTGCAATTAAGGGGGCGATTAAATTGTCTGAAAGCGAAAAGAAGTACATGCTGCAAGCGATCTGGGTGCTTCATTTATTAAATTTTTGGAGCTAAACTCCAATGTTTCTGTAAACAAGGCGACACTGATTAGAAACTTCCAAAATTTATTTCAACATCTCCTGAAAAGTTCTAGAGCCCTATTTCTCTTAGTAAATAAATTAACGATGCTCTCATGATAAATGGTGTTTTGGGTTTTAATAATGCAGTCATAGCAGATTCATTCAACTTACTCTTTAGGACTTTGTTTACACATGACAATGTTTCAGTGTCATAGCTTCATGCTTCGTACTCTCTAAGTGGGACATTGCTAATTATGAGAATGGATTGCTTATGCTTTTTAACCTTGATATCAAGAAATAACTTGGTCCTGATGGTTCACCAAATGAGTTCTTAAAGCAATATCACCGTGGGTCTCTAAATATCTGCATGTGGGACTGTTTTGTAAATCGCTAACTGAAGGCAAGATACTGATCGACTAGAAAATGGCACAAGTGGAACTTAAATAGAGAATTGTAATAAGCAGCACAGCTTGACTATTGTCTTATCTCTTCCATTTCATCAAGCAAAATTCTCGAGCAAATATTACACAAGCACATCACTGAGTTCCTTTCAAAAATAAGATTTCATGCAATCAGTATTGTTTCACAAAAGGATTTTCTGTATGCATTCGTTGAGTATAACTACTGCACAAAATTTTGCTAAGGCAATAAATTCATGTAGATGGGCTGGTACGATTTTCAGGGACATTGCAAAATCATTTGACAAGGTTTCCCACTGAAAGCCGCTCCTCACTTATGATGTCACTCTGTGTATTGGTAGAATTGTTACTTAGCTTTGTGTATATCATTTAAACTGACAACATTATGTTTCATTCAGGAACCATTGCTCTAGAAAGCTTCCCATTGACTCTCACATTCCTTATGATTCAGATCATTTTTGTGTCTTCTCTTTATCAGCGACATTGTTCATGACATTCCTGCGCAAACTCAAGAATATGTCGATGATTGCATAATGTATTCAGAAATAAATAGCATCAGCGACCAGCTATGTCTAAATGATGGCTTTAGAAGAATTGTAAAATGGTGTAGTGATTGGCAGATGGCTATCAACTTTGACAAAACAATTTTTAGAAAAATTTTGTGCAAATGTACCAATCTGCTCTTCCAGTATTCAACACGCAATGTCTTACTCTCTGACGTTAAGCCTATAAAATATTTTGGTCTTAATATTTCTGACGATCTTAGATGGAACACATCAATATTATGTGTAATTTTGCCAATGAAAGGCTTTTCTTCCACTGACGGGCTTTGTGTCTGACAATTCCTGAGGTTCGTTTTGTTGTATTTGATGTGATTGTGCAGCTTCTATTTAATTACACTTCTGTAATCTCGTGTACTTCTATTTGTATCCTTCTAAATAAAACATTGATATATAGAAGATAGTCAAAAATGAATTGGTCGATATATATATGCAAAAAAGTAATTAATTGGGATTTTACAGGACCCCAAAAAACGCGTGATTTAACCAAATGCTGACTTACCGAAAGTGTCAAGAAAACAATAGACACTGTCTATTATACCAATACACCTCCATTTTTTTCATGAATATGTAAATACTTTTCTTATTTTGCATAAGAGCACTGTAGAAAGCACAATTTTCCTCATCTTGCAATTTTATTTTTCAATAATGCTACCACAGTATGAAACTTCTGTGTTTAATTAGCCTGAAACATGCTCTACACTGCTATACATTATCAAGTATCTCCAGCAATATCACACATGCATACCGATATTAGAGGTTAAAGTAATTGGCAACTGATATCTAGTAAATCGCGATGTAACACACAAGTTTTGTGCCAGCATACTGACCGCGGCTGAAAACTCGTTTTCAACATGTTCCACCATGTTCGAGTTTTTGTAACATTGGGCATGCATTGCGTCAAGTTAAATTGAAGCTGCTCAGTGCCGTATAACCACTTGTGGGCAAAATCATTGTGTCTAACTGAAGAAGATAGTAATGCAGATAGCACCGCCTCATTTCTGTTGGCTGCAAGTGCCGTTTTGCTGTTTTGTCATGTGTCTATTTTATCATCTGAATGCCTTCCTCAAGCATTCACAGGACAGAGCAGAAAGAGAAATAATAGGAGCTTTACATATTCTCAAATTTGGTGACAAATGTACTAGTGTGATTTCTATCATGTTTTGTGACCAGGTTGTCTCCTTGTTACGATGTTATCTGTAGGCTTTATTATTTGACATGGCAAGCTTGCACTTCGAGCTGTGGTTCTCATGGTGGTGCGGTTTTTGTTTATACGATGCATGCCCGTTTCTGTACACTGATGCAGCTCTTTATTGTTTAAGCATTGTTAATAACTTGCTGTAGTTCTCAAGTAAAGTGTCCCCCCCCCACTCCCTGCCCCGTTTACTGACGCGGTGCATTGATAATCAAGACTTGTTTTCGTTTTCTGTGCTGCTTCTCAAAAACGTTCTTTTTTCTTTGATCACGTGGCTTCTTGGTTAAGCACTCCGTTGAAGTTCTGTTCAGTACCCTTAGTAGTGTTCTAGTCAGATTGTATTCACTGGTGGGTTTATTTGTTTTCTACAAATTAGGCAGTTCTCTTTGATGGCTTGTTTAGCCTCGGTGGGACTTACTTCCTTTTGTGTTATCGATATTTCGGTTTTAGTGAATTGGTGCATGTGTCACTCTAAGCATGCTTAATGCAAGAGTCAAGTGGTATGATAATATTGCACATTTCTATTGCTTTGGGTGCTAGACAGCTGAGTCGGCAGAAGTGTGTGGCCATGATGGAGTGTTTGTGGTGAGGTCTTCTCACTTTTGTTACTGAGTGGATGCACCACTGATGTTATCCCGCTTACTGGCTGCTGTTATCAATTTTCATGTTTCAGGAGCTTGCTCGCCAAGCTTTTTATGCTCTGGTCATGTCCGTTGACGTGTACGCTAGAGGTGCAGCTGAGAAATATACCCACTATACACCCACCGTAACTTTTATGAAGTAGAGAAGCACCCACTATATAATTCATCATTCTGCTGATAAGCGAGGTACCCACTACATATCTGTAAAGCATTATGTGTACTTTGTGCTGCGAATAAGGCTCGTCGACAGGCAGACCCCGAAGTCAGAGCTTGCCACATACTTCACCGACCACAAAATTCTAATCTTTTAAGGAAAATGCATCCCATAGCTTTGTAATCAGTAATGTTATCGTTTTATGTAATTGCATCAATATGTAATTCAGTACATCTTGAGTATATACATATAAGTGTATATGCATACAATAACCCCTTTAACAATGCGTCATGCCTTTTTATGATGGTAGATGACATGTATGGAGGATTCACGGGTTCTCCCGATCAGTTCTGAGAAAGCTCCTTCATCATCATTCACTTCATGGAGATGGTGGGATTTTTTTCCTACTAAATCTCAGTTGAAAGTTGAGTGTGTGTACTGTGAGCTCCTTGTTTATGTTCTTGTTTCTGATCGCTCCCTTGTTTAACAATGAGAAACAAGCTTATAGTAATAACCAAAACACCTACTCATCAGGATAAGCAAGTCCCACTTGCTTTAAATATTCACACACCAAATGACTACTTCTGTGTTACCCACCAGGGCAGTCTATAGTGGTTATCATGCTCAACTGCTGACTTACAGGTAACAGGACTAAATTCTGGTTGCCACGGCCTCATTTTCAATAGAGAAAAAAATGCTGGAGGCCCATTTATTTAGGTTTAGATGCCTGTTAAGGAACACTAGATGGTGCTAAAGGACACTAGATGATGTTCTTTAACACTGTGGAATTATCGGTAATGAACGGGCTGATCAAGGTGCCCGTTCAGTCCATTCGGAAGACAACGACCAGCCAATACCGCTCTCTAGGATGGACACTGCTAGACAGCTCTGCATGCTTGCTCACCTATGCTCCATGTCACATTAAAATGAGCCTCTTTTTACGCATGCAAGATTACGATCTCTTGATCCTATGTTAAGCTTACAACTTCCAACAAAAATTCGACGAGGTGACGCTACTGATTTGTGCAGACTACGGTTGGGCGTTTATCTGTGCGTACGTGTACGTTCCGCATAGGGATGGCCGCCACCGCCACCTTTGAACACTGCGGAGATGAATAGACAATTCGGCACATCCTGTATGACTGCCTGAAAAATAACCTAGAAAGACAATACCTTTCTAATACACTAAACAAGTTAGATGATTAGCCGCTGTCAGAAGAAAGTATACTGCGCCATCGTCATGACTCATCATCACAGAAGAAAGCCGTGCAAGCGGCGAACTACTGGCCTGTCAGAACGCCTCTGAGAGTGGATTGATTTTGTTCGTGCATGTGTGCCCATGTTTTGCTCTTATTTATTTTTGAACTCTATTTCTCTTTCAACCCTCTCTTCCCCAACTCCAGTGTGGGGTAGCATACCTGATGCTAGCATCTGGTTAACCTCCCTGCCTTCCTTTTTTCTCAGTTCTCTCTCTCTCTCTCTTTAGATGGTACGAATTCCTGTAGCCCTCCACTATGGCATTTGTCATATTCATATCATGGTTTTGGGGCATTAGGCCCCACAACTATGTATTTTTATTACCTCCTCTGTGCTACTTCTGAACATAAGCTCCTTAGAGGGATTCCGATTTTAAACTAGTTAGCCACTCCTTGCCTTGGTGGCAGGTAGCAAATGATTCTGATTCCAATTTGGCATTTGAGTAGTAGCTCCAATTGAAAAAATTACCACTTAACTTGCTCACTGTAGGAACACTAGTGTGCACACTCATGTTGTCATCACTGTGTATGTGTGCAAATACATTAAAATCATAGTTATGTGCCCGTAAACCCAAACAATTGATGAACTGCTGCCAATGATTACTCATTGTGCTATCACCACCAAGAGCCTATCAGTTTTTGTGATTCTTGAGGCAGAAATTGTGCAGGAATAGTGGCATTGTTTTTTCCCTAGCAAAAATCACCTATTGAAAAACAATTATCCTATTAAATTATTGAATATATTGGTCTATTTGTATTCTATGGGTCTATAGATGGCATTGTGGTCTATTAGACCTCTATTTGTCTATTGGTGTACTTGTCTATTGGCACTTTATTAGCCTATTGCATATTGGTTGTGTATATGTCTATTGGCATTCTACATTTCTATTAGTACTGTATTTGTGTATTGGAACTCTATCACCCTATTTCTCAGTAGAGAACTCTTGGCTTTGGAATGAAAATATTAGGCATTTGAAGACTGCAACATAGCAGCGCCTCAGTGAAACAAAAAAAATCCATTCGAAGTGAGGCCTGTATTGTGTTTATAAATTAAACAGGATCATTTCATAAAATTGGCAATTTTCCCCAAAACAAGCTTTCCAAGCATTCTGTTCTTCCTTGGGAAATGTATGCCACTGAACCACTTATCCAGATAGTGCCTGAAAATGAAAAGTGATAGAAAATACCGGGAAGTAGGAAGGAAGTTTTTTGGAAGAGCTACAGAAGAAAATGAAGCATTACAGTAATAAAAAAAAGCAGGACTAGTATGAGGAAAATTCCAGTGAGCTGGCAGTAGGTAACAGCTTAACGCAGAAGGGACAAATATTTGTCCCAGCTGTGCAGCAAATTTGATTATGCTTGTATCCAGAAACAAAACCTCAGTCACTTGAGTGGACTTCGGACACTTGTGGGCAAGGCGAAATCGCACTAGCTCTAAACAAATCCCAGTGTCTGAGCTTTGGGAGTCACACAAGAAGCTTCACTATATAAGCGCCGCTCTACTGACTGCAGCCATGTATGCAACAGATTGGGGCTCAGTGAGCATGAATGCTAATTAATGATGGGACAGCCACACATGATTTTCGTTGGCAATAAGCTTCTTTCCTCTCCCCAAAGTACACTATTATGACTCAACGAAGACATTAAATATTTTAGTCTTTTTGAGTTATCATGAAAACAATGCGCTAGTCAATAACGTGTCACCAATAACCTGTCGCCAGTGTCTGTATATGCACCCATACAATGTTCAAATGTCTTGTACTGTAGAGTGGAAAAACTACTGGAACAAATAAAGCGGCCAAACAGTTTTAATGGTGATGCACTTTGATTGCTGGAAAATGCACGAATTATCAGCACAAGAAAAGCAACTTTTACTAACTAACAAATATATAAAACAGTTCACTTACCTAACAGTGACAGGGTATACGCTCTGAAGAAATCACCTTGGTGGGCATCTTGTTGGCACCGGTACCACTTGATGTTTAAGTCCGAGACGCTGCTTTTAGCATAACTCCTTTGACATATATGACTATGTTAGCATCGTCGTTGTGATTCCATTTGTGCAAATTTAACTTTAAAACACTTTTAAACCTCATCACGATCAGCACACAAAAAAGCACAAAAAACACAAGTGCCCAGCACAAAGATTGTCTAAGTGTGCACTGATCGTGATGAGCGTGTTCCAACTAGCCTAATTTGCTACTTTACTTCTAAACCTATACAAACACAAAGCATGATCCCGCCGCATCACACTCGATGTGTGGCCGCATCACGATGACCCTCCCCTCGCGGGGCTAGTATAGTCATCCACCGGATAATTAAATAAAGTCTTCTCTTTCTCTCTGACCACGCCAGCTGAGCTTGTGGCTGTAGCCGCTTGCAAGCACGCTTGCTGTCTTTAGCACTTGTGTCGTGGTCATGACACAAAATTAAGCGTTTGTCTTGTAATGAAGAAGTAGTGGGTCATGCTAAGCTCGGCAGTCACATCGTCACCGCTGAGCACGAGGCGCTTGAGCTGGACGTCCTCGCTGTTTTTGCTGGCTAGACCTACGCACCTGTCCTGTCTAATGTAACAGTTCTACTTTTCAGACTGTCTCAGTTCTTTTATCATTTTTTTCTCACTTTTTATGGCAATATTTTTATCTCGTCAGATATACTCAGCTGCAGACACTATAAAAGCTTATAAAAAGTGTAGCAAACTGAAATAGCAGTGGTACAAATAAAAATAAAATGTAAAACATAGAGCACCTTCATGCGACATTATAGTCTTTTTTTTAATTGTTTATTCCAGCCTGTGTCACACTGCAGCATCTCTCGAACCTTTTTCGTTTTAATTTGTGCTAATGGTGCTCAATAAGGCACATTTTACAGCCTATGGGTACCAATACGCACCAATAGCTGCCCATACACATTTATTAGTCCAATAGGAGACAAATAACTATATCCTACTGAACCCTAATCATGATAACACGTGTCTATTGGTTCTATAGTTGAGAAATAGCTACAATCTATAGGCACCCTATTGGTCTTATCGATGACAAATAAGTGTAGTCAATTGCTTTTATTGGTGCTAATAGAATTCAAATAAGACCAATAAAGTTCCTATACAGCTCATATAGAACCAAAAATATTTCTCTATAGAATCAATAGATTTCTCTATCATCATTTTTGCTAGCATATATGGCGGCATCGCTTGTGTACACTAACCTCAATGTGTGAACAGTTGAAATCACACCCTTTGGGCAATAAACCAGCTAGGACCAAGGTGTTACTTTTTGAGAGTTTATGAATCAAACAGAAGTTGGTTCATACAAGCACATCAATTGGAAACTATGTGCATTAGGAAACCAAAATTACTGCCCCACGCCGATGCACGCATGGATGTGCGAGCGATGCTCAATACACCTGCGAAAGCCATGCCAGATTTTTCCCTGTGTTAGATTGGGAATTAACCAGAATTCCCCAGTCAGTTTCAGTCACCGAGCAGTTTTTTTAGATCACTGTGGTGCCACCTTTAGGCCCACTGGTACTCCAATTCAAGACGTGCTCTGGTGGCACTTTTGATCTTGCGGCCTACACCTGTTTGATGGTATGAAAATGGAATGCTAGCAAAATCCAAAGGGGTTTTTTTTTCTTTTTTTCTAGCGTATCTTTAAAATCAAAAGTTGCAAAGTCAATCCAGTAGTTCTCTACTGTGGTGGATCAGTAGTTACAGTGCTCAGCGGCTGAACTTCAGGTCGTGAGTTCCAGCCACTGCAGTCGCATATTCATTGGAGGTGAAATGGTAGAGGTCTATGCACCGTGGGATGTCAGTGCACATTAAAGAACACCAAATAATTGAAATTTCTAGAGCCTTCTACTATGGCCTCATAATTATGTAGTGGTTTTAGCACGTAAAGCCCGAAATATTACAACTCAAGTAGTCCCACAGCTGACAAGATGCATTACATGCATGTAATGGGCATACATGTATTATGCAGTCAATGTTCTTAGCTCATCACAATGAAAAGAAACAAGGCTCACTTGAGTTGTTTTTTTTTTTTTTCAACAATAATCATTGATCGTCAGCTCCCAACTCAATGTCTGTGCCAGTGCAGGCCGCAATGATGCAAGAAAGTGCCGCATGATAAAATTTTTGAACTTGCCAGTGTTCTACTTACAGTCGGTAAACATCTCTAAGATCATTGGAGACAATGTTTTAATGAAAGCTCTGCATAATTTCTCATGCCTATGTAGGGATGGTGTGACCTAATTGCCTTTTTTTTTGGTATTTCAGATCGGAGCAGTTCGACTAAGGGGATTTGGTCTTTTTTTTTTAATGACACGCTTATAGAATTTTTTAGTCGCTTGCTGCTTGTATAAGGTTATTTGGGTTTTCCTGCAAACATATTTACTTTAGTGCTTGTCCTGTTCACTAACATAGTGAATTCCTCAATGATATTATATTATGCAGTTGAGTGTTTAAATCAGACATACATATGATGGGGAAAGAAACAAGAAACATTATTCATGCACCGGCAAATCTGCAACAAACAAAGTGGGGAAGGCTGTTAAAAAATCAATATGTGCTCTAGCTAGCTCCATTTGTTTTATCATTCAAAATAATGAAAGTAATTTTTTTATATCTTTTTTACATTTCACAGACTTTTGTTTAATTTTAAAATATTTTCAAGAATGAGAAAATTTATTACATTCTCACTCCTTTGGGCTTCTTTGCAACATTCGCACCACTTGGAGGTTTTCGTGGGTAGGGTTATTTGCTTCTTAGCTTGGAGGCATCTGGCAACTTGCCCCAACTGCACTCTTTCATACTTATTGTGACTGTCTTATGATTGAACAAATATGGGATGAAACTGGAGAACAATAATTTGTGTGCGTGTGTGTGTGTGTGCATACATAGATTTGTCTGTTTGTGGACACACACTCAGGGTTTGTATGAAAGATGTTAGGAATAGTTTTGGAAAAACATGTGGCTACAATGCCTCAGTCTTCAAAGCAAGTCTCTTGAGCAGCGACACACTTTTGTAACTGGCTTTCTCGACTTAGGGGCTTCTAGTTGGCGAATTCCATGAGGCTCTTAAGGACACACATTCAAGCTTCTTTGACAGCACTTAGGGTCTCCTTGTGGTGTCTTTAAAGGGGCCCTGCAACACTTTTTGAGGATGGTCAGAAAACGCTGCCGATCGGTAGTAGAGGCTTCCGACAACATGCGAGTCAAATATTATAGTGCAACACGCGGCCTGGAATTCAAAATAAGATATCAAAGTCAGTTAAAAATTGCTTTCTCTTCTCTCGACAAATGACGGATTATTTTTTAAAAAATCACACGTAGCAAGCCCATCTATCAGCCATTCAGTGATTTGAACATGGTGTGCTCGCTCGTTACAGAGATCGCCGCGGCAGGCCGCTACTTGTCCACACGTGTGTGTGTGATCACACTAAAAAAGTCACGCATTCGAAAAAAAAAAGTGCTCAAGGTAACAAGGCACGCGTGACAATTTTTTGTGGCCCTGGCATTTCTCTTTCTGCTTAGCTTCCAGTGCTTTCGTCAGGATAGAAGAAGAGAGAATGCAATTGCAGCATGCGACAAACCTTTAAAACTCCACTCCCATTGGAAGGATTTTTAAAACTTTTGCGGCGTTGAATTCGTGAAGCAGTAAGCTCTTCCAGTGAATTCATTCCATGGTTATTTGAAAAAGTGTTTCAGGGCCCCTTTAAGGAAGGATTTCACTTTGGTGGGATACAAAATAGGCGCCAAATCAGGGGTGTAAAGGGGTTGAGGAATCGCCGCAATGTTGTTTATCATTAGGTATCATTGGGCTGACCCAAAGTTTGATGTTGTACTGCTGTTAAATTGTTCACTGCATTTTGCCTTCGAACCAAGTTACTCAATAGTGGCCCACTAAAAGCATGATCTGGCTTATGAGTGATCACACATGTACATCTGGCACTTGGCACATCTTGAAGATATGCCCACCATTGTGCATACACATTGTGGGCATATTGCGACACATACTGTTATGTCGGCAAAAGATTATTTCTGATACTTTTTATACAGATCCTGTGCAGCCGGCTTTTACTTAAAAAAGCCGGCTGGTGTCACTCTTTATTGCACTCTATGGGGCCGTGTTGACGTGTGTACCTTAAGGTGCAGATCATATCTCGGTAAAACAAGATTCTCTTCAGAATCTGGTGAAGCCTTGCACACTTTATTGTTTGTTTCTTAACTCTTTCGTTACCATGTTTATTCAAATTGGTCACCAGTGATCAGTGCTTTGAATAGTCTATTTTGGCTTGTTCAATTTGTTTCTCATGCTCCTAGCACTTCTTGGTAGCTAGTCTATTCACTGAACTTGATTGAATTTGGACGTTTTGGTAACATAGTGATTTTTCATCGTCCTTTGTCCAAACGAATTTGCATGTGTTGTTGGGAAAATGTGCTTGGCTGATAATTAAGCTTGTGAGGATTCCATGTCACTCGTGATTGTGCTTCAGTTACATTAAAGCTCTGCAATAAAAAGAACCCCTGCAAGTCAAATACCAAATCACGGTGTCAGCTTCACAAATTTTCAGTGTTGAGCGGTAATAATTGCTAGAAATTAATGCCAACTTTTCACTAGAAAGCTGTTGTTTGGATATGGTGAAAATTAATTCTACCTAAAGGTAATTATGAAGGTCCATCGCATGTATAATATGTGGAGGTGGCCTTTTCAGCCAGTTTCCAGCAGCTTTGATTATGCTTCTATAGTTATATCAGACACAAAGCTGCATCCATTGTTGTCACGTGTGCCGCAAGAAATGCACGCTATCAGAAACTATCTTGCTGGTGCTCTTGAACTGATTGACGATGAGCTTTGTCTCCACAGATGACAGTACCTCAGCTTGAAGTTCTGACGGCGATGATGTTTTGCATACGTTTGGGACGTCTGTAGCCATTCAGTGGTTGGTTTTGTTTTTGCTCAAGTGGTCTCCTCGGCTATGCCTGTATAGCTGCTGACCTTTGTGTTTAATTCTAGAGCTACTTTAGTCATGTGCCAAGTCCGTATGCCACTCAGGTACTCTGTGCTGGCGCCACCTGCAAAGGTTGTCTTCACGACAAGAAGACCGCCTAGAGCACATTTGATCCCGCACAATGGAGCGGCACGAGACGTTTTAAGACTGTGCGTGATTTTGTTCCCCCCTTTTTTTATATATAATCAGCGAAAATGCAAATAGATATGCTCGGGTGCATAGTTTAGAACGCCAACGTATGTGGAGACAGGTGGCTCATGGAAATAACTGACACAAAACAAACTGGTAAAGTTCAATGGACAACTGATTTATATAGGCATTGTCAAAATTGCAGGGATCCATCTATGTTAGAGCACCTGCAGGCTCTTCTCTTAAAGAAAAAATGTGGAAAAAGTGCACAAGTGCACCTTTGTCTCACAAAAAAAGAAGAAAAAACAGGACATGGTTTACCGCATGGCTGGAGCAATGAAGCACTACCTCGGTTCACATTTTTTTGTGCATATGTTACTGGCAACACCATGTCGAAGATTTTAGTTTCTGTACTGTTACATTGGCAGCAGATAGTTGGCGTCCCCAGACAGAAGACAAGCATTTATTGTCTGCCTGAAACTTATCATGAAAGGGGGGAAAGGAGGCAGAGAAGGAACAAAGAGAGAGAAACGAAGAATGCATGTTCTGTCTTGCGTCTACTTCGGCAACCACTGGCATTGCAACACATACCATTTCTGGGTCGTTTATCTCCAAAATGTATACTCTGAATTGTTTTGATTCTGACTATTTTTGAGTTCTTTATTGCTCTGTTTGTCAGCTTGCAACAAAATATTACACACTTTCAAGTTTTTCTACGTTCTGCGATATTTTTGTTGCATTACAACTCATGCTTTTTTGGAAAGAGCCTTTTGTTATGCATAATTCGGTGTGTGGCATTGTGTGCTAATGTACTTTTCAAACTTACTTTCAAACCTGATTTCCAAGGCTTACGAAAAATGACTAATTTGTCACAATAATAAAAGAATAGGTAATGGTAGGATTCGGTGCTCCGGTTGTGTCTATTGAAAAAGTTTATGGTAGAATTCTGTGCACAAGTTGTGTCTACTATACTAAGAGCATATAATGAGATGCAGAGTACTGTATCATAAAATGTCATTATGGAAGGTCAGTTTTACAGAATCTCATTAGGTGTACAAGGGGTTATAGAAAAGGAAAATTGCTGTCCATTTATTTGTTGAGCTGAGCTACAAGAAAACCTCTATGTATATGTCTGAAAGAAAAGCTTCTTATTTCTGGTCCAGAATTTGAAGCCGGGACTTGTGCTATCCTCCCAGAAAATTATTTCTATAACGAAGGGGGGGGGGGGGGGATGGACTTGATGTGCCGCTTCTTGGCTATACCACTGCCTTTTAGGGGTGTCACTGTACTAGGTCAGCTGAATAGTTTTTCGTCCAACATTTTTTTATTTGAGTAATCTGTAGAAATTTTCTTGTAGCTTTGCATTACAAACAAGTATATAATGATTTTTACCTGTCATAAGTTATGATGCACTGACGAAAATTGCCCTGGGCTTGCAAAGTGTGATAAATATTATTGTTTCTTGCAGTGCTGGATGAGATGAAACACAAAGTTAATTGGAAGCAGCAAAAGAAAAATGGGAATCCAAGTAGAGTTAAGTACTGTGCTGTGCACAAAACTGACTACGCACCTTGCTGCTGCCAGTGCAGTACATGGTCTGAACCATTGGCAGCTGTATTTGAAGACCAGAAAGATGGTACATACGCATGTGAAGAGTTCGAGCTGTTCTCCACACAGGTAATTCTATAACGTTACTGGTACTAAATGCCATTTGAAAGCATGCCGTGTGCTTTTTCATTATTTTTTATAGTCAATGCAGGTTTATGAAAAAAAATGTGAGCATACTGTGAGTGGTAGATTTTTTTAGAGTAGCTGCAGCATTAAAAGCAAACCACTTTCCATCACGGTCACCAAGGTGTGCCACTAATCTCAAGGAAGTGGGTTTGGCTCATGGCAACAGCAGCCACCTTTCAATAGAAGAAAAAAAATGTAACAATACCCGTGTAGCCTAGAATGAAATGGGTACTGCGACATTTTTCCAAGTAGTCACCTAATGGCTCCGTTGAAAGAACTGATTGCCCCATGAATCAACATTTGCAAAAGATTCTAAAATAAGTCAAGTACAAGTGGAGGTATAGGTATCAATCACGCGCTTTCTCTCTATGTATACCAGCCAGTGGACTGAAAGCTACACAGGGAAGGAGATGACAAAAAATCAAGAAGATGAGTGCCTTCGTCAGTGCACGTTATTGTCTTGAGCACTTTTTTTTTTTTCCTTAAACACGCGTTTTACTTTCAGTGATTATGGGCACATGGTGGCATTTCATGGTGTCCATGGCAACTATACAGCTTGCGATGCTCAAATCAGTCAGGGGTCATGAAATTTGAGTTTATTGCATGGCCATCTAAGTTTATGGCATCATTTGTCAAGATAAGAGAGAACGATTTCTAGTTGACATTGAGAATTAATTGTAAATTCCACAAAATATGCAGTGCTAAAATGTTTGCCTCGCATGTGCTCAGGAGCCTTGACTACAGTTAAGCAGTGTTTACTCACCATGCGAATTGTTGCAGGGCCCCTATAGGTGCACATTAATGAACTGCAAGTGGTTAATTTAATCTGTAGTCTTTCTCTACAGCAATCAGTGGTGATCCAACTGTGCTAATTGCATCATTTTGCTACAATTCCTTATCCCTGCTCCTTGCTGCACATATTCGAGTACAGCTTGTGCCAACTGCGCCAATGTTCACTAGTCCAAGTTTTTACCAGCATCGAACTGTTTATGGTTCAGAACTATTTTTGGTTGCAACAAACACTGGAGCTTTTTTTATAGTGCCGCTGCCAATCTACCTAAGTATCTGCGCTGCTGCATGTGTCTTCATTGTCTAAAGTTTAGCATGCCATCAATATCCTCTCATATTTATTATGGAACTGTTGATAACGCATATAAAATTGACTTTTTTTTGTTCGCGAGTCACTCCGGGTATCCTAATGTAGTCGATGTGGCCAATGGGCAGCAGGTATCGATACTGCATGCTAGAAACGACCTATACACGCAAATTAAGATTTGGTCGTGAAACGTTTTGTTTGATATTTCACAAAAAAGCATATGCCTCCAAATAGCACTGCACAATGTTCTTCATTATGCCTATTGTAAAGTTAAGCCTAAATATCCATGTAGAGCGCGTCTGGCACAATGTGGTGCAACTGCTGTTCGCGAATGTCCAAGGGTTCGTCGCGCATCTTGATTGCCAAACCAACGGATCACGGGGGCTAGCTAGTGCACACAGAAATTGAGCCGCGAAGTTGGCCACAAATAAAGAACAAGTGTTCTCACACCTCCTTAATGCCATCAGAACAATCGGTGTTGTCGTCAGTAGACCCTCCCCCCCATAAAAAAAGTCAGGTTCACCGCAAGGGTGAAGCAATGAGTGCATTAGAAACAAATTGGCTGGCGGCTCACTTTTTGGGATCTGATCTCACGCAAATCTACAAACGCTGGTTTAAGAGAGTATGGCCAATCTAGGAAGACTGTTCACACATTTTCTGACGGCTGCTAATATAGCGAGGTACCACATGCGCCAGCAACAATCTGGCTCGTAAAATCATAGATTGCAGTTGCTGCTGGAAGGACCCCCCCCCCCCCCCCCCCCCCTCGTGTCTTTTGGGGCTAGTGAAAGACCAGCAGCGCATTTCCTCTCTGTTCAGCATTTGACGACTGGTCTAAAAAACTCTCATGCACCTTGGAGTGAAGGAAATGCAGCGACATAGCAGCGACGGTAGAAACCCTGTCGATACTGCCAGTATAATTTCTATCACAATAATAGGCAAAATAAGCCTCCCCGACTAATCTTATCAAGTGATTCCCTCACACTTGTTGAGAACTATGCTTGCGAGCAGTCTCAATGATGCCGCTGTTTTTTCGAAAATCGCACAATGACTCCCTCTTCTCTCAATTAAAAGAAAAAATGGTAGTACTCCTCTTACCTAACCAGTCGGTCACCATCTGTTGTCTTGCCTGTTTGCAGAATGCCATAATTGTTCCCCAACTGTGTCAGTAGCATGAAGCTCATACCCACCCATCGCACCTTGACAGCATATTTAGGTGCTAAATTCGTGAACACGTGGTGTCTCAAAAGCCAAGATTTCGACAAATGGACTCTTCTCCTTCATGGCTGCCTTGAATAAATTCACCCCTGCCCCCCCCTATGTAAACATTGATGACTGACTTGGCTGAGTGACCCCAGTGTCGGGAACCACCACCTACACAAATTAGACCCATCGAGAAAGCTTCAAGTTCTATCTGACCTCTCCCATCAGGATGCATGTTTACTGTGCCGCCTGTGGTTAGGAGTAGCTTTTACGAAGGTGTACTCCTTTCGCATAGGAATGGTGGATAGCTCTTGATGTGAATCCTGCGACACTGACGAGACAATAGAGCATCTACTGTGTTCATGTGAAGGTTTTGCGAGTGAACCCAACTTGCTACACGAAACGTTAGAGACACTAGACAGTAGACCGTTTTCCAAAGAGAAGATCCTTGGTTCATGGCTCTATGTGTCGCAGGCCAGCAAAGCGACGCGGGCATTGCTAAGTTTGCTTAAGACGACCGGACTACGCAACCGCTTATAAGCGTGCAATGGACAAGGTCACAGCTACACACACGTTGCCCTTCACTTCTCTCTCTCTTCTCCTTTAATCCCCTCATTCCTTCCCCCAGTGCAGGGCAGCAAACCGGATGTGCATCTGGTTGACCTGCCTGCCTTTCATTTCTTCCCTTCCTTCTCCTTCCCTCCTTGATCACTGACCCCACCCCCTTTGTGCCAGCTGTTTAAATCTATGCCAGTTTCATATTTTAAAATACATTTTTTTTCTGAACCTCGAAAATGGTAAGTGCTGAACCCAAAGTCCTCTAAATTAAAGGAAAATGTCACTTTCTGCTTACACCTCTAGCAATTATTGAGTAGGGCGGAGCATCATAGAGTGAGTTGCGGCGATTATTTAATTTGCTATGTAAAAAAATTTAAGACAGTATAGTTCTCACTTGCAGTGATAGAATTTTTTTCTTCATTCTCTAATTGTTAGAATGCTGGTTTCCTAATAGGTTCTCTTCGTATGAGCTTATGACATTTATTATACCACAAATATTGTGCGCCATGCCTACTTGGTCACTAGCACATCTAACTGGCCTTGTCACTAATGTTTGACTTTTGCACGTCAGGCACATCTTGGGCAGTGCAGTGAAACAAAAATGTGACACTTTGGTGCTAAAAACTTGATGAATGGCTGCTCTCTGGATGTTTTTTTGTCTCCTTGTTTGCATTGCAGCAGCATTTCTAGTGTGCACACTAATAAGAATATTAACTGAAAATTTATACATTGTTTGCACCAAAATAATTATGAATTTCTTTTTTTTCTGCTCGAAAACAGGCTTTTTTCTGCTCCGAAAATTGTTTCAAATGGTAAACTGGCTTGATCATCACTGGGCATGCCTCATCATCATATCGTGGTTGTGGAAAGCAAATCCCCACAACTTAATTGAAAAGCTAACGGAAATAAAATGTAGCTTTCACCTGTAGTATGTATACGTTGGATGCAAAGGAGACAGAGACTGCTTTGAAATACATGTACCACTAGACAGCTGATGCTTATTTTTCTTGTGACTTCTCTTTGAGACCCCTTACCATTCTTTCCCGCTCTCAGTAAAACATCAGGGAAAAATCAGTTCCAGGCAATGCTAGCTGAACGCTCACTTCCGCAGTGAGACTTGAGAAGTAGATGATCATCTCTCAATGCCCTGGGCAACCAGAGTTATGAAAATCAGTCAACAACTTTCATTCGTCTTTTTCTCTCTTGTAAATCTAACTTCCATGTTACTCAGTCCGATAATCCACATTTGCGGTCTTAGAATTGTGTAAAACAAAAGTATGATATAGTGTAGCCACAGTAGTTCTGTCATCATTACAGTTTGCAGCTGCTAATCCAAAAAATAGGGTTTTAATCTTGGCTGCTGCAGCTGCAATTCAATTGTGGTGAAATGCGAGGGGCTCTTATACTATGCCATGTCAGAGCACATTGCTGAATCTCAGGTGGTCTAAATTCTTCGGTTCACTATGGTATGCTTTATAGTTGTTTCGTCATTTTGGCAGGGAAAAATTTGCAATTTTTTTGTTATTAAAATTAGGATAAAAATTATCACAAAGGTTATACCGAATGTCAAAAAACGCTCTCCCCCCATTTATCGAAAAAAAAAACTGCAACCCATTTTATTTTGTGAAGTTCGTTGTAGAGATAGTAATATTGATGAACGTTTAATCAATGAACCTATTTTAATTCACATCCTTTATTTAATCATCACTTTGATTGATTAAATCTTTTCAATTAAGTGTCAGGAACACATGCTACGCAAAAATTCTGAATTTGTGCCAAAATTATAAGCAATACTGTAGACTATGATGTGATCTCAAGTCCATGGTGGGCAAGTTGGAGTGGCTGTATAGTGTACACTGATGACCACTGGAGTAGCAAGGCTGCAGTTGTCTAAGTCAAGCGCTTACCCTCTCATTTCACACTGCAGATGCATTATTTCACACAGCCAGCCTTGTCATGTAAACTCTCCACGAATGCATTTTCTGCATACTTTTGTTTGGACTGACCCAAAGCATATTGGTAAAAAATATTTATTTTGGGCTAGGTTTCAACTGGTATGCACTTGTTCGCTTTTGCTGCCGTAACTTTTCATGCAGAGTGGCAGTGCTAAAAATCTATGGCACACTCTGATGCAGAGATTGTGTATGTGCTGGGATGTCTATTTCAAGCTTCAGTTATGCCCGACAGTTCTTTCTGATGGTTAGTTTGCTATAATTGCACTGGTTTATTACAGATCATGGGTTGGAAAGTCATAGATGCTTTTGCAGTTCAAGGGATACCATGCCTAATCTATTGAATGTCTCATTGACCTGTCATGAGTAAGAGGGCACGAAACACGTGTCGTGCTCTGGAATGTGGCTCGCATGCGCCAGACCCCCGATGGCGCGCATATGAGCCACGTGACCCGAGCCGTACTAGGAAATCCCGAAGGATGAGCTGTCACTGTGTTACGGCATCAAACTGTGAAGACTAGGAAGGTCAGCGTCGCTACAGCAATAAAAGTAGAGCCGCCCGGTTCTGAAGGATATTAGTGACGAGAGGCCCGTGAGGTGGTCATCGACCTCGGAGGCCCCGAGTGAGGCTGTCCGGACTTGCCGCAACCTTGCGCAGCAGTTTCTTTGGGACTACAGCTCTTCCATCCCGCGCCAGAACGAATGCGGCCCACACCAGATCATCGGAGTGCGACGTCAATGAGGCCATGAACGAGTTGGGTTTCACCAATTGGGCTGAAGATGACGAATAAGACCGGGACATTGGCATTAAAGACAAGTGGATCCTCAAGCAAACGCGCGCTGATGACAATGACGGCGAGACAGTACCACTTCCTCGTAGTTCTGAGGGTGGCATCTGAACATTAGGAATGTTCAACTATTATGGGAGCACAGAATGGTAGCCACCAAGCAGTCATCTTAGGTAAAAAGATTAAGCTTGGTACTGAACTTGACATGGATAATGGTTAGTTATGGTATCGCTGTATAGCCGATTATTGTGTGCATGTTTCTTTTTCGAGTCAAGTTTCAAGTTAGATTACTGTTTGCCATTTTGTGTAGTATTAAATTTAGTTTGCCGTATTACCTCGGACTCGCGTCTCTTTCTCAATCCAACCCTTCGCAAGCACTCCTGTGGTAAATTGTGACATGACCACAGAATGCTGGAGAGACTCTTCAGGTTTCAGGCATGTTATTTTTTTTTTACAACGTAAGCATGTGTGCAGGGTCCCGCAATAAACTGCACATAGGTCATTTTGTTGAGCCCATTGGTTGGGGTAGTTGCAGAGCTATACACACAGAAACAACAGATAAGCACTTCACGAAGTTGGTATAAAATCCAGTTACACATGCAGTAAAATAATTTTATGAAAAGTGACCAATGCGCTTCATTTCCTGCCTGTAGTATAAGTTGTTTGTGCCATTTTATCCTACATAATCAGCTGAAAAGAGAGCAATTTAATGTCCTTCAGCAGATTGCTGCTTTCAATGGTGCAGATGAGGTATCACGAATTTCATGCTTTGCGAAAGGCTCTGGGCCAGGATTCAAGTGAAAGGACAGTTAGTATATATAGTCTATATAGTCTACAGTAAGATATGTAATGGTTTAAGAGCTTTGTAATCATTTCATGAAGTATAAGTGCTTCCATATGGTGCTTGCAAAAGAGTGAAACTGGAAAAAAGTATCTGCAGCACCTTTCGCTCTTCTCATTGCTGTGCAGAGCTGTAACATAGCAATAAAGTTCTCGATCACAGAACATTGCATTGCCCGAGCGATTATTCACGCATGCAAATTTGTTGTTCGCTCAAGGCATCACTTGGTTTGCTGGCATATTTGATCATCTCTTGGTATGGACCAGGACAGAGCAGAGATACTTAAATAAGTATTTTGGAATACAGATATAGAAATACATGGGTTGGAAGCCTAAAATACAGATACTGGAATACATTTGCCTTGGACATAACAAGATATTTCAAACATGCCTTTGCAAAAGGGCTATTTTATGGCAGCATTTTATGTTCCACAACATTCCAGGAATACTGCTTATTCGTCAATCGTTGCTGCAAGTTTCCAGCATTGTTTTAGTTATGATGCCAAATAGTATGAGTGTATAAATAGTTAAATTTAAGCCCAAAATGAATATGAATACAAATCAAATAGGTTTTGGATAGCAAGGAAACTGTTTTAAAAAGACACATAGAATTATACAATTTTCTTATTTCAAAGAAATATTCACAAACTTTACCAATCTAACATTGCTATTACAGTTAACAGAAAAAAAGGTACCACAATTTTGTAAACTGAGGTAATATCATATACAGTAATGACTAGAGCCTTCAAGGTATATTTTAACTTTAGTATGAATACAGCAGTTACTTTAGTATTTGAAGTGGTACTTTGCCTTCATCTTTTAAATAATACTAAGGCCTAAATGTTAAATAATGTTTCATGAGTGAACATCATGAATCTCATTACAATGATACTGTATTGAGAATACTTAAAGCAAAAATTTTTTTATCATGTTGTGAGTGAAGCACCGATAGACCCTTATAAGCCTATGCATCACGTCAATCCACATTTTAAAAAGAGAAAAAATAATACATAACTCTTCCGAAGGGTTGTTCCCCGAAAAGTTATTCCGTTGGGAGTTTTCTCATCAGTGCTAATTATTAAAACACTACTTAAAAATATTCAATTCAAATATGTGGTACCCAATTCAAGTACTGAATAGAATTTTAATCCTATTAGATTAGGTATATAAAATTTTCAAATATTTGCACACCCCTACGAAATAGTGTTTATTATTTGTCTAGCTGTTTGCACCCATTTTATTTAGTATTGAATGGTAGAAAAAACTTAATTTATCATATTGTGACACGCTTGTGTGTTTCACTCTTGTTCTGCCCACTAAAAGAGCCTTTTTAAAGCGTTTATCAACAGCATTGATTAATATACAAAAGCAATTTTCATAAATAGTTATTAATGAATAAATAGCAAAACTGGGGATTGATTCATCGTTAATTGATTTTTAAAAAATTAAAGGCACCCTTTTCGTAAGAGGGATTTAAACTCACTACCTTTGAATTGCATGTTCCTTGCTGCACCAATTGAGTGATCATAAAAGGGTGCTTTCTCATTTATTTTGTTGGGTATTTATGGATGTTTATTCCCTGGGAGTGTTAGCCAGTGTCACTCATAGACAAGGTGGCAAGTGTGGAATGCTCTTTTTTTGTCAGAGGGTGTCGTGTGGCTCATTATCTTGCCATGAGTTGGCAGCTGACCCATCAACTCTCACATGCTACCTTAACCATGAAGTCTGCGATGAAGCTTAGCTATGAAAGTACAAAAGAAGGGGAATCGTTCAAGAGGCTCATATCTTTCTTGAACATAACCATTGAAATCAAGAGACAACTAAGCCAAGGAAAGCAAGGAGTATCCTTTGTAATAACTCAGCAGAGCATTGGACGCATAATTCGAAGGTTGCAGGTTCAAATTACTTCAATGGAAATGGAATCTTTTTGTTCATTTTTGTTCCTTTCAGTTTAGCTCATAATTATTAGATGAGTAAATAACAAAGTATGTCCTCTATCTTTTGCTTGGCCCAATTGTTTCTCTTTTTTAAGGTGTGTAATGTTTCACATTTCTTAATCATTTGTGCTGCATCCAAAAAAATGCCAGTTTCCATTTCGTCTGTTTTCACTCTGCAACATAAAAGGGGGGTGAAGCCACTGTCCTGCTTCCTTTGATAGACAGTCAAAAGGGTTGTTTGCGTGTACTTAGAGTTCAACAAAGAAGCAGATTGGCCACACCAAGTGCAAAGAATGAGTGCTCGACTTGTGTATTTGAGGTGACTTTCCATTTTTCTGACCAGATTCTGCGGCAACATGCCTTTTTTCGAAATTCCTCATGTGAAGATCTGGTCTGATGCAACATAGCAGTGGCATTTCTTGCATGCTCGGTGCACACACATTCACATCGCCTGGATTGGGACCTCCAATATTACTGATTAACATCTCATGTTATGCATGTTTCTGGGATTTATGAAAAGTGTAAATGGCATAAATTGTCACACTCTACTTTTTCGATGTAGTAAATCTAGTTTCAAGTTAGTAATTATAAAAAGATAAAAAACGAGTTTTTGTTTGTTACTCATTTTATTGTAACTTTAGGTGCAACAAAGTATTTGTATCTTAATATAGTTTGTGTGCGAAATCAACGGTTAGCTGACTGTCTAAGCATTTGTATAAAAAAGTCTATACTGTTAAAAAAAAAGCTGTAATATTTTGTGCACTGTCACTGTGATCATGCTGTTTCTTGAGAGTGCTGTATACACAAATGGATGTGGGTGGTCTAAAGACCACCTGCAGGCCACCCATACCTATTTGTGTAGACAGTGTAGTACCTTCAAGGATCTGCTTCATTTTCAATTCCTGTGGCTCTTTTCTGAGGGGGGGGGGGGGACTCATGCAGAAGTATTTGTGTACTTCCATGTTTAATGGCAGTAAAATACATTAAATTGTTCTTCAGCTTGAAATGTTACTCTCTGTTGTCATTCCTCATTGTGAATATGTCTTCAGACCATATGAGGTGAAAGATGCCTGCCTCAAAAGGTGCTTGGCAAAAGAATGGTTTTCTTGTATGAAGTTATGAACTTATATCCAGAGATTCTGAGTGAATACTACAGGGGAAAAAGTGCTACATGTATAGTTTTAATTGAAAGTGCATCACTTGTATGTCCTGTTTTCAATTGCTTTAATGCTTGCCATGTTTTTTCTAGGTGGCTCCTGTGGCTTCTTGCTGGTACAAAGTAAGTCCCACATGTTAAAGAAGTATCTGTATGGGCTATTGTTTGCACACATTGAAGTTATAACATTTTGAAAGGGACACTAAAGGCAACTATTACGTAGATATAGTGATCCAGATACCTCGTAGTGTTACTTTTGTGCCAAGGAAGGGCATATTTTGAAATAAAATTACGTTTTAGTGATCCGCATCATGTAACGGCACTTCAAATTACCTGCCTCAAAAAGCGGAACGTCTCACGTCACTGTTGGCGTGCACAACATTGCCAGGCTTTACTGTGCAGCCACCGACACTAGTAGCAGCAGAACGATAGCAGCGGGAGCCACAGCAGCAACAACAGCCATTGATCAATTTTCTGCCATTGGCTCCGAGATGGCACACGTGTTTTGGTTCAACTGGGCCCCACTAGATGGCAAAACCTGTCCAGTTTAACCACAGGAAAATTGAATTTTTGAACCACTCGTGCCATTCCTCATAGTAACATCCCATGCCAATCCTCATAGTAACGTCTCGTGCCATTCCTCATAGTAACGTCCGATGGTTCTTTTTTTCATGAATCAAACAGAAACGAACATGCAGCATTTTATTGCATCTCTTGATGCACAGAAGGTTTTTTATTTAGTGCAGCTAGATCGATTACTAGTGATTACTTGTAGACGGTTCATCTGACGTCATCGGAATCATTTTGAGAATGTCCTACTGTGTGGTGCATGTATTCTTGTGCATTTACCTTGATTTTTCAGAAAGTAGGGCACTGCTGTTGACAATATTGTCATCTTAGATGTCATACATAGAGCTTTCACTCTGACGTAAATTGTTGTTTCACTTTAGTGTCCCTATAAAATAACATAAATGACAGCTCTTTGTTGTTTTTACTTTCTTGCTTTGTGCCATTCATTCAGAATGTTGACTTTTTCTTTAAGGTTGTGGTGACAGTTGTGTTCATCAGAAAACATGCAGTCCAATTTAGTCATTGTCTTCCACAGTTTAATATCAAAGTAAAATTTTCTGAATTCAGGAACAGCGCAACCTACAAGTAGTTACTTCGTAACTACGGAAGCGAAAAAAACATGGACAGAAAAGAGCGCTGACTTTCAACAAAGATTTAATATCGGAATGAAGTACATATATAGGCAAAAATTGAGAAAAAATGGGCATGCGTAGAAGGGTGCAGGGACAAACTGCGATACACTGTCAGCAAAACTCTTGTCTCCCATTGAAAGGGCTAAGAAAACAATGCATATGTAACTTAAAAAAGATCGAGATACGCAATCTCCTTATTCAACAATGCAACCGATGGGCAACTTACACATTTTCCGTCAAACTTGTTTATTTGATAAGCTTCAATAATCTCACGCGTGGCCTGCGAGTTGTGCTTGCTTAATACCTCGCAACGCTCAAAAACTGGCACGCAGCCGCAGTCTCTGCAGTGGATTCCGAGGTGTCCTTGAACTGCGTTGTGAACATTGTTATTGTGCTCTCTTAACCGGTCATTAAGGCACCTTCTGGTTTGCCCTATGTATACCATTCCGCACGAAAGCGGAATGACATACACGACACCAATGACACAAGGTACAAAGCACGTTCTGTGTTTCACAGTGCATCTTCCTTTAATAGCAGCTGGAATATTCACCAGCTTACAAAGCTTTGTAAGCTTTTCTGGGGCGGAAAAAATAACAGTAACACCAGCGCGTTTACCGATTTTTTTCAGCCGATGCGACACGTTATGCAGATACGGAACTGCAACATATTTCATGGGAAGAGACGCGCTTTGAGGCTGAGATCGCCCTCCTTGATATTTAGTTTGCTTCAAAAGTTTTTCCGCAACAGCAGAAATCAGGGCGCTCGAGTAACCGGCGCTTAAGAGGCGCTCTACCTGTGCTTTAAAACTGCATCGCATTGAGTGCGGGCATGACCTCTTGAGAGCGTTTACCAGGCAACCTTTAATGATACCCCTTTTCATCAATTTTGAATGAGCTGAGTGGAAAGGTAAAAGGGGTTTACCACTTCTCGGTGAAAACAGCCAGCACAAATGAGTACTTCTAAGACAGTTCATTTTGGTATAAAATCACTCGAGTGCAAAATTGACACATTAAATGTATGCACATTCATGCAAAGTGTTTTGGGAGTGTCAATGTGTGGGTGCGTGCAAGCATGCAGCCAGGTTCGCACTTGATTATTTCATACTAGAACACTGCACTTCAGTATGAACAAGAGAGTGATTGCTAGTGCACCTCCAATGTCAACACTGAACTACACTAATGAAAAAAAAATCACCTATTTAACCATTTCCCTACTAAAGACAAGCTATGCTTGTCCACACAGTTTGTACAGCTCCCACTGAAGATAAGCTGGGCTCGTTCCTGCTGAAACAAGTGCTTTGTGGTGCCACAATCAAGCTACCCTGATCCCTTTCACTGAGTTATCTTTGACTTTGACTGACGGCTAAAGAAGAATGGGAAAACTTGCTTGAAGCATGCATTTCGGTTGAGAAGTGACTTGACTCTAGTAGCCGAAATGAAAAACGGCATCCTGCTGTGTCTTTGTTCGTGCGCTGGCAATAACTACGGGGGACAAAAAAAGCTTGTCCTTGGAAGTTTTGTTTAAGTCTAAGAGGAAAGAACTATTTCAGTGCTTCTCTGAATGCAGCCACAACTACACCGAGCAATATGCTTTCTCTGAACCACCATATTCAGATGACGACAACATCTCAACATATTGGCAATAGCTGCTGACAGAGGTAGACAAGACAACACTGGGCTACCCAAGGTTGTGTTTCATAACCTCACTTGTCACTTTGTTTAACTTCTTTAATTTTGAGGAGGCACAAATTTCTGCACCCATGATACAATGCATAGAAGCCAATGCTTTTCATATATGCAAAACAATAATTTTTTCATGCATCGTGCAAATACAGCTCCATTAGTGTTTTTCTTTTCAATTACTTGCACATACGTACGTAGAATCACTCATCTGAAAAAATTGGTGCTTTTGCATCATTTCTGACAACAAAACTTGGTAGGGTAAAAGATAATATGAGATGCCAAAAACTTGGAGTTCCTGACAATTACCTCGAGAGATATGCTGTTATGTGCTGGAGTCAGATTAGTTTATCATTCATAAAGAGCCCAGACATCTTGAAGATTTGCCTGGCTCGATACAATCTTGTATAGTGGCTGGACATAATACACTAGTATGGCCGGACATAATACACTACCTATTAGCACAAGGAGAAGGAGGAGGAATGAACTTTATTAATAAAAAAACAGCAAGTTTAGATGGCTGGGCCGAGGCCTTCCATGAGGGGATGCCAAGGGCTTGCTTTGACACAGCCTCACGGGTGTGTTGGGTTGCCCATGTTTGTTTATCGAGGGTGGATCTCTGTAGAATCTCACGCAGCCTGTACGAGAAGGTCGTGGTGTTAGTGTGTGTGCGTACTGTGCTGGGAATTCCCACAGCATATGCGGAAGCGTAGCTGGGTGAGTGCCACTGCACCGGCAGTTGAGAGTAGTGTAAACGTCTGGAAATATGAGGTGGAGGAGGGCAGGTGAGGGATACATGTTGGTTTGCAGTAGACAGAGTGGTGGCCTGCACCCAGCAGAACAGCATTTTTTTTTTAAGTTCTGTTGTGCGTTTATTATTGATGGCTATAAAAAGCATAGAACATAAGTGAGCCACAATATATACCAAAGCATTTAGCAAGAGCAGTGGGATTAATCTCCATCCACAGCTCTCTATAATGGAGCACTCAGACACAAGTTTATCTGAGCAATGTAAAACTGGGATGAGTAGAATACATTTTAAGAAACGTTTCAAAGTAAATTATTCATGAAGCTTATGGAAATTAATATGTGAGGGCAAATCTTGTTGTTCAGTTATGCAACAGTGCATTGGTCCCGTAGAGCTGGGTTTCCAGTGGTTGGGAGACCCTGCCCTAATAGAGCAATGACATGAACAGGACATCTTAACTACTGTCATGTTCCCATTTTTAAAATGAAAGTTTGTTATTGCACGTATGCAGTAGCTTTTGTCTACAGGCTGTCACACTTCATGTGTCAGATCAGACATTGGTTGAGACAGCAAAATTAGGCAGGGGTTTCAAAAAGTCACAGAAAAGAAGTAGTGTTGTGTTTGAGCAATGTCGTCCCTTATGTGTGGTGTTGCGTGCAATGGAACACTTAGCTCACGTGTTAACAATAGTGTCAGCTGCAAATTGGGTACATTTTTTAACCATATGTAAAAATTGTCTATTCTATGAATTACATGACCAGCTGTAGTCCATTTCTCGTGCCTTATGTCAGCTACCCCTGTTTGTTCTCTGACCCATATATCTGCTAACATTTTTCATTCTGCTGCATGCTGTGTGATCTAACTTTCTCTCAATTTGCTTTGTTATTGTACATGTTTCAGCATCCTACGTGGTCACAAACAGCATGCAATCATTCTACTTCTTTGACTTCATGGACAGCAGCAAACTGCCCGTCGTTATTTGGGAAGGCCTGCTGTATGTACTCCAGCCCATCTGTATTCTTTAGTGGGCTCCCTTTTTATGGGTGGACCATGCTGTTACTAACTGACCTTAATTGCTTAGGTACACTTACCCTTGTACAAATTGTGAAGGCTGTTTGCTAACCGTACACTCATTATTTTGCCATGCAATCGAGCATTGCATATTCATATTTATCTCTACTTTACAATTTTCTTATTTTAGCACTTTGTCGTATTATGCAGCTCATCACAATCATTACTAAAGAGTGCTATGTCATCTGTAAACTGGAGGTTTCTGAGATATTCTGTGCTAATCTTTCTTCCCAATTCAGTCATTTGTATACCTTATCTCTAAGCATGCTGCGAATAACACTGGAGAGATCTTATTTCTTTGTCTAACCTCTTCTTTTATTGCAAATCTATTTCTTTTCTTGTGAAGAAGCAAGGTAGGTGTAGAGCTTTTGCAGATGTTGGCTAAGCTATTGTTATGTTAAAAGCATTCCTTGGAAGCGTGCTGCTTCCAAGACTGCTGATATAAATATGTCATGTGGGGAATACATTTTTGTATTTTGTAAAAGCTACATATAAAGGCATTTTTTATACTTAGCAGATTTCTGAATTAGCTACATGCTATGAAAAGTTGGTGAAACCAGTATGTGGTAAAACCAGTACTTTATTAAGGCAGTGATGTACCATACCCGCATTATTTTTTGTGTTCTTCTGAACTCGCAGACAAATTTAGTAAGCAAGCATTTTGCCATCCGTTTTTTGTTGTTGAATACCTTGCTCTTTGAGGAAAGATCTTACATTTTTCAATGAAAAAAAATACAATAGAAACTCAATTTAATAAAGTGCTGACTGTGCTTGAATTAGTTGAGTAGGAAAATTCATAATATAAAGGTATTTTTCTTCCCTTGTAAATCTAAAGTTGTGACATAGTGATACCAATTAACCATCATGGGATTTTATTTGCCAGTAACACATGCCTGCACATGAGAAAGAGTCCACAAATTCAGCCCGAATATGGAGCCTCTCATGTTGGGACAATACTGGTTAGGCAGACTGTCACGCGAAGGTATGACAAGCTGCCGATATCCAAAAAGAGGGAGAAGAAATTCAGTTAATGTGCGAGCAAGCAAAGCAAAAGAGTTCTAAGGAGGCAATTAGTGTCATCTCTGGTATGAGCTATTAAATAAGGAAGCAAATGACTGTGTTGCTATAGTTGGATTTAAATGTACAACAAAACACCACCAGTACTAGTGCCATTTTGTACATAAAAATGTTACCAATGGTTTAGTTTATTGTTTTGAGAATAGTGTTGGGCGCATCCTTGTCAAAATAAAACTGGTCATGACTAGGGCAACTGGATGTTTAAATGTGGTCACATTGCATCACACACTCAAAAAAAAGCCATTTTGTGTTACAATTGAAAAGAAATTGCTGCATTAATTGCTACTTGTTTGTTTCCAGAAAAGCTTGGTTAAAAAAGTTTAGTGCCATGACAGCTTTATTAGCTAGATTTGATGACATCCTTGATGAAGCCTATGGGTACCTGCAAGGAAATTAAGGTTTCTCCATTAGATCAGGAAGTTCATAAAGTCTGGATTCGTCATATCGTGTTTTAATGTAGCATGGATGTAGAGTCAGGCTTAGCTCTTCACTTTAAATATCGACAAGTGGTGTAATGGGGGGCAAAGACAACGACGAGGGAACATGTAGAAGCACACACTGCCAAATGGGTTAGTGAAGACGCTCAGTAATCGGAAATCTGTTAAACGAAACTGCTGCCTAAATGAAACGACTGCATCAAATATATGATTGGTTTCATCTCTGTATACGGCATCCCTGTTCATCTCTCAGTAAATGAAACTGCTGTTGAAGGGAACCGCTGTTATATGGAACATATTTTTCCTGTCCCTTCAAGTTCCGTTTATTAAGAGTCTGTATTTTTGAAAAAAAAAAATACTCAATATACGTGTGCAGTAGGCCAGAATCGAAAGCGATCCTGTAAAAGAAGCTAATTCATTGCTGCACAATACGATGAAAAGTACACTTGCACATCCTCTGCCAAACAATTTGATAAAGTAAGCCTCAGCCATTTCTTCAAACAACCGCATCACGACTTTGCTTGAGATCATGATGCAGTTGCAAGGAAATTGGCTAAGCCCTTTATCAAATTGTTTGGCAGTATAGTGTGTAAGCATACCTTCGATCATCTTGCACAGCAATTATTCTTTTTTTTCTTTTGCTGTATCGCGTTTGAGTTCGACCTTTTGTGTACATGTGCGCTCTTATGCATGCTGAGTGTTCTTTCCAAACTGAACTAGTTGGTAGTGTGCATTTGTACATATGTTCACTCATCTTCATTTTCTTTTTTACTGTTATGCCACTATCTGATAATAAACTATGCACCAAGTAGCACAGAAACAAGTTTAATTAGCTCATTGTTAGTTTGCTCATGTTTGCATTTTCTCTTTTTATAGTCATTATGTTATTCACATTTTTATTAGTGTGGCATATTAAAATGACCCTTCTAAAGATAAAGTACTCACCAGACTGCCAAAAGCCAGGATATTTATTACCTACATTATAATTCAATTTCTAGAGGTTTGTTGCTATATCAGTATGAAGAAAACTAGCAATAAGTAATAGGGCTGTACAGGTAAATAAATGTGGTTTTCATGTTTTTATGCGCATTGAAATAAGTACTTATTTGAAGGCAGAAATGTGCCAGCTTGAGGAGTTCGAAATCGCTGCTATTTGTGTTTATTTGTTTCCCATGTCTGTTTTTGGTTGGCAGATGGATGATTTTGAGCATGTGGAATTGACAGGAGAAGGTGGGTTAAATTTCTCTGCCTCAATGCAGGCTTCGTTTTGTGTGTGTGTGTGTCTGTGCATGTTTTCACCCTTATGCTTGAACATGCGTACTTCTTTTACAGATACCCCTATTCCTGCCTCTGACTTTTCCGGCGCCACCTGAAAAGCTCACATTTCCATATACTAATCTTGCATTTTAGTGTTCTAGTCAGGGAATGTTCCCGTTTTTTATGCTCTGCCAAAGAAGTGCCTCGTAAAAGGTTGCAAAAGTTTTGATGATTGATTGATTTGTGGGGTTTAACGTCCCAAAACCACCATATGATTATGAGAGACGCCGTAGTGGAGGGCTCCGGAAATTTTGACCACCTGGGGCTCTTTAACGTGCACCCAAATCTGAGCACACGGGCCTACGACATTTCCGCCTCCATCGGAAATACAGCCGCCACAGCCGCGATTTGAACCCGCGACCTGCGGGTCAGCAGCCGAGTACACCTTAGCCACTAGACCACCGCGGCGGGGCTGCAAAAGTTTTAGTCACTGTTTTAAGATATGACGTAATTATTGTGATAAACTAACTTTTTTACCTATGTGGCATACCCATATTCCTGCCTCTGACTTTTTCAGCTCTACCTGAAAAGCTCACATTCTCATATACTAATCTTGCATTTTAGTGTTCTAGTCAGATAATGTTCCTGTTTTTATGCTCTGCCAAAGAAGTGCCTCGTAAAAGGTTGCAAAAGTTTTAGTCACTATTTTAAGATATGATGTCATTATTGTGATAAGCCAAATTTTTTACCTATGTAGTATACCCCTATTCCTGCCTCTGACTTTTCCGGCTCCACCTGAAAAGCTCACATTCTCATATACTGATCTTGCATTTTAGTGTTCTAGTCAGATAATGTTCCTGTTTTTATGCTCTGCCAAAGAAGTGCCTCGTAAAAGGTTGCAAAAGTTTTAGTCACTGTTTTAAGATATAATGTAATTATTGTGATAAGCCAACTTTTTTACCTATGTGGTATACCCCTATTTCTGCCTCGGACTTTTCCAGCTCTACCTGAAAAGCTCACATTTTCATATACTAATCTTGCATTTTAGTGTTCTAGTCAGAGAATGTTCCCATTCTTTATGCTCTGCCAAAGAAGTGACTCGCAAAAGGTTGCAAAAGTTTTAGTCACTGTTTTAAGATATGATGTAAATATTGTGATAAGCCAAATTTTTTACCTATGTGGTATGTATACCCCTATTTCTGCCTCTGACTTTTCCAGCTCTACCTGAAAAGCTCACATTTTCATATACTAATCTTGCATTTTAGTGTTCTAGTCAGAGGACGTTCCCGTTTTTTATGCTCTGCCAAAGAAGCGCCTCGTAAAAGGTTGCAGAAGTTTTAGTCACTATTTTAAGATTTGATGTCATTATTGTGATAAGCCAACTTTTTTACTTATGTGGTATACCCCTATTTCTGCCTTTGACTTTTCCAGCTCTACCTGAAAAGCTCACATTCTCATATACTAATCATGCATTTTAGTGTTCTAGTCAGAGAACGTTCCCGTTTTTTATGCTCTGCCAAAGAAGCGCCTCGTAAAAGGTTGCAGAAGTTTTAGTCACTATTTTAAGATATGATGTCATTATTGTGATAAGCCAACTTTTTTACTTATGTGGTATACCCCTATTTCTGCCTTTGACTTTTCCAGCTCTACCTGAAAAGCTCACATTCTCATATACTAATCATGCATTTTAGTGTTCTAGTCAGAGAACGTTCCCGTTTTTTATGCTCTGCCAAAGAAGTGGCTCGTAAAAGGTTGCAAAAGTTTTAGTCACTCTTTTAAGATATGATGTCATTATTGTGATAAGCCAACTTTTTTACCTATGTAGTTCTTATAAAAAGCCAAAGAAGAAAATAAGGCAAGGTCTAGTCACTGTTCCGTGCTATATCTCTATCAAATATTAAAAGCCAAAGATTCAGCTTTTTACTAGGTGAAAATACTCAGTCACTGTTCTGTGCAATCGTTTAATTGTTTAATATGTGGGTTGTACAAAGTTTTATCAATAAAATTATCATTCTGCTGTTTTTAAACTCACTCTATCTGCTTGTCTTGCAGCAACAGTTTCTGCTGGGTGGCACATAGTTGATTTAATAAAAGAAAATCATGGGTTGCATATGAAACTCTCAACAGTTCTTGCATTCATATGCTGTTGTATGTTCTGTATATAATATTTATGCCTATTACATTTAGAGGTGAGCATGTTTAATTTTAACTGAAAGTAGTATAGATGGGTCTAATTTCTTTTATAAATTCAGTTACTAAAAAACGCCGATGAACACAGGGAAAGGAAAAATTAAGCAGAATGACAGGAAGGTTAGCCAGTTCACAACACAAGTTTGCCATAGAGATAAGGTGGTGATTGGCATATGCAGCTAGAACTAATAATATAAACTGTAACGTGGAGCCTGGGTGAACTCAAGGCGATTTCATTTGTGCTCAAATGTTCAATGCATCGTCGCGATTTTTGCGTATTCACATAAGGCACTGCAGTGGCTCAGTGGTCATGGTGCTTTGTTGTGAACCAGAAAATGCAAGTTAGACACCAGTCATGGTGGTCACATCTTGATATACAGTAGACTCTCATTAATTCAAACTCAAAGGGACCTCCGAGTATTGTTTGAATTATCAAGAAGTTTGAATTATCAGAAGTTCTCAAATATATGACTTTGGGCATGGTGACACATTGATTTTATCACGTTTAAAAATTTCTTAGGCGTTTTTAAACCCTAACTGCACTTAATGAACAGAAAGCAGAGGTGCAAGGTTCACAAGTTTATTGGCCATTTTTACTGCTGATCAGACCTTTTCAAAATATCGTGAATCGCCAACTGCTTCTTTGTTATAGGTATGTGCCTTCAGCACAAAGCTCCCTGTCCCAGTTGAGAAGCATCACGGTTTACCATGCGTGTGCTCCATTTAAAACATTTGTTTACTAGCAAAGGTTTTTTTCCTTTTAGCCCCGAGGCACCTATTTTTCATTTTTAGACTGTTAATATTATATAAGGAAGCAAATTTTCAAATAGGGAAAGCAGCAGATATTTTTTTGCACGAAACAGCAAAAAGTATCAAGTAACCAAATGACGGAGTTTGAATTAAGAGGCTTTTAAATACATTGAAAGAATAGGGGGCAAACAATAAAATTAATTTTGCTTGATTCAACCAAAATATGAATTACCAAAATTTTAATTATCGCGAGTCTACTCTCGATAAACTGCTAAAGGCCCATGTACTGTAAGATGTCAATGCAAGTGGAAAAATGCCGGGTGGTCAAAATTTTGTGCTACTATACGCTGTAATATCTCTTGTATAGCTTGTCACTTTTGGATGTTAAACAATATAAACCAACCTACATACTCATATTGCAATGTGCTATTGGGGCCTTAATTGCTACAGGCTGCTTGTGTTCGGATGCTACTAATGTGTTGAAAGAGTAGCATGTTCATATAGCTCATTTCAATCAGAATCAACAGCGAATGAGCTGATGCATAACTAAAGCAAGCTTGGCATAAAGCACTGTCATCTTAACGAAATCAACGAAGGTTCTTCACATCAGGTGGTGCAAAAGTTCAACATGCCATAGCTTTGGTCCTAATAGACCTAGAACATCCATATTTGTTTCACTGCACACAGTTCTGATACCACATTATTGTGATACACTGATTTACTATGTAAATCTCTTAATTTAGAAAGGATTTTGCTGCCCAAAAGGCACATGACATATTTTATATCTCATAAGGACCCCTGACACCATGGTTGAAAACTGGAGATGCTTGTGTTGTTTGACAGTCATGGATGTGGGGGCACTTCCAACAGATTATTAGTGATGGGTGCTGCCTATAAGATATATTAATTTAGTTTTAAGGTAAGGGTAATTGCTCATCTGAGTTATGAGCACCAATCAACATCTCTGGCTTAACGTAGGCAGAAGCCCCACGTGCGTGAAGTTTCGCGAGTATAGCGAGTATTGTCAACGTCAGAGACAATAGGACAACATCGGAGAACATTTGTGGGGTGCCCACAATACCCAGACTGGCACCCGGCAGGGACTATTGTTCGTCGCCCCTCTCGCTCGGTTGTCGGGCTGCTCTCAAGATGATTTTGGCTGCGTGCGCCAGGCATACTCTTCGTTTTTCTGAGAGGGACATGCTCAAAGCACCCACATCATTCCACTCTTCACCACCAGCAGGTCCCGCAATCCGAAACAGCGCATTTAGCATCATCAGCCTCTCCTCCACTGTGGGTTGCTAGGTTCTTATGATATTTGGGTGGGCATTTCGAACTGATGCAAAACTGTTCTCGAATAATGATGCTAGCACTAATTATAGGATGCCTTAAAGCATTTATGATTCAACTTTGAGAATACCAACCAGATGCAAAGCTACAAATTACTGTAAAAAAAGTTGCAAACAGAACTTTCGCTCTCAGCTAGGGGTCCTTTCAGACTACACTAGAAAAGCACATCAACTTGCCGAGTTTCATCGAAACTGATCAAGAAACAAAATATATTCTTGAAAGCACTGCTACCCTAATGCCTACTAAAGTGGTTAATCATCCCACTGACCACATGGAAATATCTAAGAGCCTCCAAGCATACTACATTTGTAGCATATACTGACAACATGCTTTACATGCATTAAAGTATGTAGCCACTTTCCAAGGTTTGGCCTTAGAAGCCACTTGGATCACTATGCGTGGCATAGTGTAGGGTCCAGGGCCTATAGCTTTCTGCAAGGCACAGCTGTGCCACTTTGAGTTCCATACAGACAAGGCAGCGTGGATCTGTCAGAAGAGACTGTATGCTTATGAACACCTGCACATATAACAATCAAGCTCAGCAAAAAACCTTCAGGAGATAGTGTGCCCAGCTTAGAGAAAAAAGATGCACTCTAGGTATCATGTGTATTCACTACATATATATGCCACTTTCTCTTAAGCCACAAGTTCTGAAAATATGTGGCTATAGAAAGCCCCGGAAAATATCATATACATTCGAGAAGAGACTAATCCTTCTACAATACAACCTTCATCACACGCTTACAAACACCTCACCATTGCGGAGAAACTGCTGGAACTCTGCATCAAAGAAAAACCCCGCTTTAGATTCTTATTTTTTTTACTTCCGAGTGGATTTTTAGAAAAAAACTTTCAGCCTATTTACTTCCGCGTCCTGATTTCGGGTGTGCAGTCATTTCTCAAGTACAATTTGTTCTGTTATAAAGCAAATCAGTCCTACACTTACCTCAAATGAACACTGTAAGCAGTAAAAGAAGAATGAGTGTTTTATCTTCACTTCTATGCGGCTTTCAGTGCAGATATTTTGAAATGAAACAGAAAGGCCAATAAACTGAATTCATAAACATATAAAAATTGACTTTTTTTATTTCCTGCAATAGAAAAGCTGCATACTCCCTAAAGGAGACTTGTCCCTTGTCGGGGCTCAATGGGTTTTAAGACCATGCACAAGATCACCGAGAGGAACGGCTATTTGGGCTAGTTGGTTTGAATTCATGGTAATAAGGGCAGTGGTAACAGCACTCGTGTTGTCCTCTTTGCTTTCCGTGCCTCGCCTTTTGTCTGTTTCTTCTAGCACCTTCGTGCTCGCGCTGCAGCCCTTATTACCATCACCGAGAGGAAAGCACGGAGTGAAAAAGAAGCAAAATAAAACTCTGAATAAGAACGTTGAAAATCTATCACATTTTCTTGATTCCAATTGAAAAGGCAATTATGCATACAACGGCAGCCATGCAGGGGGTGAGAGGGAGGGCAGCAATGGAAAACACAATGCCCCAAATTGTACAATGCCCGGAGTAAGGCGTTCGATTATGAGGAGGTGGAGGAGGTAAGTGTTTTATTAATATAACTTTTAGTAATGAGAATTGTGCCTTGTAGCGTGCAAAAACAAGTCGGTCTTGGCACTATCAATTACATTGGGCCAGATGGTTCAGGTGACAGGTGGTCTAATGACAGAAAGAAGTTTAATCTAGTAGACATGGTCGCTAAGTGCACAATTTCATGGCTGGGATTGGTTTAATCAGTGATGTTGTCTTCTGGTATCGCATTTTATTGCTCGCAAAAAAGTAGACTGTGCGTATGTTTGTATAGTTTTTGTACGTTGTAATCTGTGGATAGAGCGAGCAATATGGTCTCGAAAACTCAGGCTTTACCTGAGCTCACAGTTCAAAACAAACACTGCAACATTCCTAATTAGCCACCGAGTATAAAAGGCAATGTAAAAGAGAAAAAAAGGATAAAAATCAAAAGGAAGAAAGACCGACTTGCTGGCAGAGCCACAAATTGACTCTGTTAATTACCCCCCCCCCCCCCACTACGCGAGATGTGACATTCGATATCACTTCCCCAAGCATCCTGACCTTGGATGAAATAGGAAATGCTAAACGTGGAGATACATCCAGAATGATTCCTCAAAACATGGCATTTTCGTTTGCCTGCTTCGTGGACTTCTCCGCCTGTCAAGACCCAGAGGGACGGTACGGGGACAGCCAAGTTTCACCAGTTCTTTTTCAATTGTTCATCAAAAATAATTTTTTTTAGGTTTCCTTGTACAATGTCGTTCTTTATGAAAGGGAACACGCGAACGCGTGGCCTGCGCTCTGCGGCGGCTGCCTACAGCACCATCAACCGACAGCAAAAGGAAACACGCTCGCTTTCAGTCTCATCTGTTTCCGAAAAAAATAATAACGAGTTATGGCCGGTAGACAAGCACTGCTAGATTGCACTCTCTCCCTGTTCACGCCTGCAGTGCCTAGTCCACTGCCAACATATCAAACGTTGTTCGCGACCACGATGCAAGCAGCAGGAACATCGGTCACCACAGGAGCGATCAGGGAACGTAATCTAGCAGCGCTTGTCTACCGGCCATAACTCGTTACCTTGCTTGCCATAGATGACACGAAAAGCGAACTTGCTTCTTCACTTGTCGGTTGATGGTGAGGCAGCCGCCGCAGAGCACACGCTACGCGTTCGCGTGTTTCCTTTCATAAAGAACGACAGTGTACATTCAAGAGCGAAATAAACAAGTTTGAAATACATTAACGAGAAGACTCCTTCTCGGGAGTGAAAATGTTTAAGTATTTCATATGCAATATACCAAGGGCCCAAAACTTTAGAACCTCTGCCTTTTGTTGCTATTTTATTTTCGTGGTTGGGTTGGGAATACATTAGAAGATTTATAGCCGTGCCGGTTTTAAACTTAACGGCTTTAAACTTAAAACAGTTAAACCTCTACATTTGGAAGCCAGAAAATTGGCAATTTATGGGAACTTTGTTTCCTGAAAGTCGCCTTTTCACACAAGCTATACTTGTCGCAGGGTTCATTTTAACACTAAAAACGTTGCAAAAAATCCCGACATATGCAATGGTGTTCTTTTTTCTTTTTTAACGCGAGAAAAATCAATTTTGGGGAACTTCAGATCCTAGGACCACGGTTTGATTCCGCATCCGTACTTTACAACCGTATGTTGTTAAATATCCATTGTTTCTGCATGCGTTTTTGACGGCACATACCAAACAGAATGAGGTGAAGAGCAATTGTGTCCCTACATTAAGAAAGGGAAGACTTCAACGGCTCCTCTGTAATGCTTTGGTTAGTGATTAAACGATTCTGTTATGAAGTATAGTGCCTAGAAATATTACTGGCTAGTGTGCTGAGTGCGCGCATTCCGTACGAGAGAGGGTGGCCGCACATGTGATGACTGCACGCAAATGCCACAAGCGGCACTGCGTGTCGAGAGGGTGCACGAACGCGGGAAATTCTTCTCGTCCTGTTGCTGCCGGAGCCTTGCTACGTGTAAAATTAATGTTTGACAGCTATCATCTGGTTTATTTTGAAGTTCGACGACGCCAGATGTAGGCTGCAACATCCTGAGATGTTAAAGGCTAAGCGGCAATGCAAAGAAAGGACGTGTTTTGTGCCGCCGTGTCGAAGCAGTTATTGGTCGAACAAGGAAATTCAGGTGTCTTGTTCCCCGCACCAACGGATCCAGCGCGGTTTCCTGAATGGAAAAGTGCGATCAAGTCGACAGACAGAACGCTGACGTTGAAGCCTGTGGTGTGCGAAAGGCATTTTGAGAGTGACTGCATCGAACTATCTTTTTTAATTAGGGTGAACGGTGTCGGGAACGAAATTGCCGTTATAATTTCAAATATCAATCTTTATCTAAAAAAATTGAAAATACCGCTTCGAATTTCAGTAACACCCTTTTTTTCTCATTTCAACATTGGACTCCCTTTGCAACAACGTACTGAGTATCATATGCGGCGAGCGTCCGATTGTTCATTGGCTTGTTATCAGTCTTTGTTTTCACTGGAGTCCTAGTAGAATGCAGGCTAAGAGGTAAAGGTTTTTTTGTCTTCTGTGTTAATTATTGCTCTCATGAACAAATCATATTTTTAATAATAACTCTGTTAGTTATACTGTCAATAGGCTTTAAAATAATTTATTTGCGTATAGCCACTTTGAGCACCCATCTATCTATCTATCTATCTATCTATCTATCTATCTATCTATCTATCTATCTATCTATCTATCTATCTATCTATCTATCTATCTATCTATCTATCTATCTATCTATCTATCTATCTATCTATCTATCTATCTATCTATCTATCTATCTATCTATCTATCTATCTATCTATCTATCTATCTATCTATCAAATCGCCGACGCCTGGGTGCTCTCACGATCACACCCTTAACTCAGGGTAAACCAAAATTAGTGTGGTTGATAAGATGGTTCGATGAATATGACTCACTGGTCCTGACATGAATAATGTCACAATACCATCACGTACGCCCTCAAACCCTTCTCGCCACACCTCTTTTCTTACACGTGAGCGTTAAGAAAATGCTGAAATTGGCAACGTTCACCCTACGAATGAAAATTATAAACGTTTGTGTCCCAGCAGAGGAATCGAAGGCAAGCATTCAAATGAAATGAAATCAAATTTTATTTCATAATTCGAAGAAAAAAATGAGAAATGCGAGATGTCACAAAAAGTTACTAGATTGAGTAGTCTTTAATAATGAGATCTAACAGGCAAGAATGCCAAGGAAAGTGTAGGGGAAGTTATTAGACCGAATGGTAATGTAAGTTTGAAGAAAGAAAAGTTGGTGAAAAGATAACTTGCCGTGGGCAGGAACTGAACCTGCTACCTTCTAATAACGCGTTCGATGCTCTACCAACTGAGCTACCACGGCGGCCATCCCCCATCCACTTTATTGAGTACATATTTTTAAATTAAACGTGGGAGTGTCAGCGCCACCAGTAGACATGGTGGCGAGTGTGGCACACTTTTTCTGAGCCTGTTTGGCGTCACGTAGCACGTGAACTTATTACGAGCTGGCAGCTGACCAATAGTCCACTGTATACAACCTATAGGCACCAAGTCTGCCAGTACGAGACCCTCGTTCAATGATATAAGGGAAAGAAGTGTATGGGCTCGTTTTTCTGTGTTTGAACACAATATTAATGAGATATAACAGACAAGAATACCAAGGAAAGTATCGGTGAAGTTATTAGACCTAATCGAAATGTAAATGTGAAGAAAAAAAAAAGAGTGTGAAAAGATAACTTGCTGTGGGCAGGAACCGAACCTGCGACCTCGAGTGTTTCACCCCCTCCGGGAATATCTAAACTTTCCGCCTACGTCCGTGGCTTTTTTCCTCCTCTTTGGCTGTGAATGCAACTTTGTTACTTCGCAATAATTAACACTAGACGTTTTTCCAGAATGTCAAAGTGGCGATGAACTCTCCGCAGGAAGGATTTCAATTCTCTTATTTGAACCAACCACCTCTCTCTACAAATGAAATATTCGTTTAATTTCTTTATTTACTGATGCCTCCAGCCATACCAGATGCGTGCCGCTACAAAAAAAAAGTAATCTTTATGGCCGTGAGAAAATATTCCATTTATCTTACTTTAAGAACTTTTGTCTGCGTTTCCCAAACAACTGCGCGCCTGCGCGTATATGTGTGTCAAGCTGATCATCCGAAAGGTGCCTCGGTGAAAGGCCGGATCGTAGCACAAATGTTAGCAGCCGTCTGAGGCGAATGCATAAAAAACCCTGTTTCTGTGAGCTTTTACTTCACGCTTTAAATTATTATTTGCTCTTATTTTATTTATTTGCTTTTGTCGATAGAGCTTGACAAGTGGCGTCCTTCTCTCTTTGCCTATCCAGTGTTTTATTTCTACGTTTCACTGTGCCTGCGAGTACACCATCCTCTAATTTTGATCCTGCTTCTATGTTTTTTCACACTGAATCAGCATTTTACTTTACGTTCCCAGTTTGTCCGAGGCTGGGAATTTGTGGACAGTGACCCATTGTGCATTAGCGGTGACGTGCACAAAGCATTACAGTGAAGGTGGTGGGCTGGTTGGTATTGCATCATAAAAGTGGTTCCAACCCACGAATGTGAAGACCGTGCAAAGTGTATTCTGTTTCTTCACTCGATCGCCATCATGTGTGCGGTAGAACCTCTTTTAAAATATACGTGGTCATTTTTGTGACCAAAATACGGAAGTTAGCTTATGCGAAGTTCGTTAGAACTTCGAACAGTGTGCGCTACTTCTCCAGAGCGAAATGCCGCCGCTAACTTGTCTATCTTAGGTATGCGGGTCCAGGAGGAGGAGGAGGGGTGCTTCGTGGACAATTTTAGGGAGGTGGAGACGCACCCTTTTTCACCCATCACTTGCGCCTTTGTTTCCTATCTATTTTCTTTCACAATCCTGATCAGACATCTTTTTAGACAATTTTTTTTCTTAGCTTCCGGAGCCATACCTCTGTCACCTTGTTGTGCGTCTTTCGTGTTAACCTACAAATCGTGACCTTGCAACAGTTGTTTAGCTAACGTCTATAGTTTCACAAAAACGATGTTTCCTTGCGCAAGTTTGGTACCGATATGACCTTTCTTCTGTACACAACGAGAGAAAGATGGCTTATGTTCGTAAGAATTCGTAATTGAAACGTTTGGCCAAAAAAAAGCGTGGTCACACGAGCAACAACAGAAGCAGAATGAACGTCTCATTTGGTGGAAACAGAATTAAGGCATTAAAAATATTTTCCAATAAAGTAAAGTTATACATTTATCCATACGCCCATCTATCCACGTAGTTGCTCCGAAGAAGGCAACGCCAATCCACCATTCATGACCGCACTTGACAATTGTTGGTTCAGGTCTTACAAATTTTATGAAGTCCAATGGGCGGCTTCCTTATAGTCGCTCACTAACGCAACAAATGATATAGCACGCCTGTGGCCTGTAGGACATATACAGTTATAGCCTCGGTTTAATGAAACCCGATTTTACGAATTTTTCAATGTAACGAAGAAATTTCCGTTCCCCATCAGTATTGTCACCACTACGTTGTCATAAACTCAATTGAAGCAAGCTTTTATAACGCTGAACTCGACTTAACGAAGTCTTTCCGGAAATAAGTAAGAAAAATGCAGCGATTTCTTTCCAATTTTTACACAGACGGCTTTTTTTCAGACACACGCTGCAACAATATTGCCACGTTCCATTTCGCAAGCTTTTGTTATCGTCCCAAAACACCACACGATTCTCAGCGCAAACCGCGCCTGCAGTTTTCGAGAAGGTTCCAGACTGCAGTAGATCATTTCGATAAGATCATGCCCACTGTGCGAACGGTACAGATTGTTCTAGAACCTACGCCACCACCAGCGATAACGCTAGAACATTCGACGGCAAGAGTATAAAATGCCGACGCGCTTCGCCGCTTGTCAGTTGTTGATCGAAGGCCGACGCTCCGTTCGCCGCTATCAGTCCGAGACTGCTATCTGTGCGAGACTGCTGCTGTAATTGGACTTTCCGTTTACCGGGCACAGGTTCACCCAAATAAATAGTTAAAACCCAACACGAAGTCTCCTGTCTTCGGCCACGTCACGACCCCGTGACATCTGGTGGAGGTGCTGCTTCGTTCATGTACCGGACGCCCCCGTCAAGCCGTGAACCCAGCCCACGTCGCGGAGAAGACACCGACGCCAACCAAGAGCAGCGAACAAGCCGCCGACAGCAAGGGCTACCACCGGAGTACGGGCTTCTACAAGACAAGGCGCGGAAGACCAAGGCCATGACCGCGACTGCAGCGACAATGACAACCGTAGCGTCCCAGCCCACGATGGTCATGCATCAACCCAGGGAACCACCAATTTTCCACGGGTCATCGTTCGAAGACCCGGAGTCCTGGCTAGAAATATACGACCGTGTGGCCGCCCTCAACCACTGGGACCATGACGAAAAGCTGCGTCGTGTGTTCTTCTATTTGGAAGACACCACAAGGACCTGGCTCGAAAATCGAGAGTCCACGCTCCGAACGTGGGATGTTTTCTGCGGCGCATTCCTGTAAACGTTCGCGAGCGTCGCTCGCAAAGAGAGGGCCGCTGCTCTACTAGAGACCCGGGTTCAGCTACCAAATGAGAAGGTTGGAATTTTCACAGAGGAGATGACCCGCCTATTTCGTCACGCTGACCCAGACATGCCTGAGGAGAAGAAAGTTCGTTTCCTCATGAGAGGGGTCAAACAGGAGCTCTTCGCGGGACTAATGAGGAATCCACCGAACACCGTCCAAGAATTTGTATCCGAGGCGACCACCATCGAAAAAATCCTTGACATGCGCACCAGACAGTATAATCGTCGCCTGACTCCAGAATGCGCTGCTGCTCAAACCAGTGACTCCGAAAACCTGCGTGAAACAATCCGAGCGATCGTGCGGGAAGAGCTGCGCAAACTGTTGCCTTCGGCGCACCCTCAAGTGGATTCGATCGCCGACATTGTGCGAGAAGAAGTTCGGCAATCACTTCGAATTCCCCAAACAACGCTGCCCGAGCCAGAAACTATGAGCTACGCCGCTGCAGTGCGCCACAACGCTCCTCCCCGTCCACGCCAAAACGCCGCCCCGTCGCACTTCTGTCGCCAAACACCACCGCCGCCACCACCCCCACCGACGACCTACCGTTCACCACCGGGCCAGCGCAGTGCGCCGAGAAAAACCGACGTTTGGCGCACCCCTGACCACCACCCACTGTGCTACCACTGCGGCGAGGCCGGGCACACTTACCGCCGTTGCCAGTACCGACAGATGGGACTGCGTGGCTTCGCCGTCGATGCACCACGTCCGCAGCCAGGGGAACGGCCACGTGACATCGCCAACTACCTGACAGGAACTCAATGGACACCCTGAAGTCCTTCCCGCTCGCCGTCGCCCAGCCGCCGCATGTCACCGCACCCCCGGCAGTACTCCGGCCCAACGCGGGGCCGGTCTCCTAGCCCGTATCCGGGAAACTAAGGGCAGCAACCGGTGGAGGTGCGGTTGCTGTGCGACGAACTACCGAAGATCCTCCGACGACGACGACGCCGCGGCGGAGCTTTCCGAACACAATGCCAACCAGGCAAAGCCCTGACGGCGAAAGCTCACTTACCGAAGGTGGCCTGACGACGCAACACGGAAGCAGCGGAACAAGCCGACGCAGCCGTGACCCGACGCCACGCCCTAACTGTAATGCGAGACGGCGAACTAGCGACCTCGACGTTCTTATCGATGGCCACAGTGTGACCGCTCTCGTCGATACTGGAGCCGACTATTCTGTCATCAGTGGGTCGTTCGCCGCGAAGCTAAAGAAAGTTAGGACAGCTTGGAAAGGGCCTGAAATCCGCACAGCCGGAGGTCATCTCGTAACACCTGCAGGAATCTGCACAGCGAGAGTCACCATTACGGCCGTATTTATCCTACAGACTTCGTAGTCCTACAGCGTTGCTCGAGAGATGTCATCCTTGGCATGGACTTCTTATGCCTCCATGGTGCTGTCATCAACCTAAAAACAAAGTCGATAACGTTATCCACAGAAGAAGCACTATCGCCGCGCACGCCGTCAGGACACCATGCCTTGAATGTGCTGGAAGAACAAGTCACCATTCCGCCTCGCTCAAGCGTCATTATTTCAGTCGGCGCTCCTAAATCACCTGACTTGGAAGGCGTCATTGAAGGCAGTCAGCATCTGTTGGTCATCCGAAATATTTGCGTCGCAAGAGGAATTGCAGAGCTGCGGGGAGGCAAAGCAATGGTTATGCTCACAAATTTCAGCAATGAGTACAAACATGTGAACAAAGGAACAACGGTCGCATACATCAAAGAAATTGTCGAAGCCACCAGTGCTTTCGCCCTCGCCGATTCTGCGGAACCTGCTCAGAGGAACCAAGCCCCTCCCATAGCTTTCGACGTCAATTCCAGACTTCCAAACGATAAGCAAGAACAGCTCAAGGCCCTGCTCCTGCAATACGAAGATTGCTTTTCGTCGTCATCGAAAATTCGGCAGACCCCAATCACGAAACATCGCATCATAACCGAAGAAAATGCCAGACCACTCCGTCAGAGTCCGTACAGGGTTTCGACGCGAGAACGTGAGGCCATGAAGAGACAAGTTGATGAAATGCTGCGGGATGACATTATCCAGCCGTCCAAGAGTCCATGGGCATCCCCCGTGGTGTTAGTGAAGAAAAAGGATGGGACCCTACGTTTCTGCGTCGATTATCGCCGCCTGAACAAAATCACAAGAAAGGACGTGTATCCTCTCCCACGAATAGACGACGCCCTTGATCGACTCCATAACGCCAAGTACTTTTCGTCAATGGACCTCAAGACTGGCTATTGGCAAATCGAAGTCGACGAAAGAGACCGAGAGAAGACGGCGTTTATAACACCGGACGGCCTCTTCGAGTTTAAGGTGATGCCCTTCGGCCTTTTCTCAGCACCTGCAACTTTTCAACGCGTTATGGATACAGTACTGGCAGGATTGAAGTGGCAGACTTGCCTTGTGTACTTGGACGACGTAGTCGTGTTTTCCTCGAGTTTCGACGAGCATCTTCGGCGCCTTGAAGCTGTACTTCAAGCCATCAAGACTTCCGGACTCACACTGAAGCCAGAAAAGTGCAGATTTGCGTATGAGGAGCTCTTGTTTCTGGGGCACGTTATCAGCAAGTCTGGAGCTCGTCCCGATCCACGAAAAACAGCCGCCATCGCCGACTTCCCACCGCCCACTGACAAGAAAGCCGTGCGCCGATTTCTGGGCCTGTGTGCCTATTATAGGCGGTTCGTGAAAAACTTCGCCCGCATCGCCAATCCTCTCACTAACCTTACCAAGGCCGACGTGGAGTTTAAGTGGGAAACGCCACAGGAACACGCTTTCCAGGAGCTTAAACATCGCCTCCAGACGCCTCCGTTACTTGCCCATTTCGACGAATTCGCCGAGACAGAAATACATACTGACGCAAGCAGCGTAGGTCTTGGCGCCGTTCTTGTGCAGAGGGCTGACGGACTTGAAAGGGTTATTAGTTACGCCAGCCGATCGCTATCTAAAGCAGAAGCAAATTATTCCACAACAGAAAAGGAGTGCCTCGCCATCATCTGGGCTACGTCGAAATTTCGCCCTTACCACTACGGCAGGCCCTTCAAAGTTGTGAGCGACCACAACGCATTCTGTTGGCTAGCCACCTTGAAGGACCCTTCAGGTCGCCTCGCACGGTGGAGCCTGAGACTTCAAGAATATGACATTACTGTCATTTACAAGTCCGGCAAAAAACACTCCGACGCCGACTGTGTCTCTCGTGCGCCTGTCGACCAACCGCTACCCGACGACCCGGATAACGACTTTTTCTTAGGAACGATAACTACCGACGACTTCGCTGAACGACAGAGGGCCGACCCGGAACTTAAGGCCCTAATAGAATACCTCGAAGGCAAGACCGCCGAAGTCCCGAAGGTATTCAAGCGCGCACTTGCGTCGTTCTTTCTACGAAACGGTCTTCTACAAAAGAAAAACTTTTCACCGCTTCGAGCTAAGTACCTCCTTGTGGTGCCTTCAGCTCTGCGACCAGAACTGCTGCAGGCCCTGCACGACGATCCGACGGCAGGCCACCTCGGTGTGTCTCGCACGCTCGCGAGGATACAAGAAAGGTACTACTGGCCACGTCTTACCACCGACGTCACTCGTTATGTGAGAACATGCCGGGACTGTCAGCGACGCAAGACACCGCCGACAAGGCCAGCGGGACTTCTGCAGCCAATTGATCCACCTTGCCGACCTTTCCAGCAGATTGGTATGGACCTACTAGGGCCGTTCCCGACGTCGGCTTTCGGAAACAAGTGGATCGTGGTAGCTACCGACTACCTCACCCGCTACGCCGAGACAAAAGCCCTGCCAAAAGGCAGTGCATCCGAGGTAGCTAAGTTCTTCGTCGAAAATATCGTCCTACGTCACGGCGCCCCGGAGGTCCTTATCACCGACAGAGGAACCGCATTCACTGCCGACTTAACTCAAGCGATCTTGGCATACAGCCAAACAAACCACCGCCGGACGACAGCGCACCAACCACAGACCAACGGCCTCACCGAGCGGCTTAACAAGACGATCACCGACATGCTGTCAATGTACGTTGATGTCGAACACAAGACGTGGGACGCCATTCTTCCGTATGTGACCTTCGCATACAACACGGCGGTGCAGGAGACGACGCAGATATCTCCATACAAATTGGTCTACGGAAGGAGCCCGGCAACGACGCTCGATGCTATGTTACCCAACGTCACCGACGAAGAAAACCTCGATGTTAGCGAGTACCTTCAAGGCGCCGAAGATGCCCGACAACTTGCGCGTCTCCGTATCGAGAATCAACAAACGACCGACAGCCACCGTTACAACCTTCGACGACGCTACGTGGAATACCAGCCCGGTGAACGTGTTTGGGTGTGGACGCCGATACGCCGACGTGGACTAAGTGAAAAGCTTCTGCGACGGTACTTTGGACCGTACAGGGTGGTTCGACGTCTCGGCCCACTTGATTACGAGGTTGTCCCCGACGGCATCACGAACTCTCAACGACGCCGATCGCGACCTGAAGTCGTCCATGTCGCGCGCCTCAAGCCGTTTCATGCGCGTTAACAAACTGAACCAGTGTTTTTTGTATTATTGTTGTATCGTAATTTATTCATTGTACTTTCTTGCATTATTATTGTACTTTCATCTTTAGTTAAAGCACCGGCACGCTGCCTTTTTTTCAGAGGGGGGCAATGCCACGTTACATTTCGCAAGCTTTTGTTATCGTCCCAAAACACCACACGATTCTCAGCGCAAACCGCGCCTGCAGTTTTCGAGAAGGTTCCAGACTGTAGTAGATCATTTCGATAAGATCACGCCCACTGTGTGAACGGTACAGATTGTTCTAGAACCTACGCCACTGCCAGCGATAACGCTAGAACATTCGACGGCAAGTGTATAAAATGCCGACGCGCTTCGCCGCTTGTCAGTTGTTGATCGAAGGCCGACGCTCCGTTCGCCGCTATCAGTCCGAGACTGCTATCTGTGCGAGACTGTTGCTGTAATTGGACTTTCCGTTTACCGGGCACAGGTTCGCCCAAATAAATAGTTAAAACCCAACACGAAGTCTCCTGTCTTCGGCCACGTCACGACCCCGTGACAATATCCCGTTTAAACATGTCTGGTTTTCTCTTGTCACAGCACTAGCTTTGTTTTGATGAGGCATGGCGCAGTCGGTAGCGCTTTTACAAATCAAATGGTGTTAGGCGATGGTGGCTTGTTGCCACTGCAAGAACATTGTGGTTGCTTTTGACACTTAATGGTTCATGCGACCGGTGGCACTGATCGTCTGTTTGGAACTTCCTTGCTGTGCCTGCATGCAGTTGTCATCCCTCTCTTAGCATATCGGCAGCTTCTCGTGGCCTCTTGTGATTGGATACCTCGCCGGTACGCAACGCTCGGACGTGAGCAAACTTTTCACAGGCGCAGGCGTGTCAGTTAGTGGCAAATAAAATGGCGCAGTTGCTTTCGGGCGACGCTACGCTACAATTTCAGATTTTAAAGGACCGAAAAAGCTCCTTGTTTATTTAACGAACTTTTTTTATTTAAATGGGCCCCGCAACGATTTTCCAAGTAGTCATCGAAAAGCTTCTTTAAGAAAAGCTTATTGCCTTTCTAATGAGCTGGAAGAAAACTTTTAGATTGGGAGCATTTTATGGGTCCATACTGTCGTATGCTGTCGTCGCTTAGCGTAACGCAGGCGCAACAACGTGCATATATATTGAAAAAGAAATAGGAAGTAAACAAGAAAGAAAGGAAAAGAAGGGGATCAAAAATAAAAACAACCAAATAAAAACAGACGAAACTGGAAGAGAGAACAAGAATGAAGGAAACAGAAGAAGGCTGCCCAACTACACACTTCCTTCAGGTTTATTGGCAGTGCCAAGCCGGTGTAATTTTTAGAACCCCTGTAGTACAAGCGGAGCAGCAGATTTGCCGCGCGCTCGTTTTCTTTCTCATTTCTCTCTCTCAAGAAGGGAGATGACGGCGGGGCAGGAAGGTTCCTTTCTTCAGGGCGTGTCATAGCCTCGAACACTTTCTCGAACATGTGACAGGATGGCGACCTTACCCCAAGTTTTGCGTCCAATATTTATGACGCTATTCTGGCTATCACGTCTATTATTTTCTCTAATAACAGTTACTATGGCTGTTAATATCTACAGCTACAACAATGGTTTGTTTATTAATCATCAAGGATGGTAGTCGTCGGGATGGAGATGTACCAAGAAGCGTTAAAGTAGATGCGCCCACGTTAAACGTTGCTGAAAATTCCAAACTAGGCCAAAATACTATCAACAGCATAAGTTTGCGCGACTCGAAATGTTCGATAAAGCGTAAACTGACCTCGTGTGCATCGCCTGCTAAACTGATAGCCTGCTGCAGTTCTCGATACGTGCCTCAATGGCGCCATTAGGAAATGAACAACAGTGCGCGTGACATCGGCTGTTTCAAAGTATCATTGAACGCCTATTGCAAGCTCAGTTTTAAAATATCCACTACGCCATATATATTTCTTTTGCAAATCATCGAACGGCCCATTACGCGTTCGTAGGGCAACACGCGAACCTACGCAGCTGTTCACTTGGTTGATGGTTCTGCTACTGCTGACGATATGTCTGAATGTTTGTAATGGGTGCGCCTTTTAAACATCCCACTCCTTGCTCAATTCACATCTTTTGACGTTTGGTGCGACTCTACGCTTCTGCCACACAATGCGTTATGATGCATTAAGGAGACTTCTTCCGCTACTTAATTGACATTCGTAGTGTTTGTTTCTGAAGCACTTTCAACAAATTTCTTGGCTATGTGGTAGAACATCTGCTTGCTACACAGACGACATGGGTTCGATCCTCCTTCGGACATGAAATTTTTGTAGATGCGAAGCAGCTCTTTTCCTAGCCTGTGTAACGCTGTCCGTCCGTGTCTCCATGCTAACGCGCCGCACCACGCTCTCCTCACCGCAGGTGTTGGGGCGGTGCCAAGTAGGTCTCGCCTTCCCTCACAGTGCGTGGTGACGTCGCTCTCTCCCTTGCCTGCCGCGTGTCACCTCTCTCTCACTTAACCCTCTCCGCCAATCGCAACGTTTGAGGGCACATCAAGTGAACACTCTTTCGGCTCGTTTATCTGTGATAGAGAGGACGTCGGAAAGCGAGGCTTCTTCGTCCGCCGAAACATGCGCTGAAGTGATTTTGCAGAACCGGTCGTCGCCGGCGTTGCGTGGGTTAGCAGATCCGATCGTGTTCGTGAATGGTGACGTCGTGCCTGCAACACCGACGAGGCGCAAGTCAGGGAAGCCGAACGCAAGCGTCGGCAGTGGAAGACCAACGACACTGACGACGTGCGAGTGAAGAACGCCAATTGCGTTCAAGAATGGAGACGGCGCGTGGGTAACACCGACGAAACGCGAGCTGAGAAAGCCAAGGGCAAGCGTCTTCAATGCGGCAACACGTACGAGACGTGAGCCAAGGAGCCGAGTGGGAGCGCCGACAGCGGAAGGCCAATGACGTCGAATCCTCGACATCGTCATCGTCGGCAACGTCTCGAAAAGCACCACGCGCCCTCCACCGAATCGCCCGCCGAGCAGCCAACCACTACGCTGCTGCTTCGCATACCATCAGGGTTCCCTTTGGGAAAATGTTAATTTTATTTTTATTTGCATTTTTTGCCCACAAGCAACCACGTACATGCCGACACCGACTTCGAAGTTTCTGGAAAACGAGCTGTTTAACGCTGTTGCGTTAATAAAAGGGTGAATGTAGAATTTAGAATGTTGACGAAGAAGGAAAACATAATAGGTCGACTGTCTTATCACCTTTATTAGCACCACCTTTTCCTCTCACTTCTATTAGCACAGCTAAGCGTGTCATTTGGGCTCCCCCCCCCCCCCGCTGTTTTCGAGTGCCGTCGCAGAGCAATTTCATATATATGGTTTTCCGGGAAGCGTCGTTGGCTAATGGGAAGATCAAATATGAGCATGCAGCCTTTCTTCATCTTGTCACTGGACGCACTGGAAAATTTTAACGCGATAGCGTTAGAGAGCTCGTGTCACAAAAAACGCGTTGCTGGCATCGGCCCCGTTGGTTGTGATAAAAAAATCGTCTGTGCGTCTGTGACTGAAAAATCAAGTTACCGAGATAGCCGCGGGAGGCCGCTACTTGTCCACGCGTGCACGCGTGACCACACTGTAAAAGTCGCACGTTCGAAGAAAAAAAAAGTGCTCAAGGTCACGAGGCATGGTATTTTATTTGCCCTGCCACTCCTCCCTCCTTAGCTTCTAGCGCTTTCGTCGGGACGAGAGAAGAGATAATGCAATTGCAGCATGCGACAAACCTTTGTGACTCCACTCGCACTGAATGGATTCTTAAAATTTTTTGTGGCGTTGAGTTCATGAAGCGATAAGCTCTTCTAGTGAATTCATTCCATGGTTACTTGAAAAAGTGTTTCAGGGCTCCTTTAACGCATTTTGTTTGACAGGTGTCACGACAAAAACGAATTAACCCATTCGGCGATAATAGAGCGCGCTGGTCCAATCTAATGTGTGCAGGCTTGTGTGCGTGCGTGTGTATGTAACAAAACATATTAATAGGTATGCACTTAGCGGTTGAAGAGTGCACTAGGGGCCGGATTTCACTATCGCGTTGAACTCTTAAAGGCGAAGCTTAAGGGTCCCCCATTTTTTCTTTGCTTCTAAACTTCAAAATGTTGGTTACGTTTTATTCTACAAGCAACGCCTTCTCTATTTCCTTCAGTACCAGTGCAAACGCACCCTCCTCAACGGGAGCAGTCAGTCTGCCTTAGTTCAGGGACTGGTCGTGATGAGACGCCACATGTAGAATAGGGCTGCTTGCACCACACGTGCGTCCCAGGGCTTTCCCACGGAGATGTGATAGACGTGTTTTCATCTCCAATACCATACGTCTGTCTCAGCTTCCTTCGGGCTTTTTCTTCGTCGCTCGAAAAAAGTACCGCCGCTGCCGCCTCACAGCGCACTTAGTCAGCCCATGCAAACGTCGCTGTGACACTTCCTCATTGGTTGCCCGCATAGTGCCACGAACGGCGAAACGCAATCTCAAAGCACCGTATCTTTTACAGAGCCAGCGGGACCACCAACATCGTGAACACGAGGAATGCAAGACTCTGCGCCACGTATCTCCACACAACTGAACCCAAAATTACTTCATATGATTTCTGTCTTGAGGCATCACATGATGGGTTCTTTCCCCCATACGACCCCAAAGTACACGCGAAGGCTAGGTGATGGGCGATAGCAGGAAAGAGTTAGAGGAAAGGGTAGTGAACGGCTGGATCGGGCGTATCTGACTGGCATTGATAAAAGAGGGAAGACGATGCTACAAAGAATACTTGAAGCATTATTGGCCGAAAGAAATATCAGGTGGGGGACGGGGGCGTTCGCAACAAAAGCCGTTTTATCGACGAACGGCGCTGTAACGCTGACTTACGAAGTCTGTGGCGTACCAAGCCAAAATCTCTGTGGCGGAACAAACCGATGCAACTCATGTCAGGTAAGACCAATGTTTAATGTTCTTGCCGCGTCTTCGCCTTAGAAAATCTAGCTGCAGTAATGTAGCTAGAATTGTTTTTTTTTTTGGCAGGTGGGGGCGTATTTCAGCGTATACTCTGTGTATGCTCGCGCACTATTTTGAATATATATATATATATATATATATATATATATATATATATATATATATAATATATATATATATAATATATATATAATATATATATATATATATATATATACATATGTGTGTGTGTGTGTGTGTGTGTGTGTTTCTCTTTGCCGTGTTGCATATTGACATACTAGATTGGCTTGCGTCCTCCACGCACTGTTTGCAGTGCTTGAAGGCCGCTTTTCTGCCCGATTGCCAAGAAAGTACACCGTAAGAGCTAAGTAGCGGGGTAAAAAAAAAAAGTGACGTTCTTGCTCAGAGTGTGGCGAAAAGTGCAGAGCGAACATTATCTACTTGTTTTGTCATGCGACAGTCACATTTTGTATAATTTCAGAATTTCTGACCAGATCACGAGCGCGAACATTCAGTATTGATGTTACGCTGGTGAAACATACGACATTCGTTGACTTGCATCGTACATGAAATAGCCTGATTAGTCTCGGTGAATATAACCCAATGAAGAGTTATGGCTCAGGCTTTTGAAGTGCGTAAGAGCATAATGGTGCACTATTGGTGCGTAAGAGCATAATGGTGCACTATTTGCAGAATTCACGTTGTGTGGCGCACGGTTGTTATTTCACTGTTCTAAAACAATTTATTTCACACGTAAACGCAAGTTCTTGCCCGATACGCAGCCTACGTAAAGCCCGATATGCAACCTACGTAAAGTCAGAGTACGCTCACACTTTTGGCATAGCTTTGCGGTAGAGTACTCTACTGCCACCGAAAGACTCGGGTTTGATTCCCAAGTAAGACGCGTATTTTTTTTTATTTTGAGGTTTTTTTTTTTCGTGCAATACTGATCACGGAAAACGGCGATGGCGAACATCTATACGGCACCAAAGTTGGTCCTTGTGATCTCATAAGAGCGTTCGCTGTAAATTAGAAGTGTGGCGGTTTGGGTTAGTTGGTATGATATGACGATAGTTATAGCGCGAGAACACAAGGACGACAAAAGTTTTGGGACGTTAAACCCCACATATCAATCAAGGACGACAAAAGGTCTTCTTCTTGTCCCTTTGCCGTCATTCGCTTCTCGCGCTATCATCATTTCGCTGTAATATTGAGCGACTTGAACAACCGCGCCCTTGTAGCCACGTTAGTGGCGAATAAATATATTTCTTTTGCAAGAAGATAGGTAATGCGGCTTCCTTTGAACAGATATGATTGCGCAAAATGAACAGTGCAGTTCTCTATTAGCATGTACACTACAAACGAAGGAGCGCTCAGAAGGTGGTAAAACATCTTTTACCAGTTTACCCAGTCATTGCAACATTCCGATGTCTGTGATGGTAGAACTTCAGATCTGGTGCGCACATAGAGCTGATCCACAGTCACCCGCACGCATCCATGAACCGCATTCAGAAAAGGCGCGAAGACCAGCGGGATTCGCTTTGAACTTGACTGGCGATGATTCGCGCTAATACAGTGGCGGCGTCGGAAAACACAAAATCAGCCTGAGCGTTAGCATCTCCGCAACGCATGGTTGCTGGCGACGCCGGCGACGTTGGAAAACAGTCGCGCTACCCTGTTCGTGTAGGGACTATATACAGTTGCCCTAGTGGGAGCTACCACGTAGCTCCATCTGGTGGTACTTACGAACACTGCGGTAGCCTATTTTCTACATGCTATCTTGTTGTCCAATAAGACGTAAACTTTAACGCAAACTATACGGAAAAGTGAAAAAAAGAAAAAGAAGGTGAGGAAAGAAACAGATTGACGCTAAAATAACAACTTCTTTATTCTCCGCACATCATCGCATATATATACCAAAACACATACATTCGATGCGCACGCACAGGTTCGTATTGTATACCTAATAACAGGCTAACTTACATAATACATCGCACCATAACACCTGAATGTACACGCGTGTTGTCATACTTCACTCGTAAACCACGATATCCTAACCAAGATGTGCATGCAAAAATTCATATTCCGTGGCATGCAAAAAAACGGAGGTATTAGAATCAACTACGCTTTTCCTAATGTGATATGCTTCCAAAGCATATCACATAGCATGTCGCGCTCGTCATGCCATCTTGTTTGAGCGCCCGCACAGTGTTGTCTACGTGCGCAAGAATTGCCGCAAAGTATCGAATCTCACGTAGTACGTCCGTGACGCCTGTGCGTGGCCGCTATGTTCTGCGCATGCGCACATGTTACACGTAGAAGCTCAATGTACGCAAAGCATCTACGTAATAGAAACTAAAACGGGCTAATGAAGAATTATTCCCTCATGGTCAACCCGTGCCGTGTGTGTAAGTTGGCCACGTATGCAAGACTCCCTTGAGATACTCGGATTGAAACGATTGTCACGCTTCAATCAGTCGTGCTTCAACAGCATGCGCAGATTTCTTATTTTATTTTTAAAGACGATAGTCTTTCGTGGGGACCTTCGACGCAAAAAGTTTGGCCTGTCTGTCTGTCTGTCTGTCTGTCTGTCTGTCTGTCTGTCTGTCTGTCTGTCTGTCTGTCTGTCTGTCTGTCTGTCTGTCTGTCTGTCTGTAAATTTATCTGTTTGTCTAGCCTTAACGGTACCGGGCACATTTAACGGCACCAGAGGATTTCCCAAACGGCCGACCCCACCCGCTGCGCCCACCAATGCTGCTCAAGATTTAGCGTTCATACTTGTGCGATTGTCAACTAAAAGCAATTATCGCTCATATCTGAGGCACCATAACAACACGTATATATTCTGTATGTGCGTCTTTTACTAGAAAAGGCATACGTAAGTTATTCTAAAGACCGTAGCGTTTATCACGCAGCGCTGACCATGCAATGCTTGCACGAAAAGGGAAGTGTTTCCAACGCTTTGCTAAGATGACACGGTGGTGGCACCTACCCGTCACCTTGCGCTGTACACTTTATCACCTCTGAGACGGGCGCGCCCGTCCGTCTCAGAGGCGCGCGTTTTGTTTTTCAATATAACTGCCAGATAGCGCTGATGTCTCACGTGTGACGTGACTTGGTGCGCTCGTTCGCTTCCGCTGCACGCTCGACGACTTCTAACGCAGCGCCTCCAGAATACCACTGACCGATTTTCCTGCGCAGAACATCAAATAAACGTTTTGTTCTCCAGACGCAAGACTATCGTCTTTCGACGACAGTTGCAGAGTAACATGCAGATACGGGGCCAATTTTTTTTCACACCTTTTCTACTGATCGACAAGCTTTTTGTAATTTTTGTTAATTGGTTTCCGTATTTTTATCTTCAAACCTGGGAATAATTTCTTTCCGCGCGTGTAGCATTGCATGTACGTACGTCAATTACCTCTCGATGTGACGGCTTTTCGCATGTCTTCCACTTTGACTATCCTTCATGTAATAACACATATCCTTATTTCTCTTTGTATGATAATGAATTACATCACGGTGGGTTATTCGCAAATGCACTTTTTGTAGACTGGTTTGCAACGCAAATAGGCGATCCCCTCAAGGTACCCGGTTGACGTTTCCAGCGCAAAATGAAGCGTGGCAAGAGAATGAGACGGTGTGAGAACTGAGCTCAATAACGCTAATCTTGTGTCACTTTTGAAGGGGCCCAGCAATACTTTCTGAGCATCGTCAGAAAGCGGTGTCGATCGGTATAGTAGGGGCTCCCTAGAGCACTCGAGCTACGTATATAGCGCAGAACGCGGCCTGAAATTCACAATAAATTATCAAAATCCGCTAAAAATTACTTTCTCTTCTCTCGAGAAACGACAGAAGACGCTCAAAAATCACTCGTAGATGGTCATCTATCAGTGATTGATTCGAACATGGCGCGCTCAGCCGTTACCGGAATCACCGTGGGAGGCCACGACTTGTCCACACGTGCGCGCGCGATCACACTGAAAGAGCTGCGTAATTGAAGGGGGGAAAAAAGAGAGAGAGCAGTGCTCAAGATAACGAGGTGCACGTGACGTTTTCTGTTTTTATTTTTTTGTTCCAGCCATTCCTCTCTTCATAGCTTCCAGCGCTTTCGTCGGGACAAAAGAAGAGAGAATGCGTTTGCAGCGTGCGACAAATCTTTGTAACTCCGCTCGTACTGGACGGACTCTTTGCAGCGTTGAATTCATAAAGCAATAAGTTGTTGTAGGGAATCCATTCCATGGCTACTTGTAAAAGTGTTTCAGGGCCCCTTTAAAGTGAATCTTAAGCTTTTTTTCCCCAAATTTTAACAACAACAACAAAAAGGATATGGCAGCTTCGCAATACTGATGCCGAACACGAAAGAAGGGCGGAGCTCGGTAGTCTTCCTCGTCTCTCTCTCTCTCTTTTTCTCCATCTTCTGTTTTTCGCGTTCTTGCACATCTGTTTTTTCTTCTAACTGATTCTTTTTCTACAGTTTTTCTCACTCTTTTTATGTTTTCTTTCTCCTTCTTCCTTTGTTTCTTTGTTTTCATTTATCGCTCCCACGTTCTTTTTTACTCTTTCTATGCCTTTCTCCGTCTACGTATCTTTTTATCTCTGTATTTTTTTCATCCTCTATCTTACTATCGCCTTCTTTCTTTCTCTTTCTTACTATCCATTTTATTTCTCTCTTTTCCCCGTGTTTGTTACTTTGTTTTTTTTTTTGACACTCGCAGCTGCTGTACGCGGAAGTGAGGCTTGCTTAATTAATCCCCGTGTTGCACCCAGCTGATGAGTTTTAGAAGACGGAGCACAAGTTTGCGGCAGTTTAAATAGCTTCGTTGGTAGGAAGTGTTATATGCCAGCATCCGCCAAGAACAGGAGTGGCTAATCCCCAGTGGGTAATTTTCCAAGCTATACCACACTCGCTCAAGCACAACTCGGTTGCAGCGTGGCTGATGTCCACCTGCATACCGTTTGCCCCAATTCAGCGGCTTTCTTCGAATAATGGCCCATACAGGATTCGGGAGTGAATGCGCCTGTGGGAACTTAAACCATGTTCCGTGTTCTACCTCGAAACGTTACACTGCTGTGGTGGTCCACTGGCTAAGGTACTCGGCTGCTGACCCGCAGGTCGCGGGATCGAATCCCGGCTACGGCGGCAGCATTTTCGATGGAGGCAAAAATTCTGTAGGCCCGCGTGCAGATTTTGGTGCACATTTAAAGAACCCCAGGTGGTCATTTCTGGAGCCCTCCACTAAGGCGTCTCTCATAATCGTATGGTGGTTTGGAGGGATATGTGTAACCCCACATATTCCTCCAAACGTTAAGGATGGCTGTGCCATCCTGATTAACCTAATGACACATTCTACCGGTAGCGCGAAGGCAAGATAACCGATGGTCATTAAGGATCACACACTGAATTCCAGGAGAAGGCAAACAGGGGAAGAAGAGACAGAAAGTTAGGTGGCCATATGAGATTAGGAAGTTTGCGGGGATAAAGTGTCAGCAGCAAGCACAGGGCCGAGCTGACTGGCAGAACATGGGAGATGCCTTTGTCCTGTAGTGGGCGTAGTCAGGCTGATGAGAATGACATTCTACCGGCAATTCACAAGCATATAGCATGTACTCGATCGCCTGAACGTCACCTTTGACGGAGTGAAATGCCACTTCTTAATTGTTGTTGTGGGCACAGTTGTTTGTTTTCCATTTTTTTTCATCGGTGTAATTCCCGTTTTGTGTGTATCAATTCATTTCATAGCTATTTTTGCATGTCTGTGTCGTCCGTAGGTTTCACGAATTCTCTTGAGTTGTTTCTGTTTCAGCACTCGTTTTTTTTATTCTGCATCTACGAATGCGTGGTATTATTAGTTTTCGATGCTGCAAGAAATCTTGCTGATTTGCGCCTTTGTTATCGCAATATGTTGAAGTATGGGAATATTCCAAATTTTGAATACAAACATAATTTTGCTTATTCCAAGCATATGCCGTTCGAAACATGCATATTAGCATTTCCCCAAATATTCGGCTATGGACGAAAATGGGGTTAAATAGGCAAGCATCGATACAAATTTTAATATTCACTTTCACTTCAACTTTATTTCGTTAAAGACCCCATGTTGGGGAATCTCATAAGGGGCGGGAGTACAAGAAGGATGCATGATAATGGACCACGATGCAAGAATAAGTTAAGTGTTGACTCTCGCCGCTCCGTGTAAGAAGAGGGCGCGGGCAGAATGTGTTCACCGATGACCTTGCGCTACGAGTAGTTCCTTCACGCGAATCAAGATGGCGATACTGTATGGTGTGCCAGGTATTCGCGCAGCACTTATTCTGAAATTCGCGCGCAAAAGAACATTTTTCTAGGATCTTTGTGTGCATGGAATTTTGGATTAAGATACGCGTTGGCCTGTGAGCATTGCCAGTGAATTTGTTATGCTGATTTGCACTTTGTGAATCAGTGCACATATACCTACCATGACGCTGCATATGAGTCCGAGCACGCGTGAGCGGCCTAGTCGCTGGCTGCGCCTCAAAAGGGGCAAGTAGTGTTTTGTCCCGAATTGCAAGCCGAGTTATCGGAAGCTTGCCCAGAGCGTGTGTCGCTTTTCAAGGCTCCGCGTGAACCAGAGACCTTGGATAAGTGGCTACGGGCAATTCTCAGGACTGAAAGAGCCTTGCAGCGTACTGATCATGGGTGCGCGAAGCGTTTCCCGGAAAAAGCGATCTCTGCCACATATCATGCAGCATGCAAGGGAGACGACCTGTTGCACGCACCAAAGAAACCTGCGCTCACTTCGGATGCTATGCCGGCCAGTTTGCCGGGTCTGTCCAAAATATTTGCCCGTGCAGCGAAAAACCAAGAAAGCTCTGCAAAAACGGCTGGCTCTTTTGCCGACTTCTCGGTAGCGACGGGGGCCCAAAGGTTCAACTACATCTGAAGTGCCTGACACAACCGCTGAAAGTACGCCAAATGTATTGCATGTGGACAGAGTGACTATACACAGCGTGGCGATGATGAATCAACAGGCATGCATGCAAAAGGCAGCGCTTCGACTTCAACAGGGGCAGGCCTCCTCCACCTGAAGGGGAGGGTGCTTCTCAACACGACATTGATAGTGTGGGCCTATGCGCTATACCGACTCAGGCCCTCATCACGCCGGAAAAGCAATTCCTTGTTTTATATTCAGATGCCATTTTTTAGCTGCCTCATACATGCCTACATAACCAGACGCGGTGGTCTAGTGATTAAGGTACACGGCTGCTGACCCGCAGTTCGCGGGATCAAATCCTGGCTGCGGCGGCTGTATTTTCGATGGAGGTGAAAATGCTGTAGGCCTGTGTGCAGATTTTGGTGCACGTTAAAAAAACCCAGGTGGTCGAAATTTCCGGAGTCCTACACTACGGTGTCTCTCATATTTATATGATGTTATGGGGGCCTTAAACACCACATGTGAATCGTCATTGCCAATTTAGACCAAGAAAAAATGAATATTGTTAAACAGAAATCAATGTGCATACTATTCCTGAGATGCAGACGTGTTCTTTTTTTACGTTCACTATGTTCGCATGATTATAACTAGTTTGCCGAGCTTGATGTCATCGCCAGATCTTGTTTTCGGCATGTCTCTAGCACTTCATTGTCCCCGTCTTGCAACATTGCAGGAACACTTCCGACCACAGTACTTACGACACAACACTGTTCGTTAAGGCGAAGGCCTTAGATAGCCTTAAATGCCTTATCAAATCGAAATATGATTGTCGGCGTCTTACGTCGGCGGATTAGAGGTCAACTCCGGTGATTTTTCGACCATTTCAAGGTAATGGTGTTTCTATGCTTCTGAGGCACTCTTGCCACGTGTCCAATAGCTGAAATGTTCAGGAAATTCGAAAACAATTTTCAATAAGCAAAAAGGTGCAATACTGAAACCGAAACCCAACCGGGCACCCTGTCTGCATATGACGTACTATTTGGTAAGAACCGGAGGCCGTATACTGGTTCCGCTGGCGCGGAGTTTGAAAACTGCGAAAGCGACACCAGCGAAGCGCCGGCCAAACACCACAGAGGAAGAAAGAAAACTTTCCCGTGCTCTACCTATGCCAAACACCACCACTGTCGCCTTGTGGCCTGCACAATAAACGCTGTAGCGGCCAAAGTATAGCGATGCCATCGGCTGCGTCACTACCATTCACATGCCAAACAGGACGTCACACAGACAGTATTGCCAATAATTCTGGCAAGCGAGTCGAGCTTTTCGAGGCAATCATTAAAATTCATTTGCAAACGATCGGTGCATCTCTCAAGCCTGTAATTTGGCATAAATGACGGAAATTTGCAAAGGAACGTACCCAGCGAACTTCATTCAGATTCATTGACCTCGAACAATCACCGGAGTTGGCCTTTAAGGGACGCTTTAGGTAGTGCGCTTGCTTTCACTGTCCGATAAGCACTTCATTACGTTGCCCGCCCAGCTTAATAAAATATCGCCAAGTACAGCTGATAGCACTGGTCCGACAATCCCGACATGGATGTGGTACGGGTTAAGCCAGGGTTGACCTTCGGAACCCAATGAAGTTCTTCCCACCATACCATGCTGCATACACTGCCAGAGGCCGAAATAGAGTCATCTGCACGACGCTAACAGGAATACTGGCAGGGGTAGCGTGTCGACTTAACTTCTTAATACGGAACCCGTGTAAGTGTCGTGATACATTAGTTGAAAGATTTCTCACGAAGTTTTTCGTTCAATTGAATAAGCAAACAGAACGCGACAGTGATATCCCCCCACGCACACACACACACACGCAGGCACACATGCATTCGTATACATACACAAACGCATGGAGACTATCCCTTTTATAATAGTCTTCGGGCTGGTATATCCTTATCGCAAACACCTCAAATTTTCTATCTCGAAGAATGCTGGTTTTTTTTTTAATTTGTTCTGAACCAAAAATGCTGACGGTGACACCGCCGACACCAGAATTTTAGCGAAAGGACCTCTTGAGTGCTGTCGCGTGAAGTTCAATCGCTCTCAATAGGCTAACGGCTGTTGTTGTTGGAGCATTTATATGACAAAAACACTGTTAGCAAATAAGCTACTTATAAAAGTGGGAAATCAATTTCATTACAGCAGAGTCACAATGTATTGATTTATTGCCATTTATGTATGTGTGTATATTGAGCGTAATAAACAAGCGAGGCTCCGCAGCAATAACCTTCCACACGCGGATCGGAGTCACACCCTAGTGAGCGCCTTGGCCCAGACCCCCAACCTGGATGCACCGCCGGGTGCAGTGTCACAGACTAATCACCTAACTTATTCTTACACCGTGCACTGCACCAACTAATTTCAACAAATAACGATTGTTATGGTCCCTATGTACGTATTCTTATTTTAAACTAAAACATGAGTGATAAGTGCCCGTTAGATTACGTTTTACTTAGGGGTTACGGCATATATAACTATTCAATGTATATCTATGCTGTGTTTCCACCAATTGATGATGTTTTGCCTTAATTGAGATGTTTTTGAAAGAGCCAAATGCACTTTAAAGGAAACTGAGAAAAACGCACTTTTTTTCGCTACTGACAATATGGCTGGGCATGCACAAACAACCTTTTTCCAGTTTGTTTCTCTCGCCTAAATACCCCAAATCTATATTGTGGCTCGGGGTATTTCGATATTCGCACGGGCCACAACGTGCAACTTGTTTCTAGTGAGCAAGCTGTGGTACGTAATGCAGGTTTTTGCACTGCAGTAGAATAAGTGTACAAAAAATACACAGAGTATTTGCAGTTTTCATTTGGAGCTCGGTCTGGGAAAGATAAAGCCGCACAAACCTTTTCCGAAAAGTTCGAGATGGCGGGCTTGGATTACTTCATTTGTACGCAAGGCAACTTTTCAATCGTTTCCTTTTTCTGCGTGATGTAGATGACCCTTTTTTGAGAACTGTTATACAACTATACTGACCTACATTGAAGCTTGTAACTTGTTGACAAACTTGCTTTAGGGAGGCTTGATGTCGGGAAAGCAACCGCGTTAATACGACTTGTAAAGAGTTTTGAAACGGCGAAAGAACAACCAGTCGTCGCACAGTGTGAATAGCGTAACGAGTGGACCGTCCAATGCTCCATCTCATTACAAAAGCTTGTTATTATTCCCCTATTAACAGCGGCGCATACTCACTTCAGCCATAATTTCTCATCGCTGTCAGCCACCGCATGAACATTTGGCACAAAAATTTTTGCAAGTGTTTAGCGGATGCCACGCTTCTACGAAGAAGGATGAAAAATGGCATAATCAATGCCGGCCCAAAAAAATACCAAAGAAAAATTATTATTAATTCCCTAGTGGGTACCAAGCAAGTGTGCTTGCCGTATAGTTACCCACTGAGTGCTTTGAAAAGGCTCTGAAAGGCCGCTCTTCTAGCTTTCGCTGTGACTGTGCTGCGCCTTCCGCCCAGGCCTGGCGTTTTTCACTATATACGTAATCTTTATTGCGCAACTCATTTATGTAGCGTATTGTAATTTCGAGTTCAATAAACTGATACAATTAAGTAACTGTGAAAAATGTTACTTAAATACCGTTTAAGTGATTGAAAAAAAAAGGCATAGTGCCCGCAACGTAACACAAAAATTAAAGGTTTTTTTTTTCAGTTTTAGACGTTTCACAGCAGTTGAAGAATGCCCACCTTGCGAACCTGTTATGTAATTATTTCTTCTGCATCACCAAAATGCGGCATTCAGTAACATGCAGTTTCATGAATTTACATATAAATAGTAATAAAAGCTATTGCTGCTTCTCTCATCGCTACCTTTTAACGATGCTCACCCGATTGATGATGCCAAAGAATTAGATGGAGTCATGAAATAGAAAAGAAAAGGTTTTTAAAAAAATAGAGGCGTAAAATTGTATCTCCTACCACAACTTGCAGGGTGGCCTTGGAAATCACTGCGGGAGGCATTCATCCTGTAGTATACACACTATATAAACTGATGATGGTGATGAGTCTGATAATGAAGATTGGAATATTTTTGTCCCTGTTCGTAGTCGAACATATATACATACAAAAAAACGTTAAAGCACCAGAGGGACTAGTTGAACAAGTGCTAAGATTCCTCAACGAGTCGCCGGCTCCGCCCCGGTCAGCACTGCAGGAAGCTGAAGACCCCCCATGTTGGCCCGGGCCCTAATGTATACACCAGAATACAGTGAGCTCAGTGCTTGCTGCCATGTTGAAAAGCTCGAGGCGCCATCTGTTGCAAGCACGGCGAAGCAACACCCTAAACTGCCATGCGAGCAGACTCTACAAATCAAACGCGGAACTTCACAACCCGAATGCATGCGGCTGTAAGCATGTTTTGCTCTGTTCCTGCGCTAGAACTTTATGCAGATTTCCTGTGAAACATCAAGCAGACCTTTCTCGACAGTCCGGAATGTCCGCAGCACGTGCATTGCAGACTGTGGAAGCAACATCATCAGGTGCTTATTATCTGACTGAAAAACGCGAAGAGTGTTAACTGCGGCATGCCTTGACTGTAACAAGGCAGAATTTGTGCTGTAAGCCGGCGTCAACGTAGCGCTATAAGCTGGCTCCAACTCACGCTCATGCACCACGTGTTTATCAATTGTGCCGAGCACTCGGAACGCACACGCGGTGCAAAAGTGGGAGCCAGAACAAGATTTTAAAATTCTACGGTGACGCCGGCTGAAAGCACGTGTAGATTCGCCTATAGTGACAGTCAAGGCGTGTCGCAGTTCGACCGAGTCGAAAGCTATGCTTTCCGCGCCGTTCACCTCTCTATCTATCACGATAGTAGCCCGTTACAGTTCTACTAAACATGCGCGGCGCGTTCATCCACGCGTGAGTCATAATACGTATCTCCTGTAATTGACATGCGGCCTGCGAAAGAATACGGCATTGAGTTTGTGCCGCATACATGCATACTGCACACAAATCGCTGCTGTAAAGTGGACCAGCTGAAGTCTCGCTTGAATAAACGCAATAAGTATACTTATTCGTATATTTCACTGGGCTCGTAGTTTTTCCTGCTGATTGCGATTATATTCTATAGGACAGTGGAGCTCAGCGTTTTGTGTTGTGGACGGAAACCTGTGCAATCGCAAAACACCGCACCGGCACGATTTCAGCGATGCACTGTGAACTTTACAGGCAGTGCTCAGCAATCTCTTCCTCTTGCGCTGGTTGTTGTCGCATCAGATGACAGCGCAGTGGTACCCAGCTAGGTACCACTGCGCCATCTAGATGACGCAGTGGTACCCACTGCGCCCAGCTTATAAAATGCCATCTAGATGGCATTTTATAAGCGGGCGCAGCGTGAACAGGCGCTTTTCCGAATCTTAAACTTTCAGAGGCGCTGCATGCCATGCTAGCGAGGCGCGCCTTGGCAGTTCCAAACTAATTATGGCGTCTATGGGAGCGAGAGTATACCGCCAAAGGCGCCTGGGTGCGAGATAGGCGTGCTCTCGTCTATACTCGTCGACAACTTTTCTTGGCATTGGAGCAAAGGCTACAGAGCCAAATCGCGGGCACCAGTGAATATAGTTCCACAACAGCGCCCGTATTTTCACAGTGAAATAGAGAAGTTTCCCCTTCATTTTTTACGTGGAGCTATTTGAGACAGGACGCAGCTCCCACAATTAGGATGGTCGTATTTACTTCGATTTATTCGTGGTGACTTCGCGTTTTCGAACGCGCGAGGAAGTCCCGCCTTTTTACGTGCACCTCTAACGCTAAGTGGTGTCTGCGTCACACGAAACGCTGATGGTGCGCCCCCGTCACTTTCCACAACGTTACGAGACGCGTGCCAAAACGGACTACTTCGCGTGGTGCCACATGTGCAGAAGCTCCGCCTGCGTAGCGTCCTCTTCACTGCCAAGAAAAGTTGTCGCCGAGTATAGACCTTAAGCTGCTTCGCATGAAGAAGTATCACGTATCAATATGTGCATATGCTCCCCAATGCCGGCACAAAAAGGCAACTAGATTCTCGTTTCCATCCACTTACTGATATAGCAGGATATATAAAAATGTAGGAGATTAGGGGACCCGTGCAGACCGACGAAGCTGCGTTTGATCTATCTCGGCGTGTAACGACAACCAACGAGATAGCCATACGGGGGGAGGGATGTGTGTGTGTGCCGTATGCCCCCCCCCCTCCCCCCGACAATCAGGTGGATTTACACACCCACCTTTCAAGCTTGTATCACATATAGTTCTCATTCAATGGCTACGACATTCGTTGTGCATTGTTTGCACTCTGATTATCCATTCAACAAGTAGCATTTTCTTTTCTTTTTTTTCAAAGCGGTCGGTTGGGTCAGTTTTGATCAGACGAGGAACATGGGAGGCCATATTACGTCGGCCGAGACATGTTAATGCACGATACGCTTCACTTTTTATTGAACACTACAGTGACAACAATGAAAAGTACACAGCTTGAATAAACACAGAACAGGGGTGTAAGTCAGCTGTAAGAACTTCGTATATAAAAATCTTGTGTGGCGCCAACATGTAAGCCATAATTTGATGTACAGAAAAATGACACTATCCGGTCATATAGCCTCCTGCAGAGAGAAGCGTTGACACGGTATGTATACCTGTATATAGCTGTGAACAAATGAGAGGGTGTTTTCAAACGCTACGCTTCCACTTTCTGAACATGAGGCTATAGGTAGTTTAGTATGAAAGCGCGTTACCTATGGGCCCTATAGGCGATTGCATCCTTTTTTGTTTGGCCGATGGCATTTGGGAGACTTCTTAGTTTGGCAACTCGAGAGATTGATGCTTTTTTTTTTTCAGGCGCACACTAAACAAGAGATCAGGCCAGTGCAATATTGCAAAAAGATGATGGTGAAACAATTCAAGTGTACTTCCTTCATTTAGATTACCAAGCTTATAATCTCTGCTTTCCATTCGCCAGTTCCAAATTGTATCCTCACCAACTTCCGTGAACTGAATCTTTAGCGTTCAAGAAAGTGAAACCGCAGCTAGCAAACATTGGCAGGCTTCCGTGATCGGGATAAACGGCTGCAACACACCGAGTACATGCGGGGCAGTGACTCCCATTCCAACCTCGAGGAAGAAAACACTCATGCGGACGAAGGAAATTGAACGCCGAAGTTTGTCCATTTCTGCTTCATACAGTATAGCTGCAGCACTCTCGAAAGTTATACTTTTCCTTTTTTCTGGTTAGCTTCTGATCAGAAGAAGCTTCAAAGGGCATAGTATGACTAAGGCTTAAGTATGGTACATAATGATGCGACATTTCCTACAGCGTTTTCTGTTCCATGTTTTCTAACATTTGTCATACCAGGGGGACTTAACAAGGTCGTATGAACCACCCTTCAGAAACCGTGCCTTTCGATCACTTTTACGGGGAAGGCGTTCGTTTCTAAAGGTACAAGCCGATGCGTGCCGTGAGCGGCTATATGCGAATCCCTGCACCAAGCGGCTGCTGAGGCCTAATAAGCGTGAATCACAGTTCCCAAAACGAAAAAAAAAAGTTTTAAGTGGAGGCATCGTGTGCCGCAAGCAGGTCGCGCGTGATGCAATGTCGCCTCCTGCAGGCTCGTCTGTGGGATGCAGCAGCGGGACTCCACGACGCGCTGCTCGTTCGCTGCCCAGGGCGCCCCGTGGCTGGTTGGTGTCCGCGCTTCCGGATAGGCCCGCGAGCGCGGCGAGTACCTTCAATGGGTCTTGTTGTAGTTGCCCTCGTCCTTGTAGCCGCTCACGTAGCCGGAGTCTGCGGGAACGTCCTGGCGACCCTCCTTGCCCCGACCCTTGCCTGTCTCGTCGAAGCGTTGCTTGTGGGTACCCGTGTACTTGGTGTGGTCCGTTAGCCGAGCCACAGCTCCACCCGTGGCCACTGGCTGCAATGAAAGAACGCCAATACAAAGCACATGTATGAGTTAGAGACAGAAAATCAGAGTAATGCGCTCTGCAGCGCGTGTCAGCACATTTGCAGCTCAAGTATGGAGATGCGTCCTCGTAAAATATATGGGTGATATAAACATGCGCTTGTGAGCTGCCTTATTCTTGAGACAAGCGAACAGGTGGACGGTTTTCTTTGCTCACGACAGGTGTTCTCAATATAAAACTAGATCGTTCTAAGTTTTATATCTTTACTCCATAGCGTGAGTATTAATATGTGGCCCCGCCGCGGTGGTCTAGTGGCTAAGGTACTCGGCTGCTGACCCGCAGGTCGCGGGATCAAATACTGGCTGCAGCGACTGCATTTTCAATGGAGGCAGAAAAGCTGTAGGCCCGTGTGCTCAGATTTGGGTGCATGGTAAAGAACCCCTGGTAATCGAAATTTCCGGAGCCCTTCACTACGGCGTCTCTCGTAATCACATGGTGATTTTGGGACGATAAACCCCACAAATCAATCAATCAATCAGTATTAACATGTGGTAATGACGTCTAAGTCAAAATCAAGAAGATATGTGCATGGATGGTACGCAGTGAAAAGCCTATATAAGCACAGGTGTTTGAGAGCTACAGACTACACTTCAAGAAAGGGGAAGGGCAAGCATACCAGGGGGAGGCAGAAACCTAGTTGGGCAGATGAGATAAAGAAGTTTGCGGTGATTGCAAACACATGACCGGATGATCTGGTTATTAATATTATTATTATTATTATTATTAATATTATTATTATTATTATTATTCATATTAGCAGCAGCAGCCTCACTTATACGTATCGCAACACTATGCATGTTGTCAAGACGCTAATTATGCCAGCCCAAAACGCTTGTTTACTGACTGTATGTTCACATTGTTTGATAGTAATGTCTCGGTTTTACGTCCCATAGTCCCAATATGTTTATGAGAGACGCCGTATAGTGGAGGGCTCCGGAAATCTTGACCAACTGATGTTCTATTACAACGTACGCTGACGTCTCACAGTACACGGGCCTCTAGCATCCTGTTCCATTGTTCAAGAACCGGCAAACTTCTCATGCGGACTGTGAAAAAAGCAAGCATCGATAGTTTCTTATTCAGAGATCCTTTATTAAGCTGGAGTGGTGCTGTCATTGAAACACTCAATGCTGCAGAAGCAGAGCTTTCCATGACACCACATTGTTGAAGAACTGTGAATTCTATGTTCATCCGTAGGTATCTCACAGAAATATAAATAAATTCTAACGCATTTAGTATTATATAGATAATATGATTTCTTTTTTATCTTGAACTATACAGCAGTTAGACAATATTAACGTTGAAGCCATAAATCCGAAATTGTTTGGTTCACGCATGCATGTGCGTCCGGCATATCGACGATCAGTCCAATATTGTCTCTGCAAGTGCTCCTTCAACTTGAGAGTGAAGAAATTTTCGACGATATCAATGTAAAAAGACGTTACTAGCGGTGCACCAAAATTTTTGGCACGGCATGTGGGCGATTATAGTTTATGAGGACAGTGCACCGTGGCCGCGGTGCTACTCGCGACGTTACAAACGGCATGTCAAAAACGTGGTCTATAAGAACGGGTTACAGTCAGAGATTTCAAATTAAAAAAAAGTCTGATCTGAGATATGAAATGTTTTCTTAATTATAACAATATTGATCCGTCTATTCCTGTACCGGTCTCACATGATGCGCCGTTTTTCTGTGTGCAGTTTTATTAAGTGTGTAATGAGATGTAGTTAGAACAGTATTTGCGTGCGTTTCATATATGTTAGCATATATAAGGAAGAAATACTAGTACACGCGTGACGAAAGACTATCAAGTAAATTAGAAACATGCTTGGACCATTCTTGAGAAATATTTTCTGTTTGTTTTTCTTTCGGTTCTTAAACTGAGATCAAGGAATGCAAAGTGCATAAGTTTTGTAAGTAAAAAACTATCCGCGTTTACATTCAAGTCAGGGGCCCACTCGCGTCAGAGTTTTCCTCTAGTTACAACTTGGAGGGTGAGAAATACATTCGAAGAACGTTTATCCTACTTTCTGACGTACTTCCCATCTATTGGTAGATTGTGTGATAGATATTACAGCAGTGCTCCCCCCCCCCCCAAAAAAAAAAGGCATGTGGCTTTTGAGAAATGTCACCTTGCGGCCCTCCAGGACAATATTCTATGGGCGAAGCTCCTTAAAGCGGCACCCGTTCGTCCCTCGTAGTAGTCGTAGTCGTAGTGTGTAACCAGTCTTACGTTTTGACCTGCAAGGTGGTGCCGGTGGGAGATTTCTCCTGTGTGTTGTTGAACAATAAAAAATTCGCAGTGTGCGTGTTAACTAAAAGCCGAATTCTCCTGTCTCTCATTCCCCATTAGCAGCCATTGGCATGTACATTGAGCACTATCTGACAAGAAAGGGTTGTTACGTTATACTCGCTGGGCGTAACCTCCTTGGTTTTAGAAAGGTTTGGCGAGCGTTGGGCCACAGTGCCATGAATACAGTGAACCAGTATATACCATGAAATCGAGGTGGTTACAGGTGGGAAGTAGACACGAAGCGCAAGCCGTAAGAAAGTGTGCGTGTGCCAGCTTTTTTTTAGCCCTTGGAATGTCCGCTGGATGGCGGTGCTTCTATATGGGGAATATATGATGAAAAGATGCGAGATGGTGGTATTTGGAGTGTTGAATAGATGAACGAACGGACACAAAGTCAGATGCATGGCCGAACGCATGGATGGCTGCACGGACGGATGGACGCATGGACGAACGCCGGGGCGGATGCATGGACGAACGCAGGGACGGACGCACAGATGGACGTGCGGTTGCACTAACAGACGCACACACGGACGGGCGGATGGACGCACGGATGGTCATACAGACGGACGCATGGACGGATGGCAGCAAGAACGAATGGACGGACGGATGCTTCGCCCCACTCTACATCATTCACTCCGTGGATGTGATGCCATTTTTTCACCTGACCATGTTCTTGTGCTCATAAATATATTTGCACATGTGCACGAGCTCTCTCTCATTTGATTAAAGCCCCTTGAACCAAAGCCGATGAGCCAAACATTCAAATAACCTTTAAAGGAAGAGAGAAGTAAACGTTTATTTTGAAACAGTGCCCCGAGCAATGCCCGGTGTCACCCTGAGGTGGGGGCTCCTTAGTTCAGGAACCCTCTGGCTTCTACTGCCCTCTTGGCCCTGGCGACGAGTTGTTGCTGGTCTTCTAGGTCCTCGAGGGCAAGCTTCACCTCCCACGTTTCGGTTAGGTCTTCGTTCGTCCGTCCTGCTTCATTATCAGTCGTGTGTTGTTGCAGATTATGTCTGGCAGTACACTGGCATGCAAGAAGCAAATGTGCCGGGGTGTCCGGTACGTTGCAAAGCGGGCACATAGAGCTATATCTCGTTGGGTAGAGACAGTGCATTAGGGCCCCATGTGTGCATGTGCTGCTTCGCAGGCGTCTCAGTATTACGCTTTCCTCTTCTGTCAGTTTTGGGTGTGGTGGAGGGTATACTCGTCGCTCCAGCCTGTAATGCTGGAGTAATAACGAGTATGTGTTTTGAACAACTTCCGTCTCTTTAACAATAGAATAACCTTCAAAGCAATTATTTAATTAACGAATTCAATAGCCTTTTGCCACTCGGCACAGAGTTGAATCAATAGATTTCACTTTGAAGTAGATACTTGAGCCTTGCTGACACATCTTTGACGGAGAAAAAAACAGTTCATCTTTTTTTATTACCTCATGTATGCCGAGAAGCAGGTATGTGTCCTGTTCATGCAGGACTCATGCGGCATGTACCATACGACTTCAGTAAGTTTATATTATGAAAAATAATGAAAAAAAAACTTGAAGAGATGCCCTATCAGAAAAACTACCGTGACGGATACTGGAAACCATGGTGGGCTTAGTGGAAATAATAGCGGGTATAGTGGAAATTATGGTGCTTATGCCGGGACGTGGTGAAAATTATGGTGTATATGACGGGACATACAGGGTGGCATGGTGTATAGAATATGACTAAAGTGGAAACAATTGTGGGAAGTAGCGGCTAGATAGTGGGCAATCATGGGAGGCTCTGCCCACCATTGCGATAATGGTGGGAAGCACTAAGCAGATGATGGGTGGTGCTGCTTATTATGGCGGGCCACATGGTGTACCAAGATGAGAAGCTCTGCCCACCATTGCGAATGCTAGGAAGCAGTAAGCAGATGATGGGTGGGCTTATCATGGCGCGCAGTGTATATAGTGTACCAAGATGGGATCTGTACACTACATGTTCTACCACCATGATTTCGACCGAAGGTTAGGCCTACCAACAGAGCTTGTACAATTGTGTTATCCGCGCTACTGGGTTTGAGAATATGTCATAATTTCGACGAGTAAGAATGATAATACAGTACGGCCATGGCATCAATAAACCCAAATGTAGTATTTGTTTATCGTGTACGGTGTCCGCGCAAGAAGCTACAAACATCGATGCGACGCGATTCCAGCTCTTTCAAAGAACGTACGTCTCCCTTCACCGACCGCCGCCGGTCGCACTCACCAGCACTTCTCTGGCTCTTAAGCGAGAACACATACGTGGCAATTCGTATGCTTGCCGAACCAATATGATAGCATAATGTCTCCGAGGCACTGCATTCGTTTTGGCCAAGCCGTTATGTAGATGTTGCTAACGAGAAAGCTACAGCAGTGCGCTGCCACGACTGCACTCTACGTTGCGCGAAAAAAAACACCGCAATACTCAATTGTGTGGGCGTATCTATCGAATGAGCCTAGAGACGTCATGAAGCCTGAGCAAATGTCGCCCTTTGGAACGAGCGAGAAACGGATATTAAACTTGACAGTATACCCACCGGTAAACTGTACCTGCTCCCCACTCCACTTGGTTTTTTTTAGGTTTTCAATTGTAACAAAAACATAGAGCTGGCGCTATTATCGCAGTGGCAATCGTTACAGCTAGCAGTTGCTTGTGTTTACCAAATTTGCAAATTTTAGTAGCAGGTACAGATCTCGGCTATATCAAGTACGCGACAAACAAAACTGAAGTTGAACGGTCAGTTTGTATGGTTACTAGCTATTTAACAAGCAAGTTTCATCATGGCGGCATGGCGCAGTGGTTAGTGTCTTCGGTTGAAAATCCACAGATTGCACGTTCCTCATGATAGCCTGTTTTTTTTCCTTTTTACGGGTGTTTTTTACATTGTTTTTTTCACGCACTTTTTTATAATTTCTTGTGGCAGCTCGTCACTGTGATTCTGACGCCATTTTGCGCTCAAGCGTTGCCGGCACTGCAGCATCCACCATATCCCACCTTACACCATGTGCCATGGTGGAAGTTTTTTTCAGAATTCACCCACTACATTAATCCACTATAATGGTGGGTGGTGGTTTACAACATGCATACCATTAGTTTTTTTTGTAATAGGGTGGGGGAGGGGAGCTCGTACTACGTGTGTATAGCAGAACCATCCTTCACGGATAAGGTCCCTAGATGAAACAAGTTTCCAAGGTAGCGACACCTTTCCCTTTCCTCTTCACCTATGTTCCTGAAGTGCCCCTAGAAGGTTTAAAACTTTCAACCAAAAGCGAATGTGTGGGTTTCGTTGCTACGGTGAATAGATGTAAATGAAACAAAATGGAACGAAATAAGTCGTAGAATAAACAGTTACCTTTATGAACATAAACGGTACAACACAAGAGCAAGCGGGATGTGAGTTGCTCAACTGGCAACGTTGTGCAGTTCTATGCACCACTAGCCATGGCGTCTCGCGTAGTACATCGTAGTTCCACGGCTGTGGTAGTTCGTCCAGTTCTAACTAGTCCCCTTTTCCGATTGTGTTTTGTTCGTGCTGTGACACAGTGAACACGCTTCTTGCTGGATCCTGTTAGTGACCACAGGGCGTGACGTTGTGACGATGGATTACAACCAGCTTGTGCACAGGCAAGAAAAAAACTACGACCAGACTGGTACGAACACTCGTCCTGCAGCACTGCGATGACGGTTTTTTTTAATGTGCCCCTTTGGACAATCGTGATGCCAAGTGATTCTGATGCGGTACTGGGAACTTCCTGAAAAGTGAGAGTTCTACTGGTGAGGTGTCTCGAAGCAGCGCGTTTCGGCTCAAGCAGGAACTGGTCAAGAGTGGAATGCTTCTGTAGGTAGGTAGATTACAACCTACAGCTGCTCTGTATACGTGCATACGCACAAGTATTTGTACCAACTGGCATGCACTAGACGCGCATTTGACGCGCGCCTGGCGTTTCAATAAAAACCGACAAATTGACTCGCTTCGCAGATCCGCGTCGACGTACGTTGACGGAGTTGCACGAAAGCATTCGCGTGAAATGGTTCACAGTTGCACATCACGGTGCGCTTCATCTCGGAAAGCACGAGGTAAGTTGAAGAGAGCGAAACCGTTTTCTGTTGTTTTACGGCAACGCCGCATTGTTGAAAAACGCGGATGTTGCATTGAACGAGCATCGCGAAACAATCTTGGTCGACTTAGCGCACACCGAAACGCTCCTCCTCTTCAGTTTATGTTCTGGCTACGATTTCGTCTTTGGTCACGGCGAAAATCTGGCTGGAGCCTTATGCGCATGCGTACTCGTTTTGAACCTTTTGTATAATAATAAATAGCACCACCAGCCATTTGCAAGATCACGCGCAAGTAATGCACCAATTACAGACGTGGATGGCAGAGAAAAAGAGTAATCGAGAGAGTGAGGAGGACGGCTCGAGAACAATGAGTGACGCTACCTTGGAAACTTGTTTCATCTATATAGGGACCTTATTCACGGAAACTGCACAGCTCCACCTGCATACTTACCGTGGTGCGCGTGGTGGCAGGCGGGCCGCACGTGCTCAGTTTGTCCTTGATCTCTTCCACCTCGACCTTCTTGTTTTTCGCTATCACCTCCAGGAACTGCTGGTACTCTTTCAGGTTCAGCGCCTTCTTCGTCCTGCCGAAGGGAACACAGAGAGAAAGAGTGCGTGAGCACACGTGCGCAGATCAATTATAGTGCGAAAATGTCTGTACAGTCGAGAAGCTTTGCTTTTTGGGTTGCCCCATATGTATACAAAGCGGTGTTTGCGCCCGCGTCTCTTATGAAACTTGGGGCTATCGTTTTCTCCTGATCAACTTTCAGATTCTTATAGCTGCATTGTTAGTTTACCACAGCTTAACTGAGCACGACGTACTTCGTTGGTTTGCCAGATCACTGAACGGGACCGAGTGAACTCGCTGTGTTAATTATTATGCAGCGTAATGGGTTACTTACCACCGCTTGCCACATTTGCGCGTGATCTACAGCCAAGCAGTGCATGCGAGTATTGACCGTAGTGAACATGAACAGAGGTGCATGCATGCCAGGTGGCAGTGTATGCAGTAAGCTGAACTTCACGAACTGTTTTAACTGACACACGCACGCTTAATTCCCACAATTATATCATGGAGCCTGGCACGTAAATATACAAAAAAAGATGCCACACAAGGTTGCCACCCGTAGGATAATTACCATACTTGTAGGGTATTTTCGTAATTCTTCGGCCAGGGTAGGGTAGTAAGACAGTGACGTATATTAATTCCATCATTTCACGTCATTGAAGACTGAAAAATGTCTAAGATCCGCAAGACATAACCGAAAGTTACGTTCCCGTAGAGGTTCGAATTGAAATTGTCCTAATTCTAATTTCACCAGCACAAAAGACAAAGGATAATACGTCAAACATCCTTAGGCTGGGTTTTTCATTTTCTGACGGGTGTTCTTTTCCCCTCTCTGTCGTCTCTCACCTGTTCGTGGCGTGGAGGGGCGTTTTAAATTTTACGCCGGTGGTCGGCTTCAGGTATTAAGGCGAAAGCTTTAAATGCCTCATCATGCACGAAAAGTGACGTTTGGCGTCAAAAAACAAACAAACAAACAACATCTTGATAAATCAACACTGGATCATGATGTCATTGGGGCTGGGCATATCGCCAGAATTTCGTGGTGTCATCATGACGTCATTGTGACGTCACTGTGGAATTACAATGTGACGTCAAATGATGACGGTAATTGGTGGACCGATTTCGAAGGCACCCCGTATGCCTGCACGTCGTGAAGTGCACAGTCGAAATCTTTTTGAGAGTGAACACAGAAGCACGTGGCTTGCGGCACTGCTAGCGCAGTTTGGTGACACGTCACAGTATCTGCGCGCATGCGGGAGGAGGGTAGCTTCCCTTCACGCACATTACGTACCCGCTGTGCTTGTGTGTCGTCTGCTAACTGATTTTCGGCATCCCTGGTGATCATATAATTATGGCTACTAAAGCTTAGATGCTTTCCGTTCAATCGGCGCATTAATTGTGCCTGCTATGCCACTTGGTTTTCGTCTTTTTCCTGCGATCTTGTAGAGGTACAAAGAAAAGGTAAAAGAACACAATTACCCGAAAGGTCATTTGGTGTACGTTCCACGAAAGATGAATTAGTTTAAGGAAGTTGTATCAGTAATCTGAAATAGCTGACCTCTATGTTACATTAGTATTTTGTCATGTTCCCCATTGAAAAATAAGAGCACTGCTGCTGCCACTGTTCCGGAAGGTTGTGAGGAGTACAGCGCTGGCACAAAGTAACGATGCGCTGGAAGATTCTGGCACTCTCGCTGAACCTTCAGTTTCTCCGCAGCCGCCGCGTTAACAGAGTGCCGCACCATAGCCTATTTTATGTATATTGTCATATGTTTTCACAAATGCTCAAGCTTGCCAGAAGAGCACCGCAACCTGGTGATTTTCCGTGTGCTTGTTCATAATAGGTTTTGCAGTGTGGCCCTGCGCCAGGCCATGCTGGAAATGTGCGTCGGGGAAAGCGCCCAGCGACAAATGAACGATCATCTTGAAAACATAACGTTTATTTGTGAGTTAGGCGGAGCATAAATTGAAAATCAAGACTCTTGCCACGTTGAAGCACCCGGCTTTCCTACTGCCATGCGCGTGCAGCAGGCGACACGCGCTAGCTCACCTGACTTAATGCACGCACCGGTATCATTTTCGCAGCCCGGCCGCACTGCGCATCGGCGACGCTTACGGGTGCCACCGCGTAACAACGCTGGGAGCTCCGAAAGCCACGCACTTCCTTGTTCACTCTAAAGAAAAATTGCGACTGTACGTTATCCGTACGTTATCATTGTTACACGTGGAGCTATATAATAATAATACGTTAATAATGCGTTTATTTCATCATCATTGTGTACATGATGACAGGGGCCCGCAGAAAAAGCTGCAAAATCCGAGGACCGTTCCAATGAAAACTAAAAAAAACAAAAACAGCTTGACTGAGCTGCTGACCCCTAACTTGGCGAACAGCAAGGATTCAAGAATAAAAAAAAACACAACCAAATGTGCATAACATAACAGAAACAGAAAAATGAAAGACACAATACAAAGAAGTACACATTTAAGGCACAGAAATCGCGAGCAAACAGATAACAGGAATTATGAAACAAAAAATGATAATAACTCTTTATTTGTCAATGTTTCAAGGGGTACGTTTTTAGCTGCGAAGCTATTGAGCAGTCGCGGAAGCTGGTTTTCCAGGGTTTGCGTGCCGTAAGTTGTTCTGTATGTTTGAACGTGCCATATATCTGTATTTCTTGTTCTGCATATATGTTTTCGCGGCTCTAGCAGAGCAATCTTACGAAGTAGAAATGTACTATACTTGATTTCACGCTTGAAGGAATGACAAAGACGATACTCATATAATTTAGTTACTCGCACAATTTTGTGCTTGGTAAAAAGTTCGGTTGTTGTGTGCCAGCAAGGAAGGTTTTCCATTACGCGTAAGAAGCTCTTTTGTAGGACGTGTAATTTGTTTAGGTTTTCTTGTGTCGTGGTTTGATTGAGTGATTGATATGTAGGGTTTAACGTCCCAAAACCACCATATGATTATGAGAGACGCCGTAGTGAAGGGCTCCGGAAATTTCGACCACCTGGGGTTCTTTAACGTGCACCCAAATCTGAGTACACGGGCCTACAACATTTCCGCCTCCATCGAAAATGCAGCCGCCGCAGCCGGTTTCTTGTGTCGTGGTGCCCCAGACTAAGTGACAGTAGTTTAGATGAGAATAAAATAAAGACTGATAGACTAGGATCATCACGTTCAGTGGCAGCATCTCACGTTTTCTGTAAACAATGCCTATTATCTGCGACAGCTTGCTACCAAGATAGGTTACATGGTCGTCCCAGGACAGTTTTTGATTTATCATAACTCCTAATGTTTTAATCGATGGCACTATTTCTAGGGGAATACGCTGAAAACATATATCTCTTGTTAATGCGATTTTTTTGTTTTTTCCTCTAAAGATGACGACTTTAGTTTTTGAGCTGTTTATCTGTAATGCGTTCTTTCGTGTCCAGTTATCAAGTTTGTCTAGTGCGTCATTTGCTTGTTCTGTCAACTCGCCTATATTATCTCCAGCTAGAAATATGCTCGTGTCGTCAGCGTAGCATACAATTTTTGCGAAGGGTATAGCCTGCACAATATCATTTATAAACATGTTAAAAAGAAACGGGCCCAAAATGCTGCATTGTGGGACGCCACACTGAACAGGCCGTGTATCGGATAAGAATTCGTTTGCAACAACTGCCTGTCTACGGAATTCAAGATAAGATTTTACGAGTGCAGATGCATGTCCACGAAATCCGCAACGCTCTAACTTGCGCAGCGATAGTTCATGGTTTATTAGGTCGAAAGCCTTCGCAAAGTCGACATAGATCCCAATAACTTTTTTATTTTTGTCAAGTTCCTTTAGAATGTGTTTTTTTTTTTGTTCCAGTAACGCGAGCTCTGCCGAACAGTGTTTTCTGAAACCAAATTGAGAGTCGCTAATTAGGGAATGCTTAGATTCAAAGCTCACGAAGCGCTTATGAATAACTTTTTCAAACAGTTTTCAAAATATTGGTAGTATATGATTTCTGTCACCCTTTTTATAAAGTACTGATACACGCGCAAGCTGCATACCACGAGGAAACACTGCCTTAATGATACACTTGTTGAGAATATGCGTAATGTACGGCGAAATAATGTCAAATATAAACTTAATTGGTTTAACTTGGAATCCATCAATGTCACAAGATGTCGTGTTGTTTAGCGTGTTGAATGTGCCCATCACCTCAGCTTCATCAACCGGGCTAAGAAATAGAGTATTTTCAATCGAGGTAATGTTTAGGAGGTCATTGAACACCTTCGCTTCACTAAAAACGCTTACAAAATGGCGATTAAATTCATTGGCGAGTTCCTGGCCGGATATAGCTTCCCCGTTTAGTACAAGTGTGGAAAGTTCTTTTTCACAACTTTGTTTCCCTAGAATATTGTTTAGCTTTTTCCACGTTAAATCAGGTGTATGGTGTATGTAATATCTAGGTGTAAGGTAAAACGTAGGGCAATGAAAAAAGTTGTGAAGGGTAAAGTACGGCCCGCGAAAAGTTTGACTTTGGAGTAGGTTATTTCCCAAAAACTGGTTTGCAACACTGGTGCCGCAGTGCGTCACACCGTGGGAATCATCACTCACTTTGCGACCTGCTTGAAGTAGATGCCGGTGTCGGTGGTGGTGATCTTCTTGCCGTCGATGACCTTGGCCTGCTTGAACCACTTGTCGCTGTTCGAGAGCGTGATGGCGTCGCCCGTGCTCTTGCTGTCGCCGAACTTCGCGAACGCCTTGAACTGGCCATCGAACGACGTCGGCGGCACCGGCGAGCCCGGCGCGGGAGATTCCGGCGGCGTCGCCATCTGCGAAAGCCACGAGATGAGCCGTCGAACAAACGCCACGGCGCAGCGCACCGGCAGCGACCCACACACACACGTGTGTGCGGCAGGCGTGGCTCCGGAACACCGTCTCCGCTTCGCTGGTTTGTCAAAAGGCAGAACGCGACAGAACAAACTCACTCAAAAAATAGAGGAAGCAGAACGTGCCACTCTTTCTGTTCTAGGCCGCTGCACGTTCGAGCATTTGCGTACGTGGTTCCAAGGTTCCCTTTTCGGTATTTCACAAGCTTTCCGTTCACGAGCCGAAGTGCCGTTGTCGAGCGCACGTTTATCTTGTAAGCGCGTGCGAAAAAAAAAAACATTGTAGTACTTGCAAGCAGCGCACAACGGTAAAACAATACCGAAATATCCTGAAATTATGTCACATGTCAGTGGGCGTATATTTGCAGAGGTGCCGTGCCTTGCTAATACGACCGGAAAAGAACAATGCGAAGCAATCACTATGTCTTCTTAATCTTGAGATATATTTATAAGCCGTAACATTACGACAGGAAAGTTGAGCTAACTGGTAGGTATTTGTCGAGAATAAAGGCGTATACAAAAACGGACTGGTTCCATGTTTGTTTGCATACGTATACCTTGCTTTCTTCTTCGATAAGAGGTAACAATTTCGGACGGGTGCTCGGACATCGGGACTTCCTAAGCTACACCTCTGCTATAAGTTAATCGATCTACTCGACCTGGTGTTCTTCGGTTTCCCGCCTGGCTTGATACAAAAGCCTCTATAACTGTATATATGATGTCAGGCCTTGCTGATCTGCGCAAAATTTATGGCATTTCGAACCTTTCATACTATCCCTTTTCTTGCACTTATTTTTTTGCGATTACCTCATTCTACTGGCGCACAGGTAAGTTACTGCCGTCTTCGGCCGTAACGTCTTGTATCTAGATGTGTTATTTCGCGATCCCTGCAATTTAAGCTGTACTAAGCTTCATACCAAGAATATTGAGCCAATTTCACTCTGTGTTTTCTAGTCCAACTGCCGCTATTCTTGCTTAACAACTTCCGAAATACACTTCGAGTGCTGTAATAGGCGACCATGTTGTAGCACTTGCGAAGTGCTGCAGAAATTGACGATGCCATTTGAAATTGATAGTTAACAGCAATTACATGGGTGAGTATACTCACCCATGTAACTTCCGTTACAGGGTGAGGGGAGGAGTACACGTGTGAAATCAGATTCTCCCATTCTACGGCGCCTCGCAGAGTCTGCCAGTGCAATTGCTTTTGTGAAGTTTTCGTCTGAACGGCAGCATTAGCGTTGAAGGCACGCACATGTAAACTTAGAAATGAATACGTTGAGTGTATTCGCGGGCCGACATGCATGTGCTATTTCACTCGGGCAGCACGTAAACTGTTGCGATTCTCCGTATTTACGTTCGTGGTGTTCTTTAGTGATACTTTACTAATTACGTATATGATCTCCTCGCTGTTTATGTTTAGCTGCAAAGTACGAAAGAAAACACACGATGGAGGATCATATGCAGGCATGGTCAGTGTGCACCTTGCGTCCATCGAGCGTTTTCTTTGCATTCTGATGAAGAGAAATGACCTACTCGACCCTCTTTCTTTATCTTATGGTTACACCTATAGGCAGGACAAGCGCTGGTCACTAAGGGTAATTGACTGAATTGCTAGAGAACGCAAAGCATTGGGGGAGGGGGGGTGACATAAAGTTACGTGGGCCGATGAGATTAAGAAGTTTGCGGGTACAACGTGGCAGCAGAAAGCCCAGGAATGAGTTGAGAGTTGATGGGTAGAACACGGGAGAGGTCTTTGCCCTGCATTCAGCGTAGTCAGGCTGGTGATGAAGAGGAATGAACGTGTATCTGAAGGCTCTGGCTTCGCTCACGAAGAGCGAGCGGACAGCAAAATTTGTGTCACCTGAAATCAGATTCGCTATTTCATGCTCAGACGATTCATTAGGTAGCGGCGATGTAACGCGAAGTTAATCGAGAATAAGCAGTTTCTAAGCTTGGAAGTTTCGACGCTGGTATATATTACCAAAAAACTATATCCACAAGTTTCCCGCCACATGGAGCAGCACCACCCTTAAATCTGGATGCCGCACTTCCGTCGGGGTTAATTCATATCGTGACTATTTCCTGGGTGCTGATCTTGGCTATAAGCGATTGTGGATGATATCTTGTTGTTCAACCTTTTAGCCGCGACCGCTGACATGCGTGCTCCTCACGTATACTCACGGACATGCGCATTTCGTAGAACTCCTCCCTCATCACCCTTCTAACTTCATCCACAATGCGTTCTTGGAGGATGTGGAATTGCTCCTGTAGCACGCCCAGTGGCCAGTGGATCTCGTCAACGGCGACTGTTGACCTGCACGGCCGCTCGTCGCCCGCGTCCGAGCAGTTTTCCTCGACGTCGGAGTCCGAGGCGACGACCACGCCACCGTTGTCCACCTCCCGACGTCGAGGTGTGTCCTCTTCGACGGACGACGGCGCCACGTCGAAGTCCTCAACCATGAGGACTTGCATGCGCCTCGAATCTCGCCTGGGCGCCAGTGCCACATCGCCCTTGCGCACCTTGCTCATCGTCGTTCACGTGCGTCGGCGACAACCGAGGTTCCGCTTTCTCTCTGGCCGCTTCCGACGGAGATGCGACCCAGGTGCGCACTGGCCGCGTCCAAGTCTCGTAACGCGTGCGCGAGGCTCCCCGCGGGTCTCTTTTGTCTCCACGCACAAGCGCTGTCCTACAGCGGTTGTGGATGCTCGCTAGAAGACCTGGCGTTTGGACAGTGAACTACACGCGGCGCGCCGGCGGGAGGGCCACCCAGCCACTGAGCCCGTGTCGTTTGTATCGCTGTTCTAAAGAAGTGATGTATGCAAAAGCGTTTTTCACACTCGGAGATTCTAAACAAGCCTCCCCCCCCCCCTCCCCACCTTCCTTTCTTCTTACCGGCGCACGCTTTTCACCGAGTCGTGTCTCCGGGCGCGCGCCGTCGTATCTGCTCTTTCGGAGGAGGCGGATTCAAGGAGAGAGGCGAGCGCGGTTGGTTTCACCGGTTAGCCGGACAAATTTCGATTGGCGGACGAGGCCAGGGCCGACTCAATTACGCCTCTATCACGTTCGTCTCGTCGTCTCAGTTCCACACAAATGTGCTATCACGCCCAACACCCAAGCACGACTTGCGTGACGCGGAGAATGAAATTAGTGGGGCGGATGAAAAGTCATAGTTTAGCTACTGTTAGGGGAATTTAGAGGCCTCCCAAGCTGAGAGATCCTGCGTTTTCTCTAGCTTCAGCACAAACTTTCCTACGAGCTGTAGACGCGGAAAGGCTTACCTGGATCTAGATGTGTGTATAGAAAGTGAAGTTTCATAACTAGTTGGGAGTGTCTGATGGGAGTGTCTGATTTCCGCTTCACATTTCACAACCATTTGTCCAGAGTTACAGCCACACGTCAACCATCGTGACCATTTTTTTTTTGTTCCCTTTCCGGCTGTAGCTGTAGGCTAAAAGCATCTCGCACCGAACAAAACCAAGAATGAACGCCACGTTGGTTTAGCTTTTTCTCTAAGCATGTTTGCAGTGTAACGGAGCACACTTTTGCGAACTGGGTCTACATTAAAACAAACGTGACGAAACAAGTCGCATGTAGAGGTGAAAACTTCGTCTTCGTCGTTCACGTTACGCATTGTGATTTTTCGCCTGTGAAAATTTAAATATACGAAGCACGTGCCGTTAGTGCAAGTTGCAATTTGTCGTCATGGCAGGGAAGTATCGGCACAGTTTGGACGCTCGTCTTGTGCGCGCGGAAAATAATCGCATCTGTCTAGCTGCCTTTTCCTGAGGTCAAAGGTAAGAAGAGGTTGCGCTTGTAGACAACTAAAGAAGCCCTCGACAGCGTCCTTGCATGGTTCTTTAGTGCAACTACACGCACGCTTACACGCCACTTTGTGTGAAGAGGGTTCCGATGACTTACAATTCGTGATGGGTAATGTCACCTCGCCGTGCTTTCATCCATCGTCGATAGATCATCACGATACGAGCACCATTATCCCGTTACGACTTCCTAGACTGTGATTAATAGTTGGAAAAACAGCGCACGCTAGCGAGCTTGTCAATTATGTCTGGCAAGTTTCTTTTTCATTGATATTTTTTTTCTGTTGTCTCCCCGCATCCATATTTCCAGTATGGTTTGTCTGCGTTCGTTTTGTAATAACGGCGACTACGCCAACAGAAACGCACTAGACAACACTTCCGTCATACATACGTGCCGTGCATTGAACAAAATGGAGGGAACCTAGAAGGAAGGCAAGAGCCACCTGGTGGGTCTCGCCCTGCGATTCGTGAATCACGACGACGGGCTCCGAGGCCGCGGCCAGACGTCACGAGTCGCGACGCTCCTCTGGCGTCGCTCAGATCACGGCCGTCTGTGTACACGCAACGGCGAACCGGTCGCCGCCTGTGCACGCCTGTGTTAACCATACTGGCGGCGCGTACGGCGTCATAGGCGCAGCGCCATTTCTTAAGAACAGAGCTGCTCGATGACAGTACAATTTGGTGCCGGCGTTACACGGAGAAAGAGCAAAGCGAAGTGGCTCTGTTCGTGCGTGCACAATACGAGCCAGCGCACGGTTAAAATGGGAAAGATTCGCGTGTCGTGTCAGTCATATTGCGGTTCGTCAGTCATAATGCCCCGCTGGAGCGTACAGGCAGTGTATGAGGATGTGTCTGTGGATAATCATATGGTGCAGTGATGAGTTCTTTCTTTAGTGACTTGCATAGGTGTGCGCGCAGAGAAGGCGGATGAAAGGGGACAGCACCATCTTTGCCCTATACTTTTGTTTAGTCGGTTCTGTCAGGTCATTGTTTCAATATAGCACAATGTAATGAACGTGTTTTTTTTTGCCTTGGTGGCATTCACGGGCTTCTTATGTTTCATTCATAAGTTGTTTACTTCTCACCTTTGCTCCCGAAAATCCTGGAATCTAATGCTGTCAGAGGTACGCATCGCTTCATTATTGCTTTAGCACCCATTTTGTTTTCTTTCGGACTCGATCAATGAATTGGTGGGTGAGGGCGTTGTAATGAAATTTCGACTCATCTGATCGAATGCCCTACGCATGTGCCTATGATTGTCCACACAAGGCGGAAAAGACGCTGTCAACTAGCTCTTACAAAGTTAAGCTAACCTCCCGAACATTCACAACCACCTGAGAGGAGCTTTTTAATGCTTACCCATGACTTGATAAATGACCACTTTGCCATTTTGCCCCATTGGATAGTTATTGAGAACGAAAACGAAAATCCCGATTTTCGTTGCGAAGCACCTTATATATGCGCTCGGACTGTCGCCGTCTCCTGTGGCCATAAGTAGTCTTAATGTCTCATGTGATCGCTCGTCACGGTAAAGCAAGTGGCCAATAGGTCGCGTTTGCTAAGGAAAAGCTCGCGAGAATGCGTGCTCGCCCGTGAGAGAGACAGTTATCGTGCACTCTTCCCCCATTATCATACCTTTCCTTCAACTTTCTCCTCCCCCACTTTAGATAAATAACCACTCATCTCCGAGTGGAAAATAATACGTAGCGTTGGCTGACGAAAAGATCTTTCCGCGATGGACGCTGTCTGTAGCAATGGGAGAACGCTGTCCTCTCATACCTGTAGTAAACACCGGATCCTCGCACCTCACCATGCTTTTGTTTTATTTTGGATTAGTGTGTCAAATATTTTCTTATCTCGCCTATCCACTAAAGCTTAAAGCATCAAACTAACGTGACAATTCATATGGCATGCTTTAAGCCACCTAGATAAATGCCACTGTTTTGATGTATTTATGACACTCCCGACTGTGTTTCGCCCCTTGAAAGTGACCTAAAACTGTACATTTAAATGTTAGCGTTCACTTTTAAACAATTTTTGTCATTTACTCTTCTATTTACTTTTCGCTACTGCAGCCGGTCTTAGAATTTGGTGACATTCGCGAATGAACTAAAGCGGCATTCGATGTTGTTATGGACACTGGTCTCCCCACTATCAAGAATTCGAACTCGTTGTGTGAGTGAAGCAAATGACTGCTTTTGAACCTTGGCCCACCTTTGGGTTGAATACAGATTCGTTGCGCACTCTCCCTGATGTTGACGTATGCACAAATGGATCTAGTCGCGCCAGTATGTGTGTTCAAGACAGCCTTCATCCTAGTACTGTCCTTTCGTCGGGAATGTTTTCAACGTACAGGCGTATACATGGTCTTCTGCCCTCTTCCACGTCTCTCTCAGCTCCGCTGCTGCGTGAATGTGGACAGTGGTTACAAGAAATTTCACGAATGAACGCCCCGTTATGCGGAACCGGCTTCGTGAGCTCACACAAGGACGCTTCTACCTCTGCTGCCCTATCGTGCCCATTTGAACGACCCGCACGATCGCCGCGAAATTTAGCTTGCACATAAGAAGTTCCTGGACTATACACACGCTCTTGTTCGATATATATATATATATATATGTATGTATGTATGTATGTATATATGTATATATGTATGTATGTATGTATGTATGTATGTATGTATGTATGTATGTATGTATGTATGTATGTATGTATGTATGTATGTATGTATGTATGTATGTATATATGTATGTATGTATGTATGTATGTATGTATGTATGTATGTATGTATGTATGTATGTATGTATGTATGTATGTATGTATGTATGTATGTATGTATGTATGTGTGTGTGTGCGTGTGTGTGTGTGTGTGTGTGTGTGCAGGCGGCGGGCGTCATGGTGAAAGTGGCCGAAGCGTTGCAAGAAAAATGTGAAGTATATCCTTTGTGAGAACAGTAACAGCGGGGAAGTAGTGTGGAAGTGCCTATTTCGACAGTTTTGGCCAGGCCTAGCTGAAACTGTCGAAATAAACACCACTGTTATTGTTCTCAAGAAATAAGTACTTCAGTATATATATATATATATATATATATATATATATATATATATATATATATATATATATATATATATATATATATATATATATATATATATATATATATATATATATATATATATATATATATATATATATATATATATATATATATATATATATATCAACAGAGTAATTCGTATATTGGTGGCCATTTCCAAAATGCAGGATTTGGCCTAGTGATGCTCTCACGATAACCTATGTTGGCAAATCAGTTCTGTGGAATTTCGAAGCGACGAGGAACAGTTACCAAAAGGAATATTTCCACCCACTCGTTTGTAAGTACAACGTTGCAAAGAAATTGATGCTGATTTCTCTGTAAGAAGAGCATAGTTGAAAACGAAACCAAAAAAAAAAAAAAAAACCTTGGAAGACGCTCGTGCTTCGCCTTGAAGCATGGACGTTGGATTAGAACGCGATAGCATAATCGGGCTCCGTATGTTACGCCGTCTCAATTCACCACTTTTCAGTGCTGCCCTCTGCCACTTTGGTAAGAGCTGGAAAAACCGATAGAGGCAGAAGGAATGCCTCCTGGACGAAGAGAAGTCTCGCGACTTTTCCGCTCCGCGAAGGGCACATGCGCTATGGCATCGTGAAAAAGAGGCGACGTTGCTCACCTGGCTTCGGGTCTCGGTGCAGGCTTCCACCGTGCCGCAGGAAAACGAACGTCTGTGCGTGTAATATTGGTCTTTCAAACAATCATAGAATGCGTACTGCAAGTGCACTTTCCAAATTCCCACTACGCCATAATTACTTCTTTCGTGAATCAGCGAAGGGTCCACCCGCTATACGCGTCCTTAAAGCAACACGCGAACGTACGCAGCTGCTCACTTTGTTGGCTCTTTTGCAGCTGACGATGATTACATATGTTTCGGCGCTTGGTAATGGGTGCGACATTAAAACACTCACCCGATGCGCCATTCACATGTTCGAACGCCTGGCCATTCTACGTTTTTGCTCCGCAATATGCATTAAGCAGACTCCTTCCACTACATGGTATTCATGTTTTTTTTTAGGGGCGAAGTTTCTTATGGCGTGGATTGTGAGTTCCCCGTTGTATTGCGCAACCTGTGGAACATACCCGCATACCAGTGGCACATACTTGCCCAAGGGCACATATCCGCGTGTCCACATGTTACGAAAAACGTAACACGGCGTCATTATCAGGCTCTCGGTGTTAACAAAGCACTGACAGCAGAAATGTTGTACATACTCTCGTTTGTCCGCTGGATGGCGGTACTTGTCTATGATGAATTTATAATAAAAAGAAGCGAGATGGCGGTACTTGAAGTGTTCACTAGATGGACGGACGCACGGAAGGACGCATGGACGGAAGCACGGACGGACGCACGAATGGACGCACGAATGAGGCGCACGTACGGATGGACTGACGCACAGACGCACGAACGGGTGCACGTATGAACGGACGGACGCACGCACGAAAGCATGGACGAATTAACGGACGCTTCGCCCCACTCGTCATCATTCAATCTGTGGATATGTTGTGATTTTTTAGTATTTATTGGGATACTTTGGTCGGTCTGTCTGTCAGTAGACGTGACTATTTGGCACCCGAAGCGGCTAATATACAATGACATCCGTCGCGCCTACCAAATCTGGTTTCTGCGTCCATACTTGTGCGTACTACATCATTAGAAAAGAATCTGTTGCGCATATTTGAGGCAGAACATCAAGACGTCAATATATTCTAGCCGTATTTGTACTATAAAAGGCACACATAAGTAATTCTAAGGACAATTGCGTGTGTTACGCTGTGCTGACAATACATCACTCAAAAAGGCGGGTCTTTCCTACGCTTTGCTAAGACATAACACTTACCTGTCACCTTGCATTCTACACATTATGGCCCCCGAGATTGCGCGCGCACGCCGCGCACTTGCTATATTAGACGCCATCCTTTCACGTTCCAAGTTAACTACCACATGGCGCTCATGTATCATGCAGCGTAAAACCCCTATACTTTGTAAAAGTACCGCCATCTGCTCTCTCCCTCGCCGCCTCCTCTCCGGCACTTTGATGTTTTTCTTTCGCTTGCGACAGTGGCGCTCCTTGTAACGCACCACGAGCTTGCAGTTTGCTTTGGAGTCGGTGAGAGGAGGAAGCGGCGCAGATCAAAATAACGCTGTAGTTTTGCAAAGGCTTTAATTCAGCGTAGAGTGCCTCGATGCGCTCGTTAACCTCTGCTGCGTTCACCTCTGCTGCACGCAGTGCCTCCAGAATCTGATTCACCAATTTTCTCGCGCAGAACATCGAATAAATGTTTTGTTCACTATCTCCAGACGCAAAACTATCGTCTTTCGACGATATTTGCAGTGAAACAAGCATATATGGGGCCTTCTATTTATTTCAAAGAAATTTTAAGCAATAGTATGAATCTGTGGAAGAGCACCTGCTTATAATTACGCAGACGGTCTGAGTTTTATTCTTAGTGGAACCAAAAAATCATTATTATTACCACATTTTTTTAATTTTTCAGTCACGGTCAACACCGATGTTCAGCTTACCACTAACGACACGGACCTCGACACCAGAATTTTCGCAAAACGGACTCTTTAACGCTATCGCGTTGCGCCCTTTGCGGAGCGGTCGCTCTGTCAACTGAGCTAACAAAGTAGTTTGGAAATGGCAGCGCTAAGGCTCATTAATTGACCACTGTTGGTTAATTAGCACTGACACTGCTCGTTGCTCCTGGTGAGCTCCGCCGGTGTATTGACCTATCCGGAAAGGGCGTTTGGTCCCGGATTCAAACGCGAGACCAAGACGAATTTTTCTTCGACCAAGACGCTTTTTTTTTCGAGAAATCTATGATAATCTTCCTGTAGGTCATTATACTAAACAAACTCTGGAATGGTAAATTTCCTTTTCCAACTTAATCTGCAATTTGATACCCATTTCGTCGCACTTGTTCTGGACGTATTGCATGTGTACATGCAGTGCGGCCGGAAATACAAGCTTGGTATGCCTACGAGTCTTCGAAGAATATGACCAAATACGCCCGTTTTTTAACATTCTGGCCTAGTCACGTCACCGAACATTGCAGATAGATTAGTTGGGCAGAACTGGCAATAATTAATGCCGCCTGTCTAGGCGGCACTTAAATGTTCTCGAGTTTCATTTGCGCGGAACACCTTAAGAATGGCCGCACATTGACCATTCCTGGCTTATGCACGTTTCATGTGAAGTGCATCCGCTATAGGTTACGTGCCGTACAATACAGAACATGAAAATCGTTTATAGCCCTCTCATATAGCAATGCGAGGGACAATCCCCTCGCAAGGGACAAACCCTTAAATGCGAGGGACAAGCCCCTCGCAATTAGTAGGGTTTTTATTCACTCTATCTCATTATTGGCTTGCACAAATCCTTCCGCTCCGTCTGCACCCATCCTCTTTCGCGACCTTCTAGGCATCTTTTACCAACGCCCCTAAAGACGCGAGTATATATATCAATCCAGATCATCTTTGTACTTTTTAAGGGCGAAGCTTCTAAAGACGTGGGTCTGTCTATCCTTTGATGTACGTGACCACCTATAGTTACACCTTTGCAAACTGCCCACTACTTTGTCCTTGCAAACATCCCACCACGCCTCATCCCCGATCCACCACTTAACCGACCATAAAGCCGTTATGATGAAGGGGAAAGGGAAGCGACGTATAGCTACCACCTACTAATAACAAAATTTCTTGTATAAGTATATACAGTGTTTGTCACGTCCTTGATGATGTAGTGTGCGATATTCGCGGATGGTTCACGGTCTAGTGATAAAAACCTCCAGCACTTCGCCCCACTTTATCAATTCACTCCGTGAATATGTTGCGATTTTTTTACTACTATACCTTCAACGCAACGCGAAACAGGTCTTTATCTCCCTCTCTCTCTTCTGACCACATTTAAAGCTGTATAACTGAGACTGAGAGTATGTATGAATAAGCAAGCACACCTCATTATAGATTCCAGTAATAGCAAATCTTGACCACACCGAGACAAACCCTTTTATAAGAGCCGACACTAAGAGGCCATTTTTTTTCTCTCCGGCCTATAGGCTCTTAAAAACACTCTTAAAATACGATCACTTCGCACTTATTGTCCGAGCCATCTTTTATACTGGTACATTTCTTCTGGTGTGACTACACACCTTAGATCACTATCCTGCTCGCTGAATACCACGTGAATAGAAACAAAAAATTGTGGTGATCCAGCACGTCTATAGTGAGTAGCAAATATTTCAACTTCTCACTGCGTATACACTGCGCATCATATGCTCTTTGGACAAAGTTCTTTTCGTGTACACCTAATATTCATATAGCATGAGCCAAGTCCTAAAGGTACGATAAAGTTATGTTTCGATGTATTTTTTGTTTTTGTCTACCATTCAGCACACAGAAGAGGGTGAGACAGCAGTAGCACATATATGACTCAAACATTTAAATTCCCTAACAGCCCCTAGTGCCTTTAACACTTGGCTACAGCTATTTTGTTTTGTTTAAACTACAAACAATAAAATTCAAAGAGTATATGATGAGCAGCGCACTATGCATGTAGTCAAACTGTGAAATAATTTGCTTTTGGTAGAGATGCACTGAATTCCGCATAACTTCTCGTTTCTATTCTGCCACTTCTGAAGGTCACTTTCTCCGCGACAAAGGGTTGCTGTGCGCTCACTGTTCGCGGAAAAAAATCACAGCACAGCGCATACGTCTCCCTGCATGCTTTGGGAAAGATGTGCAATGCTGACGTGCACTGCAGCTTTAGTGACATGCACTTTAGTGGCGTGCGCAGCAGATACAACCCAAATTTCGTAAACTCGCTTATACTTCCCGAATAATTAAGTCGCCACCTTTTGCCTATTTATGACACTCTCTTCCCGCATTTTTCTTTCTTCTTCGGCCTGCACTATTCAGTCACGATGTGGGGCTCGCGAGTGGCCGTATTGCGGTCAAGCGGCGTGCACGGAGCCCGGGACGCGGCCGTAGCGGTCCCGCTTGGAAGAGGACAAACTCGTTGGACACGGTCGCGCCGCCACGAAACGGTCAGCGCACCGCGGGCTCCTCCGTGGTCCGGATTTAATACAAATCACCTGTAGAGTAATGGAGACGCCAAATTAAGTCTGTTTAAAACAAAAATAGCTACCGCGTCCGGGTCATTCGTGGCCCCCTTTCGCCGTCGTACAAACGTGCAGGACGATGCCCCGTAGACATACTCACGCGCCTCCTACATATACAAAGTGGTACAAATGCAAACAAACAAAAAGCTGCTGAATAATGAACGGTAGAGAGTAGCGTATTTCGCTACGCTGCGGCTCAAGAGAAATTTAAAATGTCTACAAGAACAGCGATACGAGAGGGCAAAGGTCCCACTCGGAGCATTGCGCCGTCTAGACACTCCAAAAGAATAATGCGCCTTGTTTCACCTGCCACCTGATAGTGCACGAATCTCGGCGTCGCCGGTATTTTTGGTGAGACTGCAAAGTTGCCGCACGGAAAGACCATGGGTGAAATAAGCGTATATGGGCGTGAGCCTTTTTGCGAAATTGCCTCAACATCAACAAAAATACGTATTACGTGTGCCGTGTACATTTGTGTTCGCATTCATTATCGGTTGTGTTCAATGTTATTGCGACATGATCGTTTCTATATAGTTTGACAGATTTTGATGACGAAGTTTCAGACCTAATTCAGACGCATCACGCCGAGAACAATATAAGACAGCAATAATAGAATTTTATGCACCTCAAGCCTTTATTCTTGAGTGCATCATGTTCATTCAATTGTGCATGCATGGTAGACACGTACCGCTGAAACACTGCATCGCCACGTCTTGTTGGTAGGTATGCTCGCGCAATATCGTCGCGTCGACGCTGACTGTGCTTCACGCGTGAGGGGGGATCATGTATACAACGAGCGAATAATCGGCATCACCCTGTTTCTGGTGATATCTTTGTGAATTGCGAACTAATAAAAAGTGCTCTCATTAAATGACCCGTTTAGCGTGAAAACATCCGCCTATTTTTCATCATCATGATGATCATTTGATGATTGATTTGGGGGGTTTAACGTCCCGAAACCACCATATGATTATGAGAGACGCCGTAGTGGAGGGCTCCGGAAATTTTGACCACCTGGGGTTCTTTAACGTGCACCCCATAATCATGATGCGCAGTCATGCTATGGCACTGTTTGTGGCGCATCACTATACAACTTAGCTATAATACTACAGATGTGACTTAACTAATACCCATATTTTCGAGCACCACATGACGAAATTCAAGTCTGACTGTGAAGCCTCAGGCCGTGAAGCTTGTTCGGAGCCCTCCATCAGCCCAAGTAAAAGCCGAAGGAGCTTCGTCACGACTGCGGTGATTGCGACGTGAGCCAGATGAGCATTCGTGTATGAATCGCCGCTGGAACGAATAAGAACACTGCGGCGTCCGTTGAAGTGTGTTAGTGTGTATGTGTGTGTGGGGGGGTGCTAGTGAAATAGAAAGAAGGTAGGGGTGTGAATGTCCCATTCTCTTTAGGCGGAGTGTTTGGTCTCGCCGAGGGAGGCTCGCCCGACCCCGTGTGTCACCGCCGCGTGCGTAAACACAGGGCGCGCGCGGCTGGTGGGATGAGCACCGTTGTATCAGCTGCGTGCTGCCGATGCGCGGGCCACGGACAGCTGCGCCCTCGACGGTGCGCCCTTGTCACCCGTTCATCGCCGTGTCCGGCGACCCAGATCCGAGGCGCGCCGGATATCGTGTCCCGCGGCGTGCGAAAGACGCGCCGAAGGGCACACGGCCCATTGCCTCACGCGTCCCAGACTCGGTGACATCAGTTGCAGCTGTCTTTGGTGTACATGGCGGAAGTGGTTGTGCACTTGCGGGGGTACAGGAGGTCGCACAGCAATAATGAACGGGAGTGGATATCCTAGATCCTGTATAATGTTCCGAGGATGGCAGCAGGGACAACGAGTAAGTTTTCACTTCCTAACAGTGCAACAACGATCGAGGACACACAGGGAAGGTGACACTTGACGATGCACATGGCTGCGCTATTGAAAATGAGAATGGGGCAGTACTAACAAGCCCACACCACTACCGGCCACCTACGTATACGCATTACGTCGAACCTCATCATTTCGAGGTAATGCTTGCGTCACCCAACAATATGGCAGACTGGTGCAAACGCTGATCATATGCAGTCGTATCGATTTGCGACAAAACAAACACATAAGTACATACGCAGGCACACGGGAACGGGTTTGCATAAAGTGAAGATACAACTTGTAAAGTTCCCTCGACTATCCAAAAAACGAATTTACAATAAGCAGGATGAATGACGCGGTAAACGACAAGTTGAGCGAACATGTAAACTACTTAAAACAAACAATACCGTTATGCTGCATTTTACGTGATGATGTTTGTTTGTCTTTCCGATGAAGCCTATCCACTACGAAAATATCGTAGGCAGTGCATGTGAAAAGTTTGGGAAGCAGGTGCCATCAAACAGGGAGCTTCGACTTGCATCAGAAGACCTTCAACTGTACATTATACCTTGAGAACAATAATAGTGGCTAAGGTACTCGTCTGCTGACCCGCAGGTCGCGGGATCAAATCCTGGTTGCGGTGGCTAAATTTCCTATGGAGGCGGAAATGTTGTAGGCCCGTGTGCTCAGATTTGGGTGCACGTTAAAGAACGCCAGGTGGTCTAAATTTCCGGAGCCCTCCACTAAGGCGTCTCTTATAATCATATGGTGGTTTTGGGACGTTAAACCCCACATATCATTCAATCAACCTTGAGAACATTATTGATCTCAACAATCAAAGGTTTTATTCTTTCGTGAATCATGTCAACCGAATCTCCCTGTACCCTTTACTTACGATGTTTACTGTTCTTTCTATTTCTTGATAGTTTTCTTTGTTCCATTTATTTTGAGATGCTATAGAATTATTCAACCAGGAAAATTTTACCGCCCTTTACCACTAATCTTGACCGGCCCTTTCATTCTTTAAGTTCCTTCATTCATGCATGCGGGTTACGATTCATAACTATTGAAGCTACATGTAGATGGTGGCGAAGTTCAAAACTCCCGGGTCGTCATCATCAACATAATTATGATCATCACCCTGACTACTTCCACTGAAGGACAAAGGCCTCTGTCATGTTCCACGAGTCAACTCGGTCCTGTGCTTGCTGCTGTCACTTTATATCTGCAACCTTCCTAATCTCATCTGCCTACCTAGCTTTTCGTCTCACCTTCACCCGCTTGCCAGTCTTTGATTCCTAAAGACCAGTGGTTACCTTGCCTTCACGCTACGTGCTCTGCCTATGACCATTTCTTCTTGATTTCGACTATGATGTTCTTAACACCCGTTTGTTCCCTGACACACTCTGCTCTCTTCTTGTCCCTTAAGGTTACAAGTATAATTTTCTTCTCCATCACTCGCTGCGTTGTTTTCAACTTAAGTTGAAACCTTTTATAATCCTCCAGGTTTCTGCTCCGTAGGTAAGTACCGGTAAGATGCAGCAGTTATATACCTTCTTGAGGGATAGTGGCAATCTACCAGTCATTATTTGAGAATGGTTGCTGAATGTGCTCCACCCAATTCTTATTCTTCTAGTTACTTCAATTTCTAGGTTCAGCTCCGCGGTTACTACTTGTCTTAAGTAGACGTCCTCTTTCATAACTTCAAGTGTACTGCTACCCATCTCGAAGCGCTGTTCTCTTCCGAGGTTGTTGTCTGCAGACACTTTCATTTTTTGCACATTAAGTTTAAAACTTACCTTTCTGCTCTCCTTGTCTAATTAAACAAACATGAATTGCAATTCGTCCCCTGAGTTACTCAGCCATGCAATGGCATGGCTGAGTAACTCAGGGTAACATCACCAGCAGCAGTAGTCAGGCTACTGCTGCTGGTGATGATATATATACAATCAAGTTTGATAGACATTTTGATGATTAAGCAACATCGTTTCTGACAGGCTATATCAGTAAATGCAAATAAATTCACGGTACCATTTCAGTGAGGACTCGGGAGAGAAGGAAATAACCTTGCTGTGATGTAGATTGGTGAGTAAATTAATTGCCCAAGTGCACGGCGAAAATTCGTGCTTGGTGATCTCTAAACTTGTTCCTTCAAGTTTAATAAGGTGGGCTGAGTAGTCTTTCGGTGCTGTTGGCTACTCGTAGTTCAGCTAAATGTGCTGGCGTGCACGATGTGCACGCGCCATCTCGCATTGACTACTAGTTTTTTTTTTTTTTAGATGGGCGCTCAACATATACCGAAAGCTCTTTTGCATGCACTTGCCTAGGTTTCGGCGTAGGAAGCTGATAAAAAGAACACTGCCTGAAACTACCGTGCAAGCACTTATCTCGAACGTCACGCTTTCGGAGCTTATCTGTGGAATTCGCAAGCTTTGCTTATCAGAGACACCGGGCTCTTGATCGCGTGTCCCACAATGCGAGGGCCCACAGACCAGCTGAAGGGGTTGCATTTGAGAACAGCATGAAAGACAACGTGTTTTTCGTCTTCCCATGCTATGAATATATTCTTCATAGAGGCAATTAACACGTCTGTGTTCTCCCGTTTGCGCAACACCTAGGTGACGTCACTTGGGGACTAGCTGTCGTGTTCGAAGTCGCTAGAACGGTACAGTTGTCAGGTTAAAACCGCATGAACGAGCCTACCGCCAGCAGCGCACGTGTGATGCTACGTTATCCGTTCTCAAACCTGGTACCTTTCAGACAGCCTATCTCTGTCAATATCTCATGGATACGTACAAGTGCGGAGGCAAGCGGGTTAGACGGTCTGTGACTCAGCGAAAAAATGTTCATTTTGCTACACCTATCAGAATGATTGCCTTGTCTTTAACCGACCGCTGAGTGCACCCTCACAATGTGAAGTTGTAGGCTTGAGCTGGTTTCGGAGGCTCTAACAATGGCACGCAACGCAACGTATATCTTTCACCCATCATCATCTTAATCGCGCTAGTGGCAGTAGAGGCAATATGATGAATGGGATCATGTTCCTACATATGTCATACATATTATTGATGTTGTTTTTTGTTTTTGCGAAGTGCAGAATAGTATTTGGTGCATATAATTACAAACGCCTTGGTCTCATATGTTGCTTTCTTTTTTTACATCTCATTCTTCTCTGTGATTTAGCATGATATCAGAGGCCAACACCAGCAAGTCACTCGTTTTACTGCACTCACTGCAATGGGGTGCGGTGAAACTCTTGAAGAAACTGCTGTAATCCTTCTGAGGATCGCCTTTAAGTTTCAAATAAACTGAAGCCTGATGACATAGCTCCATATGAGCCCACATATTTCTTTCTGTCAATCAGTGGTCATGCGTTTCAATTTATCAGTTATTTCGCTCCCGTCATTCCAAGTTTTTAGTTTGCTAGTCAACTGAAATTTAGTTAATATGATTTTCGCCGAAACCGGAACATTACACGCAACATTAGGGAATAATATTACTCAACAAAAACGCAAAATATGATGTACATAGGCGCACTCGATAACAAACTCCATAGAAGATATTGGTGTGACTTAGAGGTTTACTGAACCGCAAAGCACAGTATGCGAAACATCATCACATAACGCTGCATGAATTACAGTCAATGCGCTTTCATTCATCAATATTGAAATAGCTTGACAGTTTACGACAAACTTTTTTCAATGGCTATAAAAATTCTTCTGGAGGTTGAAAACAAAACAAAAAAAAGCTGCCTTGTCCTTCACAAAGGAGAATTGAAGATTAAGCATCAAAGGTCGCAGAATTGTACTGTGAAATACAAAGGCAGGCATTTCAGAAATACTACAAAAATCTCTTTCACAGCCGTATTGATTTCAGACCAAAGCGCATATATTCGAGCAGTGAGACCTTCTTTGTTGCTAAGAAAGAGAAACCGGAACGTACCGTAAAACGCACTATGCGCAGACTCGTAAACAAGATGCCATTGTATATAGAGCTTAGTCGGTGGCACGACTTCTCATGTGCTACCCCAAGCGACGTTTTGTGGGGTTTCATAACCGCTAATGGATGGAGACGAGCCTCACTTAGTGCTTGAAGCCTCTAACATATTGTTCTGCGTGATCAGACACCTCGCATATTTACCTCTGTTTTTTCCTCTGGTTTAGCCATCTTAGCCTGTCGTGTGTAATGGGTCTAATCACGTAACAAAAAATCGTAAAAGAAAGAAAAATGACACCGAAATGTACCAGCCATCGCTGGGTGCATTGTGCGTACCGGCGAAGCAAGGGGCTTCAAATCGTGTGTGTATAGGCGCCTTGGTAGCGCTCGTTCATCGTTTTACCAAACCCTAATGAACAAGAACATACGCCAGTTTCACCGCACACTAGATTTATCTCAAGTATACTTGTAGAGGCACTTAATCTCTGTGAATAAGCTTTAGTTTCTTCAAACATAAGGGGGTGTTGTTGTCTGTGATAACCATCTTAGTTTGCTTTGTCGCTTCGTGTTACTTTCAGGTCCATGCCACTTTTTACTTTTCCAGAATGATGTATATGGACAACTCGCTGCATTACGGAGTCCGCTTTCGTAAAGGTGTGCCAAATACGTGAGCAGGTACACGTAGACTGTGAGGCGTGCACACTGCGCGCAAGCGAGATACGCACGCAGCCTGGAGCACGGAAAACGAAAAGACATGAAACTTTAAAAGGATACAGGAAACTCGACGCTCGCGGTGGCTTGTTTAATGGTTTACACAAGCGCGTGCACGTGCGCAGGCTTATAGCGCGGTATAGTGCACCCCCTCCCCCTTTCGCCGACCAAGCGTGAATCCTTGAGGTTCCTCATCGGCGTGTGTCGTCACTCGAGCTGTCAGACAGATCGGCAGTTTCTCTTTTTTCCCAGACAGTCTGCTTGCTGCGCTGAGCGCATATCCGCTTTTCACGCCACCCACACGGTCCGCTCAGTGCTCGCTATGCTGTGTGCGCAACGTGGAGCCCTGAGCGGGAGACGTGTGTTGTCGGCCGCTACTGCTTCGCTAGGTTCATCCGGCAACGGCAGGGTTTCGCAGCGCCGATTATTTCAAAGTCAAATTCTCCTTCCGGACTAGTATGTAGCCTTGTCCCTGCTCCAATGCGAATGCGAAGACCATGCACGTTGACGCAAGTGATTTGAACAAAAGGAAGACAGACAAAGAATCGAAAAAAAAAATGACTGACTCGACATCGAAGCGGATATTACAAACGCTAGCGAATAATCGTCACTAACGTTCGGCTTAGTTTGACCCTTACGTGCTCGGGCTCCGTGGCCCGTTCGCGAACAGTCTTCGACTTAACTGCGCCGAATACGCAGCTTGTAAACGTCTATCGATAGTTTAGATGCCACTGTGTTTCATGGCACATGATTGTACTTTTCAACTAAACTTAGTGAAGTAGGTTAACTGAGTATTCAATTAGCGAAGCGCCTTATCGTAAGTATTTTTTACCGAAAGGCGCTTCATCATTCAATTACCGAAGTGCCTTATCGAAAAAAAAAAAATAAGAATGTTATGGCATGAATTGCAAAAACACGCCCGAATAATTCGATTTCTGCGCACAAACATTTTTGTAATTTAGGCTAGAAAGGTATAATTTATTCACGTTTACCTTCCATTCACTTCAATTGGGCTTGTCCTTGGTTTGCACTTACACAGTTAAACATCGGACTATTAAAAACTGTCGCGAGGGCGCACTTGTTCGTGTCTTTCTTAACGTTGATATTATTCTGTGCCTAAAATTATAGGAAGTATAACTACTCAGACGAAAGGGGCTGTTTTACGTTGAAAGGGGAACACCGGCGTTTTCACGATATTCACCGATTTCAAGAAAACTTTGGACGTGTGTTCTCGTCCGTCGGTACCTTGGTAATATCGGCCAAATTATAAAACTGTAAGTCATTTAGTCCTTTAGAAAACAAATTTTAAATTGAAAGCCGATTCTGGAACCACACTTGTGAACTCGGGCCGCTCTGTGTGTGTGACGTCAAAGCTATACTCTTTTTCAAAGACCCCGCTTTTCCCAGCAGACAGATGCAGCGTGCGCTTTCTTCTGCGAGGCGACGACAATGCGAGCAAAGTTTATAGTTTTGTCAGCTGCATACAGCGTGTTAGTCGTCGTTGACGTCGGGTCTTGCAGTATTAAGCAACGAGGAAATCGATTCTAGGCGTGTCAGATGATTCATGCACCGACGGGTCTGCATAAAAAAGCGATGCTTCCGCGTTCAGAAAGTACAGCTGCAATCATCGCTGAACGTGTCACTGGTAAGTTCAGACGAGATGGCACGTCTTGAGTCCGCGTTGTATGACATCGCCAACTTTCTTTTCGCGCGCGTCAGAAGAGGCACGTGAGCTATGTTTAGACTTTGGGCAGCCCAAATCTATAAACGTTGGGCCAGCCGTGGTGGGGTGTTGCGGATCTCGTAACGTCATGGTCGAAAATGCACCGAAGTTCCCCTTTAGCGACGTGTCCATGCGCCACTCTTAGACTTTCAGTATAGAAAAAAAACGGCTACATCGTCATATCCTCTTTTGTTTGGTTCTTTAGTTCTCTCTACCTATGTCATGCACCTTGATAGTTACGTGACTCACTTTGTTATTCACAAACACAAAATGATGTTTATGTAATAAACATATTTACAACTCTATACCGGTACAACAAACGCCATTAGCTTCTGTCTCATAAAAACCCACCCTTTGAAATTTACTTATATTACCCTGTATACAGCTTACGCTTCGTCGGGAACAGCCCTTTGTATATCTGATATTTCGTCTCCGAAATGAAACTCGCATGATTGTCGCGGGTATATGCTAATATGCTTTTTTTATCTTCCCCTATGTGTCATATAAAATAACAATATTTTAATTTGCTACCACATTCATTGGTAATACTTATGGACGGCGCTCTTTTTACTGACATGGCGACGGAGAATAATCATTATGTGACTGCAGTGGAACATGTCCGGCCTTCGAGTGCACAGTCGAGCAAGCAGGCTAGTAGCGCTTAAAATTGGGTCCCTCAATGACATTTCTACAGGATCAACAAAATTTTGAGATTTGTATAGAAAAAGATCTTGCGCAAACAATAGATATATACTTACAGCAACAAACCTTTGTGAGAAAGAGAAAGCCAAACAGACACACATGACATATATGCAGTGTTGTACGAAACGGCGTTCCAAGGAAAGACGTTCCAGGAACTAATTTCCTTTTGAAGGAACGAAGGAACGCCACTGTTTTTTTTTTTAGAATCGTTGGGACTGTATAACGACAACGCGTAACGTTTACGTAGGAACGGCAGAGGGAATGGCGTTCTTTTTGTAAACGTTACTCGGCATTGAGCGCACGCAGTACATAATACAGAACAGGGCAGGTTGGCGGCTCCGTGAGGTGCAGCAATCTTCAACTCACCTGTCGCTATGCCGATCACGTGTGGGTAGAACACTTGATTACTTTTTCTATTAGTATGATCCAGTCTGACAGGAATCTATGGCCGTTCTAAAGTGTATGAGTGTTGACATACCTTGGAGAATTTTTACTTGACATTCAATTACTCAATTACGATCGAACTTGATTGTAAGGCTGCCGCCAGGAAAGGGCGCACGATTTTGAATGCGCAGCATGTCTTACCGAATTTCGGCAGCTTTGATATCTGTGTATATATATATATATATATATATATATATATATATATATATATATATATATATATATATATATATATATATATTTAGCCACCTACGACTTTTAGCTCCCCTGGCCGTTTCAATAATCGGATCTATACCAAAATTGGTATGGCATAACATAGCTATATGACGAGCATAAGTGATTAGTCATAACATGAAAATCATGACATGTAAGGTATGATTGTCATGATTTACATGTCATGGTCTTGCTGCTCTTGTGGTGGTTTCGTTTACATGACATTTTGCATAACTGGTATGGTATGAAATGGCGGCATAGCGAACATAAGTGACGAACTCTAACGTTGCAATCATATATGTATATGTCATGTGAGTGGCTACACGCCACGCTCTTGGTGCGCTCGTGGTCATTTCGCTAGCTTCACATATACCAACTTTGGTATTACGTGACGCGAACAGACGACGAAGGTAAATGACGTGTCCAAACGTGATAGTAATGGCATGCGCGTCGTGTAATACATGACTACATGCTACGCTCATAGCGTGCTCGCGGCCGTTTCACTAGCTTCACGTATACCAAATTAGGTCTTACGTGACGTGAATGAAGACGAAGGTATATGACTAGGGCAAAGATATGGTAATCATGACGGGGAAGTCACATATCAACATTCCTCACTTGTGCTTCGCATATCATCGATTGCCACAGTACGTGGGATCTGCCAATTTTTTCCCCCTCAGCGACTTTCCCGGTAGAGCAACTCACAAGTAGAGTGTGTGTGTGTGTGTGTGTGTGTGTGTGTGTGTGTGTGTGTGTGTGTGTGTGTGTGTGTGTGTGTGTGTGTGTGTGTGTGTGTGTGTGTGTGTGTGTGTGTGTGTGTGTGTGTGTGTGTGTGTGTGTGTGTGTGTGTGTGTGTGTGTGTGTGTGTGTGTGTGTGTGTGTGTGTGTGTGTGTGTGTGTGTGTGTGTGTGTGTGTGTGTGTGTGTGTGTGTGTGTGTGTGTGTGTGTGTGTGTGTGTGTGTGTGTGTGTGTGTGTGTGTGTGTGTGTGTGTTCGCGCGTATTCTGCAACGCGTCTGTGTCCTTCTTGGAGTATAGTCAAGGCACCTGCGTCTCGTTCCATGGTGTCTTCGACAGGAGCGAATGATCGTCGCGAAACGGTTTAAATCGCGGTATAGGACAGAAGAACCAATCCGATTGGTTCCTCTGTCCTACCTCTGTCGTACCTCAAGCGTTGTGACAACGCTTGAGGTACAGAAAGTGAGTAAAGCACCGATGTGTACCATGTGCTAACCACCGTAATCTTGCGCAGTGACTTACCTCTGCGCATGGATGGTCTAGGGCTCCAACTTAGCGGTGTCAAAGCTACACTTTGGAATTTTATCCTTTGGAAATGATCCCCTTTGCCCCGTCGCGGTGGTATAGTGGCTAAGGTACTCGGCTACTGACACGCAAGTCGAGGGCTCTAATTCCGGCTGCGGCGGCTGCATTTCCGATCGAGGCGGAAACGTTGTAGGCCCGTGTGCTCAGATTTGGGTGCACGTTAAAGAATCCCAGGTAGTCGAAATTTCCGGAGCCCTCCACTACGGCGTCTCTCGTAATCATATGGTGGTTTCGCTACGTCAAACCTCGCATATCAATCAATCAAATCAAGTGATTTATGTATCATCGTCCAGGGCCAGCATCTGCGCGAGCATCAGCGCTTCATATCATCTTCTGGTGTTGCTAATACGCATGTTCCAATTATCATCGTTGCGCAAGTGCAAACAACTGGTTATATAAACATCAGCAACTCTTCAACGTATGTCTGTGCATCCAACATTTGTACATATATTTAACGTCCTTTCATGATAATCATGTGGTGGTTTTGGGACGTTAAACCCCACATATCAATCAAATGATTCCCCTTGCCGCGTGCATCGTAGGCTTCGGACATTCTATGTTTTATGTTCTCGCGCTCACGAACTGCAAAGCTTCGAACTATAGTTACTGGGAGTGTTTTTCTCGTCGCGTGTACTTTAGCTGCTCAGTGGCTCAATCGTCCTTTTAGTATCTCGTGCATGCCTCTGGCAGCTATCAAGAAATCCATCTTTTGACACTCGGGAGCGTCGATGTCAGGGAAGGGTACCAAAACGTAATGCAAGCGGGTGCCGTAGCGGCGCCTGTCCACTACCTGCGACGTTTGCGTTTTGCCAGGCATCTATTTGACACGCCAGTTATCTCCGTATCTACGGGTCTATGATTTATATTGTGATTCATTTCAACAACCACCCGCACCGATAACGACTCTCATGTCATAAACAATAGACGTACATTCAGCGATACATTGTTGTTGCACCCACTGAGCCTGCTCTCGGATTGACATTGTTCTTATTTGCGTAAAACATGGCATAATCCTCAAGCGCTTGATGAAGTGGCTCTTCAACATTGCCAACAAATTGCTGACTACAAAGCTGGTCTGTGGTATACTGACATCCAGATGGAACCCTGGCTAAGTGCGAACAAGGGACTTAAATCCTGGAAATTACTTGATATGCTCACACTCGATAAATGCGTATACGTATTGTTTCTCTCGGTGCTGTTTTCTGTGTATGAAACCTGTTTATATGAGTGCATGTGTGGCGATTTCCATTTAAAAAAAAACTTGAATGACGCTTGAGTTTCGCCTTCAAGAGTAGAACGCGATATCGTAATCTGGCTCCATGTGTGTCGCCTCATCAGTTGCTATGTTCGGAGATGACTCTCCGTGGCATTGAAGGGAAGACTATGGAACCAAAGTGGGCGTATGTTACCACTGAAGAATATACGCCCACAAATGCGGGTGTTTTCTGCGTGAAGATAATAAAACAACATCATTTTATTGTCTACGGGATGCTGTTTTTAAAGAGACGCTTTGCAAACCAATGAGATATTAATACTTGTTTCGCTTCGTTAAATGTCATTTTGAGTCTTCCAACGAAAGGTGTTATCCGATCAAAACTCGGGTCACGCGCCGTGCCGTAGTTGTCCGTAACTACTTCAACGAAATAAAAAAAAATAGTACCAAGGACACAGTGACGCTCGAACCCGGGTCCGCTGGGTGCCAGCCCAGTATTCTACCACAGAGCCACGCCAGTGCTTAGGAGTCGTTCACGAACTTGCCTCAGGCAGGCTTGATGTCCGGAAAGGAATGGTGCTAAATTTTATTTATGTTCCTCATTGGTGCGGCGAATTGTTGTATTTTTGTATTGCTATATATTTGTTACATTCCTCATTCATGTTGCAAATTTCCGTAACTTTTGTACCTTTATTATTTTTTATTGTTCTCACTTATAGTCATGTACCCACTCCTGCTTGGGCCCGCATAAGGCCTGCAGTATTTTCAAATAAATAAAAATAAAAATTGAGTAACACAGCGTTTTAGAACAGATAAAGGATAACGAGGTGTCACACAATGCAAGTAACGTAACGAGCGGGTCTTCCAATGCTCCAACCCATTACAAAAGCTTGTTTTTGATCACCTATTAAATGTGGCGTCTAACAACTTTAGGGATAATTCCTCATCGTCGGCAGCCACTGCATGAACTATTGGCACGAAATTTCTTGCAAGTTTTTAGTGGATACAACGCTTCTCAAAAGAATGATGAAGTATACCATAGCGAATGCTGGTCTACTACCCAGAAATTAATAATAATAATGTCTTAGTGGGTACCCAGCAAATGTACTTACTGCAGTTACCCAATAAGTGTTTAGAAAATGCTCTGAAAGGCCGCTCTTGTAGTTTTCGCTGTAACTGTGCTGCACCTTTCACGCAGGCCTGGCGTTTTTTTTTTTCTCGTCTGAAAACGTCGCACTTTTTAGGTGCACCTCACATTGTAAGTGGCGTCTTCAGTTTTAGGTGAGTGCTCATCACCCGCCAGCTATTCTGACGAGTCGCCGAAGTAGCTCTTGTCGAACTTCTCTCAAAAATGACCGTGTAAGTAGACGTAGCAAATTCTATGCAGTGGTATTATTCGGACACGGCGGGCATTCGAAAAGCGAGTCGAGCCGGACTTCTTCGCGGAGGACTACATGCATGTGCTGTAGCTCGCCCCAATAGCTTTACCTTCACTGCCACTCAAAGTTGTCCCCGAGTATACCGTGACGTCGGTTCTCGGCGAATCCTTTAACTATGACGCAAGGAAACGGACGTTAGCACGCGTAACATTCGCCGTTTTCACACTATTTTAGAATGCAAGTACCGTTGCGAAGTGCCCACTATAGGCCACATTTCTTCATTTTGCGAATTAGGGAAGAGTACACAACGCGTCGCTAATGCGTAGAACACTAAAGTTGCTGTTACTATTTCGTAGTGTTGCCAGTGGCCTCCAAAATTTTCGTTTAGCATCATTTCCTTACACCGATTTTACATAAAACCTGCAGCCGACGATGTTAACTTTGTAAAATATACGAAGCGCGAAATGAGCAACGAATTTCTCATTTTATTTGTCCTAGAGATTATTCAGCACTATATTTTGAACAATTATTCAAATGTAATTAATGTAACGAAACTTTCCAATTTTCAAAATGTAACTGTGACAAGCTACATTCGCAATTAAGGAACTTGTAACGGGAACTCGTTCCAAAATTGGGAAGGAACGCGCAACAAGCTTTCGTTCCTGTTTTAGAGAAACGTGTACATAACCATGCAAATATATAATTGGTCATAATGACGGGAACTCGCAAAACGTGCGTGAATAAAAATTAAAGAAAATGTAAAGTAATGCTTCCAAAGATACCTCGCCAAACGAATTGAACACGCTTGCTTGCAAAGAATCGTCGAAAAAAAATGAGACAAAAAGATGTTTATTCAGACTGCAATAGTATAGGCTCTATATAACGAAAATTGAGGCGTTTTAAGGTGTAAAAATTGAGTTTTTGCTTTTTTCAAAGTCTTAGAAGCGCTAATTTTCCACATGTACGAAGAAAAAGGTAACTCAAAAATGCTTAAAAAAACAGAGCGTGGAGTGGTGAGAAAAAAAAAACGTATTGTATAAAGCGATGCAAGAAATATAAGACATCGCTACATTGCTTAATTGACTGCTTTCGCAGCGCTTATCGCAGGTGGATTGCTGCTGCACAGCAAGCGTTCGCCGGTTGCTTATCACAAGTGTGCAGCGGTACGAAACTGATAAGCGCGAGATCCGCAGTCAAAGCAGGCGGAAAGTTCTGTTGCAACAGCCTGGCAAACATCATTCTTTCTATCAGCCTGGAATCCCGGCTGCGGCGGCTGCATTTCCGATGGAGGTGGTAATGTTGTAGGCCCGTGTGCTCAGATTTAGGTGCACGTTAGAGAACCCCAGGTGGTCGAATTTTTCGGAGCCCTCCGCTACGGCGTCTCACATAATCAAATGGTGGTTTTGGGACATTAAACGCCCCACATCTATCTTTCAGCCTGGAAAAATCGGTTACTGAACGTGCCTTCTCTATTGGACTTTAATACGGTACAATCAAGCCAAGCTTTCATTACGTGGTGATACTTCTACTTTTGAATGCACATGTATATATAGTTCATGCACCAGTAAAACTTTGAGTGATTGATATGTGGAGTTTGACGTCCCAAAACCGCCATATGATTATGAGAGACGCCGTAGTGTAGGGCTCCGGAAATTTCGACCACCTAGGGTTCTTTAACGTACCCCCAAATTTGAACAAACGGGCCTACAGCTTTTCCGCCTCCATCAGCAAAACTTTGCACGGAACCACGCGCGTGTTTAATTTAGTTGCATTTTTGTAGTTTTCTGCTCTCTGATAGAGGTACACGAAGATACGTGCATTCCGTGTCTTTGAAAAAGGCATACTTGAATATTGTGGCATCATTGCAAAGAGTTTCGGCCGTTTGATTTCTTAGCCAAGTTTTCCGGCAGCCACAAGTCACCGTATGCACTTCGTTGTGAAATTGCAGAGCATCATCAGCGAAAAGACAAGGTATTCGAGGTTCGTAAATTGCGTCACCTTCGCCGAGAACATCCTGTTGACAGCCTCATTATAGGGAAGTTACTTCACCCACGAGCAAACCTAGGGAATTTTCGTTTTACCAGCTGACGCGCGGCAGGAATGCTTTTTCGGACGGTGTTTCTCCGCATTCCTGTTGCGGCAGCGAGCCCGCCCCCCAGTAACACGAGGGTGGCGCAATTACGGACCAGCGCCAAGACTAGAGCCACGCTACTGGACTCGGACTCCGGTCGGACCGGGATCGATAGCAGGGGCGCTGCTGGTCTCGGCGGACAAGGCGCCAAAAGTGGCGGAGGCACGCGAACGCGCACCAAAGGTGGTAGTGTCACAATCGCTGCATCTGGGAGAGGCCAGCGGAGGCGGCGACGGCGCGTATGCACCCGACACAGAATAGTTAACGCTGTCGCCATTTGAGTGGCTAAAATAAACCACACTCGCAGAGCCTTCCTTAGCAAGTGCTGCGATGGTAGGCGCGCGCGCTCTCTGAACTCCAGTTCCTCGATGTTGCAAGCGTCACCATAAGACCGAGCCTCCTTGTCCGGGAACGGGAAAGACACATTTCTCGCATCCTCGTTTCGGGAGGCCTCGGCTTGACCATCGCATTCGCATGCTCCGGTCAAGAGGAGGCGTCCCGAGCCGACCGACGGCGCGACCGAATGTGTCTTCACTGCAGCGCACCGCCGCGTTCCGTGCGGCACAACTAGCAGCGCGGCGCGGGCGTTGTTCACAGTTATCTTTCTTTTTTCACTCCTCCCGCGACCAGCGCAGCCAAGACAGCCTGTTTCGTAGCATCTCACCTGGAACGGGGCTTCTTTCACTCCAAGCAGCCTTCGGTCATCCGAAAATGACGCCGATGCTGATTCCTCAACGAGCTTCTCTGCTTTTTTTAACCGCGAAAACTGGGTCGTTTGTTAGGCAGAGCCCACCCGAGCGATATCCCGCCTCTCGGCGCGCCAGTAGCTGACGACCGTGGGGCCGACGCTTGCTAGCGTTGCCGCTGGATGGCGGTAGGTGTCACACGACACAGTGAAGCCCCTGGTGGCGGCGTGGCGGAGGTCGCGTCTCGTGGAGTTCGCGGCGGTTCGCGCAGGCAGATGTAAGTGTACAATTGAGGTTACAGCCTGCGTTGGGCTCGGGAAAATAAATAAATAAGGAATCGAGAAGCGGAACTTTTGCTGCTTTCGCCGGCGTCTGCTGTTTAGCGCGTTTTATGTTTCAAGCGTCAAAACGGCGCGCTATTTCGGCGTCCCGCCTCGAGTGTCCTGTTGCTTTAAAAGTTGCTTCGACTGAACCTCCCCGCTCGCTCCTCTCGCTCTCCAACACCACCCATCTTCAGTGTGCTGCGTAAGCCCTGGAAACGAGAAATAAATCTGGCGTGCGCTCACGAATTCCAGATATCGGTGTCGCACTTGGCAAAGGGCTCCGCGATCAACGCTCACAAGGTCCAATAAAATGTGAATTCTGAGGGTCGTGTGAACGCTGTCGATCTCTTCGCTTCTTCGTTTCGAGTATGTATGTATATGTGGATTAATCGAACCTATCGAGTATCGAACTCGGGTGAAGCGGTCTGTCGTTCTGTCATACTCCGGTGTCTAGCCATTTTTGTTCTAGTTTTGATGATGTACACACTAGCCCATTAAGGAGGCAGTGCTTTTTTAATTAAAAGAAATTTTATAACTATTACAGCATTTGTTGGTCATCTGAACTTCCGTTGAAGGCCTGTCCCAGGTTTGCAAGCGACCATAATTTACTGATTTCGGGAAGAGGAAAAGGGGGTTCAAGCCCCGCCTACCTAAATTTTTACATTTATTCTTGCGTGAGTACATATACTCGCACTTAAACAAACCCAAGCACGGGTGATGGGTCGAACCGCGTCCTCCCTTCGCTCTCAAAAAAAAAAATTTTTTTTTTTTGGCTACGCTCTGGATTTTGCAGTGACCAATGCGGCGTATGGTCGAGAAGGAAGTCCGATTACCGCTCAAAGTAAATGCATTGCTGTAAAAGATGAGATTCGAAAAAATTAATCCGCAGGTAAGTTATCCCTCGTAGCCGAGTGTGCAGATTCGGGACAACGCACAGCTATACTATCCTGTGGTCTCGTGGGAGATCTTCTACGACCAACCGCATTTCTGTTCCATTAGTATGCATTTCGTTGCGCTAGCAGATCATTTGCATTGAATGTCGTTTGCATTGCAATTGGAAGCATAATTATAGCTGTTGTTATAGTACCGTAGAGCAAATTTCCACCCTGCTAAAACGTTTGGTCACACCTTACTAATGTAAACGTGTGCCAGTCAATCCTGTTCAATGCAGCTTCATTAAGCTCTCTTTGATGTTTTTCTTATGTCCTATGCAGAACCATCTTTTGAGCCGGGTGCTTCGTAGTGTGTTATTTTCCACATTGCTAACATCAAATATTTTTTGTTCAATTCAACTGGTATAGCTCGCATCAGATATGACCGAAATAAGTAAGCTTTAGTTTTATCGTCACGCTTGCCTCGAAAAAACATTCATCTCTGATCTCTTTTATGACCGACATATTTGATCATTCGTAGTATATGGTATATTCAAAACTATGCGACAGTTCGGTAGTTCAAAAGAATTGAGTTTTTTTTTCTTTCATATTTCAACGAGATCCCACCATATGTACGCCCATATTCATAGAAAAGATGAAGGACTTAACCAGGCAAATATTTGTTCTTAAGCTGACACAGTTGCCTTCTACAATGATTGAAGATAGTCATTGCTATTTTTTATGATACTATTATGTTCTTTGATACGTTTTTCTTTCCTTTTTTTAGAGATATCATCGGCATCTATTGTGAATGCAAGAAAACAGAGCTCTACATCTATTGCTTCGTTATATACCTGAAAACTCTGCTTATCTGCTTCACAATGCCCACTCTTTCTTTTAAGATTATCGTTGTGTGTTTCGGTGTTCTTTTACACCATCTTATTTTCCCTAAAAAGTCGCGTGTAAGCGTTCACGTTTCGGTATAAAATTTTCTCTTTCATCTTTTCTGTTGCTGTACCATTTTCAACAACTCTGGCTGGTGTGAACCCGTAAAACTGAATTCGGAATGTCTCCGTATACTCGTGTGTGCATTGCTTTTGGCGGCATCAGTTCTCATTGTACTTTTATTGACTGAAACAACACTTCCTCTGCGGGTTCTCGCGAAGCAGCGCAATTATGTTTTTCTGTAAACATTTAATTAATTACCCCTATTCGCGTTCACCTCATTCACGTCGGAGCTGCGAGCTCGAGTAGAAATTTTCGTCATATAGCCCGATCAAGTTGTTCACAGAATAAATATGACCGACGTTCACTTTGAACAATAAATGCGTCGCTAAATTATGGCTATGTGCACACATGAACGGCCGCTTGTGACTGCAAGTATCTTGCATGGTACATACATGTGCAGAGAACAAACGGACTATATGAAATTTTAAAAAGTGAAAATTGTAAATGTGCAATAGAGCATTCTTGTACGCATCCTAGGCGACGTCATTCACAAAGTGGCAAATTGGGATGGTGTATTGACAATTATGTTATTGATTTTTTTGTAGACTAGATATAGGTTCCCTATAATTTATTAATCCGAAAAGTGGTGAAAACCGATGTTCCATGTATTGTCTTCAGCTTTGACAGGCTTTTATTTTTTCTATTCAGTTTTACGTTATTCCACTAACACAACTTTTGTTATCGGCCTGCGCTTGTATATTTACCTTACCTCGTTGGATTTAATGCTATTTTGTTCTCTATGAACGTCCTTTAACCAGCTGAGTTTTTTTGCCACTAGCTAACATTTACGACAGATTTCAGAGCAGCACTATTTATCTGTAAGCAGCTGACGTAACTATGCAAGGAGTATGTAACATGTCAGAGAAATATGGGGAAAAATTGTGTGATTAAACTTCTCAGCGCAAAAACTTCCGACAATTAACACAAGAGACTAGGACGAGCGCAGACTTTCAACTAATTTATTACTACTACGGCGCACATATATATGTTCCAAAAAAGACGATAAGATCACTTGCTTAAGCAGAAAGAAAAAAAAACACAATACCAAAAAACGGAAGCTTTTGTGCTGAGTAGTTTAATAATGCATTACCAACTAGCCCGATGCCACACTTTACTTCAGAACATTTGCGATTGTGTATGCCAATACCGGTTAGGTCAGCGTCTTTTCATTTATCCGTGAACTATTACAGGTCACTGTCTTTCTGTACTTATTGCGAAATAATTATAATTCAATAATTACAGCAGAACCTTACAAATGAAGGTGACAACGTTGTACCAACCCTAATACCTACCTTGTGTCTGCTCATGAGTTGTGCTTCCGCCTCTAAGCAACTTAGCTGAAAGGCGAAGCTGAAACTGCAGGCAACGTCCATATGTGTTCACTTTGACAATAGTGCTTTTAGGGTTTTCGATGCTATATTTCAACGAGGAAATACATTTATTTATTCGATATCATTTTTTCCTCAGGTACAGACATTCTAATGCCCTTGTATTTGTTCTTCGTCCACGCATGCAAACAGGGAGCAAACTGCTGATTACGTTACTTTTCGGAAGGGCCGCGTCTTGGTTAGAGAATTCCCGCCTCTCTACAATCATATCGAAGTTTATTTCTTGTCTCTTTGGCGTTTTTGAGAGTCACGAACGGAAATTCCTGATAAGTGCCGCGATCTATATATATATATATATATATATATATATATATATATATATATATATATATATATTGAATTGCTGCATAAGTGTCCAGGCAACACTCGTAAATACACACTCGCACACACAAGCACCCACGCCCGCAAATATTACACAAACATTTTCGACGCCATTGCTTATCGGCCATTTCGTTTTGCGAATTCTGATCCGTGGATTGATCGGTAGACTTCAACGTTCGCGCTTCCACCCGAGTAAGGTACGTGCACGTGACTGTACGAGTCGACGTGCGCGTCATCTTCGTATGGGCCATGCGTGTCATACAGATGCAAGTTCTCGGCACTGGAGGCTAGCTGGCTCTTGAGCTTTTTGAGCAGGCTGCAGTTCTTGAGCATCTTGATCTTGCGGAACTTGCGCTGTTTCTTGGACAGGTGCTCGATGACGTAAGTTGGCCGGATGACTTCTCTGATGACCTGCACCTGGCGGGCCGGCACGGGGAGAGGCGCGACTGCGGCAACCGGCTGCACGAGCGCAGTGGGCAACGGGGCAGCTGCGGGAAGCACGGCTGGTGCGGATGGTGGGGGTGGTGGTGGCGGCGGCGGAGGGGCCACTTGTACGAGTCTAGTGTGATGGTGCAAGATGTCTGACCTTGGGTGGCAGTTCTTCCGCCCTGGTCGGCTCCACGGCTTGGTGCACGAGCCGGGGCTGCAGCGGGACGGTGGTCACTGTTGGTTTCGGCTCCGGCACCACAAACAGTGGCTGCACGGCAGGTGGTGGAGGTGGAGGGGGTGGCGCGGCCACCGCTGGTAGGGCCGCGGGTGGCGGTGCATGCACTAACAGCGAACGCGGCGGCTGCGCTGCCACCAGGCCTGACACGAAGAAAGGATGGTGGTGGTGCGTGACCACGGCAGCCGGTGGAACTACTCTGGTGGGCACCAGCACTTGCTGCGGTGCCACCAAGCGCGGCTGAACCACCGGCTGCACCAGCACCGGTGAGGGTGGCGGCGGAGGTGGTGCTCTCGGCGCTGTTTGGATGACCACCGTCGAGTGGATGGGCGGGGGCAGGGGCCGCGGCTGCACCAGCACAGGCTGTACCAGAGGCCTCGGGGCCACCAAAGGCGCGGGCAGCACGAACGGCCTATGCGATATCGTGGTGTGCACGATTGCCGGCACAGCGTGCACCGTTGGCTGAAAATGATGCTTGAGGTCGAGTAGCTTGTGGCTGCTCGCCCTGGCCACCAGCAGGGCGACCACCAGGCACTCGATAACACCCTGCAAATATTATGGATGTGCGTGAGCGCGCTGAATGCCTGATTTGCCGGTGACAAGGTCCGAGGGAATCGCGAGGGCATTTAGGCGTGTCTCTTGTTTGGACGAATCTAAATTCCTGCTGCCCCATTCCATACAATCTACAAACGACTTTCTTTCTCTGCGCTTAACATAATTTTGGGTGACTGAACTAAAGGTTTGTTAAATCTTTTCCTTACGACCTCCCCGTCTCGAGGAGTTGCCGTAATGAGAGACCAGATGTGGCGAGGCATCACATCTTCCGTTGGTTCCACCTATTCGTGCCCACAGGTTTCATGAATACAAATTGCAAATCCTCTCCCCTAAGAGTCTTTCGCTAGAAGCAGCATCTACCCTTATCATTTCCCTTGAGCTATCTGCCTCCTCTTTTTCCTGTCTTAAGCCGCAAAGGTGTGTCCATATGTTCACATCGCTTTTCTCACTCTGCAGTTCCTCCTCATCTTCCGGCGTTCACATAATGTTAAAAACGTGAGATACCAAGTGCATTGCATTCGGAAAAAGGTCAAAACAGAAAGCTTTTTTGTATTTATCCTTTTTTTCTTGTTTACTGACATCTGTGATGAGAGTCGGGTGAAATCGCTTCACGTATTGTTACGTTGATCCAAATTTGGTGCAAGACCAATCTCCAAAAGCAGTGTAGTAGTGTAATGATTAGGGAAGATAATTTTTAAACTACAAAAAGGCATATGCGCTCGTTAAGTCTACGTGTTTCGTTTATCTTCAACAGTTGGACCAGCATATCCGCTGTGACTGAGAATGCATACTGAAACAGGGAGCTACGATTGAGTTCCTTAACGGCAAGCTTCTTTCTAAACTACTTTCGCTCTTAATTAGTGATGGTTATGTCCGAACTCTCACTTCTTCACTGATTTTTATGCATTTGACAATTGCTCCCAGTAAGGTTGGTAGATTTATTAGACCTGCATGTTGTAGGAAATATTCATGTAACAATTAAAATTACAAGTGTTGGCCAACGTGAACATTAAGACCGCCATATTTTGCTGTAGCATTCGCTTACTATGTTTCTTGCAATATATATATATATATATATATATATATATATATATATATATATATATATATATATATATATATATATATATATATATATATATATATAACGCCAGGGCCGTTTTTTTTTGCTTAGTAGCTAAGTCGTGGCTGAGCGCAGTATATTGAATTGAGGTTAAGAAGACAACGCTAACTTCTTCAACCCAAGCTTGATACAGTATCGTGGGTTGAAGAGGAATAAGGGCTGAAAGGCAGAGGAGGGAACAATGACCACTCTCAAGGGCCCACAATTGACAAGTGCCCACACTACCGCAGCTATGGTCGAATGAAAGAGCGCATGCCTCCTGTTCGGAGTGTACTGGGTTTGATTCGCTGGGTCAACCACCGGTTTTTTTTTTTTTGATGGAGGGAGGGGTGTCACGACCTGGCGCTCGGGGGTGCGGGTGCTCATCCAGGAGAAGGTGATTTTTCCTTTCGGCACTTTTTCATTACCCTTCCTTTTGCCCTATCGTGACATTTCGTCGTGCTTTCTTATAGGTTGCATAAAGAAGTGCCTTAACCTCATACCATCATCAATTGCTCGACCAAGAGTCAGGTCAGGGTACCCCTCTCCCCTTCTGAATACTGGTGGGGGCCCGGCGGCACCGCGAATCGGACCCTGCTCCTGCTTCATCAAAGGTGGATGCTGAACCACTTCTCCACCACACCAGTAAAGCATGGCTCACCTGCACCCCATGCTCACCATCCCTTTCCTTAAAGGGACACGAAAGTCAAATAACAGTTTACATCAAAGTGAAAGCTCAATGTATAATAGCAGCGGTGGCTGCATTTCCGATGGAGGCGGAAATGTTGTAGGCCCGTGTGCTCAGATTTGGGTGCACGTTAAAGAACCCCAGGTGGTCAAAATTTCCGGAGCCCTCCACTACGGCGTCTCTCATAATCATATGGGGGTTTTGGGACGTTAAACGCCACATATCAATCAATGTATGATAGCATTCAAAACGACAATGTTATCAACAACAGTGCCCAACTTACCGAGAAATTCAGGTAAATGCACAAGAATACAAGTGCCGCAGTAGGACATTTTCAAAATGGCCCTGATGACATCAGACGAACCGCCTACTATTAATCACTAGTAATTGATGTAACTGCACTAAATAAAGAACCTTCCGTACATTAAGAGACACGATAAAATGCTGGTTGTTCGTTTCTGTTTGATTCATGAAAAAAAAAAACCGCCGGACGTTACTATGGGATGACGAAAGTTATAGCGCGAGAACAAAACGACGGCACAGAGACAAGAAGGACACGAAAGACACTCTGTCTCTGTGTCGTCGTTTTGTTCTCGCGCTATAACTATCGTTATGCTATGCCAACTAGTCCAAGCTGCCACACTTCTAAGTTGCTATGGGGAATGGTGTGAGTGGTTCGAAAATTCTATTTTCGCGTGGTTACACTGCATAGGTGGTTCCGTCTAGCGGGGCGCAGTTGAAACAAAAGCGTCTGCAATCTCGAAGCCAATGGCGGGAAATTTATTAATGGCCCTTGTTGGTGCTATGGCTTCCGCTGCTTTCGGTCTGCTCCTATTGGTGCAGTAAAACCAGGCAACGTTGTGCATGGCAACAGTGACGTGAGACGGTCCCGTCGGTTCGCTTCTTGGAGCGGATAATTTGAAGTGCGCTAACCCAATTCGGAGCACTGAAACGTGATTCTATTTCGAAATAGGCCCTCCCTTGGCACAAAAGTAACACTACAAGGTTTCTGGAGCATCATTTCAACAATCAACGTGGACTTAATCGTTGACCTTAGTGTCCCTTTAACAGCGCCGCGTTCGCCTCCCTTCGTACGCTATGGCGCACCCACCTCCCATCTCTCCCCTTTTCCTGCGCGCGCTTCCGCTAACCCTCACTCTCTGATCATTTACCACAAATCCTACCGGCCCTACATGCCCCGCCCAACTCAGCACAGTTCTTCTCGTTCTAGATGCGTACCGCGTGCGGGCGTGACGACATCTTATTGCGCGTGGACTTCGTGCGGATCATCACAGCAACAGCGTGTCCATGCATGCTCTCGCAATAATAAGAACGACATCCCGTGCATACGGCGCGACAAGAACTCGTAGAGCACCGTAGTATTTAGTCTGATTTTACCTCGTGTACCTCGAAACGACTGCGCTAGTAATATAATGGTTATAACGCAATAATTCTCTGAGCACTGAATATTTCTGATATCGAAACAATGGCATGTGTCCTGAGTAACTGATCAACGTTGTTTATTACTCAATATTACATGTATGAATGACTGGCTAATCAGTGACCAGAAGTACACCTGCTACTCGCTGCCGTGGCTTTATCGTGGAAGAAAATAATGTTGTTGAGTCATTTGACCACAGTGAGCGACTCTGCTAATATTTCATGGCTAAACAATAAAATAACATTGTAGCACAATATTTCGAAGTAAAACGGTTCTTTTTCCTGGAAGCACATGGTATATTGAAAGTTCTGTCAATCACTCAACGCCACATAAAATTTTTTTCTGTACATTTAGCCATATTCATGCTAATCGAATGTAAGCTTTGATAACGGGAATGGCACTGTTTGTTGATTTTCTTTTTTTATTAGCGCCGAACACAAAGTTTTGGCCAAAAATCCTCTACGCAATGCTTCGTGCCTGTTTTATGTATTTATTTTTATCAGAATCATTGTTCACGAACTTAGCTGCAGATACCAATGTTCATTTCATGAGCAGTATGACAACTTTGATGGTGTTTGCCAGTTGTATTCGAGTTCTCTCACGTGCGCCATACAGCCATCGTAGGCTTGGGACATATTTTTTTCCTGAAACGTGCATTATCGGAGCCAGAATTAGTGGTACTTGTCAGCCGGCTCTCTCCCTGATTACCCTAATTTTTGCCTTTATAATAATAATAATAATAATAATAATAATAATAATAATAATAATAATAATAATAATAATAGGATCCTGAGCCCTAAAAATCATAGGGAAAATCATTGGAGCCACTGTTGAACTCTATTGAGGGCCCAGGATTCCTTAATTTTCAGTCCTGATACATCAAGAAATCTCACTGCTTTCGTTAATAAGTGTGCTCATGTACTGATTCATTCGTTTCGTATTAATCTGTTTTGCGGTAAGGGAACCCAAGCGCATCCAAAGGTGGTCTTTTCAGCCCAAACCGTGAACATTTGTTTCACCCGGAATATCGCAATATGCCATCCCCACCATGTCTTGTGCTTTGAAAAATAATGAAACATACAAGATACCACTTCAGTGGTCTATATAAAGATAAATATTCTACGTCAATTTGCCAGTTTCCACCAGTGCTTAGCATTACAATTACGTCGTTCCCATTATAAACATTCTCGACTGCTCGAAAAGTTTGTTCCAGGACACATACGGTACATTAGGCGGATTCAATTTTATTAACTCTCTTGCGAATATAACGAATCATTAATTACCTATACACAATCACGCTGAAGCTGGTAGGCACACAGCTGAAGTCAGTGACTGGTCCTACAAGCCTCATCACGATTTTAAGTTCGCACTCTTCACCGCGCTAAAGAGTGACAGATTGGGGGGAGGGGGGGGGAGAGAAAAACGAGCTCCTAAATTCCGTTCCTCGGCGGTTGGAAGCAGTTCAATCACGGGCTGTTGTTCTGAGCGAAAAAAGATAAAAGTACAGATTACACTAACGAGGGGCATAAACGCGTTAATTTCACTTTTTCATTATTTGCTCATGCTCACCTAAACGTTGCCAACATTCTATCAACTACTAATTTTCGTCAGCATAAAAAGAGCGAACTACGCACAAGCGGGTGCAGCGTGGTGAAGCCACGCTCCCGCTGCATGCGGCACCCACCTTGATCAGCATCCCTCAACCACCATGAAGCGCACACAAGCGACACTCTCCTAAGTGAGCGAGCTGCCTCGCCTTATGTAGACTGCGGCCTGGGCTGGGCGCAGCCTCAAAGTTTTTTCAGGGCAAATCGCTCGGCGGAAGAGATCGAAGTCACTCGCGCGATTGACCCATTCGCGACCTCGAAATTACCCCCCCCCCCCCCTCCCCAGAGACGTTTACCCACCATCTCTCTTTTTTCCTCTTTTAATCGTCGTTATTTTTCCATCTGTTATTTTCTTTCCCGCATCCTCGAGGCCGCGAATCGCGTGCGAGACCTTAGCGAAAGTAGCGGAGCATTCAAAACTGGCGTGGCGCGGGCGAAGGAGGACGAAGCGCTGTGTCGTCGAATACCGTGGCGCCAGCCGACTGTGTCGATGTCAATGACTCGCGGTGTGATGAAGGAGGATGCGTGCCTCTGACGGAGTATAACCCCCCACGACTCCGTCTTGCTGCGCTTTCAAGTGTCACGTTGTTCTCGCGTCGCGTTCGGAGCACCCGTTCGGAGTGACTTATACTCGCGGTAACCCGCACAGACAAGTGCGGAAAACGCCGAACCATCACTTGGCGCGGGAGAATGTCACCTTCCGCAAACTGCGTAACCGTCGGTTACCTCACGTAAACATGCACAGTCTCTCCTGTATATATGTATAACAGGCGAGAAGCGTACGAAAACGAAGTAAACGTGAGACGGGATGAACAGCGGTCTCCTGTCGGGCTGCTATCCTTCCTCTCCATGGCCTGTTGCTTGGCGCGGCCTTCACAAATGCCTACTGATTTCGGATTGTTATGGCCACCAAACCTGCATGCGATTGTCGTATCTGAGAAGAAACGATTTGCCATTTTCACTTTTAGTGTCCCCATTCCAGTGCGTCCAGAAAAGAGCTTTCTAGTGCGTTAGAGAGAAGTGAGAATAACCCTTTGTCGGAAGAAAAGGTCTCGAGACACTGGCTGAAATAATGCTCTGCGCACTAGGCGTTAAGAACGTTGTGGCGCTTTTTACGGACAAACAGTCTTGAAGACGAAAACTACGAAACTATAAGCATTGTCGTACTCTCGTTTTCTTTCTTTCCCCTTGCATTTTCTTTCTAGTTTACCCCAACGTTACTAGGTAATATAATCTAGTTGGTTTACCCGGCCTTTTCCACAGCGCAGGGTAGTTGGGTAGTTAGTCGGTCAAAGAACGAGGTCATTTTCCTGTCTTGTCATCTTTTTTTATATTCGCTCCTTCTCCTCCTCATAGACTTTATCTTGTGGAAGTGGCAAATCTTGTTTGCTTCTTTTTATTATTGTGGAAGCAATATTGAAGGCACAGCACAAACCATGTTGCGACTGGAGCTGTTCAGTTAACTCGCACTCATCAACACAATTGCGCGGACTCCAGTGGCATTACGTGAACGAAATTAGTAACAATGCTTGTGTTAGCTCTTCAAACTAATGCGCCCTCTCACTTTGTTTCGGTAACCTATACCGGTTAGCTTACATCGTATAAAGTGATTAAACGCATTTGGTTCTGGGTTTGAACTTCAAATCCGGAATCTAGACCAGCTTAATTGTAGGTTTGTTTTTGTTTTTTGCTTGGAAGTCCATGCATATTTCCTTTCTATGTTTGTGCTGAACACTCTAAAAAATAACAGAGTAAAATGTCTTTTCGTCTCACAACAATTATCATCATCCAGCTTGCCCGTGCTGCCTTTATTGAAAACTCGGCACTGGCCATTTTTCTATAAAGAATGCTATGTAACGCTGATAAGGTGCATGGTGATTCGGAACCGGAATGTGCCGGGCGCGCGGCGATAAATTAAGAAAAGGAACAGAATTTAGAGGACGATTATTGTTGTGGGACAAAAAGACGTGCTTTTTACTCGATGGAATGGAATGAAAAAATTTTATTTAATCTTAAAGTGAAATGCGTGGGAGATGGTTTAGATTTTTTTTTCTTTCATGCAGGTATCCATGAGCTGTACTATCGAGAGTAATATGAGCTCGATTGCGTGAGCGTGTAACAAATGGCCAGACACCCGAAATAACGCGATACGTGTATGGCGCTGCCGAAACAGAAGGGGGAAAGGAGGGCGTTCCTCCGCTGGCTGTTAGCACTCCCATTTAATTGTTGCTGTGAAACGGCAGCTGATCGCATGTCATTAGCCGCTAGCAATGATAACAGCAAAAAAAAAAAAGGTCACAGCTTCGCCGCGAAAGCGAAGCGTTGAACGCGGTAGCAACAAATCGGAAGGTCACACGCAGAATGGCAAGCAGATCGAAACGTGCCCCGGGTTTCTCACGCACAAATGACGCCCGAAACGTCCTCACAGGCGCAGATGAAAGCGAATAAGCGTCTCAGCTGTCAATTCACTGTGTCTGAAAAGCGTGCCCTGTTCGCAAACGAATGCTGCCCCCCCCCCCCCCCCCAACGCCAGCCAAGACGTATGATCCTCCTCACCAGGAGATAAGGGCGCGCGAGTGATTGTCCACTCTCATCCTCCTGCGGGACCAAGTACGCACGAGAGATGGGAGCCGCCACGTGCTCACTGCGCCATCTTCCTGATAATGCTGAAAACACGATAGTCCCCCCCTCCCTCATATTCCCGATAACAGCCGTGAGTGGTCGACATAAATAGCTCGCCGTTTGAATGTTCAAGGAGGTAACCTTTGGTGGTTCGATTCCTGAAGTGGGGTCCTTTTTTGGGTCATATTGCAGAGAACCTTGAAAAAAGAATTACCGTTATGTCCACACAGCATCCGTTTTCTTTCGGTTAAAAACGAGGCAGGCGCAACATAAGACCTAATCATGCTTCTGGGCCTGCAGAGTATATGGAAAACCCTATGGGCCCTTGAAAATGGGGATGTAGAAGTGTTATCTGTGCGCAAATAATTTTGCGAATCTGTGAGCCATTTTATTGAAGTGCTGAAGGGCGAAGACAATGTACCAGACTGGATTGTGCCCCTTGATCCATTCTTCAGAATGCCCAAATATTAATCAACAGTCAGCTAAGAGCTGATGGTACCTCAATGAATTCTGCGGGTGTATTTTGTCACGCATTTGTATTTTGACCAATACGTTTTTATGTGAAATGTGAACAGTGTTAGTATGCAAGGCAATGAAGGAAAAAGTATTGGTGGCTCAGTGGTTAACGCCTCGCATTCACGGCACGGAGGTTCCACGTTCGATTCCGCGCGCCCGAGTCTTTTTTTATTTTTTTCTCTCTTGCGTTTCCATGTACATAGATAGGTATACATATACGGTGAATGACATCGACGCCGACGCTAGCGGCGAAATTCAGCCGAGAGTGTCCATATAATTCCTATCACAGTAAAAATAAATGCCCCGAAAACAAAAGTAAAGCATGTGCATCAATGTTCAGCGAACACCACTTTGGGGCTCCCAACCTCGCCCAGGGGGCACAGCGCCACGCGCGTTTCGTGGCGCAGCGCCCCCTCGCTTTATGGCTAGGTGGCATGAACCACCACCTGATCTAAAGGGCACAGCCGGATACATGCATCCAACCTTCATTCGTAGTTCAGTTCAGACTGGCACGGTGGATGGACGTGTTTTTTGAGTGCTCCTGATCGACTGCGCAGATAAGCGGCTTTGCGTGTTTTGAGCTTGTTTTTATAATTAATAAGGCAGCAGTTTAAACCTTTGTAGCACTTATTACATCGCACGGCTTTTTCGGGGGTCAGTCACCAGGTTTTGTTTGTGTTTTGTTTGTTTGTTTTTTCTCTTGCCACCACGTGGGGAACGTGCGCGTACACCGAACACGCAAATTTTTGTAGTAGAGCTTACACTTTTTTTATTCGTAGGGGAGGGTTCGTCGTACGCCCTGTTTTGTAATTATCGAGGGGGACAATTCATAAGGACAATTGGTGTCAAAAAGACACGGTTAAAAAGACTGTAAAATGTTCAGAATGCGGAGTGGGTTTGAAAATGAACGCCACTACAAACGCGAATGGAGAGGAGTCTGACGCCGAGTGTAGGCAATGTGAGGTCGATGAAGAAATGAAGAAAATGACGGTTGCCCAGAGGGAAGTGCTGATGAGAACCACCGAGCTGGAGAGTGCGCTGGCGACAGAGCAAGAAAAAACGAGGGCTATGGGAGAAAGGCTGAGCTCCACCGAGGAGGCACTAGCGAAGGTGAACAAAGGAGCGGTCGATGGAGAGAACTGTAGGGCACCGGCAATCAGAACGGCGAAGAAAGAGCAAGCAAGTTCGGAAAAAAAACAGGTTCAGCTGGTTCAATGGTCACAAGAAACTTCAGCAAAGTAGTGGTGGGGTTCGGAGAGGACAAAGCAGCCGGCGTCACATGTGCAAGTAACCTCCAGGGGCAGGGCGCTCCAGCTGAAAAGTCACAGCACGTGAGTAACCACTGGGGACTAGAATTAAAATCGATGCGCCGAAGCAATGAAAGAGGGGGTCAGAGGTGACAAGAGGGTCGCAGTAAGGACGTTCCCAGGACGCAAGCTGGAAGCAGTCATGTGGCAAGCGAGCGCGAGCTCAAAACTACAGCTGATGGACGAAACTTCGTGATTATTGCAGGCGGCTTAAACGATGCCTTAAACGAAGATACGGCAAGACTAGTGACCACACTGGCGAAAGGGGCTGATGAAGTGCGCGCCATTTATTCTCAGGTACAGGTAGTGATATGCAGGATATTGGAGGCATCGATGCGTGACAGCAACCTGCAAAAAGCGGTTGTCAGCGCAAACCAAGAGATTTGGTGGATGAGTCTAGAGAAAGGCTTTGAGGTGGGGAATATAAACAGAGAGGTGCATAGGTGGGGTGGTTTTCAACGAGACAGAATTCACTTCGATGGGAGGTTAGGTCATGAGGTGGGTTGGTGACTTGCAGGACGCGCAGTAGCTTTTTTTTTTGGGGGGGGGGGGAGGCACGCAGCCCTTTCGGGGTGCAGTATAGCTAGCAACAAGAAAACAACCAGGGAGACTCTTTGACAAGTGGTATAGACAGATACAATGCTAAAGTGGCACCAATATCTAAGACACGTAGATTCCGGGGCGAAAATCGACGTAGCCACGAGGGCCGAGGCAATTCAGACGTAGGGTATATAACATGCAGGGTGGCAGGAATAGGCTGAAGTGGGAAGAGATAGAAAAACAGATAAGAGAGGAGAAGCCGATGGTATACGGTTCTGTAGAAACACATCTTAGCGACAGGGAACAGCCACCTAACAATCGGGACTACGCATGAGAATATTGTAATAGAACAGAAGGCAGCAGAAAGGGTGGTGGTATTGGGGCAATAATTCATAAAATTACAGACTGGCAAAGGGTCAAGCAGGAGCGCAAGGAACATTTATGGTTAAAAGGAAAAGTGGCAGGGCAAATGACGCTCCTGAGTTTTGTATACTTCTGGACAGGGGCAAAAGCCAGGGAGGAAAACCAACAAATGAAGTGCATAGAAAATGACATTGACGAACTAGGAGAAGAGTGTGAGGTAATTATATTAGAAGATATGAATGCACACATAGAAAATATAGATGGAAATACTGACCCAACCAGCAGAATGCTAAGGGTTATGGGTGAAAAGCATGATTAAATCATTTGCAACAGCACCGAGAAATGCAAAGGGCAGATAACATGGGAGGTGGGAAGGCTGGAGTCGACGATAGATTACGCAATAATGTCACAGAGGATGTATGATCGGCTAAGGGTGATGAACATAAATGAATATGGGTCCAGAAGCTTAGGTAGTGATCACAAACGTATCAAGCTGATTTTTGTAAAAGAAATGAAATTGGAAAGGTGGCATTGCGAACAACCACACGGTAATATTTATTCAGAATGGCAAATAGAAATAGCAAACAAAGAGTTTGAGAAAATAATCACCGAGGATACTAAAACAGAGGAGATGTACACAAATATAACTCGATTGTTTGAGTTAGAGCTCACTAAATTACGAGTCAAATCAACCGGAAAAGTCAGACACAAACCCAAAAGCTGGTAGAATGAGGAAGTTAGGAGAGCCATAGTAAGACGTCAGGAAGTCCCCAGGGAACACCGGTACGCTAAACAGAGAGGTGAACCGAAAGATGATGTCAAAAGAAAATGGGAAAACTTTTTGAGCTGCAGAAGGGAAGCGTCCGATTTGATCAGTGACAAGATTAGAAGAAAGGGGGCCCAATGGATGGCTCAAGTAAACAAAAAGGATAGAAAGGCAGCTGTGTGTTTCGGAACCAACTCAATTCTCTGAGTGATAAAACAAGCATGAAACAGAGATTTATAACCACAGTTCAAGGGGCCAGACTAGAAGGGCACTAGGCAATGGAATATATAAAAAGAATGATGGCAGACAAATTTAAACACCAAGAACACGCTGCATGCACCGTACCATATGAGGATGGACCAATTAGCTCAGTGGCTCCACAGAGACAACGAGAGTGGGAAAGGTCAGAGAAAAGGGCTAATCGCACATCAACAGGCCCTTATTGCATCCCAATCATGCTAATAAAGAAGCTAGGACCTAACTCTAAACAAACATTAAGAGAGGTAGCGAGCAAAGCCATAACATATGTTGAAGCTCACAATGGGTGGAAAGTAAGCAGGATGGGCATGACCTATAAAGGAAAGGGGGACAAAGCCGGTATAAACAACTACTCTACTATAACAGTGACATCAGTAGTTTACAGGCTGGTGATGCAGGTAGTAAAGAAAAGACTACAGACATGGGTGGAGAATGAGGGGGTGCTGGGAGAACTACAAAATGGGTTCCGTAAACGAAGGAGGTTGGAGGACAATCTGTTCTTATTGATGCAGTGTATTGAAATAGCGGAAAAGAACTAAGGCCTTTGTGGCTGGCATTTCTAAATATCAAGGGAGCTTACGATAGTGTAATTCAAAAAGACTTGTGGGGAATGCTGGACACACTAGATGTGGAAGATGGAATAACCAATCTTCTAAAGGATATCTATAAAAGTAACAAGGTAGTTATCAAATGAGAAGAACAGGTATCTGAACCTATAGAGATACAACGCGGGCTTCGACAGGCATGTCCCTTGTCACCTTTGTTATTTATGCTGTATCTCCAGGGACTAGAAGCTAAATTAGAGGGGAGCCGACTCGGCTTCAGCCTCTCTTTTGCCAAGCAAAAAAAACACATTGAACAGTCATTACCAGCATTGATGTATGCAGATATAGTATTGATAGCCGACAACAAGGAAGATCTACACGGATTGATAGACATCTGTGGTAATGAGGCCGATAGGTTTAATTTGAAGTTCAGCAGAGAAAATTCGGCCATCATGATTTGTAATGATAACAAAGGCAGTGAGCATAAGATACAGGAAGTCACGCTAGCAATAGTGAATAAATAGAGATACTTGGGCGTCTGGATAAATAACGGGGCTGATTATCTAAGGGAGCACGAAAAATGCGTAATGACTAAGGGCAGCAGGAATGCAGCTGTAATGAAAAATAGGGCACTGCGAAACTACAATATGTATGACGTTGTAAGAGGGATTTGAAAATGTGTCATGGTCCTGGGTTTGACGTTCAGCATTGCGGTCTTGTGCATGAAATCGGAAGTTCAAGTAAGATTGGAAGTTAAACTACGTGGCATAGGTAGACTTGCTTTGTGAGCACACGGGAATACCCCAGATCAGGGGGTAAAAGGTGACATGGGATGAACATCGTTTGAGTGCAGGGAAGCTATCAGCAAGATAGAATTTGAGGAGCGATTGTGAAAAATGAGAGAGAAGCGTTAGGCTAGGAAAGTTTTCAGCTACTTGTACATGAAGAATGTTGATACTAAATGGAAGAAAGGAACTCGAAAAGTGTCAAGCAAGTATTTAGACAACCGCAGAATACCAAGCCAAAAGGAAACATTGGTTAAGAAGAGGGTGAAGGGAACAGAGGGACATGTGGAAGATGGGAATGCTTACAAAATCATAACTTGAGACCTACCAAACTTTTAAGCAGGAAATGGCAAGGGAAAAGATCTACGATATTTTTCAGGGTAGTTTTGTGGTCTTCGAGATTAGAAAGGAAGTATTACGGAGCAAGACGTACCGAGAAAAATACGAAGGCACAGACACGGTATGTACTGCGTGTGGAGAGAACGGGGAAACGGCTGAACATTTGATATTGTTCTGTAAAGGGTTCCGCCCTATAGTCAAAGATAATGGCACCGAATTTTTTAAAGCATTGGGTTTTAGGGACAGTGAAGGCAAAATAGATTATAAATGGATAGAAATAACTAAGAGGTGGCTAACTGATTGGCGGCTACAATCGAGGCGTGAGTGAAATTTAATCCTTACACACAGTGATAGTACTTAACTTTGTGGCTAGGTGGCGTGAGCCACCACCCGATCTAAAGGGCACAGCCGGATCCGTCCGTCCGTCCGTCTGTCCATCCATCGTTCTGGTAAAAGCCGGTCACTTGGTACCCCGCTCCCGCCTTCAGCCTGCGCTATCTCAGCTCGTTCACTCGCTCCGCACGCTCTGTTATCTGGTCGCCCTGCACGTGCAGCGTCACCTGTGGCTTGCTCCGAAGGTTTAAAAAGATTATAAAAACGTTTTCAGGGTGTGAATCTTATCAGAACCTTAAGCGAATCATTAACAACTTTTGCGGGACCAAGAAACACGGATGTCTTTGAGCGAGGGCTATGTGTATGTCGGTGGTGAACAGCTGCCTTTCTATGGCATTAAAAGGTGCTGTTGGGACTCCGGGTCCTGCCGGTCTCGTTTTCGGTAGCTGGCCCCGTCGCAGGATCCATCGTCCAACAATTCAGCGAGAAGAAGCGCCCGAGCGAACGACAGAGATTTATTTACATGTGGAGAAGTGATCAACTGATCCAAAGAGAGAAGAGAGAGAGAGATACAAAACGTCTTCGGCATTTTATAGCGCCGCGTTGCCAACACTGGGCGCATTGTCCGCATCGTCAGCCAATACGGTGGCCCCGGCACCTCGGCCACGAGGGAGGGGGAAACACACCTCACAACACGTGGAGTGGCACAACCTAACACGATTTCCATATATGGTCACGGCGCCCTAAAAAATGCCCAAACATGGTCACGAACGCACAGCAGATTCCGGAATTCTCCCGGCGAGAGGGGGGAGCCTGAATGGGGAGGTGGGGGTCAACGACACAGTCGGTCAAGAACCGGTTCTCCCCACAACTCCTCTTGCTTGGTTCCCTAGGGCCGGTCGTAACAGTGCTCAGATTTCGGTGCACGTTAAAGAACCCCAGGTGGTAGAAATTTCCGGAGCCCTCCACTTGGACGTCTTTTATATACCTATGGTGGTTTTGGAACGTTAAAACCCACATACCAATCAATAAATCATTATGACATTAAAAGTGAAATGACGGCGTGAATTGTATATGTATATTACCGGTAAAACGCGCATTTTCTGCCACATCCGTGTCTGCTCGGAGCTGTCGGTAAACTACCACCACGCTTTCACGTACATTTGTATATAGCGCTCGGGTTTCTATTGCTTGAATGCCAAGTTTATCATGTGACTTTCAATTTATTAGGAGGTCAGTGTGAAGAGACTAAACTTACGTGTGCCCTCTTCAGTCCCTGGTACCATTTCAATGCACAGTGTTCAGTTTCATAATAGTTCCACTTTTGCTGAGGTTTTCATGGGATGTTAACAAGGTTGTATCGTAAGTTGAATGGCACCTTTGACTCTTTACAGCTCTTTTGAAAGTGTAATGAAGCACACAAAAAAGTATTTTATGTCCGCTTCGAGCATGAATGTTTTTTGCAGTGCATGTATCATTTTGGATAATATCCACGCTTTATAACGCAGCGTGTTCACTGACACGAATGTCGAATGTTGGTTATTTTAACAGCTATCTTGGTCGTCGTCATATCACACAATACACGCTAGAATCGAGCATGTTTTTACTTACGCCGAGATTTGCCTTTGATAAACACGTCCAATTTCGCGAAACCATCAAAATTTTTACACCTGTCTTGGTTCTTTTTCGAACTCGTTTCATAGCGGCAGCTGTATATCGCCCGCGGCTCGGGCGCATGCAAGAACATATTTTTCGTGCCAAAACCTTAATATCATTAGGAGGGTCGCCATAGTTTGAGACTCCACTGATTGATTCCGGCCACCTGAAGTTCATGTTTTTAACGTGCTCCTAAATCTATTTGAAGTGTATACGGTGTGACGACAACGGACAGAGCGTGGACACTCACCGATCGTCACTTTTGTACACACTGAGCGTCATACAAACGAATACCTGACATATGCAACACCAATACGCCCTGCCTATCATTCTTGCACCAAAATCTGAGCACACTGTTACTGCGTTTCGATCCTGTAGAAAGGCAGCTGGCGTATGCTGGAATCGAGCTCATGACTTCAAACCTAGCATTACAACACCTCATCATGCTAACTTACCGGTGCTTGCAAGACCTGTACGTATAAACGCTCAGCGCGAACCCGCAGCACAAATCTCTTTACACTGAGCGGCGACGAGAAGTCTACAGCCATCAGCTGAAGAAAGCACTTGCAGGGCTCACAATACGGTATTTTAAGTGTATTAAGCTAGCAAGCTCCACCGCTTTCGCTCTACCAATAGTTGTCTCGAAAAGCCAGAGCCCAATCACGAAATGCACAACAGTTGTCTATTTGCATTGCTGTTTTTTTTTTTCAGTTTACAAACACGCTTTTTTTTTGTTATGAGTACGGCTATCACGTTTCTTTCAGTTAATTAATAGTTTGTAGTACTGCGTGCGACAAAAAAGTTTTCAAAGTAATGAGAACACGGAGTATCGGTGAACTGCCATAATCCACTCTTGACGCCTTTGCTTCTCGCACTGCCTGAATAGGAAATGGTGAAATTGGCGGGCAGTTTTCAGGTCTTCGTCATGTTTAAAGTTTTGTAGCAGGTCACAATGCAGCAGTAGTGTATGCCTGCTTTCCAAAATTACGAAGGAGCGCTGCCCATGGCGTGCAAAATGTGAGATAAAGCGCTCCAAGCAACACGTTTTCCGTGCGCGCAATGGAAAAGCCAAGCAAGCGCGGCCCGTCTGAGCGACTGGAGCTTTACCCTCCCTCCGCTAGGGCGGTGAACGGCGCTTCGCAAACTTGAGCCTGTCTTCCCTTATTACGGCAGTACGTCACAGCTGATATCTTTGTAGCTGTATATCCTGATTGGTAGTGGCTGCACCATAGAGCTTCTTAATATACATTATATAGAGGGAGCTCTGGCGCTAGTGTCTACGGGAGCTGCAAGACACGGCGCTTCAGCGAGCATGAGAATAATGGGTAGTACACCTATTTGTCTAATTTTCGTACTTCTGGCCTGCTTCTGGCTCCGTGTGTATTCGTGTGGCTTGGAGCTGTTTTTTCACGAAAACATAAATTAGCATGTATTCACCGTTTGCACTTCACAACCTTATTCTTTTAGGCTTACTATTTCGAATCAAGTCACTAAGTTCAAAAAGGTTCATTCTTTCTTTCAAAACAAAAGCGTAACCAGCCATAAACGAAGCCGCAAGTACGATTTGCCACCCGCAAGTACAACGATTAGGCAAATGTGTGTACTACCCATCATTCTCATGGTCGCTGAACGATCGCAGCGCCAGAGTGCCCTCTAGTTAATTTTGGGAAACTCTATGGGCTACGCGCGTTGATGTGAGGTCATGCCCCGGCTAGCAGCCAGATACATGCTTCAAGCTGCATTTAGTAGCAACAATATCGAGGCGGTAGTGTCAACAGCAAGGGGAAGTGCGCCCCCTTGTCCACATTGTTTCTGAAAGCGGCCGCTGCGAATAAGCCGATGTATACGGTTAGAGGCTATTCGCCCCGCGCTCTCGTGTTCGAGCTCATATTACTCACGATAGTGCTTTATTCGCAAAGCGCGTGAAACTTACAATCAGGGGGTCTTATTCGTTGTCGACCGATATCGTGTTTCTTCCACTCTCCGTGTCATTTTTATGTTTCACCACATGCGAATGATCGCGGCGCTGGGTCACATGGCGCAATGCCGATGCTGTGACTTGAGTATACTGTAAGCCAGTATGGAGTTTCTAGAATAAATTAAATACGAATCACTTCTGATTGTGATGAGTACACAAATTTGCCATATTATTACTCGTGGTACAATGAAGCTGCCGAGTACTCTGTAAGCAGTTCGAAGTTTATTTATTTACTTATTTATTTATTTATTTATTTATTTATTTACTTATTTATTTATTTATTTATTTATTTACTTATTTATTTATCAGGTACCTGCATCGCCATTAGCAGGAATTACAGCAGGAATTTATATGAATCATAAGTGAATAGCCAGTTATATTAAGCACACAAAGCGCGATAACAGTCTTCATTGCATTTTATTTCTACAATATCTGACGGAAAAGCCTTCCATTCGCTCGTGGTCTTACAAAAGAACCTATAGCGAAAAGTGTCAAGTTTAAAAGGAAATTCGTGTGATTTCAAGGCATGGTCTTTTATATACGCGAAATATATGACGGCAGTTTTATGTATTTTTTCCTGTCTATGCCTGTTTTTGAATAATACGCGCTGTGAAAAAAATTGAGTCTCAGGGCCTTTTTAGTCATGTCAGTGAATAGCGCACTCACTTTCAATAATACCGAGGCTACTGTCGTAGATTCCCAAGACGAATTGGACAGCCCTATTCTGAATTAAGGTCTAGGCAGGTTGCCCCGTCGACAGGAGCGATGAATGTGCCTTTGATGGGGTAGAAAACTCAAGAGAAGTTCGTAGCTTGTCGAAAATAATTGGCGTAGAACTTTATGCCCACATTCTTCTCTGACAGGCAGGCACTTATTGTGAGACTGTCCAAGTCTCGTGATAGCGAGCGACAGGCGCAAGAGAGGCGGCATGGACGAAGTCGCCTCCTCAGACTGACGCCTCATGGGGTTGTTCGGATGAGGTTGGCTTGACCAGCGTACTATGAATGTGCAGTGTTTTTTATATTTCTATTTTTATTTTGTGATATTGACACTCATTCCTACTTAGGTCAATGTGCTACTTTTTTTTTCTCATTAACCTTCGCTATCTCTCTGTTTTGTAATGAATTTAACCAGTTTATATTCAACTATAGAAACAAAGACGGCAAATTTTCGCTCATTTTATAAATTTCACTCACCGCAAAGCGCTTCAAGGAAAACCGCCGATTGCAAATGGCTTGCTGTAGCTGTTTCAAGTGTGTTAGTTTGCGGCAAGAGACAAGCATTCGTATGCATATTAGAACGCGATGTTGTTCGCTTATATGAGTAGTCTCTTCAGACCAACAAGAAGTGGAAAATGGAAGCCTGCGATGAAAAATATCTGTAAATAGAGGGTGTGTGCGGGAGTTGACGTTTCGGCAGGTGGGTGTGTCTTCTTCAAGTCCGCTCATTCAAGTCCGCTTGACCAAACGGTGGCTCCATGGCGCACACCCTCTGTTTACGGGTTTTCCGATTCATAACGGAACAGTGCGAATATGACCGGTGCACTTTCGTTATGATTATCGCGCATGTTTGCTTCATATTTTAGCGTTGTGTTCTTGTTAATCTTATTTTCGTCATCTACTGCAGCCAGGCACGTCTGTTTCTCAGGCACTAATAAAGGCAACTCACATTCTGACACTACCGAAATGGTTTCTCTCACTCTCTCACTGTATACATGCGTGTGGTAATTAGGTCTGGAAAATCTAGGCCAACAACAAAAGCATCAACAGTAACAATAATAATATTAATGTTTATTTGCTGAGTTACTACAGGAGTTAATGGTGGAGCAAGATGATAATGAAAGCGACAATCCACTCAGGAGTAGCTACAGCTAGGCACTTAATGGAAATACAGTTCCGTGCAAATGTGCAATATTCTTGGTGTGCATTCAAACCAGCGTGAGAAAAATAAACACGGAGCATTACCATATGCTTCTGGATGAAGAAAAAAAAATGTATTCGTCTATATAGTATTTGCCTATACAAACATAAGTATACAGTCACATAAAAAAAATACACCTATATACATGATCATACATATAAATTAAGTCGTCCACCATGGTGGTAGCGGTGATAGTGCTCGGCTGCTAACTGAAGGTCGCGAATTCGATTCCCGGTCGCGGCGCTCGCATTTTGATGGAAACTAATTGGTAGGGGCCAGTGTACACTGTGCAATGTCAGTGCACGTTTAAAAACACCAGATGGTCAAATTTTCCGTAGCCCTCCCTTGAAGCGTCCCTCATATTCATATAGTTGTTTCGGGAGTTGAAACCCCAAATATAGTTATTGTAAATTCACTCATACTGTAAAGATAAAAATGGTAATGCTGTAGGAATATCTGAATGAGTAAGAGTCGTTATTCACATCTCCCGGAAAACAAATGTGCTTGTCGATTAGCTGATCTTGTAAGAATGGTAACTGGTAGTAGGAGCATAAGCTTTTCGTTGTTGGGGTGGGTAGCCAAGTCCAATGCGTTTTGTGACACCCTGGTAATGACGTTGAAATAAAGTTAACGAGGGAAGACTACATAGGCTGTAGTATGTTTGTTTTTAAACTCTAGTTTACACGTACGTAGTAGTTTGTAGTGGTGTAAGTTATATATGGTAAAAATGTCAAAATTAACGAAAAGGGTGCTTGTATGTCCGTAAGGTCATTCTCAAACTACCCTGAGTAGCCGTCTTTGTACGATAGGTATATATTGTAGATTTAACTTAGTGGTCGTGGTCCACGCAGAATGTACAGTGATATAGATAGGAAGAAAAGGAGAGTTGTATGGCGTAAATTTTACTTTTCTGGGCAGCTTTCTCTCGTTGACGTGTCCTCGTTAATGTGATTCTGCAGTGCGTAAGAGACGACGAGGAATAATTTGAAGAGTATATGATAGGCATTGTCATCCTTCTGCATATTATCTGAGAACTATATCCCAAATGATTCAGACGATGACAATATTCCAAGAGCACTTTATTGATATATTTTACAGAGACCATCACATAATTATTCCTTTCATGGAAAAGGATAGCTTTATACTTTCAGGTATTCGCACATTGACGAAAAACACGTTTGCACCAAGCCATTTCTTTTAGTTTTTCCATCATTTTCACTGGTATAGCGCACCACGACAAAGACACACACAAAGGAGAGATTCACACACACACTCCTTTGTGTGTGTCCTTTGTCGTGGTGCGCTATACCAGTGAAAATGATGAATCCCAACCAACTAGCCCGGCAACGTGCCTTAGCATAGTTTTTCCAGTAAGTTGTTTGCTTGAGTTCCTGCGATAATATAGGATCCTCATTTGAAAGAAATTTACTCGTGTCATACACATATATTTAGGAAACTAGTTTCCTAAAATTAACTAGAGGGGACTCTGGCGCTGCGATCGTTCAGCGACCATGGTAATGATGGGTAGTACACGGATAGTCTTCGTACTTTCAGGCGGCGAATCGCACTTGTGGCTTCGTTGATTGCTGTGTTTCGGTTTTGTTTTGAAGGAAGGAACGAACCTTTTTGAAATTTGTGACCTGATTTGAAAGGGTAAGCCTAAAAATTATGGTGGTGAAGCAGAACTGCTGAACATTTCCTGATTTTTGTTTCGTGACAAAAAAAGCCCCCATCCACGCGAACAGCGACGAAGCCTGCAGAAGTACGAAGATTAGACAAATGCGTGCACTACCCATCATTCCCGTGCTCTCTGAAGCGCCGTGAATTGCAGCTCCCATAGACAATATCACCAGAGTTCCCTCTAGTGTAAATTTAGGGAAATCCATGTTGTAAAACGGGTAACTTTATCAATTGTTACGATGCCAATAATGTAAATATTTAACAGTATGGTTCAAGAATATTTTCTTTGGGTACACCGCTGACAACTTGGTGTAAGGACGCTTTGCTGTGTGTTCACGCGAATAAATTCTTCAGAAGAAAGGTTACCCATTGCGACATTATGCTGTGCGTATAGTAATTGTGTTCGCAGCCAGGTGAATCACTGAAGTCTTCCTTAGCGAGCTTCAAGTTTCATATATATATATGTATATATATATATATATATAGTCTTCATGGAGCAACCTCCCCACACAATGATGTTTTGCATCATTCGTGCTGACGCCGAAGATGGTCACTTTTTGCGTTTGATGAGACATAAACAAAGGGTTTTTTTTTCATAGAGAAAAAAATTAAGGCAGCTTTGCAGTAGTACACGGTGCCCAGGAAGTGCGGGCTACCCCGAATATGCTACACACATGGAGCGTTTTGCCCCTAGCGGCGGCAACAGCGCACTGCAGCATACGACAGCCTGGCCTCCTAAAGTGCTCCACACTTGAAAAAGTGAACATCACCCTTCTGCTATTTGAGCCATTCTGAATTGCTCACAAGACTGCTGTGCGCGCGCGAGCGTCTTGCCGAACCAACGCAATACTCACGGAGCGTGCGATGCCATCAGGCGTGACAGGATAGACATGCTCCAATAGGCGAAGAGCGCATTCGAACGCGGACAGTGCGATGAAGAGAAACGCAGGAATGTCGTGCGCGGAAAGCCGGCCGTGCATGAAGATATTGATTCACGCTTCACACCAAGTTTTTGAGGAGGGAGAGAAGCATCGATGTCACTTGCGTTTTGGGCACGCTCTATGATGAAGCGAGTGGTGTAACCTCGCACGTTAAAGAACTCCAGGTGGTCAAAATTTCTGGAGTCCGCTACGACGTCTCTTATAATCATATGGGGGTTTTGAGACGGTAAACCCCACATATCAATCAGTGGTGTAACCTCGAATAAGGCGTTTTCTTTTTTTTTTCTTCTTCAAGTGCATAGAGATCCAGAGCAGTTCCCTTGCTATGTGCTAGCTCTATTGAAATAACAGCAGTATTCCCTTAGAATCATAATAAATAAATAAATAAATAAATAAATAAATAAATAAATAAATAAATAAATAAATAAATAAATAAATAAATAAATAAATATCACTGTACAGCCATACGCTTCAAAACAATGGGGGGCACTAAGATTGGTCTTAAGCAGGCTTGATACCCACGTTTTTCATGAAAGCCAATGTGAGCGAAGTGAAGGGGAATGAAAAAAAAAAGAAAATGGTTGATCCCTGCGTCATAGGAATCGGCATATGATAACACGATAGTGAACGGGGTCTTCAGAGGAGTATACTTGAATGTCTTTATAAATTGAGCTATATGAGAGCTTGCATAGTGTCTGCACATCTACACACCGACAAATAAAAGCAAAGATTATGACCAGATCTTTGCAGTAGCATAAATAGTTCACATACACCTGAACACAGCATATACGAAATACCGCGCAAATATATATCAGCAAGCATATAACACTGGCACTCGATATGGGCTCATTCAAAGTGTCGTCATTTGAAGAGAGCAAGGCCAACGCGTGCCCTAGTATACGAGAGTTGCAATGCAGGCGTCCTGGTGATGCATTTGAAAGAATGTAGCGGAAAAGAAAACACGAGAAGCGCTGCGTACTGTCCATATGTGCCTTCTCGTGTCCGTGTTTCGCTTCGCGCTGCATAAAATTCTTATAGAAAAGCCTACGCCTGTGCTCACGCATATACCACACTGTTAAAGTGCGCTAAAAATTAATTTGAAAACCGAATTGATTGAGATTGGTATAGCAATGACACCGAATAAAATACAAATACCAATAAAACACTATTCGAATAGTTTTTGAATAGTTGGGCCACCATTTTTAAGGCAGTCCTAGACTGGTAAGGCAATCAATGTCCAAGCATTCTAAGAATCTCAACACATTTCCTTTGAAACACATATTCACAAGTTTTAGCAAATGATCATTATGATTGGTTCTAACCCACAAAAAGACACCATCACAATTATTTACACTACGGCAAGCTCCGCATACAGCGTCAGTTATTGGCCACGAGACCAAGCAGAATCGCCACGTGGCGACAACTGGCCGAAACGACGAAGCGTGGATTGCTCCCGGCATAGTGTGCTAACTACGTCGTGTTTAGTTCGTCGTGCATGTTCACAAAGGGCGGTTTCTTCGGATATGTTGGCATAAGCTTAAAGGGGCCCTGCAACAATTTTTGAGCATGGTCAGAAAACACTGCCGATCGGTAGTATACAGAGGCTCCAGGGAACACGCGAGCCAAATGTTATAGCGCAGCACTTGGCCTGGAATTTACAAAAAAGTGATCAAAATCAGCTGAAAGTTGCTTTCTCTTTCCTCGACAAATGACTGAAGACGCTCGAAAATTACACGTAAAATGCCCATCTATCTGCCATTGGCTGATTTGAACATGGCGCGCTTGGTCCTTACAGAGATCGCAGACGGAGGCCGTCACTTGTCCGCGCGTGATCAGTGATCACACTAAAAAAAGCCGCGCATTCCAAGAAAAGAGAAGAAAAAAAAGTGCTGAAGGTCACGAAGCGCGTGTGACCTTTTTTGTTTGCCCCTTTCATCCCTCCCTGCTTAGCTTCCAGCGCTTTTGTCGGTACGAAAGAAGAGAGAGTGCGATTGCAACATGCGGAAAATCTTTGTAACTCCGCTCGTGCTGGACGGATTCTTAAAATTTTTGCGGCGTTGAATTTGTGAGGCAATAAGCTCTTCCACTGAGTTAATTCCAAAGTTGCCCAAAAAAGCGTTTCAGGGCCCTTTAAACCAGTTGTTAGTATGCCTGAAACGACGTATGAAAGCGTTTGGTTTGCTCGGCTGGCAATGCGGAGCGATGATCATCGATGTGCAAATTTCCAGAAAGTTGTGTATTGTCGTCGTACCCTCCATTTACCAGAATCATTTCAGTGTGAGGCCACTTTCTGCTTTAAACACATTTGAAATACACTCGGTATCGTCTCAAGCATGAAGGCTATTAAATGGTGAGTAAATGCAGCGTTTGAGCGACTTGGTTGTAAACACTAATAAGGCTGTGGGCCACGCACTTGCAACTTGTTGTCAGGTGTATGACTACGGCACTGTATATAGTTCATCGACTATGCCATGAGCTTTAGTTATGTTTATTTGGCCATGGTACTACGACCGAAGGACAATTCTATCAAGTAAAGTTTGACATCGTTTGGTGACCAAAGTCTTCGTAAAATGCAGTTCCCGAGTGCAATTTTTAACTGGGGGGGGGGGGGGATGTACGGAGCGACATTTACGCTGAAACACTCGTGAGCTTAGATTTAAAAATGCTTTGAAGAACCCAGACGTTCCAAATTAATTTAGACGACGTGCCTTATAGTATACTCTTGTATAATTTCACCGAATGTGTCATCTTTTTTTACACTGTCTTGAGCGTTTGTGTGGCATTTTTATTGACTGACGGAAGGCACCGGTCATTTTTCGATTGAAAAAAAAAAATATGTTCTTCCCATGAAATTAGCAGACATTTGTTTTTTCACTGTCATATGCTCGTAATCTTTCGATTAACGCCAAGCTCGTAATTGCTCGTAATATGCTCGTAATCTTTCGATTACGATGTAACGCCAAGTGCTGTCAGCCACGAAGCTTTCCTGGCTACATTTATCGACTGTCCCACATATTATGAGAAACAGAATGAGGCAAAAATAATACAGGTGCGTATTCGGTGCGAACAGTGGCACTGAACGCGTCACACTGACATGGGGGATATCTTTACTTCTCTTTCTATTATAGTATACAGATGAGCAAGTAGTTCAGCCGTGCAAGAAATTGCGTATAGTAAGCAGAAAATAAGTGAAATGCGTACAAACAACACAGCACAAGCGTGATTTAGTGCGAAAGCACGCAGCCAGCCAGCCAGGGCGAGCTTGACTCGCTAGTAATAGTAACGTTGTATGCGCTTCGGGCATCTATTCGGCAGAGAGGAGCGTAAATATTACCAGTAAACTGCAGTGAACACATTTCATTCACCGTCAATGAGCTCAAACCACACACAGCGAAGCGCCGCTGCCTGTATTTGTATACGCGCCGCCGACCACCTATCCACTCTTCCGTGGGGACGGTGCTGCCACCTAGAGCCCGTTCTCGTCGCGAATATATCTTCCGAAATAATTTACAACTAGTAGGTGTGGCTACAGATAGCAATGACAACAGCATTCAAGGTGTCGACCTTGACACCAAATCCGACACTGATACCGACGCCGACGCCAGAATTTCTGCAAAATGTGCTCTATATCGCGTTGAAATTACACTTTTTCTTATTTAGGCATCATCAAACAGAGGCTGTGTATTTTGCAGCTGTATGCGACGCAAAAGTACTCATATGCACATGTTTCGAAGCCCTTTGTGGTGCCTAGACATGCTATAGCTTTTCTCTGGCTGGCACTTGATACTATTTATATACACCACCGCTGTGGGCATTCAGTGCATGCTCCAAATTATTGTGAAATCTCTGCAAAGCAGGTAGCAAAGCATAAGCAAAGAATAATAAATCTCTTCAAGTTGCCACCTATGACTGGTTCCAAAGTTTTTTGTGATGTTTCCAAAAGAAGTTATTCCTTTTAAAGCGAAAGCTGTTATGAGATCAAGACTCGGGTCACGCGTTGCGCCGCATACTTGTCCGCCGCGGCTGCCACCACCACTGGTGTCCGTATCCACATCGCACAAAATTAGAAAAAAAAACTAGGACCAATGACACAGTGGGGCTTGAACACGAGTCCGCTGGGTGCCAGCTCAGTATTGTACCACTGATCCAGGCCAGAGCTTGGGACTTGTCGACATACTTGCCTTAGGCAGGCTTGATGTTGGGAAAGCAATCGCGTTAATGCAATTTATAAACCGTTTGAAAACAGCGAAAGAATAACCCGTACAAGCTAAAATATACGTACAAGCTTGAAAAGCTCTCGGATGCACTCTTGATAGGCAGAGCGGCACAAAATACCGCCACGACCGAAATGCCTGTCCTCGGTGATCTTTTGAAAGTAGGATGTGGCTTTCCGAAGCTCCATTTGGATTACCTTCAGATTCTTCATAGGTATCGCACCTCCATTGGTCGGTACCAAAGCCACGGGGACGTTGATAACCACACTGCATAGAAAAGAATAAATCGCCCAATCCTTGGCCGGTATAGAAGCTAGCCGAGGGGAAGGCCCTTGGCCAGATGAAGAAACCGACATCGAGATAGCCTGACTTGCTTGCACTCAGAAAATCAAACAGCACAAACCACAAACAACTGCCAAATAGCACTCAAAACCACAAACAAGCAAACGTTAAACTCAAGTGCCCCTCAAACGCAGCCATTCCAAATGTCTGCTTCTTCTAGGGACTTGTTGGCAAACTTGCCTTAGGCAGGCTTGATGTCGGAAACGTAATCGCGTTAATACGACCTATAAAGCGTTTTAAAACAGTAAAATTACAAGTATTCATCACATTATGCGAATAGTGTAATGATTGGGTCGTTCAATACTCCAACCCACTGCAAAAGCTTCTTTTTGTTCAGCTATTAACTGTGGCACATACACACTTCAGGCATAATTCATCATCGTCCTCAGCCACTGCATTTTTTTATGTGGGGTTTAACGTCCCAAAATCACTATATGATTATGAGAGACCCCGTAGTGGAGGGCTCCGGAAATTTAGACCACCTGGGGTTCTTTAACGTGCACCCAAATCTGAGCACACGGGCCTACAACATTTCCGCCTCCATCGGAAATGCAGCCGCTGCAGCCGGGATTCGAACCCGCGCCCTGCGGGTCAGCAGCCGAGTACCTTAGCCACTAGACCACCGCGGCGGGGCTCAGCCACTGCATTAACAATTGGCCCGAAATTCCTTGCAAGTGTTTAACAGATACCATGCTTCTCAGAAGAATGATGAAAAATAGCATAGTCAATGACGGCCTACTACCAAAAAAGTTTTATTATTAATGGCGTAGTGGGTATCAAGCAAGTGTGCTTGCCGCAGTTAGCCAATGAGTGCTTAGAAAAGCCGCTGTTCTAGCTTTCGCAGTGACTGTGCTACGCCTTCCACGCAGGTCTGGCCTTTTTTTTTTTTTTTTGTATCAGGCATGGTATGCATCGCGCTGAGGACCATAGGCGCGTGCAGTGTTTCAATTTAGAGGGTGAGGAGGGAAGCGAACGTTTGTCGCGGCGCCCCCTCTATAGTCGGTCAATGTATGGGCGAGACTTTGCTCCCTTCCTCTCAAGTGACTAGGAGAGGCGGCCGCTCCCTTGAAGCATGCACGTCTGCTCTCGAGAGCGCTAACATGGTCGGCATTGGTAGTGATCGAGAGTTCAGCTTGGATAGCGTGTGCGCTAGTTCCTTCGCTGACATGAGTTTCCCGTTAGCCAGAACTAGCCGATAGTAATGACATGACTCCATGGTGAATATAAGTGACGGGCCTTAATGTGGAAATCGTGACATGCATGACATATACTTCCTGACTACAACAGACCACGCGCTCATGGTGCACTCGTGATCATTCCGCTAGCTTCACATATACGATGTACCAAATTTGGTTTACGTGACGTGAATGGATGACGAAGGTATATGACTTGTGGAAACACGATAATCATGACGTGCGCGTCATGTAACATGACCACATGCCACGCTCATGATGCGCTTGCGGTCGTGTCGCTAGCTTCACATATACCAAATCTGGTATTTCGTGACGTGAATGGACGACTACATGTGTATTACACGCCCAAACATGATAATAATGATATGCATGTCATGTAAAACATGGCTACATGCTACGCTCATAGCGCGCTCGCGGCCGTTTCACTAGCTTCACATATACCAAATTTCGTATTACCGTGACGTGAATGGACGACGAACGCAAATGCGAGGCGCTGATTTGAAAATAATGTATCAACCTTCCTTATTTGTGCTTCGCATATCACCGATTCCCACTGCACGTGGGATCTACCAATTTTTTACGTTTGACATCAACAACCTGGAAGAAGGCGCCACAGAGGAGAAAGAAAAGCACAGAAATAACAAAACAAGCAAATTGCAGAAGTCACGGATGACATGTCAAGACGATATGTAACGCGCAGGACGCGAAAGCGGCTGGGAATAAGCGCAGCGCCACCTGTGTGCACTGCCGCAAATCGAGGAAGATATGTGCATGTCGTCGCATTTCCTTCGCATTTTTCTGTGTCGCGCTGCGTTGTATAGTATATTTGTTTCGTCACGCGCCTGCCGAAGTGCAGACACGCACACGTCTGTGTATGTGTGTGCACGTGTGTGTGTATGTATGTATGTATAAAGCGTGTGTATGTATTCGTGTGTGCGCGTGTGTATGCATGTGTGCGCTTGTACGTGCGTGTGTATGTATTCGTGTGTGTTCATGGGTGTGTATGCGTGTGTACGTGTGTATGCGTGTGTACGTGTGTGTGCGAGTGTGCGTATGCGTGAGTGTGCGCGCATGTGTGTATGCGTGTTTGGATGCGTGCACGTGTGCATGTGTGTGTGTTTAGACACACGAACTCGGAAAGAAAGGACGGCATTCAGGGGATTCAAGGTGCATGTGCTTCGCGTCCCATTCTATACTCGCACGACAAGCAAATATTTTGATACTATAGCAAAAAGTAACGAGTGGCACAATGCTACATCTTTTGCATATCACAGTCGCCGAGTAATCGTTGCACTCGCTAACTTTGTGCCCGCCGCTCACTCACTGACCAACATAATTTATTTTCAGTGAAATACTGATTTTAACCAACTTTTGTTCGTGCAGTTGCAGCACTTTGCACAAGGGCAACATATGCGCCTTCCTATAGCTATTATCTATAATACAGTTATAAGTACAAAGCTACGTTTGTAGGGCTCCTCCACATTTCATCTCAAGTTTACAGCATTTAATTATCAAAGTTAACATGACAAATTTCATGACACCTGCTCTCTCCTTATACAATGGGCCTTGCCCCGTTCATGCCTTTTCTGTGCATGCCTATACGAGTCGATATTGTTCCACTCGCATGCAATATCTGATTGTACAGACTTCAGTAATAATTCACGTGACCGCTTTCACGCATTTGATCGATTGAAAGAGCACTGATGCATGATGGCGCTTTTTCACGTACACGTACTCCATGCTTACGCTGAACAGTGGTGCCGGAATCGTTTCTGCTCATTTATCGAATGAGCTTCACTTCTTTCTGACTGATGACAGCTTGTGAAAAGTCTTCAAATAATTTACATGCATCGCCAGCACTGTCTATCTGAAAGATGCTTTAGAGGTGACTGCAACGGACTACCACGAGTAAATAAGACAGCAGCCGATTTGATGCAACACTGAGTAAATATTACAATAGCGCATCTTCGTGATACCGACCTTTATGTTAACTCCTTAAGACTTCAAGCATGTGTGAGTCAGGATTATGCCATAATCACTAATCGCAGCACGTTGCTGGGCAAGTTGATGATACATTCTTATTCAAAACATTATAGGCATTTACAGTATTTACAGCTCTCATTTTTTCATGTACTTCTCCATCTTGTCCTATAATCAAATATAGCCTTACAAGATTTTAAGTAACAAAGTCCCCAATCACATTTGAACAATTATGAAGTCATTAGCTTGCATTGAATGGATCACATCGGAGCCTGCTGACCCTTTAATTTGACACCAAACACATCTTATTTTTCCTTCTTGCCACCCTCCCCTATGTTTATTCCGGTGATTCACTTTTTCTATTCAGCCTGACCGAAGTCTCCGCATGCGGCACCGTGCACGCGTGTGCCTTCGTTAATGGAAACTTCACATGCTGTGGTCCTGAAGTCGGTCTTTCTTGATGGGGAGCTGGTGATAACACATAGACAAGGGATCTTTTTGTCCGATTCACTCTGTGGTAGTATATTATAGCCACGTGGCTTACCGCTGCCATGTGATAACATCCATTGGTACTGTGGGCTTAAAGGGTGTGTTCGCGCAAATGAAGATTAGGACATGTAAAGACCTAATATTTGGCGAGAAGAAAAAACAAACAAACAAAGAAGATGCATGTTAGTCATGCTGGGCAACTGACGTTTTTCGGTACGCCGATCCTATGTAAGGCTAAGCCTGAAATTCCACGTGTAAAGCGCGTCCAGCATGGTGCGGTGCAGCTGCTAACGCATATCGAAGCGATCGCCTGGCGTCTGAATCGTCTTGATTTTGAGACCGACCTAATGCGGTGGCAAGTCAGCGCTCATAGAAAGTGAGCCACATAGGCATGAACGCACCTAAGGCCGCAAATGAAGTGCAGTTATCTGCGCTCATGCGTCCTATGTATAAATAAACACCTATATATAATGCTTACTGATCTTGTACATCAATCGACAGAAAAGTCCAAACAAGTTTCTTTTGGCGTTCAAGTCTTCTCAACTGATTCAAGACAACTTTTTACTAACTACGCTTGCGAGAGGGCTGAGTGCAGCCATCATTTGTTCGCAAATCACACACTGACTGGTCTGGAGGAGCGCTGCCATGTGCGTTTCTCGCTGCTCACAGGTCGCTTCGTTAAATACAAAGTGCATTGCAAAATTCTTTCTGCCGCATGTAATATGCATAAATAACGGGCTCTATAGTCGCGTTAATTCAGTACTTGCTGAACCTTGAGATGTCGTTCCCGGACCCATGCAATCTTGGAACCCTTCTCGGGGTACTAAGACTGAGGGGAGGGGCTGGGTGTGCGAATGAATGGGGGGGGGGGGGGGTGTTCGACTGCACCACCCAGACATAAATATGTATTGACTTGTACTGATGGGCAAGCTGGTGAGCCATGACATGGCGAAGAAGCAGGGCACAGAAGGATACAAAACCGCTCACATAAAGGTCGCGAATACGAGCGCTGAACTGCAACTTTGTAGTATACAGCGCCTGTGTTTGCGTCCTTTATGTGTGCGTGTTTTTGTATCCTTCCGTACGCTGTTTCTTCAAAAGATATGTATGTAGCCGTTGCTGTGCTTCAGATTATCTTTATTTTTATTGCATTATTTTTTTGGTACATTGAAATGTGAGTTGTTCTCTATCACTGCGAGCTTCCCATTTAGAGACGCCAGTCACTCCGTTATTCGGCCATGTACATACTTTTTAAATTTTCACGCCCGGGAGGTAGAGGGGGGGGGGCATGTTACTCATGTTTAGGTAAAGTCCTGGCTAGAGCCTGTGTGCACTGAATATTCATTTGCTTAGACTGTTTTGTTTCTAAAATCGCTGTCCATAACCGATCCGTCACTGCTTGATCCGTCACTGCTTCTTTATTTCATGCAATGCCAGTGCAAACACGTGCTCTTCAACGGGAGACGTCGGTCTGTCTTATTTCAGAGTGGTCGTGATGTGACGCCACAGGAGGGTGCTTCTTGCATCACACGTGCCTCCAAGCGCTTTTTCACGTTTTTCACGCTTTTCCATATCATACGTTGTCGGATTTGTGCTTCTTCTTTGCGTCTATTTAAGCAAAGCCGCCGTCACCTCACAGAGCTAGTTACGCAGCGGCGTCACCGTGACACGTCCACATTGGTTGTACGCATACAGCGCCACGAACGGCTACACGCTATCTGAGAAGACTGTATCACTTACAGAGCCAGCGTGACCGCCATCATTGTGACAACGAGGAATGCAAGAACTGTACCACAGAACTGTACATAAATGAAACAAAAAATTCACTCGCGAAACGCTAGTTGGTCAGCAGTAAACATCGAACAATCCTTCGTCACAGAGGCCCACACCCAAGTTCACCTCGATGCTGTCGAAGATTAGATCGAGGACACGTACGAGTGGCCAGAAATATGGGAACTGAACATTGCCAATATCTCGTTGAGGCGATTGCATACACTGTAACAAATTTTACACCCTAAAAGGTGTAAAATTGGTGTACGCGTTGAAAGCACCAATAGAAACACCCTATTTACACTCCATTTTAAAATTTGAGATGTTCGTGAATAAAACACCCTAAAACACCCCATTTACACCCTTATATTTGGGGTGTTATGAACAAGGCTACAAATGATTGATTGATATGTGGGGTTTAACGTCCCAAAACCACCATATGATTATGAGAGACGCTGTAGTGGGGAGCTCCGGAAATTTCGACCACCTGGGGCTCTTTAACGTGCACCCAAATCTGAGCACAAGTGCCTACAATGCTACAAATGCACGTCATTTTCGGGCAGTTTTGCTTATACTGTTAGTGTTCATTATTTATCTTGATGCCAGCAAGCGTTTTAACTAGCTGCTTGCGGGTATGGTTATGAATCGAAGCAGAAAGTAATGTGACCGAAACGCAGTTTTCATCGATAAAGCACGCAAACTACTATAAGACGGAAGATTCAATAGGAGCGCGGCTTGTCCAATAGAGTAAGGGCCAATTCTCCTTTATCTGTTTCTTTCATCTGTGTCATTTGCGTGATTAGTCAACACTCACAAAGTGCACTGATTTGCCTGAACAAGGTAATGTTGCGCACATTGGTGTAGCCATCCATGGTACACTCCCCCCTCCCCCGTCCCCAATAAGATCGAAGCTTTTAAAGCTGTAGATAAAACGTCCGCCATCTGCAAAAAAAAAAAAAAAAAAAAAACAGCACAGTTGTTTGGCCATAACCACCACGTCAGCAGGCCATCAGGCCCTTAAAAACGAACATTGACGTCATATATTTTTAGCAGGCACGTTTTATTTATTACTGTAGCGTATGTTCCTATTCATGCGCCCTTAAAAGTGCCTCATGGAAATTAGGAAGAGGACACCAACCATAAAGAAAAATGCAGAATAAGGACATTTTGGTGACCTTGACGCAGCCTCGCTCACAATGATGGGAGACTTGTTGACTAAATTGCGAACAAAGCTCTCCTCAGGGGAGCCGAAACGGAATCTCCAGTTCTCTCTCTCTCTCTCTCTCTCTCTCTCTGTCTGTGTGTGTGTTTTTCGTGGATCCCCTTCTTTTAATTTATGTAGCTTCCCCAGCAGACGTGCTTCGATCAAATACTTGACTTTGTAGGTAGTGAAAAAACAATATTGATGAAATATTTTCAGCCGCGGTCTTGTTCCAAGGAGTGCGAGCTAAGTACAAATGTATTGTCGCAACGCGAAGACAGAAGTAGTATTTAACAGGTTGAGAAAGTAGCAGCAGGTCAGTAGTTTTATTTACTGCGCACCAGAGCGTTCCTCTTCTTTCTTGTTATTGCTTGCTTCATAAAAGCGTGCAGACGCGCGTATGCGCTGTCGTCTTCGTCTTCCTAGCAGTGCGCACGTGGCAATATGTTCTCATCGAATAGTGTGACGGCCGATGCATGCAATGTTGCAATGTCTTTACCGAAATGAAAGAGCTCATAAGATATCGTCTGCGTGACTCTGAATGTGCAGACCCTAAAGACCCATAGAGCTAAGCAAAAAGCATCAGCTTAGCTTTTTTACCAGTATTCACTACACTAGGTCGGTGAAGGTGTGTTAAATATTGCTCCTGAATAGTACAAATGCGCGTTATGACTAGTAGCTCGTGCTGGCCGCACTGCACCGTTATAACGTTGACAGCGATTCAGATTCACTGTTAAAGAACGAGTATAACGCTACAGACCACTGCCGCAAAAAAGAAAAAAAGAAGCAGCGCCCGTGCTATCAGGGGGGGGGGGGGAGTGTTTATGTTTGGAAGAAGAAAAAGAAAAGTGAGCCCTGCAACTGTCTGCATCCGCGTGCGACACCTCTGCAGTAGCTCACAAGGGATGGGGGTGAGGAGGTATTAAAAGGATGGGAATAAAAATGTAGAGAGAGAAAAATAGAGATAAGGTAAGCGAGAGAGCGATGACATATTGAGGGGATAGGAGAGATAGAAAAGATGTAAACACGGTCACAGGAGTCCGAGACCGGGGCACCACTTGCGAGAGCTCTTGTCGGCGTCAGGAGACGACGTAGGGCGAGCCCAGTCGGCCAGAGCTACGCTGACGTCGGAAATCGCGAGGGCACAACCGGTCGGCACGGAATCCAGCGAGCGAGTCCCACAACGAAGGAAGCAATCGTGCGTGGCATGTAGGTTGTAGGTGTCACGCAATCCAAGAAGGTTCCAGTTGGCAACAGTGGTGGAGCAGGTTGTGGACGAGATGCAGTGCTAGTGTCTCGCGCAGATTGTTGATGTGCAGACTTAATGGAAACCATGGAGATGACAGAGCTACTCAAGTGAAACTTCTGCAGGCTGGGCCTTCGCGGGACACTCAAGTCCTGGAATGGGGCTATAAATCAAATTTCTTTTAATTTACTTGGGATGTTTTTTTTGTTACATGCTCGCGAATAAAATGAATAGAATATACGACCCCTTTACGCATGGAGGAAGGAAAAACTTTAAAAACTTTACTGAACAAGCGAGGCGAAAGCTTCCCCATATCCGAGTTACCTGGATAGATTCTGTGAGAAAAGAAAAGCCTGTCTTGTGTTACAGAGGTAAAAAAAAAAGAGTACCATTCTAAACAATATATTACTTCTCGCCGCTTAAATAACCGTTAGAATGCAAACGTAATTTAATTGTCAAAACTGTTTCAAGGGCACAAATTACTGAATATTCAATGTGGCTGGACATGTAAACTCTTAAATATGCATTGGATAAGCCACGGAGGCTTATCTAAAATAGATAAACATTTGTTTCACTGCTCGACGGTTGCGTTCACAGTCCACATGCTCTATTCTTACGCTTCCCTGTGAGGCCCGCGTGACGGCTCTGTGCTCTCCCATAGTAGTGTACCAAGTACTCAAGATCGCTAATCTATTTTTCTAAAAACATGAGCCTTCCTTAGGTCGGCTCCCATATAGTTTAGTACCTGGTGCTCCCAATCGCTGTAACCCCCTTACTGAATACACAAATGAGAAGTCAAGAGCTTTGGATGGGTGCTCGCCCGCCTCGATGGAGCTCACGTCGTCCTCCCCGCGCTATCAGTAGAGGGCCGGAGCTAGCGTTAAACCGCATCTAGCCAGTCTGAGAGCGCACCGACGCCATGAAGTTTCGTCGCCTAGACAACCTTGGCTGACCGGGATTGCTGCGCGCGAGGGCGCAGAGCGCGGGAAAGGGACCGGCATCGTCTTACATGTCACTGCATGCGTGCGCTGGCGAAAACCCCTCCCGTGTGTGTGCGTGTGGGGCGCGTGGCTTCTCTATCGGTAGAGTTTATTAGTCGGTGTTTAGTTTGAAATGTGCTTGTGCTCTGTGCTCGACCTGTGTATTCTGTCAGTGCTGATTATTGCGAAGGTGCATCATCCTGAAGACTGGACCTGTGAATTCATATTGTGGAGCACTCGAAGTGAAATAGTGAGCACCACTCTCACGTTGTTCCGTTCAGCGCTTTGTTAACCACGTGAGCATGAGAATAATACCTTCAAACAATTTCGTTTTCAACTAGTTGATGACAAATCCCCATTTGTTTACTTAGCGAGCATATTTGTCCGAACTGTTTTACGGGGATGATGGCGAAGTGTGATTGTGGGCAAGTTTTTGTTTGTTTGTTTGTTTAGATGTTTAGATTGAGTGTGCGCCGCTGAGGTTCAGCGAAGAAATTGAACAGATCTTTGCGGTGCCCTTTGTTGGCACCCGTGTTTAACGGGGCCCGCTTCAATTTTAGTTTACTAATTATTACATATGTGGGCACGGCACCTGTTAGCTCTAAGCATCAACCGCATCTAAGACGCATATGCTTGGGCATGTTGGTAGTTAATTTGCTCTCTTTTTTTCTTATTGCACACAAAGACCGAGAACGGCAAACTATATAGGGCGTGGTGTCCATGTCGTTCTTGTCGGTCCTTTTTCATTTTGTGCGGTAACACTACAGTAATAACTCAGGTTGATGCTTCGGGTGACAACACAGCATATTGCTTAGCGTTAGGTGCGCCTCGCGAAGTTTGCCTACTTGCTAATACATCCAATTTCGTTAAATTCGTCTTAACCGGTATTTTAGTTCACCCGCAACGTAGCGTGACACTGCCGACAGCCGTGCCTGTGTAGCGGATCGAGCGCTGAAGCTGGACGTTTGTTTGAACAGACGTTTCGTCTGTGTGTGTGGTCGAATTGCCTACTTGAACGGGGCAAACGCTTGTTGAACATAACTGCTAACGTTCGAGCACATTTTATTCAGATAGTTTTCATCATGTGTAACTGTCAAAATATTCTTTTTATTCGGAGTTTTATTGCCATCACCTCGCTTTGGCGTTTAACTTCGCTAAGTACTCCAGATGTTAATGGTATTTTTGCTATGTGAAGCGTAATATTAGTTTTTTTGTTGCACAATAAACACTTTAATGTTATACATACTGCACGGTATCTAAGCATGTGTTGCATCCAAATTGTAAGATTGGGCAGCATATTTATCTGGGAACACAACACGCACAGCCACTGAACAGCCTACGCTGCATCGGGAAAGAGTCATGCTTTCTCAGCCTGCCAGAATGATTGAAACAAATGGCCCTAATTTAGCAGTATGCAATGCTCATTGAGTGAAACTAACAGGGTCACTTTATTCCAAATTTTCCAGCCAATTTTGCGGCTATGGCAAATGTGTTTGAAAATAATTGTGCTAAGTTAATGCACTGAAAACACTGAACTGCTTGAATCTTTCGGAAAAAAAAATGGTCACATGGTTGCCTTTTGCACTTCCCAGAATGTTGTTTGAGTGTTGTTTGTCAAAAAATATTTTACGAGTACCGCTGCTTTTTTCTATACCAAGTTTGGTACATGTTAAGTAAAGGGGCTTATGTAAGTTGTTTGAAACTCAGTAATATTAATACAATTTTTCGGCAACATATGTCAGCAAAAACTTAGCCGAAATATGTTATGTTTGCATTTTCTCATTGCGATACTGACTGCACTTTGTATGAATATCTGAGCGGTGACTACTTACTTCACAGAAAAAAAATATTTTGATGAAAACTTATTTTTAGACATCTTAAGCTGTTAACCTCTACGGTAAAAGATCACTCATTTCGCAGAACTGTAATTTTTGTCCATATTGAGATGCAATTTGCACCAGGTGGTGGTCCAATTAAAAATAGCCTTTTACCTAAATTTAAAGCAAATAAACAGTTCTTTGTATGTGACAAGTTTCATCATTACAATTTCTACTTCAAGGAATAAAATAATTTTTGAATTTTCCCATCAACGGCAATAGGGAACTTTGAGGCGTCGGCTGCCGTATGACCAACTTAAAAATGGGGAACTTGGAACTTCAAAAATCATTTAAGGGCAAAGCTCTTGAGGCCGTGGGTCGTTCTCTCTTCTGTAGTCGTACTAGTATTATGTAGCCACTTTATGAGTGGAACAATAGATAGCGTTAGTGGTTTTCACAGCATATACACGGACAAAATGATGATTCGTGGGGTGAATCGTTCGTCCGTACATTTGTGCTTTCGTCCGTTTGTCTGTGCATCCGTACGTCCAGGCTTCCATGTGTTGGTCTGTCCGTGATTCCGTCCGTCTTTCTGTGCGTCCATACTTGCGTCAGACTGTCTGTCGATCCGTTTGTGCGTCCGGACGGACGAACGCTACGCCCCACTCATCATCATTCACTCCGTGGATATGCTGTGATATTGCCCCGCCGCGCTGGTCTAGTGGCTAAGGTACTCGGCTGCTGACCCCGCAGGTCGTGGGATCGAATCCCGGCTGCGGCGGCTGCGTTTCCGATGTAGGCGGAAATGTTGTAAGCCCGTGTGCTCAGATTTGGGTGCACGTTAAAGAGCGCCAGGTGGTCGAAATTTCCGGAGCCGTCCACTACGGCGTCTCTCATAATCATATGGTGGTTTTAGGACGTTAATCCCCACATATCAATCAATCAATGCTGTGATATTTTTCTCAAAACATAAATTGCACTGAAAAAATTTGGCATATGAAAAGAACTGATTATTTGCTTTTGATTTAGGTACAAAGTCTATTTTATTTCAACCACCACATGGTGCAAGTTGCGCCTCATTATAGACAAAACAACTATTTTGCGAAATTCGTGACTTTTTCTCGTTAAGTTTGACAGCTTGAGTGGTTTAAAATATTTTTCCTCTAAATATACCTTATGCGAATTAAGTATTCACTCCTCAGATATTCAAAGTGCAGTATTGATATAGAAAAATGCAGATATAACACATTTCATCTAAATTATTTCAGGCATATGGGTTCAAAAATGGGTAATAATATTACTGAGCTTCAAACACTTTACGCAAGCCCTTCACTTAACTTGTAGACCAAATTCGGCACGGAAGAAGAAGAAGTCGATATGAAATAATTTTTTTCACAAACACCCAGACGAAATTCCGGGAAGTTCAGGAGGCAGCTACGTGACCAAAAAATTATGTCTGCGAAATATTCTAGCAGTTACTTTTTTAATGCAGTAAAATCAGTGTGATTTTTTTTCGAATACATTTGAGATGGTCGCTAAAACAGCTGGGACGTCTGACGTGGAATGACCCAATAGCCAATTCTTTCATTATATAATCGTGTCAATGTGAGCCAGTTCAAGAACACTAGTATCATTCGCACTTTAATACGTAAGTGAACAGTACTTAATTTTACAAGTTACCTACACTGAATACCTTCTCAATGCACATACCGTCATGTATGCTCAGTGGCATTGTGCTTTGTGCTTTTTTGCAATACAGATATAATATGTATATCTTGTGGCGCGTCGTAATGTATTTCTTTTAATAAACTAATCGAATGAGTACCATGGTAGATCTGCAGAAATACACATGCAGCTCTGTTGATGCATACTTAAGCATGTAACTTGATATTCACTTAGATTGGTCTATGCATGCAGCTAATAGAGCGTTATGAAGCTGGAGCAGCACCTTTTTATTTGCCTGTGCGAGCAAGCTGAAAGGATAAAGTAAGGTTCATATTGTTGCGGGTTCGCGGCTATGCAGCTATGCGGGCGGTGCGAAGAAGAAGACGACGACGTTTTTGGGCTGTTCGAAATACACAACGGCTGCCATCTTGACTGCTGGAGTACTTTTCTACTCTAAAGTAGTAAATACATTCGCAACATTTTGGTGGTGGCGCTGGGTACGACGCAAGACGGAACTTCGAAGCGGACGTGTTCTCGACTGCCCGACCATGGCAACAGAAACCAATTCTGCCGCTCCTGTTTCAGCCGCGACTCCGGCGCAGCCTGTACAGCCGGTCGTATTGACGCAACCGCGCGACCCTGGCAACTTCTGCGGCACCGACCATGTTGACGTTGACGACTGGATTCCGAAGTTCGAGCGGTTTGCAGCAGTGTACCGGTGGGACCCTACGATGATGCTCGCCAACGTTGGCTTCTATCTCTGCGGAACAGCTGGCGCGTGGTTCGAGGCTCATGAAGCGGACATAACCAGCTGGGATACTTGCAAACAGAAGCTTCGTGACCTGTTTGGTAAGGCCGTCGGACGCCAGCGGGCCGCTTCTAAAGAACTCTCTGGTCGGGCACAAACTACGACCGAATCATATGTCACCTACATCCTTGACGTTCTCGCCCTTTGCCATCGTGCCGACCCCAACATGTCCGAGGAAGACAAAGTAAGCCATTTACTTAAAGGCATTGCAGATGATGCTTTTAACATACTGGTTTCCAAAGACTGTTCCACCATTGATGACATCATCAAAGAGTGCCGCCGATTCGAAGAGCTGAAGAGTCGCCGGGTCGCCAAGAATTTCTTGCGACTTCCGAACACGGCCGCTACGTCATCTTGCGAGGACCTTCAGCCGCCATGCAGTCAACCACATAACAACGAAAGTGTGGTTCGCATCGTTCGTAGAGAAATCGAGGCCGCGTCTCCGTCTTTTCTGACCCGCCCATCTGATGATCGACCAACGATCTCGTTGATCCAACAGGTCGTGAGAGAGGAGCTGGCAAACGTTGGGCTGCAGCCTGTGTGTTCGTTGACGGAACCTCGGGTCAGTACCATAGCGCCTTCTCCTGCACCAGAAAGATTCCGCCGCTATCGTGATCCTGCTCAGTGGAGGACACAGGACGACAAGCCTATATGTTTTCATTGTCATGGTGTAGGACACATCTCCCGCTACTGTCGTTTCCGCACGTATCCACCTCGGTCGTTTCCTGGCTATCGACGTGACGACAACCACCGGCCCCTGCAGTACAGCGCTCGTGACGATGGACCGTACAATGGCACTCCTGCGACACCAGTCCGCCGGTCCAGCCGTTCGCCGTCCCCGCATGACCGTCGCTCCAGGTCACCTCAGCACCGCCGCTATTCGTCGCCCCACCCTAGTGGACGCCCTTCTTCGGAAAACTGAGCAATGCAGCTCCCGGAGGTGACGCTGCATTGGACTCCCGACCTGAAAACCCTCTGCTGACCTTGACTACGGACAAGAACCTGCTTGATGTAGAAGTGGATGGCCTTCCTGTTACTGCCCTTATTGACACCGGCGCACATATTTCAATTCTGAGCTCTGACCTCCGTGCACGATTAAACAAGGTCCTTACGCCGCCAGAGTCCCTATTTGTACGTGTCGCTAGTGGAGCGACCCCGGCTGTGCTCGGAATGTGCACCGCGCGTGTGAGATTCGCCGACCGCCAGACGTCCGTTCTATTCCATGTTCTCGCTCACTGTCCACATGACGTCATCCTTGGACTCGATTTTTTGTCCGACCACTCCGCTGTAATTGACTGCTCAGCCGGCGTCGTGCAACTTGACTTGCCTGCGGCCACCGAAGAGTCGAAGATGGTACAGAACAAGCTTTCGTGCGCTGAGTTTGTTCGCCTCCCACCCCAAGCCCTAACTTGTGTCACAGTTGAACCATATCCCAGTGTTCCGGATGGGGATTACGTGGTCTTTCCCTCTCCCGGTGTTTTATTGGCCCGCAACGTTTCCTCCCCGTACACCATATTAACTGTCACAGCGAACAAGACGTGCCTTCCTCTTCTGAACTTCGGACTCAGCCCTCAAATCCTACCACAAGGCATTGTTCTCGCCACTCTTTCACCGTCACACGAGTGCCAGATCTCATCAGTGTCACGTGAACTGGCCACAGTCGCCTCGCCGAACCCGCATAGCACCGACGCAGCCAAATCTACACGGCTCAACAATGTAACTAAGATGATTGCCTCAGACCTCTTGCCGTCTCAGGTCAAAGACCTCACTGATCTTCTCACGAGCTATTCGGACATATTTGACTTTGACGGTAGGCCCATAAGTCAAACATCGCAAGTCAAACATCGCATTAATACCGGTGATGCAGCTCCAATTCACAGGCGTCCCTATCGAGTGTCACCATCAGAACGCCAAGTTATCCAACAGGAGGTGAATAAGATGCTCACAAAAGGCATCATAGAGCCCTCATCGAGTCCGTGGGCGTCCCCTGTAGTCTTAGTTAAAAAGAAGGACAATACCTGGCGTTTCTGCGTGGACTATCGGCATTTAAACAAGGTCACCAAAAGGGATGTCTACCCGCTTCCTCGTATTGATGATGCCCTGGACTGCCTTCATGGCGCAACCTATTTTTCTTCGATAGACTTACGCTCCGGTTACTGGCAGATCGCCGTGGACGACCTCGACCGGGAGAAGACCGCCTTTGTAACGCCTGACGGTCTCTACCAATTCAAGGTAATGCCGTTTGGCTTGTGCAATGCGCCGGCAACGTTCGAGCGGATGATGGACACGCTTTTGCGCAGCTTTAAATGGTCTATCTGCCTGTGTTATCTGGACGACGTGATTGTGTTTGCCCCAACCTTTAAGTCTCACCTCGAGCGCCTTTCCTCAATTCTTTCAGTATTTCGAGAGGCTGGGCTCCAACTTAATTCCTCGAAATGCCATTTTGGGCATCGCCAAGTTACTATTCTAGGGCATCTCGTTGACTCCTCCGGCATCCGCCCCGATCCCGACAAAGTCCGAGCTGTCCTGGATTTTCCTGTACCGACTTGTGCCAAGGACGTTCGAAGTTTTGTGGGCCTATGCTCATATTTCCGACGATTTGTCAGAAACTTCGCAGAGGTCGCACGCCCCCTCACTGATCTTTTGAAGAAAGATGTACCATTTGAGTGGGGTCCTGATCAAGGCACGGCCTTTTCCCAGCTCATAACACTTCTGACCACGCCACCGATTCTCGCCCACTTCGACCCGTCTGCTCCAACCGAGGTCCGCACTGATGCTAGTGGCTACGGTATTGGCGCGGTTTTAGCCCAGCGTCAATCCGGTCACGATCGAGTTCTTGCGTATGCCAGCCGGCTCCTTTCTCCTGCCGAACGCAATTACTCTATTACGGAACGCGAGTGCCTGGCGCTTGTATGGGCAGTTGGTAAATTCCGCCCCTATTTATATGGCCGGCCTTTCACAGTTACCACTGACCATCACGCTCTATGCTGGCTTTCAGCCCTCAAAGATCCAACGGGGCGCCTTGCTCGTTGGGCTCTGCGCCTCCAGGAATTCACATACACAGTGGTTTACAAGTCTGGCCGTTTACACCAAGACGCCGACTGCCTCTCTCGGTACCCTGTTGACGCTCCAGATCTAGTAACCGACGACGCGTCCATCTGTATTTCCTCGCTCTCTGCTTTCGGCAACATGGGATGTGAGCAACGGCGTGACGCGTCCCTACGCGAGCTAATCGACCGCCTGAACACAGGCTGTACAGACAGTTCGCTTCGCATGTTCGTTGTCATAGACGGCATTTTATACCGCCGCAACATGCACCATGTGGGAAACGAACTACTACTCGTAATACCCACTCATTTGCACTCGACCGTACTTCAGCAACTACATGATGTACCAACGGCTGGCCACCTTGGTGTTGCCAGAACGTACGACCGTGTCCGCCGACGCTTTTTCTGGCCCGGCCTCTACCGTTCTGTACAACGTTATGTTAGGTCTTGTGAGTCGTGCCAACGCCGCAAAAGGCCAGCGGTACACCCCGCCGGGCTCCTTCAACCGATCGACGTACCTGCCGAGCCTTTCTATCGTGTCGGCCTCGACCTGCTGGGCCCTTTCCCTCTTTCTACCGACGGTAACAGGTGGGTCGCCGTCGCCATAGATTACTCGACCCGTTTCGCAATTACGAGACCTCTTCCAAGCAGCTGCGCTACAGATGTCGCCGACTTTTTGATTCAAGACGTCATCTTACATCATGGTGCTCCTCGTCAACTGGTCACCGATCGCGGTCGCTACTTTTTATCTAAGGTAATTGACGATCTACTTCGTTCTTGTGCAACCAAGCACAAGCTTACGACGGCCTACCATCCTCAAACAAACGGCCTCACAGAACGTCTGAATCGCACACTCACTGACATGCTCGCCATGTACGTGTCGACGGATCATCGTGACTGGGACATTGCGCTACCCTTTGTCACTTTCGCTTACAATAGCTCACGCCACGACACTGCTGGATATTCTCCCTTTTACCTTTTGTATGGAAGAGACCCGACATTGCCGTTCGACACGCTTGTACCCAACCCTACCGACCTGTCCACAGCATATGCTCGCCGCGCTATTAGCACCGCGGAGAAAGCCCGTCAGATTGCCCACCAGCGCCTTTCGGACTCGCAGCTCCGTCAGAAACGTAGCTATGACAGCCACCATCGGGACGTCCACTTTAGTCCAGGTGACCTCGTTCTTCTGTGGACTCCGTCGCGACATGTTGGTCTGGCTGAAAAGCTTCTACCCAAGTATTCCGGACCTTATCGTGTGCTACGGCAGGTAACTGATGTTACCTATGAAATAGCACCTCTAAACCCTTCGATACCTTCCACATCTTCCGACATCGTCCACGTCGCTCGCCTCAAGCCGTACATCTCGTCCAACACCTGCTAACAAGCGCCGGGTCGGCGCTTTTCGCCGCCGGAGGTCGATGTTGCGGGTTCGCGGCTATGCAGCTATGCGGGCGGTGCGAAGAAGAAGACGACGACGTTTTTGGGCTGTTCGAAATACACAACGGCTGCCATCTTGACTGCTGGAGTACTTTTCTACTCTAAAGTAGTAAATACATTCGCAACAATATCTACTGCACGAAAGGTATAATGATTCTGCCACAGCGCGCTTTTTACGGCGTTTATTGCTCAGCATACCTTCTCTAGCATTTCTCACTGCAGTGGAGCCCGATGCCACTGAATATGCTTGCTATGCACTCAATTTATACTTACACTTAAGAAAGCAGTTATGCAAGGTGCATACTGTATGTTGCACTCTTTGTGAAATTCCGGTCATTGTTCCTTGTGTATTTTAGATTTCCGGGATTGAATTTCTTGTACAGCTTGAACAGCTTCGCCCCACTTCTCTCGAAGGCACCAGTCATCTCAGCAGCTGAAGATGATTGTGCAAGCAGCAGTGACGAGCCTTGGTTTTGCAGTTAGAAGTACACCAACACTGACATTTCATTAATACTATCCCAATTACACTACTTTGTCGAATGTTCTCATTTTTTAAGGTTGAAATTTATACTGCGAGATATAATAGGTTGTAAATGTGACTCGAGAAACGCGCTTACTCTTTCTACGTGTTTTTTTTTCTATTGTATAGGTGTCAATCAATGCCATACCTCTCAGTCGTTTGCCCGACAAGCGCAAATGTTTTTGAAAGTTGTGGGGATTCATTCTATTGAAAACAATGAATTTCTAGTATAGAGAGAAAAAAACTTGGTCAAGTGAGATATTTCAAACTTTTGCAGAATGCCATCAGAGTACTGTTTGTCAGACTTGGAGTTTTCCTATAATAAAGGCAGATGTGAACATATGGGCTTAATTGTTTTTTGCTTCGGCGTTATGTTCGGTTGAACCTTACGCTACAGGTTACTGCTTGCACTACTGTGGTGTGGTGCGTATGTGTGTGTGTATGTGTAAGTGCCTGCCGCATCTTACTATGTCGTTTTTGGCCCAGTCTACCTACACATATATACACTGGTCTTATGCAGCTCATTCAAGACCACGGCACCTTATTTTATTAGCTGCATGCATGCAGGTATAAGTGCAGTGGGTGACACCAGCATCTTCCTTCTTCCCTGTCAACCCCAGAGAAGGTTCATATATGCTTCACCCTGAGAACAAATGAGGCTTGGGCCAGTTGGTGATGTATATTTGATAGGATGAAATGCTACATGAATGGCTCTCAGCACACAAGACTAGTCACCTGCTGTGTCTCTGCTTGTGTTGTCCCGTTAATTGCGCTTATATGGACAAGTATGCTTGTCCATATAACTGCCATCGTTTCAAGGGGGTTTTTAGAGACACCCTATTCACATGGGTCTAGCATCATCCAACACCCATAGTTTAGGGGTGTTCATAAACACCTATTAAAGTAGGGTGTAACGTTTCTTTACAACCTACGGTTTCAGGGTGTTTCTAAACACCCTATACACCCTAAAGATTGTTGCCCATGGGACAGAAATACACCCTTACGAGTAAACATTTTTGAGCGCACTTTAAAACTTTTTACATCCTTAAAGGTGTATTTTTTGTCCCATGGGCAACATCTTTTTAAGGTGTTTAAAAACACTAAAACGTAAGGTGCTTAAAACACTCCTTAGAATCAAGGGTGCAAGAAAGATTACACCCTACTTAATTAGGTGTTCGTGAACACGCCTAAGCTATGGGTGTTACAATAAATTGCACCCGTTCAGGCAAGGTGTAATACCCCAAGACACCTTTGAAAAGGTGGCTGTAAAAGGGGGAAGTACATATGCTACTTCCCAGCCAGCCTCCTTGGAGCACTACAGACTTCAACGTGATTCGATTGCTTCAGGTGCACCCTAAAAAAGTTCTCTTGTTAAGGACTTACTACAGAAATGTTTAATCTCTTGATAAAAATGGATTCATAAAAAGTTTCCAAAATTGCAGCCGTGCACGCACCAGTGTGGCTATGTATAGTAGACTTTCTCAGCGTTGCAATCCATCAGCTGTAGCCAATAAACGAGCAGTGATTCTCCGTGACAACTCGTGCGACACGCTAAGGACATAGGTGTGCTCAAATTTGAAGGATTATCCCTTTCCAAGCAAAAACACAATCACTAGTAATTGAATGAAATATGAGTATTTATTTGTTTAAAAGAAATTGTTACAAAATAAAAACTTGTCATAGAACTCAAGCTTGTCATAAAACTAACATTAAAGTTGAAACAATGGTCGATACACTGATCTTACTGACTAGTAAGGTTACATAAAATAAAAACAGTAAAGGATTCAAGTTGCTACAAATGCTGCAAAAAAGTCACAAAACACTGAGTCAAAACTTCCAAAGTAGAATGATCTGCGACAACATAATGAAATCCGCAGGAAAAAATGATTTGTAATAAAATGTCACAAGAAACTGGAGCAAAAAATTAAGTGAAACAAAGTGGCAGTATCACTACACTAATCTTTTTCTGTATATTAAAAAACAAATAACCACATATTACATGATGAAAGTATTACCTTTAGTATAAACTATGTTGTCATATTTACTACATGCATTAAAATTGACTTTTTAATAAAAGTAATATTTTCATTATGCAATTACAAATTTGATTTTTCAATATACAAAAAGGATTTTTCTAGTGATACTGGTGCTTCAGTTCAACTTGAGTTTCTTGTGATAGTCATTAAGGGTCATTATGTCCCTACATATTTTGTCCCTGTGAGCCAAGGCCTATTTCGTAGCCTTTTTGAAAATGTTGAGCAGCTTAATAACAGATGCTCTTGGCAAGATCAATCTTTGACCGAGTAGCAGCCACTCCATTGCCACCAGAACGTTGTATGCCTTCCGGGCATACTCTATATTAAGCAGCCAATGAGAAGACATCAAGGCAAGGACTCCTTATTCACCATTTGACACTGGGAACATAAGTTCTTTGCCTACATGAAGCGAGAGGCCTTTTGCGTAAGGTAGATCCGTCCCGTCGTAGAGTATACAGGGTGTTATCAGAACACTCTTCCCCTGCGTGATAAAAAAATAGCAAATAATTGTCTGGAAAGTACTACACAAACTTCAACGACATCAGTCTTTACATAACAGTTTCTGTACCATATCAAATCCAAATATAAATGCTCTTAACATGCCCAATAGATAATATAGTCTTAAGGAAGTATGATATATGGTGAACTTTCCAAAATTTCGAGTTTGCTGTTTTTACACTTTAAAAATGTTACATTAAAACTGACAAACTACTTTTTCTACCATATTCCCTAACTGAGATGCGCAAAACGTACATCTGCGCTATGTCGAGGTGTCTTCCTTTTGTACCTCAATCTTTCATGCACCTCAGTGAAGATGAATTACCAACTTGTCTAGCAGTTTGTGCTTCTCTAGATAACTAGGGAGAAATATTAATAACTAGCTTGTTTGAAACAAGTACAATTTCACCGAAGTATTCAGTTTTTTGTTTTTCGTGGCATGAGAGTTCGTGTACGGTGATATAAAGCATGATGAAATAGAGTTATGCACAGTGACCTGTCTTCCTCAAAGCTTTCAGCCTTGACGAAGGGTAGCCTTGAAAATGAAAAGTCCTCTTGTCAGAGCATTATCTGTAAAGACACTTCAGGTTTCAAGAAATTAGCTTTTTGAATATTGATCTTCCACTAAACTTCTACCTCATAATAATTACACACGAGAAAACAATCGCACAGTTTATGAGCATGAAAAGTGCAGAATGCAACATAATCACTGAGATAGAGCTGAAAAAAAAAGGTTCATTGACATAATGCTTGTCGGCAAAGCCGGAAATGTTGTAGGCCCGTGTGCTCAGATTTGGGTGCACGTTAAAGAACCCCAGGTGGTCTAAATTTCCGGAGCCCTCCACTACGGCGTCTCTCATAATCATATAGTGGTTTTGGGACGTTAAACCCCACATATCAATCAATCAATCAATTGTCGGCAAAGCTCCTTGCCCGTTTTCGATGTATGGGCACTGTCTTTAGCATAAGTCTATACAGCTTGCAACATTAACATAGGCATGCTACCCTGTTACCAAGGGATTGGGTCATTAGTCATTTCGTGAAAAAATGTTACACATGTCAAAGCACAGACATTCATTTTAACTTGCCGCACCATCAAATTTAAGAATGGTCATGTAAGATCTAGCAGTGAAGTATTTTTTACACACAAAAACGTGGAGAAGTTACTAATGAAATATAATTCAACTCTATGCAATTAGTTCAGTGGCATAAGATGAACACAGCATCTGTTCAAGTTATGTCTACTGTCAAAATTACATCCAATATTTGAAGGTTAGATTAGTTCATATGATTGTTCGGTTAGGTTTTTATGGTGCATAAGCAACCTATGCCATTATGCGAATTTGATCGTGCAAATTACTCAATTAGGTATGCACAACAGCTTCATATCCCTCCAATATTAAAACTGGCTTAATAATTTACTTACTTCTTGTACAAAGAGACAGTTCGTAGCTGCTGGGTTTCTCAGATTGTGCACCAAAATCTCAAGCGCTGCAACTGTCACAACATGTCTGAAAAAGAAGATTCAAGTGTGCCTGAAGAAGGCCAGTTTACAGTGACTATGAACAGAGGCGCTGCAACAAGACATGATGTGCAGACACATCATATTTACTTCCGTAATGAACACACTTTTTTTCACAAAAGCTAATGCAAAATGAGGGGGGGAGGGTTATTCCGCGGGAGAAAAAAAGCCACGGGAGTTATAACGGCGAAAATTTCGCATGCCAGCTTTGCTTGTTTTGGGTTTTTGTAGCCCAAAGCTCTTGTTCTCTCCCGTAACCAACGTGCACAGTCCAGCCGCCTGGTTCCTATGCTCCAGCGCATGCTCCACCAATCTTAAGTTTGAAACCAGCCATGTGGCTAGCGTACCGACTGAATGCGCCTTGTGCAGTAGGTGTCCCCGATTGATATGTGGGGTTTAACGTTCCAAAACCACCATATGATTATGAGAGACGCCGTAGTGGAGGGCTCCGGAAATTTCGACCACCTGGGGTTCTTTAACGTGCATCCAAATCTGAGCACACGGGCCTACAACATTTCCGCCTCCTTTGGAAATGCCGTCGCCGCAGCCGGGATTGGTAGTAGGTGTCCCCAACTAAGTTTATTACGCCAAACCGGATATCAAGAACACAGCGCCGGATGGCGGCACACAAATGTGGCGACACACAAATGTTTCGTGTGAAGCACCGATGGCGCGTTGGGAAGTTTGCATGGCCTCTTAGATGGCGGGGCATAGTGTGTTTTTTTGCCACACACCCACCATCTCGAAAGACATGAGTTTATTTTTCGCTTTGTTCTCTTGCCGCCATGCATGCGGGGCGCCATAAGCAAAGAGCTTTCTCCTGCATTCGACAGGTGATGCTCTGCTGCAAAAAAAAAACGCGACATTTAAATTTTGATTAATGTCGTCCATGTTCGCCCTGCTCACAACTGTTTAGCACGGCTGCGAAACTAGGCGTTGACTTTTATTGCTTCATTATTTTGCGATGTATTGGCTGAATTTAACATTTTTACGATCATCAGCAGCACTGACCCTCACACCAAAATAAAATAAAAACACAAATTTTTTTTACGTAAGGACCAAGGTGGATAGTGCATAATTTCATTATGTGATTGGGTTCATTACGTGAGTAAATACAGTAGGTCGTTTCCTCTAATACTGATACGAAATAAAAAGAACAGTAATGAACTAATTACGCACTTACTACCTTGGCCCTCCTTGGAGCTTTTGTTATCCTATGATTTGTTCATATATGATGACAAAATCTTTCTATGCTGAAAGGATTCACACTCCTGGGCTCTACAACACAGTGAAAGAGAATTTCGAACAAAAACAATGGATGACTGGAGTTAATTTTTACATCCCGTAATTGTGAGCCCTTCAGAATAGAAAGGTTTCACAAACTAAACTGAAGGAACTGAACTATCAAGATCGATAATATAAGCAGCTAAAATAGGCAAACAGATAAACAGATGTGCATGCACTAGGCTTCCATCTTTAACAGAGAGAATTGATATACCTGTAAGTGGAGAAGAGTCAGTTACCAGTCACTTGTGCATTAAAAAAAAAAAGATGTATATCTCAGCCCATGGCATTTTGGTGCAGCGTGTATGCATAACCTTTGTATAAATTTATTCTTTGGGTGTAATAAAGTATGTTGTTTGAAATTAGTACACATATCTTTCTTTGTTAATCCTTGTGCTGGTTTCGCACCAAATGTTAGTTACTTTCATATCCTATGAATAAAGTGCAAAGGGCACATGCCTTATGGGGAACACCATTTTACCATTTTTTTTGCCTTCTTGTTCCTTCGGAGCTTGTCATCCGATTTTCTTGTAGATGCCTTGTTTGGGCCAAACTTTTCTCTATTCTCCTTTAGGCGCTCATCTGCTGTCATATGCCTCCTTGCATTCTTGAATTTGTTTCTGAGTGCTATCTTCCATGAATCCTAGGGTAGAAAGCATAAAACTTTACTAGGTCTTAGGAATTATTGCTCTCTACCTACTAAGGCTAAGAGGACTGTCATCTTGTACACTTTTATGACTGCAGTATCCAAAATGTCACCAATATTAATTTAGCTTTGGTAAATTTTGTACGTCTTTAATTCCTACATTAACTACTTATGCCCAAAGCCCTATAATAGCAGTGGTGTTTAAAGACCCATATGTGCATGGCACAGGTAATACAAATAGAAACAAAAATCTAAGGTGATGAAATGGGAATATAATACTTGCCGAATACCAAAATAGTGTATACTGTACATTAACATGTAGTATTCTGTAAATCTTAAAAAGACTTACATATCCAGTTCCTATCACATCTGCCAGGTTTGGATACTTTTCCAGAAGCTGGAAGGCAACTCTGCTATAGAATTGTGGTGTTGGCACTCTGCAAAACAAAAAACATTTGTGGAGATGCTAAGACACAATGCAGTTAAGGAAACTTACAATGATCAAGAAGGCATCATGACAAGGTTTAAAGCAGGAAGATGAACAATAGCGTAATGTTAAAAAATCAGATCTCATGCATCGTGGAAATCGATGTAATGTAAAGCAGTGCGTGACATTATGCACACACCATCAGGAATGGAAAAAATTCACCGACAACGGTACTGCCAAATGAAAATTCTGAGTGCAGCTTGGTATTGAGTAAGGCCAGGTACGTTTGTAGTTTTGGCTTTCAACAAGGTACAGACTGTGGCGTAAATCAATTTTTACGAAGAAAAACGGCATCCACTTATCCATTATAAGCTTTTTTAGTGGATAACCAAAGTACCCACTACACGTCTGTATAGTACTGTGTGGCCTTTGTTTATGCTGCATGTGGCTGATAAAAAATTATAGCTGAGCACTGCATGGCCGAGTGTGTTTGCACTGGTCAGTGTGAAAACACACTCATTGGGCAAATATCACTGTGTGATGACTGGCTACTATATTACTCTTCTGTAATGCTATGTATTACATATGGCAATGCGATTTCTTGCCCAACATGGCTCGTGTAGAAGGTCTTTTTGTAAATGGATTTCAGATCATTTGCAGTACCACATGCTGACAATAATACACTACTTATTCACGAATATTTTTGCCAAGTGATTACGAACTTTGTTGCATACTTTAAAATTAGAGACCCAGTACCAGAGTGTCCTCTACTTTCTTTAGTGCAGATGGCTTTAACTGGAGACAGTCAGTACAAGTACATACACCACCACTTTCCGGGAGGGCAACATGCAGTGTACATTAAATTTAAAAGCCGAGCCAAGACACATGACATGCAAGATTTGATTGCTACTGCACCACAGCACCCAACGCAGTTCCTCATTCACCGCGTTACTAAGGGCTGTACATACAACACTGGTGAAGTCACTGTGGAGGTCCTGAAAAGCATATCACATGCAAAAGTCACCGTTACAACAGTTCTGCCTAGGATCACCAAGAAACACCAATCCCTAACTACACAATCGCACACATTGCTAGCTCATGCAGATGGATCACGTAAGGTTGACGAATTCGTTTTGAACATTGAACAGGGCCACAAAAACATTGATGTCATCCACCACGCCGATATTCACCAGGACTCTGGCATCTTGCTAGCTTGGGACAGACTACACCCTAACTTTTCAGGCGTCACAGCAATTTGTAGAAATATCAAGCACAGAATCAGAAATGACTTCAGACCTACACCGCCCCTAAGACAACATAATGAACTGTGTCATTAGCCGCAACTACATACTTCAAATACTACAAGTATTAGCTTGAACACGTGGTCCATCATAGCTAAGACAGAAGAAGCATCAACCAAGATGGTGAATTTGATAATAACAGCAGTAACAAAACTCTCACAATAAGCAGAGACAACAATTCCACGCAGTTTCTCAACAAAGACACATGTAACAAAGGCATGCGAACGCTAGCAAACAAAGCACTACGGAAACACGCATTGAGTCGGACCTTCCCCCACCAACATTTTTATAAGACACTTAGAATCGAAACTGCTGAAATCATTTTCTGTAAGCCTTCTACCTATCTCCACTACATAGACAACATATTTATTCTGTGGGAACATGGCATAAGTGCACTAAACGTATTTTTTGCTAAGTTTACCAACCACCATTCTCCAAATGAAATTAACTTCCTAGACAAGACAGTATCTATTGAAGCAGCACAATTAATAATGACGCTTTAAAGAAAACCGACAGCCAACAACCTTGATTACACTAGTCATCATCCACGACACTGCAAAGAAGAGATTATAGTCAGACAAGCGAGGCGTGTGACAAGGATCTGTAGCAACGACTGTGAATACATCCACCACTTAAGTAACTGAAAGAAAACATTAGTTTAAATTGCCCATAAGACACCCTAAACAAAGTCTACAACGAAGCATGTAAGCCATGTAGAAGAACAACACTAGTTCAAAAAAACCCCATAGCACAAACCAACCAGCCGCCAGCATTTATAACCAAGTACTCAAGTGCACTTTAAAACATAAATAGTATCTTTTGCAAGCATTATCCAATACTGGCGAGTAACGAGCACCTTAGAAAAGCGTTTCCTTAAGTATAAAAGGTCATGAACCCACAACAGGAATTTTAAAAACATGTTAGTGCATGCAAAACTAAAACTCTCATTCTAAAGAACACCCTGCTCCCGTCCAAGATGCAAGACTTGCCTTCAGGATGACATGATAATTGAAAGCACCAAAAGCAATTATGTCTATTATATAAAATCTAGTTTTACCTGCACTAGTGAAAACATTGTCTACATAATGAGATAACAATATTGTCATAAACAGTATATATTGGTAAAACTGGGCAGCTTTGCTAATATTAGATTAAACAGTCGTCACAGAGAGAGAGCAAAAAAGTTACCCAAAGCAGTGGCACTGCAATTTAGTGTAGCAGGACACAACTTCGGCAATCTCAAACTCTACATATTTCAGTGAAACTTTCGGTGCACAAGAGACAGAAATTATGCAGTCGTTCCTTATCCACAAGTTAAATAAACCCCAGCCAGTAGGTATAAACGTCTTTAACAGGGCTCTGGAATCTATTCGGCATGGTACGTAAAGAAAACCACTGCGAGTTAAGCTTTCCATCTAAGAATTTCAAACCTGCCATTGTTAACATCAGACGACCGGGACTCGGCGACATGTGTATATCCTAACCTCCCCGCAGATTCCTTTTTTTTAATTATGATTAACAAAATAACTGTTCTTTTTCACTCGTACTATTCGTCACGACAATCTACCCTCCCCTGCTTTCTCACACCAACATACTCAATTATGCCCCTTTCTCTCCTTTGCTAAGATGGAGGAGAGGGTAGGAAGTATACACACACTAGAGCTGAAGAAATCAGTTCTGTTCTAGCCTTGAGGAGGACAACTCTGTTAGTCAAAACTTCCGCTCGACACAACCCCTGTTAGTGGACTTTTTATCACAAGTTTTCATCTTCCCCTTCCAAAAGTTTTTCAAAAAACTAGAGGCACTTAATATGCATATAAAGGAATTATAATGACTACATAAGCCATACTGCTTGTTACCTCTGTCTGCTATGCTTACACTCTGTATCACTACTGTATGATGTGCAAAAGAAAGTAATAAAGAAAAATATCATGGCTTCGAGGCATAGTAGGGGATCTGGCACCGGCATGGCTGTCAGTCACTCACGGCTCGTCTTTCTTCAGGTTGCGCAGATGCTGGCAATTTTCCTTGGTTCTGGAGCAACAACGTGTCCTATCTTCGATGACGGCACAAACCCGGATATCTGCCCGGCTTTTCAACTGCTGTCGGATTGCTCCTCACCGCTGGATGTGCTAGCGCTGTCGGCACCGTCCGGCTACCGTTACTTCGTCTGGCAACCCGGGACACTACAAGACGGCGCAGGGCTACTTAAGCGACTACTGCAACCACCCACTTTGGGATCTGGCACCGGCATGGCTGTCAGTCACTCACGGCTCGTCTTTCTTCAGGTTGGTTATTCTTATCGCCTTGTTAACGGAAAGCCGTTTAAAAAATTGGTGCCAGATCCCAACTCACTGTCGACTACGATTGTTCAAAATGTTTTCCTGCTGGGTGCAAAATTTTTGTCATGCATGCGTGTTGCTCGAATGTTGCTGCTTCTGTCTGGGGATGTAGAACAAAACCCGGGCCCTCTGACATCCCAACAAGAAAAAGAAATGTTTGATGTCATCATGACACTACCGTCAATGCAACAGCAACAGACTGAAATTCTTTCGGAAATTCGTTCCATTCGAGCCGACCAACAAGCACTCGAACAAAAGCTATCGCAACTGGCAGAAAAGGTCAAGCTCGTGGAAGATAACGTGTCCCCTTTACGGGATGACGTAACGCAACTACTCGCTCAAAATGAAGATCTTGCTGATACCTGCGCCAAATTACGGGACTCGTATGAGGACCTAGATGGCAGATCTAGAAGAAACAATTTGATAGTTTATGGCCTTCCAGATACTGTAAATGAAACGTGGGCTCAGTCAGAGGCTCGAGTGATTGCCTTTTGCTCCGAAAAACTGAACGTGGCAATCAGCACTGCTGCCATTGAAAGAGCTCACAGGCTAGGACGCTACACAGCGGTAAAGGCAAGGCCCATAATTCTGAGGTTTTTGTCATTTAAAGACAAAGAACGTGTGCTTGCTGTTGCCTCAAAGCTGAAAGGAACTGAGTTCGCGTTGAGTGAGGACTATTCCAGTAAAGTTCGACAGGCAAGAAAGAAACTGATTCAGTTCGCCAAAGACCGTAAAGCAGAATACAAGTTGCATTTTAATAAAATGAAAATAGGCAACCAAACCTTCGTATATAATGCTGAAACCGACACCGTGACCAGGGATACTCGATAGCCACTAACGAATGCAGCTTACCGTAAAAAGAAGCCATCCGGCAAACACGATCTCGTATGTATTGTAGTAAATTGCAGAAGCCTCAAAAATAAAACTATAGAGTTCAGTTCCTTGATAGAATCAACAAATCCGCACTTAGTCATTGGTACGGAATCATGGCTCGACAACACAATTAGCGACAGCGAAATGTTTCCGTCTGGCTATACCGTATATAGGAAAGACCGTAATTGCCATGGTGGTGGTGTATTCGTTCTCATTCAAGATAGCATAGCTAGCAATTCTATAAGCATCGAAGCCGACTCATGCGAAACTGTCTGGTGTAAAATTTTGCTACAAAACGGTTCTTCTGTTGCCATTGGCTCATTTTATAGGCCGCCCGGTATAAAAACTGCCCATCCTCTCTTTCAGTTGAGCAACGTTTTATTAAGTTTGCAAACAACGCACGTAATTCTCGGAGGCGATTTCAACTTCCCGGATGTAGAATGGAAGTCCTTTAAACCCGTGTTAAACACAACGTCTTTCCTGTATACTACCTTTAGGGAGATGATTAATGCCCACTCATTATTTCAATTTGTCGAAACGCCAACAAGAATTGGTGGGGACAGTGCAAACATTCTTGATTTATTTTTGTGCAGTGAACCGGCTCTTGTATCCTCTGTTGTCACAGTCCCTGGTATCAGCGACCATGAAGTTGTTGTCACTAAAATGTCTTGTAGTGCTAAAAACCGCCGCGCTCAGGCACCCCGCAAAGTGTTCTCATATGAAAAAGGTGACTACCCATCACTGTCGCGTGAACTGGATGCATTTTTTCCTGAGTTCCAATCGCATAGTTCATCGTTAGACATGAATGCGCAGTGGAATTTCTTCAAAACAAAGATAATGTCCTTGACCCAAACTTTCATTCCTTCGTGTATCATTTCGGCCAGGCGACGCAATGATAAACCATGGCTCAGTAGGGAACTCCGATCAAAGATAAATAGAAGAATCGATTGTATCGAAAGTATTGCCAAGTGCCTGATCCTGCGTTGCTTTCAAAAATGAAAGAGATAGGCAAAGTGGTGACAAAAGCTATGCGCAGAGCACAAGAAATGTACCTTTGTGATCTAGGCGAGAAACTTAAAACCAACCCCAAGGAAGTGTGGAAATACGTGAAAAATAAAAGTAATTCTAGACCCACTATTCCTGACATCATGGACGGGATAAATTACGAATCTAACACGGAAGCCAAAGCTCAGGGTTTCAATACATACTTTCAGTCTGTGTTCTCGCATCCAGTTAACACATGTAGTCTATGCCAGAATGATGGCTCGCTCCCGCAAATGAACGACATAGAAATTGCCGAACGCGGTGTCGTGCTCTTGTTGGAAAAAATAAATGTTCACTCTGCTCCTGGTCCTGACTGCATATCCAACTTCGTCTTGAAAAACTGCGCAGTGTCTATCGCCCCTTTTTTAACTCTCATGTACAAAACGTCGCTTGAACAATGCGTTTTACCGGCTGATTGGAAAAATGCCAACGTAACCCCAGTATATAAAAGCGGAGATAAAACAAAAAAGTGTAACTACAGGCCCATTTCTCTGACAAGCGTATGCTGCAAGACACTCGAACATATCATTTACACAAACTTAATGAATCATCTTCAAAGTAATAACTTCTTTTCCCCATTGCAACACGGTTTCAGGGCGGGTTTCTCGTGCGATACACAACTGGTCGAGTTCACGCACGACATTGCAGCTTCTATTAACTCAGGCCTTCAGGTTGACTGTATATTTCTGGATTTCCAGAAGCCATTCGATTCCGTGTCACATGTGTTGTTGTTGCAAAAGCTTCATTGTCTAGGCATACCTAATGCCCTTCTCATGTGGATTGAGGCGTATCTTTCAGAAAGACAGCAGTGCGTGATTCTTGACGGTGTGTGCTCATCAAGCGTCGGTGTATCGTCAGGAGTGCCACAAGGGTCAGTTTTGGGGCCCCTGCTTTTTCTTATTTTTATAAATGATATCTCCGACAATCTCTCTAGCCGTGTTCGATTGTATGCTGACGATTGCTGCATTTACAGTAACATTACCTCTGAAGCGGACACCGTTCAATTGCAGAATGACTTGAACTCCATAGTTTCTTGGTGTGATTCATGGAGAATGACACTAAATCTGTCGAAGTGTAAATTGGTGAGGTTTACGAACAAAAAACAGCCTCGGATTTCAAATTACGTCATGGCCGGGGCTACCTTGCCGGTTGAAACAGAATATAAATATCTAGGGGTCATTTTTTCTGCCAACCTATCTTGGAACGCTCATATTAATTACTTAACATTAAAGGCTAGTCGAGTGCTAAATTTTTTGAGGCGCAATTTCAGACAGGCACCAACTAAGTTGAAAGAAACACTATACATATCCAATGTGCGTCCCATATTAGAATATGCCTGCAGTGCCTGGGACCCCTCAACAAAATCAAATATAGAAGCCCTGGAGCGTGTACAGGCACGCGCAGCACGCTTTGTGGCAAGCAATTATAACTTTACCATAAGATCAGCTGACATTCGTTCAGGATTGCAATGGCCTCTGTTAGCTGACCGGCGAAAGTACCTACGACTGTCCCTATTTTACAGCATAATCATGAACAAAACAGGCATCGACAAGGATCAGTATATAAAGCCACCTACCTATGTGTCACCCCGTACTGACCATTCTTTAAAACTGCGTGAATACACTTCCAGGATCAACGCATTCAAATACGCTTTTTTTCCAAGAACCACGCATGAGTGGAACGGCTTGCCAGAGGAAATTGTCTCTGCGCCTCCCTTATCTTTTGTTAAAAATTTGCACAATTTTTTGTTGAACTAATCATTACTGTATTTCTGATACGTTCCGTACTAATTATTTTTTTTGTTTTTATTGCCCTATGTTACCAATAGCACTCTTCTCTTTCAACGTTTTGCTTTGTATTTGCAATTTGATGCCTTATTTATGACAGTGTTGTTTCACTTTGTTATGACTATGTTCTTTCAAACGATACAGCCTTTTATCCGCAACCATCTTTTTCGGTATATCGACTGTACTGTATTCTTTTGCTTGTTCTCCCCCCTACAATAATGCCCGTAAGGGCGATGTAGGTACATGTATAAATAAATAAAATAAATACTTGAATGGCAAGCAGAGGGCATGGGTCACATTTCCTTTCAATAATTTTTTTCTAATTTTATTTTTTTTCACTGTTTCGCTTCCACCACCAATGGCGACACCGCTTAACGCAGGAATAGGTGCATAGGAGCTGCGCTCTAAAAAAAAACAGCGCTAAACAGGAGACGAAGGAAGGTGCAGTAGATGCTTGCAATGGATATGCACCAGCTTAAACAAATGTCAAAAGTGACATTAGGGAAAGTCTGAGTAAAAGCGACGGGATGAAAAAACTAGGATAAAAATTGCCTTACATTGTGAACTTCAGCATTTCTACAAACAGGACATCCACAATTTTTCGCTGCAAAGATGACGTGATAGGTTCTCCACAGGTAATGATGTTATGCACAGCTCCAAAGCTTGGTAGAACAAATGAGGAGCCGTGATCATCCGCACAAGAGGACCTATATAGTGATAACATGGTTGCTTGCAGTTAAGATAAGTTATGGCAATGTTACGTCATAAATTGCTGCTGGAAAATGTCCCTCCAATAACCTCAACCACAAATGAAGCACCCGTTTTTTAGCATAAATAATAGTTTATGTTGCAGAGGGGCGAGTCAATGGTAGTAGCCTACTGAAGCAAACATAAGGTGGCAAGGAGCCACGGGCATCACCAGGGTTTTGTTTTGAGAGGGTGCAATCCTGGGGGTACACTGCCACTGGGGAAAGGGTGGTCATATGGGTGTTTTGAACGGGGGGGCGTAACTGGCACAGCTTGAGTGGGGGAGGGTACCATTGCACCTTTCTGCCAAAGCCCATGTAAAAGGCAAGAAAAAAATACAATTCCTGGAGCAGAAATGCCAAGGGCTCAAGATAAGCTTAAAAGAAACAATAGGGAGTGAAGGTCAGCAGGGAGTCCCCAGCTGTCCCCAAAGAAAGGAATAAAGACATAAGTGGATTGGGTCCTTTTGTGTTCCCCCACCCCTTAGCTGGAGTTTGAAGGAGAACAAAAGAAAACACAAGAGCTTAGGGCCCATGTGCTGTGGTCTGTAGGGGCGAACACAAGGGAAGTGAAAAAAAAAGCAAAAGCGACAACGAGCACAAAAACTGCCAGTGCACTAGACCATGTTAGCAATGGCAGTACTCCCGTCGAATGGGTCACAAGCATGGTCATCATCTTCACACAATGGCCAATCAATGGCAGTCGGGAACATTACATGGAATGTGTTCTATGCATTAAATTCACGAACATATGGTACTTGGAGGCATATATTTCATCAAATCGAGCCAAACAAATGCTTTTTCTAGTCGTTTCATGCACATTGTAATCCTACTGCTTTCAATGTTTTCAAGCAACACATTGAAATGTTTATGATAAAGCTGATCGGCGTTCGTGGGTGTGTCGACTTTCTTCTTGTGTCCATGTTTGCATGCCCGTTTCTAGCACGTTTTCCTAGAAGGAATATTTCAATCTGCTTGGCACATTAACACATTTGCAGGGAGGGGATTCTGATAAGCAGAATTTGTCATAAGACAAACAAACGACCGCAATCTCTTGTAGTTCGTCTTAAAGAAAGTCTACTGTATAATGTATGTCCTGCTGTAGGGATAAATTTTGTTTTGTTATCACTATACACTCACCGTAGTGACTAGATGAGCGAGTTCATACCCCCCCCCCCCCATTACGGCTGTCTGAACCTCTTGAAATTTGAAGTCACACATAAAAACAGACGAAATAATGTACTATAAGTGTGGTTCGATGTCATGTACAGATGCAAGTAATAAATTAGCCATAAAACAAAAAATCTTCAACCCATTCATCTCACATTTTAAAAAGGGCAAATGCAACAAATAAATTTGATCATTCACACTTTCAAACGATGATTCACACTTTCTAGGTACTCCGAAAGTACACAGAAAATAGGTATTTGAAAAGCGATTCTCTTACAGTTCAGTAAGGTCAAAAAAGCTGCTCTTCTCAGGCACCTATAACACGTGGAAGCACATTATATGGGATGCACAATATTTTACAGTAGGTGGTGTAGGGTACACGAAAAAAAAATGTAGCTGTCATTTATCGTCAGCAAAGTGAAAACTTCGATTACCTGCTCTTCAGGATACTGAATTTCGCATGTGGATGCTGATGAACCATCCAAAGGTGTGAGACTAGAAGGTAGCAGTTTGATCTTTGCCATGTGTGGTATATCGTCACCAGGACCAAGGTCGATGTACTCATTGAAGTTCACGTCCATGACCTATGTGATAACATTTGCTAACAATTTGCTTCCCGCTTTGTCAACAAGTGTGTCAGCACACACGCTGTTTAGTACAAATGCACTTTGGCAAAATCATCAGAATATATATAAAAAAGAAACACCACATAGTGTCAGGGAGTGAACACTTGAAACTTTCGAATAACCAAACGGTGCTCCATTCAACGTTTTCATGCTGTTGCGACGCGCGCCTCCGACGACGTTACGAAGGGCGCCTCGAATCTCTCCGCTGCAACCACTGTTTCGAAAGACGGCGACGCCAACATGGTCCCAAAGGCGCCACTGCTTCGAACTCCACCGGAAAGGTCACCTGCCGTTTGGGAGCGTAGGTTTCTCAGCTCGCGACTGCTTCTGCGCACAACTGATAGACGAGCGGACGAGACGACGGTGAGTTTAAACAAGGTTTATGTACAGCATATATACAGAGGCGTTACAAATTCGGCACTGGGGCCGACAGACTCTCGAAGAGCCGAGCTCTCCTCTCTAACACATAGGTCTGCTCTAAAGTGGTCTGCCGTAAAAAGGGGTCTGTTGACAAAAAGGGGTCTTTCTCGACGCGCCGCAGGGCTTCTTTTATATGCCCCGGGTCCAACCCAAACGTCCAACCCGAAGCGCCGCTGGTCGCGAGGTCCGAATCCTCGAATGAGGTCGCCGCTGGGCCGCGTCCTTCTTTCTCCTCAAATCTGAAGAGGCTGCGCTGCAGGTGGCTGCACCCAAGGACGAGTGACATCGCAAGGCATTGCGTCAGACCCGCCAGACAGGAAGGCGCCAGTTGTTTACTCGACGGGCTCGCTTGCGGAGATGACTCACTGCACGTGCACGCCAGAAAGGCGCCGTTGAGTTGTTGATCCAGGCATAACAGCACCCCCGCCGCCAGACAATGCGCCGAAGAGCTGCTTCCACGTGGCTCGGATGACAGGCGCGCTCGTTCGCCAGGTCCCTCCAGGTTCGCCTCCAGGGCCATGGGGAGAATGCAGCTCCAGACTCCGTTCAGGGAACACATCCCATTCTTGAGAACGGATCTCAGCTCCACTGGCTTGTCGCCACAACTTGTTGACCAGCTTCGCTCGTCTCTAAAGATCCTTGGTTTCAGCACTTGTCGATGGTTCTGCAACTTGTCAAGAACGGATCGGCAACAGACAACACACGACACAAGCAAGTGCCCACGGTCACCCGACAGAACACCGGACAAAGTATAGTACAACATATACCTAGCTATGTGTCTATCGTAAATTCGTTCGCTCTACATCAAGAGGCACATGTGGGACACAAGACTCTTAAATGAGAACTCATTTTTTTACACGTACAACATCGTAACGAATTAGAATACAACATAAACTTGGCTCCTTGAGCTCACTCTGGACGAGAGCGCTCAGCTAATGTCATGATGAGGTCAAAATTTTGCCCCGAATAGCCAGCGAGAAACCGAAAGGTTGAGGGGGTACTAGCTACAACGCACTGCTCAATGCGCCTGCATTAGCGTTTAGCTTTCCCTTTTTTTTCGAACGTCAAAGTTGCGCTGTCGGAGTATCACGCTCCCTCTCAGTAACCAGCCACTTTCAGGCGACGATACCTATGCGGTACCAAGAGCGGCTCATACTTGCGACGTTGCAGAGGGGAACAACGATACGGCTTGCTAGGGATTGGCTCCTCACAAGTTACCTTGACATCGTGTTCGATCACCCTCGTGTTACCGGGGCGGTCCGAAAACACGTATCCAAACTCGGAAACAATCCTTTTCAGGTCCTCCTCCTGGACTTCACTTAACCTAGGCTCTAGGTTCAACTGCTCCAAGATTACCTCCAATCCCCTTTCGATTACATCACTAGAACTCAAAATTTCGTCTCCCTCTTCCTCTGAAGCATTCAATAGCAGATTTACGACTGCTTTAAAGTTACTGTGGTAAATTTTGTTCGGCCGCCTTCCTAATTTCACTTCATAATTCGTGTCGGAAAGCTTAGATATTACTTTGGCGGGCCCTTCCCAATGAATCTCAAGCTTGTTCCTTTTGAACGGCTGCAGCAGCATTACCTGACTTCCTACTTCAAAAGCACGCTTCTTCGCCGATTTGTCGTAGTACTCCTTCGACAACATTTGTGAAGCTTTCCTGTGACTTTCCTCTAGCGCTTTAATCAAGAGGTCCTCACGCTGCTCTTGAATGAGCGTTTCTCGATCAACCCTCGACAGCTCCCTCCAACTTTCCGCTACAGGCGACAGCGTTGCAGCCCTCTCGCTCTGATTCAATGGCGCCATGTCGTCTCCCCTTGCTACGGAAACCGCGCTGGTCGCTTCGGCGACGGGCCGCTAGCGTGACTGCTCACATGACTCATGCGGAAAATTTCCTCTCTGAGGTTCCGTCGACCCGCCGACAAGGTCACTTGAGAGTTCACCGCATTGAACAAGATCAAGCTTCTGCGAAAGCTTCCGCCCTTGCGATCGCGTGAGGGCCATGTACGCTAACTTAGGGAAGAACGATTTACCCTGTTCTTTGAGAAGCTGCTCTGAGTTGTTAGAGAAAAGATAAGGAAAAAGTTTGGGAAGCGCGGCAGGCACAGCCGCTTCGGTGCGAAGCTTACCGAACGGGCCTTCAATGACAACCGTGGCGATTGGTAAACAAGCACTCTGCTCCTCGGCGACTTGCCTGATCCACGCGCATTCTCCTGTAAAGTCATTCGGAGACACCAATGAAGGATGAACAACATCCATGGTTGCCGCTGAGTCATGAAGTACTCGACACTTTTTCCCATTCAGACTAATTTCTTGGATATACGGCTCCAACAACCGCATGTTCTTTTCCGATTCTCGGATTGTTGCAAAAGCAAACTTTTGGTTACAGTTTATCGCGATGTGCCCTTCCTTTTTGCAGTTGTAGCAGATTAGCGGCTTCCGTTTGTTTTCCGATTCTCGGATAGTCGCAAACTTTTGCTTACAGTTTATCGCGATGTGCCCTTTCTTTTTGCAGTTGTAGCAGATTAGCGGCTTCCGTGATTCAAACGCCCGTGTGGTATCAGTGCGTTGTTTAGGAACCTCACTCGATTTCTCCGAATCCGTTTGCCCTCCCCCCACAGTGTCCTTCGTAAGAGACGGGTCCTTCTTGAAATTACGGTGCGGAGCGGGTTTCCGTTGATCAGGTTTCCTTGAAAAGCCCCCTTTCTTTTCATCCTTTTCAACGCGCACTGCCCTGCTATGCAACTTTCGGAGAGTATAATACTCCTCAGCTAGCTCTGCTGCCTTGTTTAGCTGTACTTCACCAAGTTTGTCCTGCAGCCAAAGTTTGACATCCTCCTCGATGCAGCGGTAGAATTGCTCCAATGCAACGCATTCCACCACTTTATCGCGGTCGTCATAAACACCTTCGCCCTTGAGCCATTCAATTAAATCGGCTTTAAGACGAAACGCGAAGTCAACGTGTGACTCTTTCCCCTTTTTAGCATACCGGAACCTTTGCCTGAAAGCCTCGGGTGACAACTTATAACGTCTCAAGAGCACTTCCTTAACCTGGTCATAGCTCTCAAACGCTTCCCTCGACAAGCAAGTTATCGCGTCGGACACTTCGCCGCGAAGAAGAGCTAACAGGTTCTGCGCCCGAAGAGACTGCTCCAAAGCGTTTCGCTCACACACGTGTTCAAACTTGACGAGATACTTCGCCATGTCTTCGCCTACTACGAACGGTGGCAGTTGGTCCCGAATTCTAAAACCACTGACCTGAATCGTCGGAGAAGCTACGCTAGGCGCCTGCGAACACTGTAGGATTGCCAATTCTATTCGTTTCAACTCGAGGCGCTCCTGTCTTTCGGCCTCCTCGCGCTCGCGACGCTCGCGCCTTTCAGCTTCTTCCCGTTCGCGAGCTTCTCGCCTTTCAGCTTCTTTGCGAGCTTCTCGCCTTTCAGCTTCTTCACGTTCGCGAGCTTCTCGCCTTTCAGCTTCTTCACGTTCGCGAGCTTCTCGCCTTTCAGCTTCTTCACTTTCGCGAGCTGCTCGCCTTTCAGCCTGTTCGCGGCGTGCTTTGATATCCACCCAAGCCTCATCGACTTCCTCAGCCGAAACTCCATCTCTCATGATCTCAAGGATCGCTTGCTTTCGTTTCGCACGGCCCAAAGTAATGCCGAGTTCCTCGCAAATTTCGATGAGTTCCTTCACTTTAAGGTTCTCCATCGTTCACACTAGCCTCTTGCTGTTTGCCCCTGTTAACAATTTACTTGCCGTACCCACTATAAGTCAACTAGCAAGACGCGCAAGCAATTTTTCACACTCCCGTGTTTACCCCCTCCGCATTAACTTTGGTTTCAAAGCACTTCAACTTTGCTTGAAACGATCAAAGCTCACTTCAATGCTTCACACAGCCCTTCTCTAAACTACTACAACCTGAGCTAGAGTAGTCTGGTTAACTGAGTGGAAAACATCAGGCACTCACCGCATCGATGTCGCTGACGCCGGCCGATCCCACAGCTGCCAACCACTGTTGCGACGCGCGCCTCCGACGACGTTACGAAGGGCGCCTCGAATCTCTCCGCTGCAACCACTGTTTCGAAAGACGGCGACGCCAACACGGTCCCGAAGGCGCCACTGCTTCGAACTCCGCCGGAAAGCTCGCGACTGCTTCTGCGCAAAGCTGATAGACGAGCGGACGAGACGACGGTGAGTTTAAACAAGGTTTATGTACAGCATATATACAGAGGCGTTACAAATTCGGCACTGGGGCCGACAGACTCTCGAAGAGCCGTGCTCTCCTCTCTAACACATAGGTCTGCTCTAAAATAGGTCTGCTGTAAACAGGGGTCTCTTGACAAAAAGGGGTGTCTCTCGACGCGCCGCAGGGCTTCTTTTATATAACCCGGGTCCAACCCAAACGTCCAACCCGAAGCGGCGCTGGTCGCGAGGTCCGAATCCTCCAATGAGGTCGCCGCTGGGCCGCGTCCTTCTTTCTCCTCAAATCTGGAGAGGCTGCGCTGCAGGTGGCTGCACCCAAGGACGAGTGACGTCGCAAGGCATTGCGTCAGACCCGCAAGACAGGAAGGCGCCAGTTGTTTACTCGACGGGCTCGCTTGCGGAGATGACTCACTGCACGTGCACGCCAGAAAGGCGCCGTTGAGTTGTTGATCGCGTCAGGCGGGCGACGCGGGCTGGCCTTGACACAGATTGCGTTTTTCAGAGGCACGGACGACGTTCACTGTCGATTCGCAGACACAACGATGCTCTATACGTTTCATGACCCCCCCCCCCCCGGAGCGCACGGAAGGACACTGTATGGTTGTGTGCCTGCCAGAAACATAACGAGTAATAATCCTTCGTCTCAACGACAAAGAGACAGAGTTAGCGTTTTTCCGAGTCTCCAAAACCGGAAAGTGAACCACGGCGGCATCGTTTGTGTAATTTAGCACCGCACAGAAACAGGTGTAATCGCGTCATGGCAGAGCAATCAACGATAAAGTAACAAGCGGTCACCCTTTCGAAAAGAATAGATAAGATACACTCGGCTTGAGAAGAGACAGCCGCCAGAAAGAACTAATCCTAAAGCACCGCGCGCGCCCTCGAAAGCACAGGCAGCATCCGGCGTGCCACCGCCGAAAAAAAAATCGAAGAAAAAAAAAACATCAGCGCATGAAAAAAAATCTACGTGCTTCCGTAGTGTACATTCCAAGAAAGAAAAATGATGTGAAAAGGTGCGTGTTTTGAACATACAAGCAATGACGTACTCGCGCTCCACTGACGTAAAATACAAGCAAAACACAACGGCCTGACTTTCTTCGAAGCGCGATTTGAAGCAAGTTCGTTGCGGCAATTGAATGCTAGCGACGTTTATTTAGCAACACCATCACATAGTTTATCGCGCTAAAATGCCACACAGCAATGCCAAGGGGTTCAACTTTCACATAAACATTTTCGGTTCGATTCAGAGTGTCTTTGAAACAATAAGTAGAGCGGCGCAGTTAGCGGGTCTGTCGCAGAAGTACAACACAACTAAAAAAAATGCGCGATGCACGTGCCTTGATTTTGGCAAACACTTGTTCAATTCACTTCTCTACTGCCAAAACTTATGAGCAATAAACTACCGGCTGCCTTTCTTCAAAGCGCGAATTCAACTAACGTATGTTGCGGCGTGGTTGCGGCAATCGGAAACTATGGCGTTTGCTAGCGACGTTTGCTTGGCGACACCATCCCCTAGTTTATCGCTGAAATTCCGCATAGCAACGCCAAAGAGTGCAGTTTTCACACAAAAACTTTACGGTTCACTCAGGAACTGAACACGACAACATTCACGTACCTGAAATCTAGACGTAGACAGCGCGACGAGGTTTCCCAAGAGAGGGCACACCGCAATGGCTTGTTTAAGGTCCTCAAATGTGCCATTGCTCAGAGTGTACGGCCTCTTCATGTGAAGGTGAGGCACGTCGACCAGACATTTCACCCCGTGTGACATTCTTATCACCACTTGAAGGCAAATACCACGGTGGCAACAGGTAACCCGCGCAATTATCGAAAGCGTGTGCCACACGTGTATCCAACGAACATCTGCGCGGTGCAATCGGCGAAGGGTAGCTTCGGCAACGCGAATCTCTGCACATGCGCAGTTCGTACTCATGGCCCTGAGACCCCAGTGTATGGAGAGAGTCGGGTGAATCGGTGAGGCAGTGACGCACAGCGTGCTGATTACGCCGGAGAATTTCAAGGCGCCTCTGACGGCTGCACTGAGAGTTTATTCTCACGTGGTGCGTTTGCGAACTGAAGCGCCGACGAATTGTCAAGTTTGTTTACGTGATACCTATAGAGCTCGTTCTGTAGAGTATCTGGCATCGGTGGCGTATACCATCATTGGTAGAGAACGAAAAATGGCGTGAAAAATGACCGTCACTTCGCCCATACGTACCCTCCCGGAAGCTCACTGCATGCAGACGCATGGATCGCGTGACCAGCTCTCCACGCCTCCATGTACATAGAGTTTAGCGTGCGTTGCGCGAGCTGGCGCAACATAATGCGGTTAAAGACAGATAGCTGAAAATAGTAAAAAAAAACAGCTCACACTGCAAGGCACTTTACCTGCAAGCGGGATGGTCAAGGGGAAGCATACACTCGGTAAATTTCGAAAAGTTCTAAGAGTCTTTTTTTAAGTGCTTTGAAAACAATGAGCAAAAGGCACCGCAAGCGCTCATTTGTGGCTTCCGCCTTCGTATAGGCGGTAACATAGCCAGCGAATGGCATGCTGATAGCTCTGCCTGCACCACAGTGCATCGCGCATGCTTAACACATTCACACCGTTTTACTAGGTGCTGCATTGATTAGTGTTTTAGTATCATAATAATAAGTGGTATACACGTTTTATGAGTGTGAATATTAAAGTGGACCTTGTCTAATATTTAAATGCAGTGAGAGTCCACCAAGGGAGAATACCGCCGGACAGTGCGAATGCGAAGCCGCAACCATTTAATGCGTCTCTCGAATCGTGCAGCAGAGAACGCGAAGTGGCGGCCAGTGCGGGCCCCACGGTCCCAGTGCCGACCAAAGATCACTATCTACACCGTTCACACCGGCGCAGCATGAAGAAAGGCTCCTCTCCTACAGTTGACCTCGGGGAAACTGAGGAAAGTGCCGCAATATTTCGAAGCCAGCCTAGGCATGGGGGTGGTCGAACCTTGGCTCCGGCGAAAGACGCATTGCGACTATGCCTAGGCGAAATCCTCAACGGCTCCGGTCCTTGGTTTAAAGTTCTGATCATGCACCAAGGGCTCCAGCGAGTGCCCAAGCGTTACCCCGGACCACAACAGCCACTAAGGAAAGTAAATTCGGACTTCATTGTTCTTCACGCTCAGATAAATTACATTGTGATTTGTACTCTTAATTAGTGATGCCGAGTTCTAATATGTCATTAGAGATGTACCGTTGACAATACCCTTTGTGTGTATTCATGTTCATGTTTGCTCTAAAACTAATTAGTTTTAGTGAAATGTATTTGTGTGCATACCTCTGGTTTCTTTAACTTTACTGACTACGGTAACAGCAAGCGTTTGCGACTTATGTAAGAAAATGTTATGTTGTAGTACTGGGACTTTTGCTTCTAAAAAATGCAAAAAAAAATTTTCTAATGTCGTACTTTCAAATTTTTGTCTGAACTTGTATAATAGCCAGTTTTTAAAAAACCAAACTGGGTCTTTTTTGACTTGATTTTCAATATATTGTGTTTTTAGAGGCATGCCCTTGAGTGAACATATTAGGTTGGCGTTATACATTATCGTGCTCAGTAACACTTGACAAACTTGCTAACACAATTAACCTAATGTGCGGCAATGCCATGGCGAGGTAGGAATATTGTGACTGTCATATATATATATATATATATATATATATATATATATATATATATATATATATATGAATGATTCAGTAATTCAGTAAAATTGCCAATTCTAGGTATGCCAAAAATTATAAGACCAACAAACAGGTGCAATAGTCTTTTGGTAGAATATTATTGAAGTTCCATTCCAATCTTTATCCTGCCATTTTCGGGCCATTCGCAAAAAGGGGTTGTTCCTCGGTGAGAGGCCTTTTTTTTTTTTCGTAGGCACTTCTTCATTAGTGAGATTATGAGTAATGTTGTCCTGAGGATTAGGATAACAAGGTATGTTTTTCTCGCGAAATTTAAGTTGGTCACTAAACATGCACCGACACTATTTCACCCTGCTGGTAATTTGTATGAGCCGGAAATTTCGATTATGTGTGTTGTGAAGGTATGAAGGTCGACGTTAGTGGCATATATTTTGAAAAAGGGATGGGTGGGATGGGATAGTAGGGCCAGATAGATATCGTGTGAAAGTCAACCCTTCTGTGGAGAAAGGTGTATAAAAAATTCGAGACTAAAATTTTGAACTGTGTCCACGCATGGCATCTGTTTGCCGTGCAGATAAAAACAAACTGTTCATAATTAATGTTTTCCTATTCTTTATTCTTTATTACAGTGGCAATTCATGATGTACAGAATCCAGAGACCTCTGCTGAAATTCGGAAATTTTTTCTATCTAATTTATAATCCGGCAGGGCTCGCTCTATGAATGCCTGAAGACTTTATCAGCGTCTCAGAAGCTTGATACGTGAACGGCCAGCTGCGTTGTCGCAGCATCATAGGAAGTTGTGAGTGCCTTTGAGATAGTTTTGTTATATTAGAAAACGATTCCAGCGATTTGAAATATTTGAGTAGGTGAAATTATAAATCAATTATGAGTTTTTCTGACGAACAATTTCAAAATATTGACTTGTACAACACCCATTTAGGTGCAAACACAATGGTATTTAATTTGTAGTAGGTTAATGTGGATGAAAATCACAGGAATTTTTTACTTTACATAATGTTTCTTCCTCATTATCTCTCACCTTTGTTTATATTAAGTGTAAAATAAGGCTAACTTAAGTACTTGTGTTCATCAACTCTAGCTTTTTTTTTCATCCTGCACGTCAACACATAACACCATTTTTCAGACTCGCTTACACCCAGTCATCTTGGACTGATAACGTTGTAGTTTTGTATCTGTATCAAATAAACGAACACTGCAAGGGTTAACTGGCATGAATTGAAACGCTTGGGCCTGTACATTCAACGTTTTGTGACCAAGATTATTTCATACTATGACAAAAAAAAAAACTCGCAAAGCAATGGCTTATCAGTTTAACATAGCGGCGCTCATGGATCGAATATAAGACCATATATAGCTGATGTAAACATGCACAGACTCTTACGCTTCAGAATACAAGTTATCCACCCATGTGCTTCCTTAATAACATGTTCCTCTGTGCAACAACAGAACAACCGATCTCCTTCAGCCTAATTGGAAAGTAGAGCTCTCGCTTGCTTCTCCGTGCTATCTTTTCACTATAGTATCACTTATTATGCCAATATTAAACGAAATTGGTTATGCAAGACTGGGGTAGGTTTATAGGTAAATCTGAATACAATGATAAAGTTGTGAATATGCTATTTATACTACGGAACGTTTTCGCGCCTTTAGATTAAACTCTGAAGCTAAACATCATGATTGCTTCGGCATTCTTTGGCACAATTTATTCATGTTTAGTCCATATCTTTTGAGTATGTGTTGCTTTTATTTGTTGTAAGACATAAGTATTTTATGAAATTCACTTTAGCAAACAAGTATCAGGGCCCTGTACATATACATGAGGATTTCTCCCAGAGTTCAAAATGTATTGTTTAAAATCAATGACAGCTGTTCAAAACCAACTTATCTAAAATTTTTCACATTTCAGGATAAAACCTGCAAAGGAAGCAAACCTTCCTTTTGATTTTGAACTCATTTTTTTTCATGCAGGATATTGCATCAGCTGTAAACAGCACTATCAATCAGGGAAGTATGCCTGGAATTCGTTGTTTTCTCGGTCCAAAATTCACCTGCCCTGCATTTTCGTTGAGGTCGCTCTTCCGGAATTTTCATACAATTCATGGACATGAACATAACTGAGTGTGTGGCTTGCGTGGGTGCATGAAAACGTTCAGACTTTTTACATCGTACAAGAAGCATGTGTACAGAAGACATGGAGACATGGTGAAACAAAACCTGGCTCCGTGTGAGAATATGTCTTTATGTACTGAAGACACGAGCAGAAACGCTGCAGAAGTTGATTCAGGTAATATGGACACCACTGAAGAAAGCCAAGAAGACGAGTCCTTAATGGCTAGTGCTCCGAACTACGTAAATCAGCTTGCAAAGTTGCTCTTAAAGTTCAAAGAGGCACGACGGCTTCCAGAGTCAACACTGCACGAAATTGCCAATGTTGTCGCATCTTTTTTGTAAAGGCTATTCAAGAACACGATCGGCTCCACTCTAACATAGAATTGGCTAATATAGTTGATGACGTGCTGCAAATACGTGAATTAAACCAGCTGCTGACTGCTTCAGGCCGTTCTAATTATTGGAGAATGCACTTTCCAATCGTTGCGCCAAAGACAATTGTTCTAGGTAGAGCCCTTAATGGAAAAGCTAATACAATGGAGTATGTACCTTTGTAAGAAGTGTTCAAGTGTGTCCTTGAGAATGTCACTCTTTCAGGAGACTTCAGCACCCCATTGAAAGTGGATAACTACTTTTGTTCAGTGTTTGATGGGAGTGCATTTAGCGAACACAAATACTTTGCAGGGGACATCAACAAGATTTGTCTGCAACTGTATAGTGACAAATTTGAAGTGTGCAACCCTCTAGGTAGCAAACGAGGCACTCATAAACTTACAGCAATTTACTTCTCAGCACTGAATTTGAGTGCTAAACTCCGCTCTGCTCTAACAGGAATTAATTTGGTTGTTTTAGTAAAGAACAAACTTGTTAGCACATACGGGTTACCGAGGATCCTGGCACCTTTGCTTGAAGATGTGAAAATGTCGAAAACTCAGGGTATAGTTGTGAAAGTAAAAGTGCTGAAAGGTTCCATATTTGTACTGCGCACTGAAATTAACTATAAGTTCTTAGAAAGTGACTATTTTAAGGTCACCTGCAGGCCACCATCACCACTTGACCATGCTTAGTGCTGGATTGGCTACGACATCGCTGTATAGAGTTCGAAGCTCCGGTGCCCTTCAATGTGATGGCTTTGATCCAACCCAACACTTCCCACCAGATATAATGCATGACTTACATGAAGGCATCATACCATTTGCAATGAAGCATATCATTGGTAATGTAATTTCAAAAGGTTTCTTTTCACTTCAGTTCCTAAACAGATGCATTTCCACGTGAGGCTATGATCCAAGTGATGTGCGAAATAGACCAGAAGCTATTTTTAACACCTTTCTTCAATTAAAGACACCACTCAAAGGATCAGCTACATAGTCATTTTGTTTGTTTCGCCACTTGTCTCTTTTTGTTGGAGAGTGTGTACCATCAGAAGATCAAGTCTGGCAACTTTACTTGCTCCTCCGTGATATCATGGATATCACCATGTGCCGAAAGCTTCCGGTCTGTTATGTGGGATACCTGCAGCGAAAAATTCATTTTTTCTTGCTAGATTTCACCTAATTGTTTCCTTCTGTATCATTGCCATGCAAAATGCACTACTTAATCTACTACCCTTCACTTATTCAAAGGCACGACCCTTTAATTGGGCTTTGGGCAACGCGCTTCGAAACGAAGCACCGATATTTTAAGGACATTTTTCATAAGATCCACAATTTCAAAAACATTTCCCATAGCCTAGCTATGCGACACCAATATCTTCAGTGTTTTTCTTTCACTTATGATGAGAATAAAGACATTTCTGTGAGTGCTCGCTGCTGCCAGGTGCTTTATGAACATCTATCTGACACTGCCAAAGAGTATGCCATTCAGAACAATCTGAGCAGCACTCGTATATTTTCAGCGAAAGCTGTAAGAATGAATGGCAGGACACCCAGAGCATGGTGTGTTATTGTCAATGATGTCCGTGATCATTCCCATCCACAGTTTTTACAGCTAAGGGAAATACTTTTTGTGAACAGGATTTTTGTGATTGTGGGAAGGATCCTTGAGGCTATTTCCTTTGATAATCGTTTTCACATGTATATTGTCGATGCCACTGAACAGCACATGATTCTAAGGTCCTTACAAGAATCTACTGCTGAACCTGTGTACCTGAGCGAACACAAAGGGAGAACAGTTATAAATGCACGTTGTGGTATATACTGAGTTTTGCCCCAAGCGCGGCCAGTGTACTTATGTTTTTTTTGGAAACAAACCTGTTCTGCTTGTGTAGCAGTATGCATTTCTGCATGTGTATGATGTAAAGGCTCAGATTTTCATTTAACGTAATAATTCATGTGCACCTAACTTAAGAGCATAGACTTAATGCACGATAATTTTGGTTTTTTTCATTATTGAAGTAGTGGTCAACAGTGTAGGGCTGTTACTTTATGCACTTGCCCTTTTTTGTTTCCCATCTAGAGTTCATTAAAGGATGTGAGGTACATTTTACAAGCACCTCTCCCCTGGTTAAGAGAGACTTACGAGATAGTTTGTTGATAAATAAGCACTTTCATCAATATGAACACTAGCGAAAAAGTATAGGAATATGCGTTGATTGTGTGACAACACACACATATCTTCAGAAAGGCATATATAGGCTGAATACTTTTATTTGTCGCCGAATGTTCCGAAGTGCCATGGACATGCAAGTCAAGATGCTTCCATTTTTTGCAGTTTTCATTGACATTTCTACAACAAAGAGAGTATAGCTAATGTACAAAGCTGATGTATGACCTAATACACATTAGATTTTTGTCAATGTCGCTATGATCAAATCTGTTCAATAATGCTGTTTGTCTTGTGTTTAATCTTTTTTTTTGTTCGTTGGTCATATGATCCAGAAAACGACATGTTTGCAGTCATTAAAGATGCATGCATGTATTTGATTATGCCACCCTCATTTGTATTTTTTCACATTGCGTACCCACTGCAGCATAGCAGTGAGGGAATTTGTACATGTGCATTTTTTTCTTTTGACATTAAAATTGATGTTCACCCAACTCAAGAGCATGCATAATCTGCCCGAAATCATCATATATTTGCTTATTGGTTCCTTTACACCCTTCTGTTATGGGTGTAAATGGGGTGTTTTGTTTACAAACACTTTATTGTTAAAAATAGTAGCGTAAAAGGGTGTTTACAGGGGTGTTTCTTATGAATACACACGTTTTACACCTTTTAGGGTGTATATTTTTAGAGTGCAGGTGTAACCTTAAAAGACGAGCAGAGAGCAGAGTGGAGTAGGGAACAGAAGGGGGTTAAGGATATCATAGTTGAAATCAAGAAGAGGAATGGGACATGGGCCGGTCATGTAGCGCGTAGACAAAATAACCACTGGTCATTAAGGGTAACTAACTGTATTCCCAGAGAAGGCAAGCGGGTTAGGGGGGAGACAGAAAGTTAGGTGGGCAGATGAGATTAATAAGCTTGCGGCTATAAATTGGTAGCAGCAAGCACAGCACAGGGTTAATTAGCGGAACCTGGGAAAGGCCTTTGTCCTGCAGTGGAAGTAGTCAGGCTGATGATAATGACGATGATTATGATCATGATGATGAAAGAACCACAGGTGATGTAAATTTCTGGAGCACTAGCTCTACTATGGTGTCGTTTAATCATACTGTGGTTTTCTTTCGGAAGTAAAACCCCGAGAATCGTTAGAAAGTATAGCACACGTCATGCAGCGCTCGCGCGTGGTTTGCGTGGTATATTTGGGTTTTCTTTTCCATGGCCTATATACGACAGCTTACGACTACAGTCTTTGACACCGACAAGTCTACATGTCACGGCTTACCCGCCGTCGTCGTTCAGGGTATAGTGGGCGATTCTTCCGGAGGAGCACCGAGAACGGTCTCGTCAGGGCTCATGCTCGTGACGACCACGACTGGGCAACCTGAAGAAACAACTCGGCTTATCAGGCACACAGCCGCAATGCGGGTAGTCGGTAGCAGTGCGCTCCCCGAAGAGCGAGTGATCTCAGAAAAGAGCGCAGATACATGGCACAGAGCGCCACTGCTGGTGTGCCGTGGGGCCAGAGATTGCATATACGGCGCATACAAGTACGCCGTTGACTGACGCACCTTCAAGGGCCACAGATCGTATATCTCCAAGTTTTTTGCGTACGACACCACCACCGCTTTATCTGAGTCGTAACAATCTTCGCTTAGAAAAAAAAGTCGATACTGACCCGTCATCTGGGCTGGTGCTAAGCGGAGCTCAGACGCCACCATCGCTGCTTTTAGGAGGAAATGCCTTCTTGTTCTAACTTCTGCGTGCAGCCGCGTGTCCTAAACATACCACGTGCACCTCGAGTGTTCGTCCTCTTCTCTGCCAACAATTGCTTCACTCGAAGAAGTTGGTCTGGCCGCAAGGGTGAAGCAATGAATGCGATCGTAAGAAATCGGAGCGATACACTAAGTAGTAAGTATACACGATACACGAAGCAACTAACTCATTTAGCCTTCGACCTGGCGAAACTCGGGAATGACATTATGTGAATATATACATAAAACCAACTTTCCGTTTCAGTACGCACAAATTGGTTAGAGATCGAAGCTGAGGTTGACTATTGTTGCCGGACCTTTAGCTCTTAAAATTCAGCCAGTAAGAGGGCGTTAAAATGGGTAGTTCGTTTAGTGGGCACCTAAATATATTATTATTATTATTATTATTATTATTATTATTATTATTATTATTATTATTATTATTATTATTATTATTATTATTATTATTATTATTATTATTATTATTATTATTATTATTATTATTATTATTATTATTATTATTCATTTATTGCATATACTGCCATCTTGCGCAGCAATATGCTGCACAAGTAAGCACATACACAAAAAATGCAATATGAACAAAAGATTATAGATTGAAAGTCCAAAAAAGAAAAAAGATGACTGCATCAGGAAAGCGCAGTTCACGAGAGAACGAAGTTTGGCTATTGTTCCACAAACTCATCACAGGGGGCCGCCGAGACCATTTCAAATCTGAATACAGGCCAAGCTGGCAGACTGGCCTGCAATTGTTGCGGCCCCTTGGGCGCCAGCCTAGCCCCCGTCAAGCTTGGTTTCCCCCATTTCCCCTCCCCTTTCTGGCTAGTAAAGTTTATTCCTCCTCCTCTTAGTAAAACGAAAACTACCACCCGTTCATTGGGTAAGAAAACTCAGCCTGTTCAACTAGCGAATTGACCTTCCTGCTATCGCTTACTCTGAGCGCTCAGGGAGAGAGAGAATAAAGCATTTCTTGCTAACGAGTGGATGAAGTCCGCAAGACTCTTGCCACCGTCCGGGCTCGGTCGACTAGGGCTTGTTGCTGCACTGGGTCAGTGGTGGACAGGGTCAACTCCCAATCGACTGTTATCTATCATTTTAAGCGATAGCGTTGAAGAGCTCGTTTCGCAGGAATTCCAGCAACAGCGTTGTTTTTTGAGCGAAAAATCATCCTATCTATGCGTGACTGAAAAATCAACAACGATGAAATTAAAATAAATTACTGATAAGAAATCCTGGAGCAGAGTGGGTACCAAACCAGGGTTGTTTGGGCACAAGTGGTGATCGAACACGGGTCATTTGCGTGACAAGCAGATGATCTACCACACGTCCACGCCTCTGCTCATGGAAACAGTGAAAAGAACTTCCTCTGCTTGAAAATGCAGTGAAAGTAGATTTCATGCTTCAAAAACACATGCGTCCTGCATGCATTCTTCACGCTGCAACATGAAATACTGCATTAATAATGCGCGGTTAAAGCGTCCATTGCCAACGGGCATCAGAATATGTGATTATCATAATGGCTCAGTGGTTGAAATCCGGTACCTCACTTTTCTGTACAATATTGCAATGGTGCCAAAAATGTCGTAGCGAATGCATTATCTCGGCTGCCAGTGCAGCTTCCACCAGCACAGGCGCCGGAGGAAGTGATAATCTTTAGTTGCTGCATGCTTAATTAAGGACGAGTTACAGGCAGCCACTGCTAATGATGGTACCTCTCAGCACCTTATTCAATACATTGCTGAGGGTTGGCTTCCAAAGAAGCATTTGACTTCCGTAGTTGTACCTTAATTTGCAGTAAAAGACGAACTGTCATACGCCGATGGGCTCATTTTCCGCGGGGGACGTGTTACAGTTCTAGAAACTTGCAGGGGGCAATTAATTCAGTTAGCCTAAGAGAATCATCTAGGCATACTTCGTACAAAGCAGCTGCTTCGTGACAGGTTTTGGTGGTCGTGCCTTGACAAACAAGTGGAAAGTGTGGTTCGGAACTGTTACATCTGTCAGGCTGCCGACAAATCGGCGAAACCTGTCTTTGCACCCCTATAACCACTTTGTTTTCCTGACAAACCGTGGGAGAAGTTGGGCATGGGCATTATTGGTCCTTTCTTCAAATGTTCCCTCAGATTGTCGCTTTGCAGTCACTTTGATTGACTATAAATCCAGATGGCCTGTGGTTTGTTTCGTTCGAGATGTTGCCTCTGATGCAATCATCACCTTCTTGACTGCCGTCTTCTGCCGTGAAGAATTTCCGGCATGCTTAGTAACAGACAACGGTCCCCAGTTTAAGTCTCGTCAGTTTGGAACTTTCCTTTCCGAACAAGCCATTCAACACCTCTGTTCTTCAAACTACTATCCTCAAGCGAATGGGCAGGTTGAGCGGTTCAACAGAGTCCTGCAAGAGTACATTCAGCTAGCCCAACTAGAACAACGTCGTCTAAAAAAGGCAATTACGGAGTATTTGGGTACTTACCGTTTTTCTGTTCGGGCAACTACGCGATCGTCTCCCGTGATGTTGCTTCGTAAGCGTCAACCTCGCAGAGTGGTTGACATAACTGATCTGTCGTTGCATTCTACTTTGCAGTCATTTTCGAACAATACCCTTAGGACGCGAGTTTTAATAAGAAGGAGTACATGAAGAACTATGTGGATTAGAAGCGAGGAGACAAACCTACAGTCATTCAGGTTGGCCGAAGAGTCAAAGTACGTGCTCCAGGGAAAAAAACACAAGTATAGAGGTCCGTTTACCGTTATGTCGGCAGTGGGATCTCATGCATTTAGGCTTGGTGATGATTCGGTTTGGAATGCTTCTAAACTTGTAATCGTCCATTCCGAACGGGAACCACCTTTACGCTTACACTCTTTAATAACTTTGCAGAACTAGTCGCAATTAATACTCTGCCTCGGTTATGATTGGTTTCTATTCTTATAAGCATCACCATCTTTCACTGGGGGAAATGGTATTCAGGCACCAGTTTCAAATCCGGCTGTGGTGCCCGGCTAGCATCAAGTTTTACCGTGCACTGAGCACGCTTCAGAGTCCTCGGACTCTTCTCAGGCTCCGTATCAATACTTGACTGATGAGCCCAGTTCCCATGTCAGTATCCTTCCTAACACTAATGGACATGCTTCCGAACCTTCAACATGGGAGCTTGAGGTTCCCATGTTTCGCGTCAGGGTTCTCCGTCCCCAGCTATGGCTGAGGGTCGCTTAAGCGAGTCGTCGGACTCCTCAACGCTCTCAGCTGTGCCTGCGCAGCGCGTAAGCGAGCTCGTCCTCACATACCGAACTTGCTGCTCCGCAAGGGAACACTTCAGAGAGCAATGGGCTTCGGCGTTCTAAGCGTTCGCGTAAGAAACCTTCCAGGTTCAAGCACTTCGTGTCCTAAATTCTTTTTTTCTCGTATGTTGGAATCTGTACCATACCTAAGCATTGTTGTGTGTATACTGTGCATTTATTTATTCCATAAAGGTATAAGGGATACACTGTTATGCTGTGATTTTTTGTTGTATGTTGTCCTTATAAGTGCTTTCAGCCATGGTGCGCTGTGTACATAGCTATTTTTTTTTCTTTCTCTTGCCGCTTCTCTCTTCTTCAGTTGGTTACTTTATGACAAGAGGAGGAGGGCTCAGCCCCCCTCCTCACTTTGAGCAGTGGTGATTATCGGCTGCCCAGAGAGAAACGAACTGAGATAAAATTGCCATTCAGTGCAGCTGTCACGTAACTATATATAATGGCATAAGTCTTTTCTTAAGTATTTTCATGTGACACTAGGCTTGCTGGCATTTTGGACTGTATACATTTGTTATTTGACATGGGCTCTCAGGTTGATGCGTTGTTTTCATATTTTCTACAGCTCTTGATAGGGTTTCTCCCAACATAATTTATTAACACAGCAAAACATTCCTCTGTATGTGCTCACTTGGGTTAAAAACTTCCTTTTGTGCAGACCTTCATTTACATCTGTTAATAATGAAAACTTTTCTTCTGCTTATGTGACATTTGCTGCATTCCAAGGAAGTGTGCTTATTGGAGGCGTGTAGCCAGAAGGATGCCCCAGGAGTTTGTCTACCCCCCCCCCCCCCACCCCCCCGATTTCGCATGTTGCAGGTTGTCCTACTGAGTATAAGTAACGAAAAAGTCATTTTTTATGGCCATATACATGTGCCCCCCCTCCAAAAAACATTCCTGGCTACGGGGCTGTCTCTTTATGAGCTCGTTATTTCTGCTTGCTCGTTCTTCGTCATTTGTACCTTGGATTGTCTAGATGTGTATGAAATACGGAGTGTTTAAAGAAATGTGTCCTATTTTCAGGAAAAATTACAGAAATGAGGTACCTGCGTGCTAGTTCTGGCATTGCCTTTCTTGTTACAAAAGGAATCTTCAGATAGGCACAAACATTAATTGCATCAGTAATTATATCAATTAAGAAAATTACCTTTTTTACCAGTCGTAGTAGCTGGTCGAGTCAAATGGACAAATTCAAGTCTTTTCTACGAAAAGTCTATAGCCACTTTGAAATTTTGGAATAGCAGCCACTGATAATCACCGTGGATTTATGCAATCTGCCTAATTAGGCTGTCGAAATGAAAACCGATGAACCAGACAGCATATCTACCATTCATTTCGACAATGCCCTTAATGACGACACTGTTTCTCTAGCCATTATCAACCATCAATTTAGACACTTTGCTTTGTGCCCGCTTATCGACGCTCACTTAATCTTTTCCTCCAATGCAAGAAAAACAGTGTCGCCATGGAGGGCATTGTCGAAGTGAATGGTAGTTGCACTGTTTGGTGCGTCGGTTTTGGTTTCGCCAGCTAAATTGAGCAGAAAGCATCGCTCTGCAGTGATTACAAGCGGCCGCTTTTCCTAAATTTTAAACTAACGTGGGACTATTTGTAGAAAGAGCTTCCATTCGCCCATTTACCCCACCGGCTATACCCACTGGGGAAATAAATAATTGTGTTAGTTTCTCTAATTACTGCCGTAGTTATGTTTGTACCTATCTGATGATGCCTTCTGCCACCGACGCATAAAAGACGCAAATGCCTCTTTTCTCTAATTTTTAAAAAATATATATATCGCATTTTTTGAATAATCTGTTGATGATATCTCTAATGAGTCACTCCATGCCGAATTATTCAACATTTTCTCGACGAACACAAATATGGCTGATAAATCTTCCATATATTTCTCGAAGTGCGAAACTCGTCCTGGTCATTTATTTTTTGTTGCTAAGAATTTTCCTCCCTATTTATGAGAACCTATTGTTTGGCGCCAAGTAAGGTAAAAAGGTGATTGATTGATTTATTGATTTGTGGAGTTTAACGTCCCAAAACTACCATATGATTACGAGGGATGCCGTGGTGGAGGGCTCTGGAAATTTCGACCACCTGGGGTTCTTTAACGTGCACCCAAATCTCAGCACACGGGCCTACAACATTTCCGCCTCCATCGGAAATGCAGCCGCCACAGCCGGGATTTGATCCCGCGACCTGCGGGAAGCAGCCCAGTACCTTAGCCACCACACCACCGCGGCGGGGCCTAAGATAAAAGGTGTCAAACAACAAATTTTTCCAAAAGACGTTTTTGTAATGCACTCAATAAATACATTTCTGGCAAGGTAATGAAGTTGTATAACTTTAATATAATGACTTAATTATGCATATCAATTCTTTGAGGTGTTTTCACACGTGCAATATTGAATGAAGTTGCCACATTTGGTATTTTTTTTTCGGGAACATGGTAAGTTCCCAGGACACAAAAGAAATATTTGCTGGTTGCCTGTCAACATGCTACAAATTAAAAATAATTTAGGCACGGATGTTATAACAGATGCCCTGAAAAAAATTGTCACTTTGTTTGGAAAAACCTCGGTATTCAGCATCAAAAACTTGCCTTGGTGGTGGGTCTATTAATATATACAAAATTTCATTTTTAAGCTCTAAGGACAAGCTAAATATAGGTGGAATAACGAGAGGGTATTATTTTAAAATTCGAAAAATAATTTTTTTGAAATATGTATCTGCACCAGCTTTTCGCCTATGTAACTCAAGCGACACGACAAACTCGCAAGGGCAATCTTCAGCAGAATCCCACTGACCTGGAATACAGAAAGCAAATTTGGCGCTCTCTACAGAGTAATTAAAATGGGAATAGGGTTATCATCTGCAGTTCATTGCCAACGGAGGGATGCTACAAGGAATGGGTTCAATGTGGTGACTTACAGGTGAGCCATGCAGCCTTATGGATATAAAGTCAGACATCCTGCTTTCCTGGGGAGTTCTGCAAATGCAGTAGGTGTCTTTTATACACTTAATAAAAATTGTCAGTCATAGTCAGTACATATGTCTTATAGCATGGTAGTAGCATTGATGCAGTATACTAATAAAAGGTATCAAAACAACCCTTTATTATTTTTCTGGCTTTCAGGGGAGCACCCTGCTCTCTAAGACCCAAAGCCTGTCATGTGAATACAGAAGCGAAAACACTTTAAATTAAGAACTGGTAGCCAAGCCGATCATCTTGTTTATGTTGTCCGTAAGGGTTAATTGTTTACTGTATACTTTTTAACGGCTTGATGGCTCATGTGGGAGCCACCACGAGTGGCGTAGCCAGGAAGGCAGGAGGAGCTGCTTAACTCTCACCCCCCCCCCCCCCCCCCCAGCAGAGTCCAGGTATTTTTTATGCTAAAGCCGTGGATTGCCCTTCTACTGTTACCGGTTCGTGACCGCCTAGTTTATCGATGACTCAGCAGAAGGCGCTAGTGTGAGTGACAGACAGACGGACTCACGGTTACCGATAAAACCCTCTGAAGCTTCGCCCCACACATCATCATTCACTTCGTAGATATGATCTGGTTTTCTTAGTTCAGCATGTGCATACCTACACGCACATATACAAACACACAAGAATGTGCATAAAGTATAACCGAAGTCGCCTTCCCCTCACACACCACTCGCACGCGAAAAAAAAATTTTTTTGCTACGCTACTGGTCTCCACACTCTAGCGACATTCATTATAGCGCACCTCTTTTGGCATTGGAATGCAGATGATAGCCCCATTCTAATTTCAATTTCTTCGCATCAAGCTTGCTGTGTATACCTCAGGTCTGTGCAAGTCTGTTGGAGATTGACCTTGCGAGTGCTTCATGCCGCTTGAGTTAAGTAGGGGTGAAGCCTGTGGAGATACATAATTTCAAAAAAAAGATACTTCTCGAGATTAAAAAATAACACTCTTTAATAACTTCACCTATGTTGAGGTAGTACATAGAGGTTCAAAATAAAATGTGCATTTTTTGTCCGACCACCAAGGCAAGGTTTCTGATGCTCAATACCAAGCTTTTCCCAAAAAAGTGAAATTTAAAATTTTTTAGTCTATCTGCTAAACTTCAGTGCGTAAATTATTTTCAATTCGTACTATGTCAAAAAGGTCACCAGCACACATTTTATTTGTGTCCTTGGAATTGGCTATGTTACCAGAAAAAAATCCCAAAACCAGGCAACTATATTCAATATTGCTCGTGGGAAAAGCTCTCGAAGAATTGATATACACAAGTAAGTCATTATTATTACTTAGATCACTTTATTACCTTGAATAAAATGCCATCTACTGAGTGCATTTTACAACGACTTTTGAAAAGAATTGTTGTTTGACGACTTTTAGCTCAGTCGGCGCCATAATACAGACTCTCATAACTAGGGAGCATAGTTTTTGGCAATGGGAATAAATGACCAGGACACGAGCTTCGAACTTCGAGAAACGTGAAAATTTTTTCCGCCATATTCGTGATGGTAAAAAAAATGCTGGGTGATTTTGCATGGACAATCCTAATTGTTGTATTGTTTATTACATTGAATTACTCCTTTGCTCCTTTTGTCTGAACTACTATTGTTAGCCATTTTTTGGTGGGTTTATGAAGTTGTTTGTGCTTTCAGCCGTTTCATTCTGTATGGTATGTATTATTATTTATTATGTATGATCATTTACTTTTGTGCTGCAAGCCAGTGCCTCTAACAAGGCCTATTAGGAGTCTTGAAATGAAAAAAGTAATTGTGCTCGCACTGTTTTTTTTTTTGCTCTCTACTCGGTTGGTGTAGTTGTGCTGACAAAATGTTTTTCCCTCTTTTTCAAGAAAGAAGTCTGCACAATACTGACACAATAGAAAAACATAACAAGTGCTTTGGGTATCTGGAAGTTAAGATATTCCTTCTTCGTATTTCAAATTCCACATACTAAGCCGCCGAAATAAAATAAATTTTTTGACAATTTTCGTTCACACAATTTGTAGCATGTCTGTGTTGTATTTCGTTTCATGACCTTGTGAAAATAAAATTCGATTTTAGTAAATAGGATACTTGTCCTTGTTAGTTTTCAAACATTTGAATTCACGTCGTAAATTTTTTAGCATGTGCAGGTGCAGTCAAAAGTTCCCAAGTGACGTGGTTTTGGGACGTTAAACCCCATATATCAAAATTTTCAGGTGACGCTGCCACAGGATTAGTTGGAATAGTTGTCTGGGAAATTTTGAATGACCTTATACTGCAGAAGAAAGATCTGCTGATTACGTATGCCTCTTCTTGAACCTAATGGAAACACGTTTGTTATTTACAGACATGTAGCAATAGTATTATGAATAATGTGTGAGAAATGGCCCTACAGAGCAGGTGTTGTTCCGTAGCAGCCGTTACTTTATTTCTACATTGCGGAGATCTCCGTGAAAGGTGAACGGGCTGTACGTTCTATGTGTCCTACGTGATCTCAGGTGTACTATTTTCTTTTCAGAGAAGTAGTTGGCAGCATGTTACCTACGCCTTTTTACGTAATCAAGGGAAAATACTTTTTGCAGTGTATAACTCGTCGTGCGAAGTGGTCGGAACGGTAAAGGACTTCGGCTGGCTGGAAGTCGCCGCTAACGCTCCCCTTCGGTGTCGCACCTCTATCCTCGGCCGTCCGCCTTTGACTACATTCAAAAGCGCGGACGACCCAAGCACGTCAGATGCCGTCAGTTTGCAGCACCCATTTAAATATGTACCCCTGCTGACGCCTGTTGTCTGACTACCTTATTTCAAGGCCGCAGCCACCGCCAGATGATGGAGCATCTGCGTCTCTTTTCCTATACAGTTGGGGTGAGGGGAGGGACAATTTGTGTGGAGTCGCCAGTGCTGTGTCCCTTCTCTATCCGTTCTAACCAGATGCACTCTAAAACATTCCAAGAAGAAAATTGTTATTTAAATAAATTATGAATTATTAACAATCAATAATAGTAGTGATGAAACAAATAAAGTACGTTCTAATATAATAATAAAAGGAATGCAACTTGAAGCTTCAATACGCCGTTCTAATTGCGTAATGTTTGAAATACCAGCTCGATACGTAAGGACAAGCGCTTACTACCAACTGAAGGTTTAATCGGAAAGCTTTGAAATATCAACTGACAGATGAAACATTTCATAAGCACATGCTAACACCAAACCGCAAACCAACAGAACGAAATTGACAAATTATCTATGTATATAAGCCCCACCTTATACCAACGCCCACGTTTCTTTACAGCGATTGCTTAACTCCTATAGCACCTGCGACTGTCTAAAAACGCCAGCTCTTTATCGGACAGAGCTATTGACGGTTTGTTCACGCAAGTCAAGTATTTACGTGCTATGTTTGCCGCTTCAATTGTAATCCTTGTGCGCTCATCTTTGCGTTTCGTAACGACCACGACTGGGCGGGCGACCCAGCTGAACTTCACAGACACATCTACTGATAAGTTAGGCCAGAAAGCCTTCGTTGTCGCTGCGAACGTTCCACGCATGCTCGCGCAATCTGTCGTTTAGGCATTTTCCAGTTTTTTCAATATAACGTTCAACGTCCATGTGCAACGTTCACAACGCCTGCAGTTGCTCGCCGAGCAACGTGCACGCTGAGCAACGTAGAAATTTTTCAGATGTCTTAGGCGTTAAGGAATCGTTCTAAGCCGAAGGGGGGGTTGGCGAGGTGGGACAATTATATACCGAGATATTTTATTGATTTTGTTAAGTTGGGTTGTGATTTGGTCTTATCGTGTGTGCTTATGAAATGTTTCATCTGTCAGTAGATATTTCACAGCCTTCGGATTAAACTTTCAGTTGGTAGTATGCGCTTTTCACTGTATTTTTGTCCTTGTCCAAGTATCGCACTCGTATTTTAAACCATCATGAATCACTAACTCGCCCAAACAACCATTTTAACAAGTTCTGATTGCAACGGAGAGACATGTAAGAGGAAAAAAAACGTTTGATCACGAAGCGCTCCCTCCTGAGGAGGCCCTGAGCATGCTTTGAGAGCTTCCGGCTTGATGCAGCGCGTTTTAGTCGGCAGAGCGATCCCAGGTATGTTCGAAGCTGTTGCAGCTGATTGGTCCTCCGGAGACCCGCTTGCCCGCATGCCCTTCCAGTCATATACCGGAATTGCTCGTTGCCGTGGTGCGCATGCCACAGGGCTGCACGCTCCATGTTTAGTCTCGCTCAAGCCTGATTGATATGTGGGGTGTAACGTCCCAAAACCACCATATGATTATGAGAGATGCCGTAGGGGAGGGCTGTGGAGATTTCGACCACCTGAAGTTTTTAACGTTTACCCAAATCTGAGCACACGGGCCTACAGTATTTTTGCCTCCATCGCAAATGCGGCTGCAGAAGCTGAAATTCGATCCCGGACCTGCGGGTCAGCAACCGAGCACTTTAGCCACTAGACCACCGCGGCGGGGCAGTCTCGCTCAAGCCTACGCTGTTCAATGCAGAACGCGTATAGGGCTGTCACTCGCGCTCCCGCCCGGGTAGGATGTCGCGAAGTACGAACAAGGATCAGCAATTCAGCCCATAAGATCAGCAATCTTTGTTGAAATACTTCCACACCGTCATTGAGCGCTGGGCACCAGGCCACCTTAGAATTCGTTCTACGCCACCGACGACGGGAGCGATAGGCCATCTGTCATCAATCAAAACAATGCGGCTGCCATCAAGTTTCAGCCAAGATTGCGGCAGCCTTTTTTCGTTTGTCAGCACCATAATCTCCGCCGGGAGTGGTCCTTAGGAAACTTGAAGCTCACAGCTTGCTGATGGGAAATTAGAGCTCGTCACCGTGTTGTCGTCGAGCGGTGGTAAGCTGTCGAGTTGTGCCTGGGACATCTTCGCTCGCTGTTGTCCTCAAGCTGCGACCTAGACCGCTTATGTATCAATGTTATTTGATGTTTTTGTTTATTTTTGGCTCAATCGTTTTGTTTACCTGCAAGATTATGACTGGATTTAATGAATATTAGTGACGAATTTCCGTTTCCTTTTGCATTTGTGAACACAGCATCAGAAGCTGACGGCATTCTTTGGTATATTGCGTTGATCTGTGTATCACTGCCGCAGCAAAGCGGGGAAAGTGGGGCTATGGTGGATTTAACCCCACAGCTCAGACAACTCTTAATTTATTTTTAGTACGCCCTGATACAAACGCTCGCACGGACATGCATCAATTATGGTTTCCTCCCCCCCCCCAAAAAAAAAATCTGGCTATGTCCCAGTATGTATACATTGAAATATTGTTAAGACACTCATCTGAAACTTTCTACGATGTATGCCACCCTATAGGATATAGCATTGTTATTCCTGCGCTTCGCTGTGTCCTCACTTTTCTCGAAGTATAAAAAATATTTTAAATATTTTATCGAAACCGCATGGAGAGTTGGGAAATATAAGGTACTAGTGTAGTATCTTTCCTATGTAAAAAAAACAACTAAACCATTTCCCGCTAAAAGGAACCATGGGTGGTTGCGAAGCAGCAAGGATATGGTTCCCTTGCGCGGGATATTCTGTAACCTATTGATAGGAGGAATGAGAATGTACTGTAAAAGTATAAGAGAGCAGAGCAAGACGTTTTGCACGTTGTGGTACCACGCCTGCACGAATCCTTCCTGACGAGACTTTGTTTGATGCGCATGTCATCAGGACGTGCACATCATTTTGGGGGCCGCGTCATCAAGACGTTTTTAGGGAGACATTGACTGAGTTCCTGGACTTCAATGGGCACGTTCACGACTCTGCCGCTGATCCCGTATGCCCCGTTGCCGTCCGTGAGGCGTCTAATGCTCACATTGACTGAGTTCCTGGACTTGAATGGGCACGTTCACAACTCTGCCGCTGATCCCGTATTCCCCGTTGCCGTCCGTGAGGCGTCTAATGCTCATGTATGCCAAATGCTGCGCGATGAGCCGTTCTGCTACCGGACTCAGCTCGGGCAGATGTGCGAGTTTTACCAGGTAGCGCTGCCCGTTGATCACGCTATTCACAGGCACCTTGTCCGACGTTAACGCCTCCTTGTAGGTTGAGAACACCAACCACCGCGTCCCGCTGTTGTTCATTCTGGATGCTGCCGACGTTGGTCAGGTTGTCATCGAACCAAAGCCAGTCACACCAACTGCTCTTCTGGCCGAAGCTCCGGTTGAGGGAATCTTGCTCTATCCGCGCGTGGGCGCCATCGGTCTCGGGTTGCAGCAGTTGCTTCAAGCGTTTCGTTGCCTTCGCCGCCGACGCACGTTGCCTCGTCGCTTCGAGATCCGCTATTCAACGTTTGCTTTTGGATTCGGCTTCGCGTTGCCTAGCCGACTCGTGATCCTTGAGAAGAGTGGAGGAGCTTGCGCAGTGGGGGTTTCGACGCCATGGTAGGGATGAAAAAGAACCCGCCTTGAGCTGCTTCGCACCTAAAAACAAAAAAGCCCGCCAGGTCCGCGAGGTAGCTCCACCGCGGTGGTCTAGTGGCTAAGGTACTCGGCTGCTGACCCGCAGGTCGCGGGTTCAAATCTTGGCTGTGGTGGCTGCATTCCTGATGGAGGCAGAAATGTTGTAGGCCCGTCTGCTCAGATTTGGGTGCACGTTAAAGAACCCCAGGTGGCCGAAATTTCCGGAGCCCTCCACTACGGCGTCTCTCATAATCATATGTTGGTTTTGGGACGTTAAACCCCACATATCAATTTATCAGGTACGCGAGGTACGCACTTGAACAGCAACAATTAAAGCTGTAAAATCTGCCTTTGTGTATCCTTCTTAAAAAATCTTGGGGTGACTATACAGGTACGCTTGCATGCTACCCACCACAACATAAATCATTATGATTTTTGTAAAATGGGAAAGCACCTACAAGGCCATTCTTCTATCTTCGGTGAAGCGATGTACCCACTGCACGACTATAAGTCAAATGTGCACTTTGTTGAGGTGGTGGCTAATGGCATTGAAGAACTGTGGCACAGTTTTTGAAATGTGAAGTATTTCTTCGCGTACTGCAAGCACTTTAGGCGTCTGTCTACGCATCGAAAGATCTATCTGGCCGCCTACGTCTGGGTGCTGATCACCCTATTAGCCTTGGGTGAACCATAATTAGTATGTGAAGGTAAGATGGATGCTGACAAATACGACTCGCCGTTTAGGACACGAATATTGTCACAATCCTGTCGCGTACGTCATCAAACAGCGTGCGCTAGACTGTGGCACATACCCGCGGGCTGGTATGTGCCATTGGTGATTGAGCCTTCTCTTCCAGGGAACGACAAGAAAATGCATGCGTAATTTTAATGCAGGGGCGTTAAAAAAAGCGGACAATGACTGCGTTGACCAGACGAATGTAAAGAAAGATTGTCCCGGTCCCAGCAGCAATCAAACCCAAGCACTTTGCGTGGAAACCATGTATTCAACCACAGAGCCACGCTAGGTGTCGATACTGCTTTTCACGTAGGCCGTAAGGTTCCTGTAGCGTCAATTTATGATGCAGTGTTGGCTATTAATTTTTATAAAATATGAGCCCCTACGGTGCAGCCGTCACATCGGGTTAATTCAACTATACACGAGCGCAATATACTGAAAGTGATTGGTAGTTTATGTCAACCCAAAACGCCGTGAATCAACCTTGGTAAATTGAATTCGAGTGCCTTAAAAAAAATATTGCATCTCAACGAAATCAATGACTACGAGTAGGCTATAGACCCTAAGGTGCATAATATCTAAGTTGAAGTCACTGACAAGTATATAGGACGGACAGATAGACGGACGGGCGCTCTAACAGACCGACAGGTGGATGTATGCACCAATGCACGGGCGGATACAGTTATGGACGGAAAGATGGATGGCTGGGCGCATGGACGCGTGGTTTGACCGGCAGATGCATGGATACGGACAGACGGATGGCGCGAGTCATCATGTATTGCGCTTTCGTATGGTTGATTACACATAAAGTTGATCGTATTACATATGTGTTCGTTCTTTTCTCTGCAGGAGTTCAGTTTCGGTGTGGTTTTTGTGAGACGTGATAGACGGCAACTAGGTCTGCCCTAAGGAGCTTCGCCTTTAATTAAAAAGTGGCATCTGCAGCGTTGACCTAATCAACGCGTAGATTAATAATCTTATTCTTAGCAGGCATTGAACCTCAGCATTCTGCAAGGTAATCAAGTATTCTACCACAGAGCCACGCCAGGTCTCCAAACTGTTTTTTCAGTAGACAATAATGTTCGTGAAATGTGAGTAGTGGGGCCGCTGCTGGGGTTATCAAATTTCACAAACAGTAGATACGGTGTCATGTAGGACATTACACCAGCATGTGCCTATTGTGCATGCCAGGATGTGCATGCACATGACGCCAGCATGTGCCATTGGCGTCACGTGCTACGTGACGCCAATGTGCAAAGGAGTGTCTCAAACTTGCCCTAATGACAACAGGTGGCGCTGACTGACCCTCCTAGGTGTAAATGCTCATATATACCATACAAAGCGGGCGGTGGGATAGCCGCCGTAGTATCTCAGTTTGTACAGAACCGGACGCGTCATTCAATCGTTGCAGGTTCGGTCCATACCAACGGCTAGCTATCTTTTTGTCCAGGTTTCTTTCTTCACATATAAATTACAACTATATACTTCCAATATTGCAATAATATCCCCTATAATTTCCTCAGCATCATTGTATGTTAGGTTTTATCATATAAAGAAGAATCCATTTACAGAATATTATAAAAAATTGTTATTTCTTCTAACAAAAACACTTCTTAAAAAGCCTCCCCAAGCTCTTTGCTAACACACAGATAGCCAAGATACAGAAAGTCTATCGATCAATATAACTGCAGGTGAGATGGAAACAGTTATACTCCTTTTTCACGACGGAAAATCTCATTGCCCAAATGAAATAACGAAATTATTCTAGAAAGCTTTTAAGGCCGAGGAGTAACAAGGGTAATCCACTTTCATTCAAGAAATCGTACACTGTAATGATCCCCAAAAGTAAGGACCCTGTAAACCATAAATGTCTGGCTATAGGCTGATAACATCAGCTATATAGGCTTATAGGCTTATAAAAGCAGTATAATGCAGGCTAGCGAAAATTACTTCCTAGTTAGTAAGACAATATTGCTGACTAGAGTGGTTAGTTTAATACTAAATTGTTAGTAGCCCGGGCTAATAGAGGTTTACGCCTATTTTGTTAAGTGTTCGTGTGCGCTACCTTATCAAAATGATTGTATTACAAAAGTATAGGGTGAAAAAAACAAATTGACATGACCCTTGTAAGTTAATCGCTTCTATCTACGTGATTAACTATATTGTGGTAAATGCGCATCACGGCCACATATTTAGAGACAACTGACCACAAGATGACATGAACAAATCAGATTCGCATATGATCAAACATATGTGAATCGCATATGCTCATATGGACTCATATGAAGATATGACATGCCCATAAGAGTTCTCATATTCACATGAATATATACTCATATGAGTATGAGAACTCAAATGAACTGAAGACGAGATGACGCATGCAAACGCATGCCCAAGCAAGTTTTCAAGACTTAGACATAGCAAAATTCTACTGTAGGAGCACCTTCAAGGCTATATATACCCCTGCTTTAGTACCGCGCAATGCGCACCTATTAGTAGTTTCAGAATTTATAAGATAATTGTTGTTTTCTGCGCATCACCATGTCCCCTTTTATTTCCTCATGTGCCTGCCATCACGTAGCACGAAACTTCTATTTCAAGGTAGTCAATAAAATTAGAGCTTGCCTAAATTTTTTTTACCATGTAACTTTTACGGCAAAATGTACTGCGGCATCTACAAAATATCTAGCAACCTAAGTGGCTCAGTAGTTTCTTAGTTCCAAACACTAAGAAAAGTTCCCTGGTCAGTAACGGTTAAACTTACAAGCTGTACTAGCTGGTGGCTGACAAAAGTATGCCGCGAAAGTAGTGAAATACCCCGCAAACTAGTAAACACGCGTTTACTATTGATTATTCACTTGTTTGTGAAAGTTTATGTACCATGGCTGGCCCACAATAATCTTGTGGAATAAAAAGACAGTCAATTGTTACGAACAATCATGTAACACGAAGCACGTTGGAGGGCTGTGACGCTGACTTCAGAAGAGTTGCAATGATGCAAATTGATCCAGTGAAAGCTTTTGATCTAGTTTGTCATAGTACATTGTTTGAATTGTTTGGCGTTTGCTCTGTGGTACTACACTGTGTCCAGGTGGCTTACGACAATTGTTCCACAAAGTTGGAGTTGAACTGCCGATTGAATGGAAAAGTTAATGCAGTTCATCTGTAAAATATGACTCCCAACTTTTGCCTCTATTATTTCCTTTGTCCCTAGAACTTCTCTTTGTAGCCATACAAAAACCTTAAGTATTCACAGTTTAAATTTATGAGTGCGTGACGTAAAGATATGAACATAGGCGGATGATGTTGCCATATTTTTAGCAATGAGGTGAGCGTACCCGCTAGCATGAATGTTGCGCAATGATTTCATGATTCTACTGGTAGTATTGTTAACCTAGACCAGAATGCCGGCCTGTAGCATGGCAATGGGGAAACGTTCCCAGTGGTGTACGAATGAATTATAAGGTCAAACTAGCCTAATACGTACCTCGGTGTACCGCAAGACAAATATCGAAAACACTATTATCTGGGGGCCACAAAAATCGGAGAAATATTTGTTCTGGCACAGAAGTGGGGAGGTCATGATAGGCCCGTCTTCGCTCGCGAGACAGTATACAACGTCTTTTTGGTATCGTTGTTACTTTCCTTGATGCAAGAACTGTCAGGCTCTAGGAACAGTATTCAGAGCATTCACAAGCTCCTGGATGTTTTCGTGTGACAGTCCCAGTACGTACTAAAAGGGAGAACAGCCTTTTTTTAGGCCTAAAAAGATTTTTATTAGCCTCTCCTATTTTTTGAGGCATGTTCTGTCAAGGTTTCACTGTCTGAAAAATCAGCGTGACTGAATTCAATGACATTCCTTCAAATAGGGCTGAAATCTGTTTTGCTAACCTAATTGCTGCCTCAAATAATGAACCCCGTCATGGCTTAGACAGCTTTCTGCGAGAAATTGTTTTGGCTTTTCTATTCCTTTGTGCCAGTTTTAGTTCGGAGTATCTGTCCACTGTCCTTCCTAGGCGTTTGACAACACATTTGATTGAAAGTGTTTTTTCTGTTCCTCTGTATCTTTTTATGTAGAGTGGAGGCCAAGGAGAAGATGATTTCAAGAGAGTGAAAAAATTAAAAGGATCGTAGCAGCCAGAAATAAAATCTTTTTTAAGTTGCACACGGATACACTGCAGGTTAAAACATGGCTAAAACATAAAGGTGAACTTTATCGTGAAGATCCACTTGCTTACTGCGTCGAAAACCATAGTTGGTAGAGCATGCCTTGATCAATTGATGGGACACATCTTTATATTGGAATGTTCTACGGATATTATTTAAGGGTTTCCCTTTCACATCACGTGGCATTCTGTTCTTAGCAGCAGCACCAGTGTTCCTAAAACACGATATGTTCTTTTTCTTGGCTTTCACAGCATATGGTAAAGCTTCACGGCAGTTGCATATTTTGATTTGATTGATTGATATGTAAGGTTTTAAGTCTCGTAACCACCATATGAATATGAGAGACGCCATAGCGGAGAGTTCTGGAAATTTTGACCACCTGAGGTTCTTTAACGTAATCCCAAATCCAAGCACATGGGCCTACAGTATTTTCGCCTCCACCGAAAATGCAGCCGCAGCCGGGATTTGACTCCATAACCTGCGGGTCAGCCGCCGAGTACCTTAGCCACTAGACCACCGCATCGGAGGAATATTTTTACTGAGATGCTCGACCAGTGCGTATTTATTTCATTGAACAAATGTGCAACATCCAATATGTTTTCGTAAGACATGCCTACGATGATGAACTGCTAATCGTTATAGTTGACCAGTGTCATCACAAACTATTTTAAGAATGTGTGGTGGGCGGCTAACATCGACATCGGATTGCAACCCCCGTTTTGCACACCCGTGCGGACGCCCTTGGTTTGGATGCCTTATGCAAGATCACACAGAAAAAAAGAGAGAAATTCAAGAAAGAAGAAACAAGAATAAACATTCATTTCATGAAAAGACATAGCTGTGCAAGTCCGGCTTCTACCCTATGCGGGAGGTCTCCGCATTTTAGAAACCCTCTGGCCTTCACTGCTTCCTTGGCCCGGGCGGCGAGACGTTGTTGTTGGTCCAGGTCTTTCAAGGTTATCTTGACCCAGATGTTTCGAGAAGGAGTTCGTTTGTTTCATTGCCGGCGTCACAGGTATGCAGCGATGGCAATATGTCGGTACGTATATTGCAAGGGCACTCCAGGAGGTGCACCAAAGAGCAAATGCGCGGCGAATTAGGCACATGTATTCGTGTAATGTCGGGTACAGTTGGCGCATTAGTGTACAGTGTGTGCAAGTGTTCCTTTCAAGGCTTCTCAATGTGTTGTAGCCCTCTTTGTTTAGTTTCAAATGCGGTGATGGGCACTCTCTCCGCGCCTCCCTGCGGTGTTGCTGAATAACAGAGTGGGATATGTGTTTGCACTCATCCTCCACGAAAGATATCCTGCCGTGTGGAGAGTTGATGAAAATAAAAGGGCACAATTTACTGCCTCCTGTAGTGGGGGCACAGCTCAGCGCCTTTAGGAGTTGGGAAGGAGGCAGTAAACTTGATCGATAGAAAGAAAGAAGATAACCAAGAAAGTATGAGTAGAAGACAGGAGAATATTTTGTTAGTACAGGCCGGTGGGAGGAAACCAATGCATTCGACAATTGAGTGTCCAGGTCTGCACGAAGGGCAAATACGAGAAAGGTTCGCAGGGCTTGTAGCCTGGGCCTTGAGAGAAAGAGGAAATCTACCACATTTGTCACAGCGAGACCGAGTAGGAAGTAGCGGCGCACCATCTCGCGTCTCGCGTCGTTCACCTGTCAGATCAGGGAAGGCGACAATGATGCGCTCGAGCTAAACGATAGATTCAATGCGTTGTTTTGGCTAGTGTGTGTGTGTGTGTGTGTGTGTGTGTGTGTGTGTGTGTGTGTGTGTGTGTGTGTGTGTGTGTATGTGCGTGTGTGTGGGGGGGATACAATGACATTTCTCGTTTAAAATATTTTAAAATCATATCAAATTAACATCGAATATTTGAGGCGATGAAATAATATTTGTAAATACTAATATAAAGAACATTTATTCAAACTTCAGTACGCCATACAGATTGCGACTGAGGTATTTGAGAAACGAAGATGACGTTCTCTCTCGAAGCGCTGGCCACGCTTTGGCGTCGTCCATTCTTTTGTGCACGAGACATTATGCAGCGCGTACGTATCACTAGCATTATTCCAGCCATGTTCAACGCCGCCACAGTTTGTGTCTCTAGATCCCCGCTTGCCCACTGGTCGTTGTGTTCAAACAAGGCTTTCTCGCTGCCGTGGTCCGGACACCACTCTGATGCAGGCCTCGTCTTCAGTCTCACTCAAGCCTTCAATGTTCCAGGCAGAACGCGTTGGATTGTCGGCCACGTTCACACCCGAGTTTGTTGCCATAAGGTTCGAAGAACCATCAGTAATTCAGGCGATGACATCAGTGACTTTGTTGCAAGGTTTTCACTTCATTATCGAGGGCTGCACTATGGGCAGCCTTGGGATTGCAGCATCTCAATGCAACCGACGGCGGACACGACCCAGCGCGCCTGGCCCGAATACCATAAAACGAAGGTCTCCAAGTCTGCGGCAGGTTTACGGTGGCAACACTGCTGTGTCGGCACCATTAAGAGCTTCGCCAGGATGGGTGCTTATGGGCCTTGGCCCTCTGCGCCATTTCATGATGGCAATGTGGCGCCTATCACCGTGTGGTCGTCAGCCTGTGGTATGATGTTCGCTGGTGCCCCGGTCATCGTCGCCTGCGGTTGTTCTGTAGCTGCGTACGTCGAGGACAGCTTACCTGCCGATTCAATTTCATGTTCGTGTTTGATTATATTTCAAATTTGTTGTTTTAGTGTAACCATATCAATGCTTATAATAAATATTCATGACGAATCTTCGCTCGTTTTCTTTTTGCGAACATTGCATCAGAAGCTTTTCGCATTCTTCAGTACCATGTTGACCTGTGAATCACACCCGCCACGAGGGGGGGAAGGGAAAATTTGGTGAATGAAACTCCCGGCCACCGAAAAATTCAATTTTGCTTGTATACGCTTACATGCAAGTGACCACACAAACATGCATCAAGTAAAATTAATCCTCCCACCCTCTACCCCACAAAAAAAAAAAATTCCGGCAATGCCCTTGCTTCGTATGTTGGACTACTCGAACACTGCTCTGAAACTGTCATCCGCATAGGATAATGCTGTTATGCTTTTGCTTCGCCGTTTTCAATTTCCGTTGGGTTAGAGAACCTGAAGTATTTTTCTTTATCATCGCTAATTATTCAGAGGCGAGCCCGCTGCATGGCTCGTAAAGAAAGAAGTGCTGTGACGAGTTCCGTGCAGAGCGTACTGAGGCTGTCAGTACCCGTCTCCAGGCCAGCCAAGCCGCAGCAGCGTGACCTGGTAATACTGACAAAAGGCTCAACGGCAGGCAACCGAGGCCACACGAAGATGCGCGAGTGGGCCGATGAGAACGCTCCAAGAGATGGTGACACCCTACTGTTTGAGGACCTGGCAGATCAAGACAGTAAGCCTCCTGCGTGCATGAATAGCGGGATGCCAGCCGGTCGGCAAGTTTTCAGCGAATTCAAGAAGTCTGAAGAAGTGTACGGTGGCTTCAGCTGTACCGAAGGGCCCATTGGTCACCTCGACCCCGTAGGTCTGCCGGTGCGGCCAATGTATCACAAGGCGTGTGTGAACGGGGGCACCACAGATTTGCAAAATGATGAAATCCACGCGGCGAATATTTCGATGCAGCAAAAGATAATGAATTTGAAACAGGAGCTAGACGCAGAGCGACATCGGTGCGCGCAGCTGGTGAAGAAAGAACAACGCGAATGGGAAGAGGTGGAGGCGCTCAAGCGAGAGGTGCTGAAAATTCGTATGGAGCTGCAGCTGTTGCGCCGCCAGGTGAACAACAGGAGTAGCAGTAGCGACCACGCTGCGGAGACTAACGAGATGGTAATTTTGGAACGGAGCACTCTGGTTGCTGAGCACTCCACCCTGAAACAGCCTGTTTCAAACAGCCACGTTGAAGATGTAGCCAGTGGGCAAGCTCACGAAGTGGACATGCCACCTGACACACCGAGTGCTGACCAGGTGAGCGGAGCTGCTTGTGCCGAAAGCACCCAGAGTGGTGGAAGCTTGCGCACAGTTGATGCTGTCGTAGTGGGTGTTCCAGCAGCTCCATTTGAGGTGTTCTCTGAGCCCACCGACAAAGGAGTGCTTGCCTGTGGTGCACCTCTGCCACCAAACGATGATGCTCCTGAAGAGGTGGACAACGATCGAAACGGGCTGCCAGCGGATTGTATCCCACCAGAGATTTCCACGCGGGCGAAGTATCTTGACTTCACCTTTGCCCCGTCGAAAAGTTTCACCTTACAGTTCACATCGACACCCTGTGCAACTTACCGCACAGTGCCCAAGGTGGGTGAATATTTCACGTTGAATGATTTGACTGCCCTTGTGCAGGATGTTGCCATCAGCGATCCGTCTGCCTCTTCTACTGCACAGCTCCCATCAGTGGAGCCCCTTGCAAAGCCACCTGAACCAGATGAGCAACTAGCACCAACCAGCCCCTCACCGTGTGCTGCATGAAGCCTATAGATGCAGAGTGTGTGTCAGTCGTTGCCTGTTGCGGTCAGCGAAGTAATATCGGCTGTTGCTGAAGCGAGAAAGGAAGTGCGTAGCAGGTTGAACTTTATTTCGCCCTTCTACGTAACGCGGCTTTTTGTCGGTGATATGTGTTTGCCTGTTCTTCGTGCTTATTAACGCGATTTTAGCGAATAAATTTGATTAAAATCGATGTGCTGTTTTAAAATCAAGAGTGGTGGAACTATCGGCAACGATTGACTTTTAACTTCTTCGTATGCGCACATGCCAATTATTTCGTCTTAATTAAATGTATTCGATCAAAGAAGTGATAACATTCTCTAAATCGTTAGGCAATAGTGAATCATGAATATTCAATTAATATTTTTAACTTCATTCGCACATGTTTCCAAGTTCGTGGAGCACTACGCTCCGACGTTTCGTTGCTTAAAACGTCTTACCTTTGCGCATGATATTAACTCATGAATTATCACGAATTGTTAAATGCGGAATTTCAGGTTTTGCACACATCGACCTTTATCGAAGAGTGGGGGACCCTTAAGCCGCCTTTAAGAGTTTGGCGCGGCAGCATAACCATGTCCTTAGGGCGTTTTTGAAACACTTAGTGCATGAAATCTTTTCGAACTTGCTATGTAAACGGTCCGCGTGGCCTTAAGGAAATATGCGCATTAACGTACGAACATTTTGTAGTGGGTGACTGGCATTAAACAATGAAGTCATTAGGATAATCACATGTTCTCAGGCCCAATGGCAATGTGCACTTGTATCATGTATTGTTACTTAAATATTAACAGCGTTAAAAAGCTGGTTTCGCGGAAATTCCGGCATCGGCATAGGTGTCTTTGGTTGAGCGAAAAGATATCATCTTATGCGTGACCGTAAATTCGAGGGCATTGAAAGTTTTCGAACATTATTAGAGAATTAAAAAAAAACCGGTGCTGAAGTAGGGACCGAAGCAGGGCCATTTGTGTTCAAGTGAGGTTCGAACCCGGGTCGTTTGCTTGGCAAGTTGGTGTTTTACCACACAGCCATGCCACTGCTTTCAAATTGATCGAGAAGAACTTCCTCTGCTCGGAAATTCAAAGAAAGTAGCTATCATGCTTAACAAACATACGTGCCTTGTATACTCTTCTCCATGCAACATGAAATATTTCAGTAATAATGCGTAGTTAAACCGTACATTGCCATGGGGCGTCAGAAGAACATGGGATTATCATAATGACTTCGTAGATTAAAGCCAGTCACCCACTACAAAAGCACACATACTACTGCACCATCCCGACCACGTGATAGGTGCATAGTCAGTTCGCAAAGATTTCACACAATAAGTGTTTGAAGTACGCACTACGAACAAGATATCGCTATCGCGTTCATATCCTAAAGTGAAAGATTTAAGTCGCCTAAATTTTTGTGCTATAAGTTGGAGCATGTATACAGGACGCATCTGTTTGTCGTAAAGCATGAAAGATACTTTCACTCCATTTCCAAGTGAAGGAAGGAAAACGGTGTTAGAAGTATTTTCTTAGCCGCCCATAATGAACACGTGGGAATTTCAACACCTGTATCATCGTTGGTATAGTACAGTATATCACACGCGTGCAATTGAAGTCGCAGTCACTAGGCTGCGGTGTGAAACTCCTCATCTCAATTTTTATTTACACAGAGCTGGTCTGGCTGCTTCCCCTAATTGTCGGTTTTGAGGAGCCTCTGAGACAACAGACGATTAACGGATATATTGTAAAGAATACGCCACATGCAAAAATTACATTAGATGCTGTCTTTCGTCTAGTGAGATTGTAGTTAAACACTGCAAATGTACTTTCTTTCGAGGCTTTAATTCTAAGATTCAGTGACGGGAAAGTTGCCGATGCCTTGCAGGAGTTTATTAAAGCTTCTAAAGACTGAGGCTGCAGAACATTTTATTCCTCCTAAATTATATATCGCCAAATCGTTTTTTTATTTATTTATTGTTGCTGGAATCATCTGCTTCATTTTCTATATCCGTTATGTCTAATTGTTAATTTCTCATATTTTTCCCATGACCCTTCTCATTGCTTTAAAAGTTGTGAGCTAACAAATCAACGGTATTCCGCTAGAACTACCCAGTTCTAGGCCATTTCTCCAGCGTGAGTCTGAACCACTGATTCTAGGCTCTTCCTCGTCAATCTTGGCGATACCCACTCAGGGGGATAGGCCATGAAACGGATGGTACCTTGCTTAGAAAACTAAATAATTTGTTGAGAAAACAGGTTGAAAATGAATTGTTTAGTCCTTACAGATAATGAAAGCGAAGCTCACAAAATTAAAAAAAAATTTAGAGCATGAAAATCAGCATAGCCAAAAATAAATTTCCGCAAATTTATTAGACTTCAGTAAAAGTTATATACAGCATGGAAAAGGTCAGTAATTTGCTTAGCAACTTCGAGCATATAGGTAATAGGTGCTGGCAGCGGCTACTACCTCTCTCGATTTGTAACTCATTTATTGCTCCTTGTTTACCTGCTAACACTAGGCTGTCGTTACTGCTCAGTGTATATGGTAAGTTACTAATATTAATCACATCAAACTGTCCCTTTTTAGCTGAAGCGCAGAGGAAGAAAATGTCTGCTGCATGACGGAAATTAGGAAACCACAACAAGTAAGCCTGCCTTTCCCGCGCGGTTATTGCGTTCGACAGCCGACACGCAGGTCGCAGGATCGAACACCGGCCGCGGCCGCCGCATTTTCGATGGAGGCGAAAATGCGTGAGGCCCACGTATACTTGGGTTTAGGTGCACAAAATTTCCCGAGCCCTTCACTACGGCATTTTTGATACTACATCGTTGTTTTGGGACGTTACACATGAGAATTATTAATAATATTTCCATTACCGCGAATACGGAGGCGTAAAAAATGATGAAACAGAGCAACCAAGTCGTAAACGTGCCCATTGAAGTCCAGGAACTCGATCAATGCCTCCCCAGAAACGTGCTGATGACGCGGCCACCAAAATGATGCGCAGGTCCTGATGACGTGTGCATCAAAAAAGGACTTGTCAGAAAGGCTTCGTGCAGGCGTGGTACCCCCACGTGCAAGACGTCTTGCTCTGGTCTTTTATACATTTTCAGTGCATTCTCATTCCTCCTATCAATAGGTTACAGAATATCTCACTCAAGGGAACCATCTCCCCGCTGCTTCGCATCCACCCATGGTTCTCTTTAGCATGAGATGGTTTAGTTATTTTTTTTTGCATAGGAAAGAAATAGTACACTAGTACCTTATATTTCCCAACTCTCCATGCGGTTTTGATAAAATATTTAAAATAGTTTTTATACTTCGAGAAAAGTGAAGACACAGCGAAGCGCAGGAATAACAATGCTATATCCTATAGGGTGGCATACGGCGGGAGAAAGTTTCAGATCAGTGTCTCAAGAAAATTCTAATATATACATACTGGGACATAGGCGAAATATTTTGAGGAGGTGGGGTGGTGGAGGAAACCATAATTGATGTATGTACGTGCGAGCGTTTATATGAGCGCGTACACAAGCAAAATGCAGAATTGACGGCGCTGAATCCACCATACACTCTAAGAAGTAGTGTTGAATAAAACAGGTCACTGACCAATGTCAAACAAAACAAGACGTTTCGGGACCCGTACGGGTCCCTTGTTCACAATGGAATGACGGCTGAGCAACAGGTTCTTATGTAACGTTGAGCGCATGACGCAAAGTCCGGGAGTACACGTGGTTTAGTGTGCCAGATGATCTATTGATTGTGTTACTTGTCGTCTGAATGATTAGTGATTCGAGGTTCAGTCTGGTTGTAAAATTCTTCTCCGTGGCCAAGATGCGTGCGTTGTCCCAGCTTATCTCGTGGCCCGTCTTCTCGGCATGCTCTGCGAGTGCATTTGTCACTGTGTGGCACACTAAACCACGTGTACTCCCGGACTTTGCGTCATGCGCTCAACGTTACATACGAACCTGTTGCTCAGCCGTCATTCCATTGTGAACAAGGGACCCATACGGGTCCCGAAACGTCTTGTTTTGTTTGACATTGGTCAGTGACCTGTTTTATTCAACAATGCCTTTACCTGACCAGACGGCATTCAGTCGAACTCTCGACTACTCTAAGAAGTAAAGAAGGAAAAGCGGTATCGAGGTTACTACTTTAGAGGAGCAACTAACTTGCCACACTCATTGCACCATTTTGGGAGTAACTGCGAAGGAGTAAACACGCTCTCTTGGTTACTCATCAAAGAAGCAATAGTTAGCAAAAGAAAAATCAAGTTTTCGGTTGGCATCAACGGCCTTTCGAAGTGCGTGCTGGCACTTCATTAGATGTACAATCGATATGCAAGCACCACATTCAGAAATAAATGTCGGAAAATTTGCAGCAAACATATGAGATTCGAGCTCACGGTCACGCAGACAGCATGCGTACGCACTGAACACTACACCACAACAAGCTACGGTACAATCTGAAAGAAAACGGGCTTGTGTGTAGCATCGATGGGTCGTTTCCACACGGCGAGAACATGCCTGCAATTAATCCAAAAAACTGGCGCTTCACTCTACAAGGAGGAAAGTGCCTCCCCTTGCCGTGAGGAGCAGGTAAGTAGGTGAACCATCGTTGATGGACATGAGAGCTTGACTGAGTGCAAAGTCGGCAATGTTCCTACCGTGGGTGTTCATTGAGGCAGAACCTCACTTGGGATGGTGTGCATTAAAATCCCCAACTAATACATATGGTGCAGGGCAAGCTTGGCGCACAGACAAGAGATGGCAACAGTCCACGTGGCTTCTAGGAGGGATATATCCACCTATGACATATAATGAACGTCCCTTGTCCTTTAGAGATAGGCAAATATAGTTATTAGAAGCATGAGGAGACACGGCATGCCTTATGTAAGTTAAATCTCGACGTACGCATATAACTACTTTGCTCGCATTTCGATCATCGCGTGACCACAAAGTGACGTATCCAGAAATCGGAAACGACGACATCATATTCGGCTCACATATAACAACGAACGAAAATTTGTATTTAAACATCCTTTGTCTAAAGTCAGACAATCAGCTTTGCGAACCTCTTGCTTTCCACTGCATTATAGCAGAGGTGCGCACACTTTCATCGAAGAAATTCGCCATATTTTTTATGGAAGGGCCAGCAGTAGCGGTTCCAGCACGTTCAGAATCTGCACTGCGTTCTTCGCACCTGGCGTCTGTAGCTAGTTGAGAATCGCACGAATAGACTTTAGTGGATGCTTCCGCATGGTCTAAGTCATCTCAGTGTCTTGCTTATCATTTTCCGCCCTCTTTGAATTTGCAGCCCATGATGTCTTTTTTATTGCTCCGGACGGTAGTGAAGGCCACCCAGTATCCGGAGCATCGGCGAGCAACACCCATGTTGTACGCACCACGTCCCAGGGATGCAGAAAGTGGGCCAGCGCACGCGAAGGGAACGTCGCATACAATTTATTTCACAGAAGGTAATGTCTCCTGCACTAAAACTTGGATAAAAGTATGTATTTTTCTCCATGCGATAATTGTTGTCAAACATCAAGCGTGAAGGTGACCGCGGATACAAATAATCGTGTGGCTGGCGGAGCACAGTGAGCGACGATGAAAGAACAATGTCTGCGAATGGTCTCGTCGCTGTAAGTATACACATATCTACATCACTCTGTAATACACCGTGAGCAGTGGACATCTACCTATTGTTCATTTGTGACTATAAAATAGCGACGACGAAAATTCTACACGAGCCGCAGGTTCCGATCACCGGTGGTCGTTTAGCCGTACTCCTCGTAAACATAGCGACGCCGTCGGCAAGCCAACACGGTGGCATCGGCGGGACGCCTGTCTTTTTCACCAGCTTTCCTGCATGCCGCTGCTATGTTTGTGTTTGTGGACTTGTGTACCAGCGCTGCGAACACTGGTTCGGCTGACATGATCGAGATCGAACGCTAGGTGATTGTTCGTATTCTCTGACTGGAGGGATGTTGAAAGTTAGATGAATCGATGTTAAAAGCTTGGTGTGCTTCAGTGCTACGAATTGGCACACGTAAGCTTTCACGTTATTGTGTCAATGTTTATTGTTTTTTTTAGGCCGAGCAAACGTCACCTACCGGCACTACACGGGAGGTCAAAATGCTGTGCTATATATAACCGGTAGTTCGTTCCGTGTAGTGTATAGCACATGTGGTTAGTGTTTGCCGGGTGTTTTTCATTCAAATATTATTGCGTGTGTATGTCTATGTATAGGTGTTTGATTACAGATATACTGCGTTCTTCAGCACTGAATAAATTGGGACAAACATAAAATATACTACAAATGTGCCTGGTCATCATTCTTTTTCATTCGTCCAGACGGTTCAAATGTTAGTCCCACTGGAGCATTCTACGAGGACCAACATTTGAAGCAAGTGTATTAAGTGCTAGGGGATAACAGTTGAACCCCTGCAGTTCTTCCTGAAGTTAGTTCATTAGTTAAATTTATATGGCAGCGCATTTAGTCCCCTAAAGGATGAAGGGCACACCCCACTTTAGTCCTTTTCGGCTTAAAGTGTAGCAAAAGAAACGCAGAGGCTCCATAATTTGGCGGTCGCTGCGGTCTTAGAATAAGGTACCCAGACAACAGGCCTCCGACAGGACTACATGTTCAAAACAGGTGTTTCAAAGTGATCGCATCTGACGTGCCTGGGTCATCAAAGCTTTTTGGTTGCAGTCAAAGGCGGAGGGCCGAGTATAGGGGCGCGACACCGAAGGAGGGCGTTAGCCGCGGCTTTCAGCCAGCCGAAGTTCATTGCCGTTTCAACCACTTACAGCAAAAGCTGTTATGAGATCAGAACACGCATCATGCGTGGCTCCGTAGCTGCCCGCCGCAGACCGCCACCACCACCAGTGCCACGTAACCAGAATCGAACGAAAAAAAAAAACTCGGTAAATAAAAAAAAAACACTTATGAAGTTGGGGTCCACTGCGTGACTGCCCAGTACTTTATCACTGAGCCACGCCAGTGCTTGGAACTCGTTTTTAAACTGGCCTTATTAGGTAGGCTTGATATCGGGAAAGGAATCACGTTAATATGAGTAATAAAGCGTTTCAGACTATCAAAGGAACGGCCAGGTGTCATACAATGCGAATTGCGTAACGGGTGGGTTGTCGAATGCTCCAACCCAGTAGAAAACTTGTTCTTGGTTACCTATTCACTGTGGGGTATACCCATTTGCGGCATATTTCTTCATCGTCGTCAAACACTGCCTAAAAAAATTGCACCAAATTTTCAACAAGTGTACAGCTTATACCGTGCTTCTCAGAAGAATGAAGGATAAAAGCATAGTAAATGCCGTCTTACTACCAAGAAATTATGATTATTAATGTCGTAGTGGGTACCCGGCAAGGTTGCTTGCAGCATTCCCTAAGGAGTGATCAGAAATGGTTCTGAACGGTCATTCTTCAAGCAGCTTTTCCTGTGACTGCGCTGCACCTTTCGCGCAGGCCTGGCATTTTTTCCGAGGCCGGCTGTCCACGAACTACGCGGCATTACATGCGGAAATAATCCCCCCGACACCCCTTAACTACACCATCGCTTGCCCACCTCCCCGCCACCGCAACGAAACACTGCTTTGCCCCTCTCACGAAAATACCCTGGCGATGCCAATGTGCCCAAAATCCTTATCGAGTATACTCTGAGGATAGTGTCTTCTCTGCTCGTGCGTAAATTGTTATCGTTCTTAGTAAACGGCTTTTATCCTTTCGACGTGGCTCCGCTTATGGTAGGCCTGTAGGGTAGCCACTTCGACATTTAGGAAGAGCACTAGACCCCTGCGAGCGACATATATTCCTTGGTTTCTTCAATGCCTTGTAACACGATTTCGACATGTCCGGCGCTCACACTAGAACAATATGTGGTAACAATGCTCGAAAGCTTCCAAGGCTTTCACGGAATGCGCAGCATAGTCGCAGTAAAAAATCCAAGGGTGGTCTTTTGGAATATTCTTTGAACAACCTTGGGAAAAAACTACACTTGCATGAAAACGGCTAGACTATAAACTATCATAATTTTAGCGTAGTAGAGAAACGTGCACTATTGAAGATGGTGATGATGACGTGCACTATTGAAGATGATCATGATGACCTAAATGTATGGCTCATACCAACCATTCGAACAGTATTCGTCGTTTCTCGTAGAAGCGTGGTACCCGCTACACGCCTCTAAGGCGTTAGATAGACTATGTTGATGCTGTGGTTGACTACAGTGAAGAAATATGTGCGAGTTTTTTGCAATGAGCGGAAAGAATGAAATTACCTCAAGTTACGCAATTGATATTATGTGCCATGTTGTCACTTCTCTATTATGAAACGCTATATTACGCCTCTTAGGGTGATTCCTTAACCAACATCAAGACTGCACACAATCAGTGTTGGATAGCACGATACATTTATAAACTTGATACTGATACACTGCCATCGAAATTATGGTTTCAAAGAAAAGGTGTTTTTGATTCTTTAGTTTCTTGTCATCTCTGCAATGTACCGGACACGCTGGAACACAGTTTTATTTGCTGCAAGAATATGTTTAGTGATATCTTCTAATAAGCCTACAAAAAGGATTCACATACTATAGTTTACCTTCTCCCAGCCTCCCACGATGAAGCGCCCTTACGTATGCTTTTTTTTCCCCTTAAGGTATGGCACAGTCTGTGGAGTACGTGCATCCAAGACCATAACGCAGACCAACCATGTGCTTCAAGTATTAGGTTATGCATACAGCTCTCCATCTGAGGAAATTGATGAAGAACTTAACATCACACCAGACTTAAACCCCTTCTTGATGAGATCCTTATCAGCTTCCTGGTGCGACAGGTTTTAAAGAAGTTTTCCCGTTTTTCTGCACTTGCACAGTGTATGATTTATGTAAGCTTTTGAATGACTGTCCAGTGCTTGCGCGATTATGGTCGTTAAGTGAATGCTCGTCTAAAGTGTTTCGCCACGTGCAGTGTCCCCATGCTATCACTCACAATAAGCAAAATATTAGAAATAAAGGTATTGAGGATGAAACAGGGTTCAAACCTGGGCTCTCTTCTTGGCAGTCCAGTATTGTAGTACATGCAGAGAACCTAGAAAAATTAACATCTTCCCAAAAGGAATCCTGATGGGATGCGAAGAAGCAGCGTAGCGCATGGACGCCATGGCGTTTTTGACTCGAATCTAGTGGTTGGCACGACTTTACCATTCGCGAACGCGATCAGCTCTGCTAACCCTCGCAACGCCGTTGGCTACAGGGTTACGCCGAATCACTTGGGTAGTTGTTTCACTGGACAAAAAAGATGCGCTTTCCGCCTTCCTCTCCATTGTGGATAATGAGCCGAAAGAGTGTCCACTCGATGTGTGCTCGAACGTTGGGAGTGGTGGAGAGGGTGAAGTGAGAGAGAGGTGTTACGCAGCAAGCGCGTGGCAGACGAGGGAGAGAGTGATATCACCACACACGGCGAGGGAAGGCGTGACCTACTTGGCACCAGCCCAAAACCTGCGGCGAGGGAAGCGCGCTGTGGCCCGTTGGCACAGACACATGGATGGACAGCGTTATACAGGCCAGACAAAGGGCTGCTTCGCATCTAAAAGGAATTACCGTTACGTCTACATAGCACCCGTTTCTTTATGTTAAAAGCGAGGCCAGTGTACCTTATGATCTAATAATGCTCTTGGGATTGCGCACTAGTTGGCAAATCTTAAATGACTTTGGAAATGGGCATGTAGCAGTGCAGTCTGTGCGAGAATATTTTCGCGAATCTGTGTCTCATTTTGTTGAAGTACTGTAGGAGAAAGAGGATGTACCAGAGCGGACTGTGTGAGTCAAACTATTCTTCCGAAGGCCAAAGTATTGATCAACAGTCAGCTCAGAGCTGATGGTTCTTCATTGCACTTTGTGGGTGTGCTACTATCCTGCATTGCACTTTGTGTGCTACTTTTCTTTATTGTTCTTCATTGCACTTTGTGGGTGTGCTACTATTCGAGCATGTCAACAGTCTTGATATGCAAGGCGATAAAAAAACACAGAGCCACGCCGGTGTTCGAATCTACAGTGTAAAAAGATCCTATGAAGGTGTTATGCCGAGAAGGAACCACTTTAACATATTCAGTATAGCGTGGTATAAGAAAAGAAATAAACAACAAGGCATGACCATGATGTGAAATCTATGAACAGGCATCACAGAATATATAATGCGCAACAGCTGGGCTATTCCACACTGCCAACCAAATACAAAGGACTCAGCCGAACTCTATCATGTGCACCCTGATCAGCCACCATATAAAAAGCGTGCACAAAACGCTTTACAAATGCGCACTAGGTACCTTGCTCCTCCGCATAATGAAGAATGATGGCGTAGTGGATGCTTCCCTACTTGACAAAAATAATTCGTGGCGTAGTGGGTACCTTACAAGCGTACTGTATTAGTAGCCCCGAGAGAATCAGCAAGCTCCTAGAAACGCTGCTCTTCCAGCTTTCGATGTGGTTATAGTGCGCTTTTCGTGAAGGACTGGCATTTTTATGTGAAGCAGATTTTTTATTAGCCTCTGTACACTCTAAAGCAAAATTACCTGAAAAAGGAGTAACAGAGCCCAATAAACGCGTGCGATGAACGGATTGACCATTGAGGAGCAACTACAGGGGGAAGCGTGTGGTGCGAAACCACTTACTCTCCACTAGAGATGAACCGCCCAGGCATTGCAGGCAGCGCGAAAAGCGTTGCCAAGGTGACCAGCCCTTCTTCTCTACAGAACACATGTCCTTCTCCTCCTCTGCTGGCTCAGTCTTTCTCCGTAATTTGCTGGTGGTGGTTGCGTAGCGTCGCACTCGGGGTGCTCGACCACGGCCGCCTGGATTCGACGATCTAAGAATTACGACGTGGTGCTTGTGTGTACGCTTGGATGAGCGTGGGATGCTGCTTTTGCGTTTCGCTGCACCTAATAAGTCTGGAGCAAGCCTCGACAGGTCACCACGCCTCGCTGTATATCTCTGGCTTCAAGATAGTCACGACCAACACACGACAGCAACAGTTGTGAAGGCCAATATGGCGGGCGACAAGAACAGGCCTATCGGATATATACTTCAGTCCGACTCAGGGCAGAAAACAGCGCTGGATTCTAAGGCAAGTAGGTTATCATTCTTTATTCTACTCTACTTGTCACGTGTGCGATACCGATCGCGCTGGCCGGCAACAGGCTCGGTTGTGTTGTATATCGCACGCACAAAATGCATCGCGAAGGTCAGCTTCGGCGTCTTCAGTTCGTCAGAGCTTCGCTACTGCCTGGAAATTGGCCACCATTGCCGTCGGCCTCCCGTACGCTCGCTCATCGAGTGCATGCCTGTCTTCGCCGCCACGATGAGCTCCGTGGTGACGATATTGGGCTGAGACCTCGTGGCTGTCTTGGGAGTCGTCGAAAACACGTTGTGGGTTCTCGTAAAGAGCTTGGTTGTAGTATGTCACGCGCTGTAAGTGCACCAGCACGGGCTAGCGGAGCTTTCGCTAGCGTCACTGAAACTCACTGAAAATTGGTCACCATTACAGTTGGCTTTCCTGTCAGTCGGTCGCAAGCAGCTCGGCGCAATCCGTTGGCCGCGGCGGTGGACTCGCGTTTGCGCGCTGCACTCGCTCGAGCTTGTGGGAAAGGGCCGCATTACCGTCGATTTCTTAGGCGTTAGCTCCAAACCAGCTCGGCGCTGTTCGTGGTGGCGGCCAAGCGTACGATCGCTCTCCTGTTCGAAGTTCGCTGGCAGCAGGCACTCCGCATGCAGTGCCGTGTTTGGTCTCGCGTTCGCTTGCTCGAGCTGAACGACGTAGCTCGCTTACGACTCGTCGACTTGTTAGCGGCACGGTGGTTCGCGGAGTTGTGACTGCGGCCGCCGCTCCTAAACTGTTGCTCTACGGGGATCGAAATAGTCTTTGACGATGTGTGAAATCACGGTGAAATGATTAGCATGTTATATCTCACATATGTTTTCATTTCACCTTGCACGTATTTCTCATATGCATTTGTATTCATCCTCTGTCACGTGTGACTCGCAATTTTACACACTTATTGTGCAGCCGTGGGCACACACCGTGCTGAAGACTGTGCGCTGGCATCTGCGATGCCCGTCATCCATCTCTTTCTTCAAAGCAGCTTAAGAAGGACTGACCTTAAGAAGGACTGACCGGACCAACCATTCACGTTGCGTTCAGGCCATCAATAGTCATCTTTGGTCCGACACCACTGTCCAAGCCAGCGCCAGTGTCGAAGCCCAATGACGTCCAAACTCTCACCATGTTTTCGTGGACGTTGGAGGACCTCTTCCAGACTACAGGCATGGTGTCAGTCACACCGGGACGTCACTATTACAATTAGTTGAGCATTATTTATGTAGTGGTGAATGATATCAGTGTCATACCCTCGTAATTTTATGTTTCTTTAGAATGTAATAAACAAATTATGCTCGAAAATTTTTTTTGTGTGTTACCATGCTTTTGCCATACTTTGCAATGAAACATATCCGACACGTACAGGTATGATTATCGAAAATCATCTGCCACTTTAGGTTGTAGTACAAGAGATATAAGGAGTCAACAAGTTCTCGCTCAGGTAACCTGTACGTCAAAAGCTGTTATAAACAGTAGCTTTGCGGTGCGTGTTGAAATAAACAGAAGAACACATCATGAAGTTTGTTGACACCTAATACTGCGAGCACTTGTCTTATACAATGAACTCCTGAAGTTGCATTTTCTACCGTGGTCATTGAATATGTCTGCTATATATATTCTGCGCAGTAAACTCATGAGTGTCTCGGCTTCTCGGCGTCACGGGTCTTCACGACGTGCTATATACTCAGAGTTCGTCAAGAACCAGTTTGTCCCGCAGAATACCGATGAACCCCACTACTTGCGACAGATCCACCAAAAATGACGAAAACAACAGGTATCCCAACAAATAGCTGATCATTTTATATCATCTGAAAAATCCCACTCCACGACTGATCCACCGTGAATAAAGCAAACAAAAGTTACCCCACCAAATAACTGATCATTTTAGTGCATCTGAAGCACCCCTCTTCACAATGCTGGAGAGAATTGAAACCGGGCATGTATGGACGAAGAAGACGAACCTTATGCTAAGCTGACGCCCGATGCAGTCTATAGACGGCGTTATAGTTAAACCGGAAACGCCCTTCCCTACATGCCCGGTTTCAGGCTTGACACCAGCAAGAGCCTGATCAATTAAATCTCTCTCGAAACACTGGATTCTTTGCGCCTACATTGGTTTCACGTTAGTGGAGCTAAGACACTGTTGCCTACATGCTTCGCTTTCGCCTGTTTTTACTACACCCTGATGCTGTATTGATAAATTTCTGCAAGCGGTTTGACACGGTTTTTTAACTTCGGATCATTAACAGACCACCATTTATGCGTTATAGATCTTGACTTATGAAACAAAATTTTTATGCGATCTTTTGTAATATCAAGCACGCGTAACGCTACACGTCAGTTTTCAGGCACCCCTGTTTTTAAAAGCGTGCCATTTACTTACTATGTTGGACGCGCTCAGACGATCAGTGATAATGAATGGCGGAGCTGTCAAAACACATAATATGGCCGCGCTGATAGATGTATGTATGTATGTATGTATGTATGTATGTATGTATGTATGTATGTATGTATGTATGTATGTATGTATGTATGTATGTATGTATGTATGTATGTATGTATGTATGTATGTATGTATGGATGGATGGATGGATGGATGGATGTATGGATGGATGGATGGATGGATGGATGGATGGATGGATGGACGGACGGACGGACGGATGGACGGATGGACGGACGGATGGACAAATATATGGATGTATGAATGAATGGATGGATGGAGTCATAAATGGGCGGACGGATGGACAAATATATGGATGTATGAATGAATGTAAGTATATCATTGGTTCTTTCTGAACATGCTTTAGCACGTTGAGGACCGCTGCCACGTTGGAACTGAAAGATCATGTATTTCTCTCTGATGCGTAGGCAGTCCGTTTGACTGACCTTAACTGTTGTCCTCTGCTGTCCAAACAAAACTCGGCGTGCCTACGCCACTGAGATAGATAGATAGATAGATTGAAAATGTTTGCCGTATGCAAAGAATTGCTAAATCAGGGAGACAGAGGATAGTCAGAATCGATCACTTGGTGCAATCCACACAGGACACAAAGGACCAATACAAGGCTTTTTGACACTAGCGATTACCCCGATTCAAAAAGAATGCTGTAACACTCGTCCACTCATTGGGAACAGCCCCCATCTGTAGTGTTTCTCGGCTCCGAAATTGTTTTTACACGTGCACTCATCAAAACTCTAGCTTTTGATTAGCTCCCCTATACAAACAGAACAATCTCTGGAATGAAAAAGGAATCGAATGGAAAGGAAAATATTTTTGTCCTGCAGTCAAGGAGAAGAAGCCGAGCTCACGCAGAACACGGCGGCCCGACGTTGTGCTTCTGAGTCTGGTCGATCACTGGTTGCTCAGTCCAAGCGACCTCTTCTAGCGTGTTGTGTACGACTATCTCGAGGAGTTTTGTAGCGTTAGCTACACTCGCCTCGGTGAGCCAATTTCGCGTGGCACTGGTCTGCGCATGCTCAATGATACTCCACCGCCGCCGCGCGCGGCTCGCCGCCAGTGTGCGCGCAATTCGATGCGCTGCGATCAGTGGTGTCACGCACCGGAGCCGGCACCTCCCTGGCACTCGGCCGTGGCCGCGCGCCACTCGCCGCCGCCGGTGAGCGCTTTCCAGAGGAGTGCCTTCATAGCCTTGGTAGACATATGGACGCCGAGGCACGCGCCTTCCCTGTGCAGTTTCAGTCTGACACTGCGCTGGAGCCGCTTGATAGCGCCTCTGACGGGCGTTTGCCACTGTGGTACAGCCAAGAAGAAGGAGAGTGCAAATGGTGCTCAACGGTGCAGTAGAGCGGAGAAGCTTAACTCAACGGATCCCGAAGCAGTTGCCCGGCAAAATAAATATATATGTGCCACATATTACGTATACCGTGTGTGTGTCATTGGAACAGCTGCAAGCATGATATCTGGAAAGCTAAGAATAATCAGCTGAACCTTTCCTAACGCTACGTATATCCTGGCATAGCTGAGCTAAGCCACTGCCATTTTTCGCTGCGGAGTGGTGATAGCGAGACCGATGGTTCAATTGAAGCGCTTTAGAAGAAGGGCGTTGAGGAGATCGCGCTCAACACGTGGCCATTTGTATATAGCGGTGACTTAATAAAAGTGGTATAATAATCGGTTTTTAGGATTTTTAATTCCATGCAGCGCACATACTGATTCGATGACACTAGTAAGAAGCCCTGTAAGTCAGATTTTCTTCATTTTACAAATTAAAGGCTGCGAATTTGTTTAAAAATGAAAAAAGAAGTGTCAGTGTATCACGCACTTCTGCCTTCTTTCTCTGTCACCTAATCGCGAGACATCGAGCCGGTGGGAGTGCCAACTGCGTTTGCAAGAGCTGACGTTTCTTTCTGCCTGGTTCTCCGTGTCACGGTAGGCAAACCTTTCACACCTCGTTCGTCGGGGCTGTGTTTGGACAGCATCGCAGCGAGGACATGTGCAAAGACGAACTTTCTACCCCCGTGCTTCCCTTCGGGACATCGGACCTACCCTGCTGCTGCCGCAGACAGTGGTACTCATGCCATGGCTTATCGTGTGGCTTCCACACTCGCACGCTACAGCCTAGCATCTACATCATACAGTTGTCGCTTGACGCAAGTGGACCTACATTGGCGTATGTGTTTGCGAAGTACCCGTTTTCGAAGATGCCTCCAGTGCCTTCGACCAACCTGATGTTCAACATGCCGATTCTCCAATATGGGTTAAAAGACCGAAGCATGGGCAAGAAGGAAGAGCAAGAACTCCCGGATATCGAGTCCAAGGCCGTCTTCCCACCAGCCTTTCATGGAGACCGGACCAACCATTCACGTTGCGTCAAGGCCGTCAATAGTCATCTTTGGTCCGACACCACTGTCCAAGCCAGCGCCAGAGTCACAGCTCAATGACGTCCAAACTCTCACGTGGTTTTTGTGCACTATGGAGGACCTGTTTCAGACTACAGGCATGGTGTCAGTCATACCGGGACGTCACTATATCAATTAGTTGAGCATTACTTATGTAATGATGAATGTTATCATTGTCATATCCGCGTGTTTTTATATTTAGTTTGACTGTAATAAACAAATTATGCTTGAAACTTTTGTTTTTGAGTTACCCTGCTTTTGCCATACTTCGCAATGAGACATATCCGACATATACAGGTATGATTATCGAAAATCATCTGCCCCTTTAGGCTGTAATATAACAGATATAGGGAGTCAACAAGTTCCCGCTCAGGTAACCTGTACGCCAAAAGCTGTTATAAACAGCAAGCTTTGTGGTGCGTGTGAAAATAAACAGAACACATCACGAAGTTTGTTGACACCAAGTACTGCAAGCACTTGTCTAATGCGATGAACTCCTGAAGTTGTATTCTCTGCCGTAGTCATTCAGTATGTCTGCTTTATATATGCTGGTGAGTAAACTCATGGGGGTCTCGGCTTCTCGGCGTCACGGGTCTTTACGGTGTGCCATATAGTCAGAGTTCGTCATGAACGAGTTTGTCCCGCAGAGAACGGTTGAACCCCACTACTCGCGACAGATCAACCAAAAATGACTAAAACAACAGGTACCCCAACAAATCGCTGATCATTTTATGTCATCTCAAAAACCCCACTTCACGACTGATCTACCAAAAATTAAGAAACAACAGTTACCCCACCAAATAACTGTTCATTTTATTGCATCTTAAACACGCCTCTCCACAAAGCTGGAGAAAACTGAAACCAGGCATGTATGGAAGAAGAAGACGAACCTTAGGCTAAGCTGCAGCCCGATGCAGTCTTTACACGGCGTTATAGTTTACCGAAAATGCCCTTCCCTACATGCCCGGTTCCAGGCTTGACACCAGCAAATGCCTGATCAAATAAATCTCTCTCGAAACACTGGATGCTTCGCGCCTACATTGGTTTCACGTTAGTGGAGCTAAGACACTGTTGCCTACATGCTTCGCTTTCGCCTGTTTTTTCTACACCCTGATGCTGTATTGAGAATTTTCTGCAAGTGGTTTGAGATGGTTTATTAACTTCAGATCAATAACAGACCATCATTTAAGCGTTATGGATCATGACTTATGAAATAAAACTCTTTTTAAGCGATCTTTTGTAATATCAAGCACGCGTAACGCTACACGTCAGTTTTCAGGCACTCCTGTTTTCAAAAGCGTGCCATTTACTTACTACGTTGGACGCACTCAGACGCACAGTCATAATAAAAACGGTGGAGCTGTTTAAACAAATATTATGGCCACACTGATGCATGGTTGCATGGAATAATAGATAGATGGATGGATGGATGGATGGATGGATGGATGGATTTTATTGGTTCTTTCTGAACGCACTTTAGCACGTTGAGGGCCGCTGCCACGCCGGAACAGAAAGATGATGCATTTCTCTCTGATGCGTCAGCAGTTCGTTTTAATGCCCATAAGTATTGTCCTCTGCTGACCAAACGAAACTCGGCACGCATATGCCACTGATATATATATATATATATATATATATACATATATATATATATATATATATATATATATATATATAAGGGAAATGAGTGTATACCTAAGGGCTCGTTTTTTCCGTGTTTTAACACAGTACTAATAAAATCTAACAGACAGTAATGCCAAGGAATGTACAGGGGAAGTTATTAGAACCAATGAAGTGTAAATAAGAAGAAAGAAGAAAGAAAAGTGGATGAAAAAATAACCAGCCGTGAGCAGGAAACGAACCTACGACCTTCGAATAACGCGTTCGATGCTCTAACCACTGAGCTATCACAGCGGCCTTCCCTCCATCCACTTTTTTTGGGGGGGGTTTATATGTGAATGTAGAAGTAGGAGTGACAGTCAGCGCCATCTATAAGCCGAGCGACGAGTGTGAAAACACTCTTATTCGCATGTTTGGCGTCACGTAGCACGTGAACTTGTTATGAGTGGGCAGCTGATTAATTGTCCCTCTTATACAACCTAAACACACCAAGTCTGCCAGCACGAGACCCTCGTTCAATGAAATAAGGGAAAAAAGTGTATACATAAGGGCTCGTTTTTTCCTTGTTTTAACACAATAATAATGAGATCTAACAGACAGTAATGCCAAGGAATGTACAGGGGAAGTTATTAGAACCAATGGAATGTAAATAAGAAGAAAGAAGAAAGAAAAGTGGATGAAAAAAATAACCGGCCGTGAGCAGGAAACGAACCTACGACCTTCGAATAACGCGTTCGATGCTCTAACCACTGAGCTATCACAGCGGCCTTCCCTCCATCCACTTTTTTTTGGGGGGGGGGGGGGAGGCGGTTTATATGTGAATGTAGAAGTAGGAGTGACAGTCAGCGCCATCTATAAGCCGAGCGACGAGTGTGAAAACACTCTTATTCGCATGTTTGGCGTCACGTAGCACGTGAACTTATTATGAGCGGGCAGCTGATGAATTGTTCCTCTTATACAACCTAAACACACCAAGTCTGCCAGTACGAGACCCTCGTTCAATGAAATAAGGGAAAGAAGTGTATACCTAAGGGCTCGTTTTTTCCGTGTTTTAACACAATATTAATGAGATCTAACAGACAGTAATGCCAAGGAATGTACAGGGGAAGTTATTAGAACCAATGGAATGTAAATAAGAAGAAAGAAGAAAGAAAAGTGCATGAAACAATAACCAGCTGCATATATATATATATATATATATATATATAAACATATATATACATATATATATATATATATATATATATATATATATATATATATATTTATATATATATAGATAGATAGATAGATAGATAGTCTGAAAGTGTTTGCCATACGCAAAGAAATGCTAAATTAGGGAGACAGATGATAGTCAGAATCGATCGCTTTGTGCAATCTACACAAAAAAGAAAAGACCAAAACAAGGTTTTGTGACACTAGCGATTACCTCGATTCAAAAAGAATGCTGTAACACTCTTCCAGTCATTGGTAACAGACCCTATCTGTAGTGTTTCTCGGCTCCGAAATTGTTTTTGACACATGCACACATCAAAACTCCAGCCTTTGATCAGTTCCTCTATACAAACAGAACATTCTCTGGAATGAAAATGGAGTCAAATGGAAGGGAAATTATTTTTCTCCTGCAGTCGAGGAGAAGAAGGCGAGCTCGCGCAGAACGTGGCGGCCCGCATTTGTGGTTCTGAGTCTGGTCGATCACTCGTTCCTCAGTCCCAGCGACCTATTCTAGCGTGCTGTGTACACCAATCTCGAGGAGTTTTTGCTTCGGAGTGGTAATAGCAAGGCCAAGGGCTCATTTGACGCCATTTAGAACAAGGGCATTGAGGTGATCGCGCTCAACACGTGGCCATTTGTATATAGCGGTGACCTAATAAAAGTGGTATAATAATCGGTTTTTAGGATTTCTAATTCCATGCAGCGCACATACTGATCCGATGACACTAGTAAGAAGCCCTGTAAGTCAGATTTTTTTCATTTTACAAATTAAAGGCTGCGAATTGGTTTAAAATGAAAAAGAAGTGTCAATGTATCACGCACTTCCGTCTTCTTTGTCTGTCACGTAATCGCGAGGTATCGAGCTGGTGGGAGTGCCGAATCCGTTTGCAAGAGCTGACGTTTCTTTGTGCCTGGTTTTCCGTTTTACGGTAGGCAAACCTTTCACACCTCGTTCGTCGGCACTGTGTTTGGAAAGCATCGCAGCGAGGACATGTGGAAAGACGAACTGTGTACCCCCGTGCTTCCGATCGGGACATCGGACCTACCCTGCTGCGGCCGCAGACAATAGTTATTGTGGGGTAAATAGAAGAAAAAACATAAATGAACATACCCCGACCCGTACCACAAGTATAACGGGTTTGTATCCAATAAAAATAAATAAATGAATGGGGCAGAGGCCAAAAAAGAATTTAAAAAAAGAAAAAAAAGTAAAAAAGAGTAAAAAAAAAGAGAAAGGAGAGGACTACTCCCAGCGAACCACCACCGAGGGAACGGACAGTGGTACTCATGCCATGGCTTATCGTGTGGCTTCCACACTCGCACGCTACAGCCTAGCATTCACATCATACAGTTGTCGCTTGACGCAAGTGGACGAACACCGGCGTATGTGTTTGCGAAGTACTGGTTTTCGAAGATGCTTCCGATGACTTCGACCAACCTGAGGTTCAACATGCCGATTTTCCAATATGGGTTAAAAGACCGAAGCATGGGCAAGAAGGAAGAGCGAGAACTCCCGGATAATGAGTCCAAGGCAGTCTTCCCACCAGCCTTTCATGGTGCGAGATGTGAATTGATTGATATGTCGGGTTTAACGTCCCAAAACCACCATATGATTATGAGAGACGCCGTAGTGGAGGGCTCCGGAAATTTCGACCACCTGGGGTTGTTTAACGTGCACCCAAATCTGAGCACATGGGCCTACAACATTTCCGCCTCCATCGGAACTGCAGCTGCCGCAGCCGGGATTCGATCCCGCGACCTGCGGGTCAGCAGCCGAGTACCTTAGGCACAAGACCACCGCGGCAGGGCTGCGAGATGTGAAGGTAAAGTTATTTGTGTGTCATATTTTAACGCTTGTTTTTATATTAACGTGCACGTACTTGTCATATTCGTGCATACTCATCTTCTGTGACGTGTGCCTAACTATTTTTTACTATATTATTGTACATGCAGCCTTGGGAACACAACAGGCAGAAGGCTGCGTGTGCTGGCGTCTGCAATGCCTGTCGTCGATCGATTCCGTCGGAGGAGCTCCCCAAGGAGTGAACAAGATTTGGCAACGAGACTGTACTTGTACACTTCACCATGAATTCACTTAAAAGAATGGGGTAACTTCATGTGTATTGAGGAGGATGCCAAGCTTTGGCTGCAGGACAAACTTGGAGAAGTACAGCTGAACAAGCAGAGTTAGCTGAGGAGTATTATACTCGCCGAAAGTTGCATAGCAGGGCAGTGCGCGTTGAAAAGGATGAAAGGAAAGAGGGCTCTTCAAAGAAACCTGATCAACGTAAACCCGCTCCACACCGTAATTTCAAGATGGACCCGTCTCTTACGAAGGACGCTGTAGGGGAAGGGCAAACGGAAGCGGAGAAATCGAGTGCGGTTCCTAAACAATGCACTGATAGCACACGGGCGTTTGAATCATGGAAGCCGCTAATCTTCTATAACTGCAAAAAGGAAGGGCACATCGCAATAAACTGTAAGCAAATGTTTGCTTTCTCAACAATCCGAGAATCGGAAAAGAACATGCGGTTGTTAGAGCCGTATCTCCAAGAAATTAGTGCGAATGGGAAAACGTGTCGAGCACTTTGAGACTCAGCCGCAACCGTGGACGTTGTCCATCCTTCATTGGTGTCTTCGGATGAATTTACAGGAGAATTCGCGTGGATCAGGCAAGTCGCCGAGGAGCAGAGTGCTTGCTCAACAATCGCTACTGTTGTTATTGAAGGCCCGTTCGGTAAGCTTGGCACCGAAGCGGCTGTGTCTGCTGCGCTTTCCAATCGTTTTCCTTATCTTTCCTCTAACAACTCAGAGCAGCTTCACAAAGAGCAGGGTAAATCATTCTTTGCCAACTTAGCGTACATGGCCCTCACGCGATCACAAGCGCGGAAGTTTTCGCAGGAGCGTGATCTTGTTCAATGTAATGAAGCAACAAGTGACCTTGGCGGTGAGTCGGCGGAACCTCAGAGAGGAAATTCTCCGTATGAGTCATGTGAGCAGTCACTCGAGTGGCCCGTCGCCGAAGTGACTGGTGCGGTTTCCGTAGCAGGAAGAGACGACATTTCGCCATTGAGTCAGAGCGAAAGGGGTGCAACGCTCTCGCCTGTAGCGGAAAGTGTGAGTGAGCTGTCGAGGATTGATCGAGAAACGCTCATTCGAGAGCAGCGTGAGGATCTCTCAATAAAAGCGCTAATGGAAAGTGTGAACTTAGAAAAAAAGAAAAAGAATGTTTCTTTTTTTGAGAAAGCAGGGCTTCTGTATCGGAGCTATACAAATGCGCAAGGTCGCAAGTATTAGCAGCTCTTGGTGCCACAAAAGTATCGTCGCCAACTGTTGGAACTGGCGCATGAAAACGCGTGGGCCAGGCATCTCGGCATAAAAAGAACCAAGGCTAGAGTTTCCCTTGAGTTTTATTGGCCGAAATGCTGGAAGGATATCGAAGACTTTGTACGCTCATGCGACACTTGTCAGAGAGTGGGGAAATCCACAGACAAGTGGAAGGCATCCATGAAGCTTGCGCCAATTATCACAGAACCTTTTCGGCGCCTAGTAATTGAAATCGTCGGACCATTGCCAGAGTCAAGGCAAGGTTGTCGGTACATCCGGATGGCTCTCTGTGTAGCCACAAAATTTCCGGAAGCGATACCACTTAAGGAGCTCAATTACCCTCATGTCGTGGATGCCCTGCTATCTATGTTTGCACGCGTAGGATTTCCTTCTGAAATCTAATGCGACAATGGCAGTGTCTTCACCAGCTGCCTTACCTCTACCTTTATGGATAAATGTGAAATAAAAGTAGTGCACAGCTCGATCCATCACACGCAATCTAATTCGGTAGAGCGTATGCATTCCGTTCTGAAATGTATACTGAGAGCTCTTTGCTACGAGCATGAATGCGACTGGGAAGCGTGTATTTCTCCCGCTATGTTCGCTTTGAGATCAGCTCCTCATGAGAGCACTGCTTTTAGCCCAGCAGAGCTTGTGTATGGCAGGAGTTTGAGAACACCATTGCGAATGCTACACGAGTCCTGGGAGGGATTCGATGAGGACCCTAATATAGTTGCGTATGTTCTAGACCTCTTTCAGAGGTTTAGAAAAACGAAAGATCTAGTGGAAAGCCACATGAAGGCTGCACCATGTTGTCGAAGGAGTACTACGACAAATCGGCAAAGAAGCGCGCTTTTGAAGTAGGTAGTCAGGTAATGCTGCTGCGGCCGTCCAAAAAGAACAAGCGTGAGGTTCATTGGGAAGGTCCCACGAAAGTATTATCGAAGCTTTCTGATACCAATTCTGCAGTGAAATAGAATGGCGGCCGAACAAGATTTACCACAGTAACTTGATGAAACTATACGTTCAACGTCAAGCGGTCGTAAATCTGCTGTTGAATGGTTCAGAGGAAGAGTGAGTAGAAATTATGAGTTCTAGTGATGTAATCGAAAGGGAATCGGAAGTAATCCAGGATAAGTTGAACCTAAAGCCTAGGTTAAGTGAAGTCCAGCTAAAACAGACCCCAGGCGAAAAGCCCGTTCTCATGGCACCCGATTTCTCTAAGAGATTTGTGATTCAATGCGACGCGAGTGATCGCGCCATCGGAGCTATTTTGTGCCAGAAAGACAGTGCTGGTAACGAAAGGCCAGTTTTGTGTTTAAGTCGAAAACTCATCGGCAGGGAAGAGGCATACAGTACCTCTGAAAACAAATGTGCTTGCCTCGTGTGGGCCGTTCAAAAGCTAGCTTGTTATGTCTCCGGTTCACGGTTTGTGGTCGAAACAGACGACTGTGCTCTAACCTGGTTAAATAACATGTCCTCTAAAAGTAGCTGGTTACTGAGGTGGAGCATGATACTCCAACAGCACAACTTTGACGTTCGCTACAAAAAAGAAAAGCTAAACGCTAATGCAGACGCATTGAGCCGTGCGTCTTAGTTGGTACCTTCTTCACGTCTCGAGTCCTCGCTGGCGATTAAAGGCAAAATTTTGTCCTCATCACGGCCTTAGCTGAGCGCTTTCGTCCAGAGTGAGCTCAAATTGCCCACTCTATGTTGCCTTCTATTTCATTACGTTGTTGTACGTGTAAAAAAAAATTGAGCTCTCACTTTGAGAGTATTGTGTCCCACATGTGCCTCTTGATGTAGAGGGAACGAAATTCCGATATACACGTAGCTAGGTATATGTTGTACTATACTTTGTCTGGTGTTCTGTCGGGTGACCGAGGGCACTTCTTTGTGTCGTGTGTTGTCTGTTGTCAAACTATTCTTGACAAGTTGTAGAACAATCGACACTTGCTAAGACCAAAAATTGTGAGAATAGACGAGTGAGCTAGCCGACAAGTTGTGGCGATGCGCCAATGGAGCTGGGATCCGTCCTCAATAATGGGATGTGTTCCCGGAACGGCGTCTGGAGCTACATTCTCCCCATGGCCCTGGAGGCAAACCTGGAGGGACCTGGCGAACGAGCGCGCCTCACGTCCGAGCCACGTGGAAGCAGCTCGTCTTTTTGACACATTGTCTGGCGGCGGGGGTGCTGTTATGCCTGCGAGTCCACACCGAACATCCATGCCTCTGAAAAAGGCAATCTGTCAAGGCCAGCACGCGAGCCCGCCGTTCTGTCGCGCAACGCGCAGCGAGCCTTTCAGCCCACGAGCCCGTCGAAGCAATCGGCGCCTTCCTGTCTGGCGAGTCTTACGCAATGCGTGGCGACGTCACTCCTCCTTGGCTGCAACCACGCGCAGCGGCTCCGAATTTGATGAGAATGACGCGGCCAAGCGGTGAGCCCCATTGGAGGATTCTGACCTCACGGCCAGCGGCGCTTCTTGTTGGACATTTGGTTACTCTAAGAATCCACCTGGTGCCTATAAAAAAGCCCTGCGGTGCGTCGCGAGCAGTAGACCTATGTGTCAGAGAAGACGTTTCGGCTCTTCGAGTCGCTAAGCTGTCGGCCCCAGTGCCAAATTTGTAACGCCTCTGTATCTCTGCTCTACGTAAACCTTGTTTAACTCACCGTCGTCTCGTCAGCTCGTCTATCAGCTCTGCGCAGAAGCAGTCGCGAGGTGAGAAACCTACGCTATCAAACGGTTGGTGACTGTGTCAGCGGAGATCGGAGCAGTGGCGCCTTTGGGACCGTGTTGGCGTCGCCGTCTTTCGTAACAAGGCGTCGGGGTAACGCTATTGGAAGCGTTCATCAAAAAAATGAATACTGAGCAGTTCCTAATTTTTCGCTAAGTGCACTTCAGGAACCTAAAGCTAACAACTTCATTATGCTGTACAACGCGATTAGTTTCATTTGACTGGCTGGATTTTTTTTTCCCGAGACACTTTTGTGTATTGATAGAAAATGTGTGGCATGATTTTCGAAAAGCTAATACTAGTGCAACGATAAGTTATTTGTTAATTGCAGTCGAGTGTCATGTATTAGGTACAACCTGTCTTTCTGTTAGCAATTTTGAAAGGTTATGCTTGGTAGATTTTTTTTCTGAAGAGCTTTCTCAAATTGGTAGTGCAGAAAAGCAGAACTACAGGGTTAAAAGAATCACCCGTCGGTAAATCGATGAGAAAGTGGACGTTGATCATAGTAATACCGCAGCGAAAGTCTGCAGATGTAATGTACATTAATTCGATGAAGGATCAGAAATTTATTAACTGGAATAAATAATTATTGTTAAACTAATCATTCAATTTAAATTTATGGGGGGAGGCACTCAATTGAAGCACATATGTAGTACAAAGTAGATAGTCTTTCAATGTGAGCAGTTACGATAAGGTGGTAGATAACAATATCACATCATTGGTTTGTACTGTATATTGTTTTCATTAATGAGGAGTTTGGGTTCATTACAATAAAAAAATTATATGCTCTATATGCGTTGAGTGATGTCATACGAAAAGTGTCCGAGATGGCATACAAATTTCAAGGTATGAAATTCAGAAATGTCTGACACATCAGATGACTTACTCTCGAACATATTATACTGTAGCGTGGTAACGCATCTTCAAAACAACTCCTTTTTTTAAAGATCAGCACGGCTTTCGCTCCGGTTTTCCCTGTGAATCCCAAATTTTTTAATTTACGATGGACCTCCACTTAAAGCTCGACTCTTCATTTTAAACCGATGTCATCTTCCTCAATTTTTCTAAGGTGTTCGATCACGTTCCTCATCAAAGACTTATGCTTAAACTTTCCTCCCTTAATCTAGACCCGCTTTACTGTAATGAATATAAGCCTTCCTCACTAATCGATCCTTATACACAGTCATCGGAGGTCACTGTTCCTCGACCACAAATGTTAATATCTGGCGTACCTCAAGGTTCCGTCCTTGGTCCTCTCCTCTTTGTAATTTTTTTCAATAATGACCTTCCCTGAAGTGTTACATCTTCGATACGTCTCTTTGCCTAGGATTGTGTTGTTTACCGCCGTATATGTGATGGCTCCGATCAACTTGCCCTCCAAAGTTATTTAAATGTAATTGAATATTGGTGTTCTTTGTGGATGGTGCAAATTAATATTTTTAAGTGTAAATCTATGCAAGTTTCCCGTAAGCGTTCAAACCTAAATTTTACTTATTCCCTGCAGTCTAACCATCTCGCTCTAGCAGAATCGTATCGATACCTGGGTGTTCTCATCAACACCAAAGTAACATGGGGTAACCATATCGCACAGCTTACTGCCGATGCATCCAAAGCATTAGGTTTCATCAGAAGATGCCTGTCCTGCTCACCGGCCTCAGTTCGTAAACTCGCCTACGAAACGTACGCCCGTAGTAAACTCGAGTATGCTTCTCCAATTTCGAATCCACAACAATCTTATTTAATAGACACCCTTGAAGTCATTCAAAATCGCGTGGCTCGTTTTATAACCTCCGAATACAATTTCCGCACAAGTGTTACTACTATAAAATCATCACTGTCTGTCACCTCTCTGGATCTTAGACAAAAAATAGCACGCATTTGTTTATTTCACAAACTTTCCCAAAGTAATAGTGCGAGTATTCTGAAGAGAGCACAGAGGGCTCGCACTTCTTTCATCTTTCTGCCCTTTGTTTTGAACATGTCTGTCTGTCTGTCTGTCTGTCTGTCTGTCTGTCTGTCTGTCCGTCCGTCCGTCCGTCCGTCTGTCTGTCCGTCCGTCCGTCCGTCCATCCATTCATCCGGCTCTCTGTCTGTCTGTCTGTCTGTCTGTCTGTCTGTCTGTCTGTCTGTCTGTCTGTCTGTCTGTCTGTCTGTCTGTCTGTCTGTCTGTCTGTCTGTCTGTCTCAGCACACAACCTTTTTGTTTAGCGATCGCCAAACGTTACAATTATAGACAGCTCCTTCATTTTTGATTGACCGGAGGTGAGGGTTTCCAACCATGGGGTAATTACCTTACTTGTAGGGTATTTTCAGAATTTTCGGGCAGAGTGACGTAGGGACTTGGTAATGCGAGTTTCCTATCAGGCTTAGGGAAATTTCCTGGTTTCGTTCGTCATCGATCGACACAGCATCAACACACCAGGCGGATACGTTTCAAGTTTCCCAGTATCTGAAAGACCAATGCCCTGTATGTGCCCCGATAGATAAAAAAAAAAGACGAGGTTTGGTGAACTGAAGTGGCCACCCTCACACCTTCTCAAAGAGACGTCCTTTACGCTGATGTATTATTAAAGATGATAATTAAACTTTCTTGGGATATTTGAGCGCAGAAATTTGGTCTTTTTTTCTCTTTGTCTGTTGTTTGCATGCAGTGGTGTCAACCTTAGTCAACAATTTACCCCTTGATTAACCATCTCAAGTACCTTAGACTACAAGAAAAATCTCAAATTGTCTTTTTAATGTCATTTGTCAGAATAATTGACTCCTAAATAAGTATTAAGATGATGCCCTCTGTGTCAAAGTCTTTTGAATCTTGTTAAAAGTAAAAAAAACCATATACCCCCCCCCCTCCACCCCTTTCGAGGTCTTTTTTTCCACATGTTTTATCAAGTTGCATATAAGTGCTTCCAGATGGCACCAGTTGGCCTTGAGACTCAAGTTGACAGAGAATATCAAGCTCACTTTGCACACGTGCTGAAGACGTAGACTTGATCATTCGGGTGAACTCCAAGTCTGCAGCGCCCTTCTTGTACTTGCAACTTCCGAGGTGGTGGTCCATTCTTATTTTTCACATTTGCGCTCACAGTTCCAATATTTTCAGCATATGTATGTCGGCGCCCTTTTACATGGGGGATAGCTAGGCCTTTCTTTTGTACTTTCGATCACCTCTTCGTTTGGCCAAATATTTTTGTCACTTTTTCGCTCTCATGTGAAACGGCAGAACAGAAAGGCTGAAAACACCCGAATAAGTCCTTTGTTCATCCCGCCGTTCCCGCAATATTGAACGTGTACAAACTTAACCGAAGCTTCAGTCCTATACTTCCGCTCTGCTCCTCTGTAAGCCTCCTGGTTACGTTGATTCACACGACGATATTGCTAGGTGAAGACACGCAGCGAGCGTAAACTTCACGTGTTTGTGTGCACTACAGGGCAACATTTACCTTTCTTTCACAGAATAGAAATCACTCAAGATCTTCATCGTATGCACGTGTATGCGTAACTCTTGCACGATGACATAGTTTTGTTTGCTACCGTGTTAAGAATATAGTTATCTCGCGTTTTTTTTTTTCATTTGACTCGGCCCATCAAAACACCAAGACTGTCCTAAATATAACGGACATGAAAAGCGAAAGTTATCGCTTTTTACCGCTTTTTTGAGCTGGAGGAGCACGATCACTAATGAGCCCATTTAATTAAGCCACGTAATGTAGCTTTTTCAGCGCCAACAAAAATATCAGAGTTCAACATTAAGACGCCAATCCCCTGACAGACGTAGAAAACTACTAGGTCCAAGGACAAATGCTCGAAATAGTGATCATGTGTAGCATGGCGGTAGATACCCGGTGAAAGTTAAAATCCTTTGCTCAACGCCCAGACAAATTTATCTATATTTTAGAACATTGTCAATCAAAGAGCAAGAAAGTGACACTAAAGTCGCTCTGCGTGTGTCTACTCAAGCTTTCGTTTCCAGACATCCCTGCCAGGTGAGTGCCCATTTCTCAAGCAGAGCCTGCAGACAGACAACTCTGTTGTTCGACAACATTCGCAGAGAAGCAAAAAAAAAAAACGGTGCCACTTTTAAATGCCAAGCACTTCTTAGCCAACTTCGGCGACTTTGAGCGTATCTATCTATCTTGCCGTCTACGTTAGGGTGCTCTCGTGGTAACCCCATTAACATGGCGTGAACCAAAATTAGCATTAGAGGGAAAAGTAGTTTCACGAATATGACGCGCTGGTCAAGACATTGATAATGTCAATATCTCGTCGCCTACGTCGTCAAACACTTCCCGCCAGACAATGCAACATACCCACGGCGGGTATGTGCCGCTGGTATGCGGGTATGTTCCACGGGTGATTGACACTTAGTATCTACCCAGAAATGAAGAGAACACATATCGGCAGTTTTAACGCATGAACGTTAGGCAATACCCGACATCGGTAGCATCGACCTGACGGATGCAAAGAATAAATGTCAGTGCTAAGAAACGCCTAATATAGGCAGTGGTGACCCCCCGACGAATGTAAATAACACATTTCATGGTCTCAGCAGGAATCAAACCCTAGCATTCTGCATGGCAGTCAAGCATTCTACTATTGATCTACGCCACATCTCGGAACTTCTGTTCAAAAAGTCGCTAATTTTCATGAAACGTCAATACTGGTTGCAGTGCTGCCTACCCAACTTTATAAACATTACGTACGTAATTTTTTGATACAGCCGTCACGTGGTGTGAACGTCAATTGTGCTTACGTGCCATGCGCTGAAGTTGATTTATGTAGCAGTGTCCAGGGCCAGAATCTTCGCGAGCCTCAGCGCTTCATGTCAGCTTTTGTTGTCGCTAATACGCATGTTCCAGTTGACATCGTTGCGCAAGGCCAAACAACTGGTTATATAAACATCTGCAACTCTTCAACATATGCCTGTGCGTGGAACATTTGGACATATTTTAGCGTCAGTTCATGACGTTCGCTCAACAAAAAAATTGCAACAAGGTCACCTTTCATCTGCACGCTTCGCACAACGTTGATTCCCACGTACGTGAGATCTGCCAAAATTTTTGGCATGGATTTCTTAAAGCACGCAGTAGTATTTAATTGAACTAAAGATTCCATGCTAACAGTAAATTCATAGCAGGCGTAGATATGTTCTTATCTACTTGTTGAAAATTGTGGTATAATCATTGTGTCAATCTGCCCAGCTTGCGAGGGTATTTGAGGCGTTTCTACGGAGAGGCTTAAAGGGGAGCAACTTTTCGGTGCAACTGCCTTCAACAGTTTTCTTGTACAAAGTTCTCATGGGATCGAAGTAATAGAGCCACGTTTCTGGGACGGCATTCAGCTCTCCCATAATAAAGCACCTAGTGCTTGAAATCGTGAACCATTAGTTCTAAACAAAAAAAAAAGCGGGGACAGCTTATTTCACACCCATTGTAGGGTATACTGGGTACTCTAAGTCGTCGAACATTCTTTTAAACTCAATAAGGCACCCGTGGTGACTGCTTGTTTTAATGAAGCCGGCGAGCGCGATGTCGAATGGCCACGGTAGGTAGTATACGGACATCAGTGTTCTGTTATGAGTGGCTGTGCCTCAACAGTAGTCAGCGTTCCCTAGTAATGACGCAGTAGCGTCCAAGTCAGCTAGCTTACTTAAATTAAATATGACTGGTATTCATGCCATTAGGCACTTGTATTGGAGCGTCGCTATAGTTAAGCGTGCACGCACAGATGTAGCGTCATGAAGAAGGACAGCAAACTGCGTAATATTGCGTTTCTGCTGAGTGCGTTTTCCGACGTGCGGTAAGCTTGGCTGCAAAACGACGGTGAACCAAGGGATCTATCTTCACCCTCCGCTCAATGGACTGCGTAAGAAGAGTGGTATATGTGATGTACATACGTTCCGCTCATGGTTCCGCTGCTTCTATGGTGGTTCTTCAAACACGACCTACAGTTCCTTGCACACGTCCGCATGAAACTTATCAAGTTATTAGCATTCGCATGTCTGACGAAGCGTATCGTAAACGGTTCACTGAAGGGGCTTATTACCACGCTACATAGTATTCTTGTTTCACAGCAATTCCGGCAACGGCGTGGGCGTCCGCGTCGTTCGTTGGTGGCGAAAAATCAGCGTTGCCTCTGGCCTAAAAATTGAGAGCGTTTGATACAAAATAAATAAAAATCTTCGGGTCGACTTAACGTACAACCCTTTCCTTCTGCGTGGCAAGCGGGTGTTCTACCGCACGGTCACGCCACTTCTTGGAACTGCTTTAAAAAAAAAACACACAGCATATCCGTGGAATGTGTGATGAAGTGCGGCAAAGCGCCCATCAATACGTCCATGCGTCCGTCCATGCGTCCGTGCGTCTGTCCATCCGTACGTGTGCCCGTCCGTTCGTTTATGTCTGCTTGTCTGTCCGTTGGTGCGTTCATTCGTGCGTCTGTCCGTCCGTGTCTCTGTCTGTCTGTCTGTCTGTCTGTCCGTGTGTCTGTCTGTCTGTCGGTCTGTCCGCATGCTTGTTTTTCTGTCCGTCTGTTCGTGCGTCTGTCTGTCTGTCTGTCTATCTGTCTGTATGTCCGTATGCTTGTCTGTCTGTCCGTCCGTTTGTGCGTCCGCCGTCCGTCTGTCCGTCCGTCCGTCCGTCCGCCCGTCTGTCTGTCTGTCTGTCTGTCTGTCTGTCTGTCCTTCTATTGTCTGTCTGCCCATCCATGCGTCCGTCCGTCCATCAAGTGAACACTTCAAGTACCCCCATCTTGCTTCTGTTTGTTATATATTCATCATATACAAGTACCGCCATCAGCGGAGAATCCAAGAAATAAACGATAGTATGCACCACATTTCTTCTGCAAGCGTTTTGTGAAAACCGAGAGCATGATAACGACGCCGTGATATCCTTTCCGTAACTTGTGGACAGAGGGCTGGTATGTGGTACCGGTATGGGGGTATGAGCCACAGGTTACACACAACGACAAGGGGGGACGCACGGGCCATGCCATAAAAAGCTTGCCCTAAAAAGCTTGCCCCATGTCCCAAAAATTAACTCTCAAGACCACGCATATACACGCACCAGAGCTCCAGCGAAAACGGGAACACCCTACCTCGGTTCCACAGCCCGTTGTAGATTGGAGAACTATACAAGTACACATGCAAGGTAGCCCCGCCGCGGTGGTCTAGTGGCTAAGGTACTCGGCTGCTGACCCGCAGGTCGCGGTTTTGAATCCCGGCTGCGGTGGCTGCATTTCCGATGGAGGCGGAAATGTTGTAGGCCCGTGTGCTCAGATTTGGGTGCAGGTTGAAGAACCCCAGGTGGTCAAAATTTCCGAAGCCTTCCACTACGGCGTCTCTCATAATCAAATGGTGGCTTTGGGACGTTAAACCCCACAAATCAATCAATGCGCTCTCATGCGGTAGCCGGGCACGCGACGCAGTACTGGTTGGTTTTGCTGGGGAGCCTGGCGCTTGAGAGGGCCGGAGAGAAACACTCCACGCGCCAGCCGTCTCGGAGGCCATGTCAAAGCGACGCTAGTACTTGGAGAGCCCACTAGATGCTTCTGCGGTGGAGCGCTCACTCCACTCCGGCACGTGCTCTTACTGCGACGTCGACGTCGGCGTCCGCACTCACATGCGCAATTCTCCTTCTTTACGTTCACTCCCGCGTCTCTCTCTTCTAGGCATTCCGCCCAGCGGCGTTTAGCAACCCCATTGCGCGTGCACGTAGCCTCCCCTTTCCTCTCTTACGTTCCATCCTCTCAGGCTCGCCTTGCCACACCGACGCAGGGAGCGCCTGCTAACCTACGGTCGCTTTCCTCTCTGGTTTAGGCATTCCTTCACGCGGCGTTTACACCCCCATTGTGCATGCGTACCTCTCCCCCCCCCTCCCCTTTGCTCACCCTCTGTCGCCTCACAAATCCGACGCAGGGAGCGTCTGCTAGCGAATACCTTGATCGAAATAACCAACTGTTCGCGTGTTACAGCCATTAACTTACCGTGCCGTATATATAGGCACTGGACTTTGACCTCCAAGGTAGTGCCGGTGGGAGGCTCCTCACGTGCGTTATTCAACACAAGAAATTCGCATCGTCCGCATTAACGAAAAACGGACTTCGTGTCTCTGTGCACAATCAGAAAATTCTGTCTCTCATTACCCATTAGCAGCGATTGACATGTTCCAGTGGAAAATACCGTTCCATCACGGCGCGCTTTGCACCTCCCCAGGTTTCTGTCCTGCGCAACACCGCGACGAGCGCCAGCGTCGAAGCCACCGCCAGTGCAAGCGCTAGCGTCCGCTGCTTCGCATCTATGCATGCTTCCCTTGGGCGGGACATGGTATAATTTTTCTTTTTTTTTCTTTTTCATTGCAACCACCGTATGTGAACACGCCTTATTGCAGACATGTTCACCTTTCTCGTAGTACCCGGATGTAATTGGAGGGAAGACAGCCTCATTCGATATGATAGAATTCTAGTCGGAAAGCATAATCCCCTAGAATCCTACATCAACAAAAATATATGCTGGAGACACAGAGGAAAGACAATGATATAGATTACCGTAACCGCCCTTGAATTGAGCCCAAATGTGGAGCCAGCGCAAACTACAAGCCCGCACATACGCACCGCTACTTCACTACACCACACAGACTCCTACCTGCCCTCCAACACATGCCCGCTGTGTGTGGGTGAGGTTAGGAGGGGGGTCAAGGTGATTAATCTTTTGTACTGCTAATACATTCGATTGAAACATACTCCATCGTCTGTCTACCTGTATCTCAGCAAGTATTTATGCGTCTGTACGCTATAGCTACAAGTACGAAATACCTCCTTTCAAGGGTACTAAATATAAATACCTCCTCTTTAGGGGACTAGCATTGTCGTCGAACGCGTTCGTCATGGGGAGATCCGTTGATGTCAGATACACAAAAATGTGTAATAATGCACTAAAATGAATCATAATTGTGACAGAACAATATAAGAAACCTACAAACACAAATTCTGTATACTAGTCAGCGACTTCAAAGTAGACATTATGGATTTTAGGGCGTACAGCTTCACACTCTCGTCTTCATTCGATTCATGAAAATGAGCTGATTTAAAACAGAAGCGTCAAAGAGTTAGTTTCACAAAAATTCCGACGTCCGTAGCTTTGGCGTAAGCGTCGTTGAAGTGAGTATCATCTTGTGTGTGACTTAAACGCCGCTATCAAATGAAATAAATAAGAAATGTTTCCAGGTTCGAGTAAGGCTCAAAGCCGGGGGATTTCCGTGGAAAGCAGGTGTTATACCACCCAGCCACGCGACTTCTTTGAAATACGTTGTAAAGAAGTTCCTCTGCTTGGATATGCAGTGAAAACAGCGTTCGTGCTTTACAAACACACGCGTCTTGTATGCAGGCTTCACAATGCAACATGTAATAACACTGTAATATCGCGTAGTACAAACGTACATTGTCATCGGGCGTCAGAATGTGTGCATATCATAACGACTTCGTGGTTTAAGGCCAGCCACTCATTACAAAAGGCATACAAGTTACTGCACGTATTCTCTTGAAGAACACACAAATTGGGCGTGCATCTAGCTTGAAAAGAATTCGCGTGCACAATTGCTCACCGTTTAAAAGCATGCTACCCATTACACAGAATGCAGCCATGTGCGAAAGCTTTACTCACACAAGCCACTTTCAACTTTTTCAGTTACAATTTAGTGAGTGATCCGCAATTTAACCTTTTCGTGTAAATTAATTCAATAAAAGGTATGCACTGAGTGGTTGAAGAATACTCCCTATAGGGGCAGGATACCGCTATCGAATTCAACTCTTAAACGTGAAGCTCAAGTGACCTCCAACAGTTTTTAAACTCTGAAGCGCCTACCTGTTAATAAATGTCAAATGCTTGCTTCCTGACTACATGCTTACACCTTCGGTAATTACACAGAGCTGCCTTTTTTTTTGTTCCTGCTATCCAGAATATGTAATGAGCTTTCTGATTTTGCTCTGTTGCTTAATTCTTTACACGGCTGGTCACATACTTGCAGGTGAAACTCCTTACGAGATCAAATAGCTGGGCTAGTTTGTGGGAATTCATGTCAAACATACTCGTCTCCTCTACTTGTTCCTGGCTTGTGTCGTCATTACCTTGCGCCACTTGCTGAAACTTTTTGCTGTTTTGCTCCTCTGTGAGCCAATGGTCTTTCTATAAAAATGCGCGAACCATTTTTCTTCGCTTCTACTTTCTTTCATATTCGTTATTCTCTCTTTGAACCTAACTTAGCCCTGAAGTTCGATCACCTCAAAACCTGCCCAGTTCACGTCATTCTTCGACGTCTGATCTGTAAAGTTCTAGTGAGCGCATAATGCGAGGTGATTCTAAACACGTACTCTGTAGGTTCTCGTCTAACTGCGTGCCAGCACTAAATTCATCCTAGAGTTCTCTAAATACCGTTATCTTCTATTGACGTTTTGGTCCTTTATTGGTTTAGTAACAGGAGATATAGGTTTACAGGTATATATATAGGTACAAGTTTAGTAATAGGATATATACTTATGTGAAAGTGTACTACTCACTTTTTAATCCAGCAGCCGTGGTACTACTAAGTTCTGCGGCAGACGAAGGACGCGTCTGGGCTTGCTTCTTCTTTTTCTCCGTTTTTTTAAAGCTTTTCGCACGTGTTTTGGCACACGGGGAGGGAGGGGGGGGGGCGTTGATTGGTTTTGACGCCGTTCTCCGTGGGCCTCCGAACCTCGACCAGGGTGCGCTGCACCGCACGCGTATCGCCACCTTTCAAGCAAAAGCCGGCCGCTCGGTACCCCGCTCCCGCCTTGTGCCTGCGCTATATCATCAAGATCACACGCTCTGCACGAACTCTTATCTGGTCGTCCTCCACGTCCAGCATCACCTGTCACTTGCTCCGAAGGTTTAAAGAGATTACAGAATCTTATTCCAAGCGAGAGTGACTCATTGACATAATTTGCGGGACCAAGCAATTGAAACACGATGTTTTTGAGCGAGTGCTATGTGAATGTCGATGGTGAACAGCTGCCTTTTATGACATTAAAACGTGCTCAGATTTCAGTGCACGATAAAGAACCCCAGGAGGTCGAAATATTCGGAGCCCTCCACTTCGGCGTCTTTTATATGCTAATGGTGGTTTTGGGACGTTAAACCCCACATATCAATCAATCATTATGACAATAAAAGTGAGGTGACTGCGCGAATTCTATATGTATGTAATCGGTAAAACGTGCATTTGCTGTGACATTCATGTCATCTCGGAGCTGTCGGTAAACTAACACCACGCTTTCACATACATTTGTATATAGCGTTCAGGTTTGTATTGCTTGAATGCCAAGTTTATCAGGTGGCGTTCAATTTACTAGAAGGTCAGTAAAAGAGACTAAACTTACGTCTGCCCTGTTAAGTCCCCGGTGCCATTTCAATGCGCAGTGCTCAGTTTCATAAGAATTTCACTTTTGCCGAGGTTTCCATCGGATGTTAACAAGGTTGTATCGTACATTCAATGACACCTTGATTTTTTTTTGCAGCTCCTTTGAAAGTGTAAAGATGCGCACAAACAAAGAGCATTTTATGTCCACCTCTACCACGCATGTTTTCTGCTGTGCATGTTTCATTTCGTATTAATATCCACGCCTGATCACGCAGCGTGTTTCTTGATTCGAATGTCGAAAACTGACATCTCGCTTGGCATTCGTCATAATATGCAACACGCTCAAAGAATTAAGCATATTTTTAGTTACGCCGAGATTTTCCCCTGATAACCAATTCTATTACCGGGAAACCATCAAAAATTTTATTGTGGCCGTGGTTCTTTTCTCAACTCATTTCCATAGCGGCAGCTGTATATAGCCCACATCTCGGGCGCATGCAAGGACGTAATATTTTACGTGCCACAACCATCATATAATTACGAGGCACGCCGTGGCTTGAGAGATTGATTCCGCCCACCTGAGGGTCTCTTTTTTTACGTGCATCTAAATCTATTTGAAAGGCATACGGCGCGACGACAACAGACAGAGGGTGCACACACACCGAGCGTCACTTCTGTATACACTGAGCGTCATACCACCATACGCTTGAAATATTCAGCGCCCATAAGCCCTGTCTATTATTCCTGCACCAAAATCTGAGCGCTGTTCCGAAGCGCACCTCCGACGACGTTACGAAGGGCGCCACGAAATCTCACCGCTGCAACCACTGTTTCGAAAGACGGCGACGCCAACACGGTCCCGAAGGCGCCACTGCTTCGAACTCCGCCGGGAAGGTCACCAGCCGTTTGGTAGCGTAGGTTTCTCAGCTCGCGACTGCTTCTGCGCAGAGCTGATAGACGAGCGGACGAGACGACGGTGAGTTAAACAAGGTTTATGTACAGCATATACACAGAGGCGTTACGAATTCGGCACTGGGGCCGACAGAGACGCGAAGAGCTTCTCTCTAACACATAGCTCTACTCTCAAATGGGTCAACTGCTAACACATAGCTCAACTCTCTAATCACATAGCTCTCTTGTCTGACACACAGCTCAACTTTCTATCACATAGCACTCTTCTCTGACACACATGTCTGCTCTCCAACAGGTCTGCTAACACATAGCTCAACTCTGACACACAGCTCAACTGCGACACACATGTCTGCTCTCACATAGGACTGCTGCTCGCGACGCGCCGCAGGGCTTCTTTTATATGCACCGGGTGCAACCCGAATGTCCAACCAGAAACGACGCTGGTCGTGAGGTTAGAATCCTCCAATGGTGTCGCCGCTGGGCCGCGTCATTCTTTCTTATCGAATATGGAGAGGCTGCGCTGCAGGTGGCTGCACCCAAGGACGAGTGACGTCGCCAGGCATTGCGTAACACCCCCAGACAGGAAGACGCCGGTTGTTTACTCGACGGGCTCGCGGGCTGAGGTGACTCACTGCACGTGCGCGCCAGAAAGGCACCGTCACGTGATGACGCCGTTGAGTTGTTGATCGCATCAGGCGGGCTCGCGTGCTGGCCTTGACACAGATTTCCTTTTTTCGAGGCATGGACGTTCACTGCGGATTCACAGGCATAACAGCACCCCCGCCGCCAGACAATGCGCCGGAAAGACGAGCTGCTTCCACGTGGCTCGGATGTCAGGCGCGCTCGTTCGCCAGGTCCCTCCAGGTTTGCCTCCAGGGCCATAGGGAGAATGCAGCTCCAGACTTTGTTCCGGGAACACATCCCATTCTTGAGGACGGATCCCAGCTCCACTGGCTTGTCGCCACAACTTGTCGGCCAGCTTCGCTCGTCTCTGACGATCCTTGGTTTCAGCACTTGTCGATGGTTCTGCAACTTGTCAAGAACGGATCGACAACAGACAACAAACGACACAAGCAAGTGCCCTCGGTCACCCGACAGAACACCAGACAAAGTATAGTACAACATATACCTAGCTACGTGTCTATCGGAATTTCGTTCCCACTATATCAAGAGGCACATGTGGGACACACGACTCTTAAAATGACAACTCAAATTTTTACACGTACAATAACGTAACGAAATAGAATACAACATAAAGTTGGCTCCTTGAGCTCACTCTGGACGAGAGCGCTCAGCTCAGGTCGTGATGAGGTCAAAATTTTGCCCCGAATCGCCAGCGAGAAACCGAAAGGTGGAAAAGGTACTAACTAAACGCACGGCTCAATGCGTCTGCATTAGCGTTTAGCTTTCCTTTTTATTTTAGCGAACGTCAAAGTTGTGCTGTTGGAGCATCATGCTCCATCTCAGTAACCGGCCACTTTTAGGCGACGATACCTATGCGGTACCAAGAGCGGCTCATACTTGCGACGTTGCAGAGGGGAACAGCGATACGGCTTGCTAGGGATTGGCTCCTCACAAGTTAGCTTGACATCGTGTTCGATCACCGTCGTGTTTCCGGGACGGTCCGAACACACGTCTCCACTCTTGGAAACAATCTTTCTCGGGTCCTCCTTTTGGACTTCACTTAACCTAGGCTCTAGGTTACACTGCTCCAAGATTACCTCCGATTCCCTTTCGATTACCTCACTAGAACTAAAAATTTCTGCTCCCTCTTCCTCTGAAACATTCAAAAGCAGATTTACGACTGCTTTCATGTTACTGTGGTAAACTTTGTTCGGCCACCTTCCTAATTTCACTTCATAATTCGTATCAGAAAGCTAGGATATTACTTTGGCGGGCCCTTCCCAATGAATCTCAAGCTTGTGCCTTTTGGACTGCCGCAGCAGCATTACCTGACTTCCTACTTCAAAAGCACGCTTCTTCACCGATTTGTCGTTGTACTCCTTCGACAACACTTGTGCAGCTTTCATGTGGCTTTCCACTAGCGCTTCAATCGAGAGGTCCTTACGCTGCTCTTGAATGAGCGTCTCTCCATCAACCCTCGACAGCTCGCTCCGACTTTCCGCTACAGGCGAGAGCGTTGCATCCCTCTCGCTCTGACTCAATGGCGCCATGTCGTCTCCCCCTGCCACGGAAACCGCACCGGTCGCTTCGGCGACGGGCCGCTGAAGTGACCGCTGAAACGACGCACACGGAGAGTTTTGTGTTTGAGGTTCCGTCGACTCGCCGCCAAGATCACACAGATCTGCTGCTTTTGAACTTGTTTCACCACACAGAACAAGATCAAGCTCCTGCGAAAGCTTCCGCGCTTGCGATCGCGTGAGGGCCATGTCCTCGCCTACTACGAACAGTGGCCCTTGGTCCCGAATTCTTTAACCGCTGACCTGAACTGTTGGAGAAGCTACGCTAGGCGCCTGCGAACACTGTAGTATTGCCAATTCTATTCGTTTCAACTCGAGGTGCTCCTGTCTCTCGGCCTCCTCGCGCTCGCGACGTTCGCGCCTTTCAGCTTCTTCATGTTCGCGAGATTCTCGCCTTTCAGCCTCCTCGCGGCGTGTTTTGATATCCACCCAGACCTCATCGACTTCCTCAGCCGACACTCCTTCATCCTTCATGATCTCAAGGATCGCCTGCTTTCGTTTCGCACGACCCAAAGTAATGCCGAGTTCCTCACAAACTTCGATGAGTTCCTTCACTTTAAGGTTCTCCATCGTTCACACTAGCCTCTTGCTGTTTGCCCCTGTTAAGAATTTACTTGCCGTACCCACTGTAAGTCAACTAGCAAGACGCGCAAGCAATTTTAGGGGCGAAGCTCCTTAGGGCGTGGGCTGTGCGTCCCCTGTAGCCTGTATGTAGCCACCTCTAGTTTAGTTCTTGCAGTGTTCACTAGATGGCGGTACCGTCCCCTGTATGTAGCCACCTCTAGTTTAGTTCTTGCAGTGTTCACTAGATGGCGGTACCGTCTCCTGTATGTAGCCACCTCTCGTTTAGTTCTTGTAGTGTTTACTAGATGGTGGTACTTGTAGCTGATGATGAAAAGATGCAAGATGTAATAAACTAGAAAGCGGTACTTGTAGTTGATAAAAGACGCGAGATCTTATACAAGAACCGCTCTCCCTTCATTTCACAGACCATAAAGCCGTCATAATGAAGGGACATCGCAAGCCATCCATCGTCTAAGAACAAATAAAAGTTGATTTGTGTATATACACACACAGCGTTTCTCACGTCTTTACATGATGATCGACTGGGCGAATTACACGGAAGATTCACAGTTTACCAATGAATCCCTCCGGAGCTTCGCCCATTCATCATCATTCACCCCGTGAATATGCCGTAATTTTTTTCACACTCCCGTGTTTACACCCTCCGCATTAGCTTTGGTTTCAAAGCACTTCGACTTTGCTTGAAACGATCAAAGCTCACTTCAATGCTTCACACAGCTCTTCTCTAAACTACTACAACCTGAGCTAGAGTAGTCTGGTAAACTGGGGGGAAAACATCAGGCACTCACCGCATCGATGTCGCTGACGCCGGCCGATCCCGCAGCTGCCAACCACTGTTACGAAGCGCACCTCCGACGAAGTTACGAAAGGCGCCACGAAATCTCACCGCTGCAACCACTGTTTCGAAAGACGGCGACGCCAACACGGTCCCGAAGGCGCCACTGCTTCGAACTCCGCCGGGAAGGTCACCAGCCGTTTGGTAGCGTAGGTTTCTGAGATCGCGACTGCTTCTGCGCAAAGCTGATACACGAGCAGACGAGACGATGTTGAGTTAAACAAGGTTTATATACAGCATATATACAGAGGCGTTACAAATTCGGCACTGGGGCCGACAGAGACGCGAAGAGCTTCTCTCTAACACATAGCTCTACTCTCAAATTGGTCAACTGCTAACACATAGCTCAACTCTCTAATCATATAGCTCTCTTATCTGACACACAGCCCAACTTTCTATCACATAGCTCTCTTCTCTGACACACATGTCTGCTCTCCAACAGGTCTGCTAACACATAGCTCAACTCTGACACACAGCTCAACGGCGACACACATGTCTGCTCTCACATAGGACTGCTGCTCGCGACGCGCCGCAGGGCTTCTTTTATATGCACCGGGTGCAACCCGAATGTCCAACCAGAAACGACGCTGGTCGTGAGGTTAGAATCCTCCAATGGTGTCGCCGCTGGGCCGCGGCATTCTTTCTTATCGAATATGGAGAGGCTGCGCTGCAGGTGGCTGCACCCATGGATGAGTGACGTCGCCAGGCATTGCGTCACCCCCCCCCCCCCGACAGGAAGACGCCGGTTGTTTACTCGACGGGCTCGCGGGCTGAGGTAACTCACTGCGTGTGCGCGCCAGAAAGGCGCCGTCGCGTGATGACGCCGTTGAGTTGTTGATCACGTCAGGCGGGCTCGCGTGCTGGCCTTGACACAGATTTCCTTTTTCCGAGGCATGGACGTTCGCTGAGGACTCGCAGGCATAACAGCGCCCTGTTAATGCGTATCACTCCCGTGGAAATGCAGCTGGCGTATGCGGGAATTGAACTCACGACTTCGGTCCTAGCATCACCACCGCCACGGTGGTCAAGTGGCTAAGGTACTTGGCTGCTGACCCATAGGTCGCGGGATCGAATCTTGGCTGCGGTGGCTGCATTTCCGATGGAAGCGGAAAGGTTGTAGGCCCGTGTGCTCAGATTTGGGTGCATGGTAAAGAACCCCAGGTGGTCGAAATTTCCGGAGCCCTCCACTACGGCGTCTCTCATAAACATACGGTGGTTTTGGGACGTTAAACCCGACAAATCAATCCTATTATCAGAACACCTCATCATGCTAACTTATCGGTGGGTGTTGCTTGTAAGGCCTGTACGTATAAACGTCAGAGCGAATCCGCAACACAAATCTGTTTACACTGAGCGGCGTTGAGAAGTTTAGAGCCATCAGCAGAATGAAACGCTTGCAGGGCTCACAGTGCGGTATTTTAAGTGAATTAACGCTAGCAAGCTCAACCACTTTCGATCTAGTGGTCGTGTCGGGAAGCCAGAATCCTACCGCAAAATATACAGTGGTTGTCTACTTGCTGTAGTTTCAGTCCACAAACAGGGTTTCTTTTATTATGAGTCCGGCCACCGCGTTTTCTTCAGGTCAATATTAATTTGTAGTACTGTACACGACAAAAAATTTCAAAGTAACGAGACCACAGTGTAACGGTGAACTGTCATGATACACTCTTGACGCCTTTGCATCTCGCGCTGCCTGCATTGGAAACGGTAGAACTTGACGGGTAGTTTCCAAGCCTTCGTCATATTTAAACTGTTATAGCAGCTCACAATGCAGCAGTAGTGCGTGCCTGCTTTCTGGACTGACGAAGAAGCGCTGCCCATAGCATGCGAAATGCGAGATAAGCACTTCAAGGAACACGTTTGCCGTGCGCGAATCAGGAAAAACCAGCAAGCGTGGCTCGTAAGAGAGACCGGAGCTTTGCCCTCTTTCCGCTAGGGCGGTGAATTGCGCTGCGCAAACTTGAGCCTGTCCTCCCTATGGAGCAAGGACGATTAAAAAAAATGCTGGAGTGGAAGCTCCTGCAATGCCTTGCCAGCAGAAGTGTAGCCAGCTTTTGCCACTGCCAAGACGGTGGAAACATGCTCTTTTCTGATAGTGCCCTATTAAAGATGAAGTGGCTTTGATATGTTAATGTAAATGCTACGTTAGTTTGATATTAAAAGATAGTTGTTTCCGAGGAAATAACACACAGAAACGAGTATGGGTGACTGAACTTCCCAAGAACTTTGCCTTCATCAAGAGGCTCACAAAGGAAAACTAGTAACACTAAGACGAACTCGGAGCACAGTGTGGCCCAAAATTTTCCACATTACATTCGTTGGGTGTGCGAGGGTATGCTCCGTTCTTAATTCCTTCACAGTGATACTTAATCATGCCCTTAGTAAGATGGCCGCCGCAGCCGCCATCTTTCCAGAGGCACGGCTTCATGCCTAGGCAAAGATTTTCACTCCAGCAATTTCTTTAAAATGTTCCTTGTAATGGAGACGAGCAGCGCATGTGCTGTTTTTTTTGTTACGAACATATCAAAACGTTTATTTGAAAAAGAAATAAGAAAAAAAAGGTACGGGGAGCATGTGGGTGTGGGGCCCCTATTCCAGGGCTCCACTGGTTTTGTGGCCCGCTGCGCTTGGTCGGGGAGCGCTCGTTGCAACCCCAGATCCTCGCTGGCGAGCAATGTCTTTCACTGTGCCCTTCCAGAAATTTAGCTGGCTATTTGCAGCGAGTTAATTTCGGTTGGCCTATTCTGACAATCCCACGTTATGTGGGCGAGAGTGGGTCTGCCTCCGGACCACGGAAACTACCACTGTTCATCGCAGGGTGAATGGCATGCTTCAACGAAATATTTGGATATGTGTTTGTTTGTATACGGTGCCAGTCATAATATTCCCGCCTGGTTAGAGCTGTCTGTGTTACACTGTACTTTCGTCGCTCAAGCCGTTGGTTTTCAAGGATATCTCGCGGTAAAAAGGGGCTGTCATCGTAGTGGTAGGCCGCTCGGTTGGTTAAAGCACGAGCTGCGCCATCAGCTCTCTGATTGCCATCAACTCCTGCGTGACCCAGGCACAAAATGATAGCATGGTCCTGCGTTAGGTCTGGTCCTAGTAGGCTAAAGGTGTTGTGTGGTAGTTTTCCCGTGAGAAATACTCTAAGCAACCATGGAATCGGTGAGAAAAAGGGATGATCGTCCCAGAATATCCTTAGCTTTAATAGCATGTGCGATAGCTAAAGCTTCAGCGTTATTCGAAGACGCGGCTCGCGCCACGGCTCGAGCCAGAAGGCCTTGACCCGGGGCCGCTCCTACGACTGCGAGAGTGAACTTGTTCGTGCCACATAGGGCGACATCGGTGTACACCGTGTCCGAATTGTTCCCGAAACACCGCTGTAACTTGCGAGCTTGTGCACTCCTACGACCTTTGTGATATCGTGGGCTCTTGTTTTTTTAGGATAGGGGATACTAGAATCTTTTCACGTAGCTGTTTAGCCATGGACTTCAGTTCCTCTTCCGCCTACTGAGGACGAGCTGGGTAACCTATACGGCATAGCGATTTTCTCCCAGTAGTGGTTACGGAAAACCTTTCCCGTTGAGAAATGAGCACCGCTCCGCGTAACTCCTCATAATGATTGTGTATATCGAGGGCTTCGAGATGATCTGTGGACGTTCCAAGTGGTGAGCCGAGAGCCCCCTTGGCTTACCACTTGTAAGATGTTCGGATTACGCATCTAGGGTCTTTAAGTCGGTTTTATTGATCTCCTGGAAAGGACTATATATTAGCCGACTGAGGACAGAAGCCTGAACTAGCCGGAGCATCTCAGCTTCCTTGAAACCTTTTCGGTGATGGGTGACTCTATAAATCATACGGGAGATCTGCTTCACCATTGTTTTGAGAGTTTTGATTGTCTGAAGCAGATCTCCTGTATCTGCTTCACCATTGTTTTGATTGTCTGAAGCAGATCTCCCGTATCTGCTTCACCATTGTTTTGAGAGTTTTGATTGTCTGGTGGAGGAAGACGAAGTGATTCGTTTACGGAACACACCTTGCTCGTCTTTGTGCTTTTCTGGGTTTTCGCCGCAGTTGTGTGGTTTATCACCCCATATATCGTGGTGATGGATGTTCAACCTCATGGGGCACCGTCCGAGTACGGTTAGACCGCGGGGACTCCTTCGAGGAAGCGAGGAAACGCGTCTAGTGAGAGAGAGGACACTGAGCTATACTCCGCATCAAGCGACGATTTCTCGGACGACGGCTTCCATGATTGATTGATATGTGGGGTTTAACGTCCCAAAACCACTATATGATTATGAGAGACGCCGTAGTGGAGGGCTCCGGAAATTTAGACCACCTGGGGTTCTTTAACGTGCACCCAAATCTGAGCACACGGGCCTACAACATTTCCGCCTCCATCGGAAATGCAGCCGCCGCAGCCGGGATTCGAACCCACGCCCTGCGGGTCAGCAGCCGAGTACCTTAGCCACTAGACCACCGCGGCGGGGCGGACGATGGCTTCCAACCCGTCCTGTACCGCAAGGCTAAACGACGGATCGTCAATGCATCTTCGGCATCAAGCACGACCACCGTGAAAACTGCCCCTCAGCGATGGCCTCACTCTATCCTGTTTGTGCCACTGAAGGCTACCGACAGTCTACGCGGGCTCAGAACCACACAGCGAGGACAAATGCAGCGCAACCATACTGAAGTGCCCTAATTGTCAAGGTGCCCACAGTGCATCTTCCAAAGACTGTCCACGCATAAAGAAGGAGTTTACTATTCTTAGACAAATGGTGCGAGGCAGCTCTACCCACAAAGAGGCCGCGGAAAAAGTCCGGTGAAGACGACGACGTCACTGTCGAAGGTCTTCGCGAAGAACACAGTCAACTACAACAAGTAAGTCAACGCATCTGGGAACGGCGCCCACTGCAGTGTACACCGCGGCGAACGCAGACGATGGAAGAGAGAAAACAAGTAGATCTTTCTCTACTGAAGAGTGGCCGCCACTTATGCGCACGCAACTTGTGGAAGAACCGCATCAGAAGCCCCATTCATCAGAGCAAGCTGCAACAACAGAGGAGCAGCGGAACTTGGATAAGCAAGTGATTGCTCTTCTACGGCCCATAATTAATGCCATTCGCACGGTGTTAAACAACATGCGCACAACGTCAGCCAGAAGTGCACTTCAAGTACTGGACGCTCTGAGTCCAGTACTGGCGGCTTTTGAGTAGATAATGGCCCACCAGCCACTGTCTTTCAGGGAAGAGGTGAAAAAATCAACAATTTTTCAGTAGAATGCACGGAGACTGAAATCACGCATTGCAGATTTCCGTCGGTTCGTTTCCACCAATATGTTTCCCATCATCGTCATCTGCGAGCCAAATTTCTCGAGCGCTATCAGACTCTCTAGATACGAATCATTTATGTCGGCTTGCTATAGTGGAAACAGCAAGGTCCTGCTGTTTATTTGACGTGACCTGACCTACATTCTTCGGTCTGTACCACCTGACAACGATAACCAATATACATGCTTAACAGTGAAGAAAATGGGTCTTATTGTCACTGTTGTCGGTGCATAACTGTCGCCATCAAGTAGATTTGACCACAGAAGACTAGGACACATCCTATCATCCACTCTTGGCCCTTGCGTGATCATCGGAGACTTCAACGCCCACCATACGCTATGGGGGAGCCCGAAGATCAGCGCAAAGGGTAGAAGTCTGATAACGTTGTCTTCAGACAACGAGCTGTGCTTGTTAAATGATGGCAGCCCAACATTTTTACATGGCCCTGGATACAGCAGTTGCGTTGACTTGGCTTTTGTTTCTCGAGGTCTCGTCAAATATGCCGGATGGTTTGCGGACATAGATGGTTTGCGGTCAAGAGAACACCTCATTTGACTTAGAAGAGGTGATCAAGTTCACAGAGCAAAACACAGCGTGCACTCTCACATGCTCTTCGAGAGTAACCGAATTTGATGTGGAATTAGAACGACTTCGGGCTCTCCGACGGCGTGCGGAACGAAGGTACCGACACACGAAAGCAATCGGCGATTTACGAATCGCTAGACGTCTTCAGAAGAAGATACAACGCCGCATAGACAAGCTAGAGTCACAACGTTGGGCAGCCTTCTGCGCGTCGTTAGATCCTCGCAAGCCTTTATCACACTTGTGGAGGACAATAAGAAGGCTCCGGACAGCTCCCATTCAGCGGTCTCCATTCAAGGCTCAAGCCCTCTTTCAACAGAGATCGGAGGTCGACGTGGCAAGAAGAGTTCTGTGCCAACTTATCTGGTCAACTCGCAGATCCCAACATCTCCACGCTCTCACGTGGTGGCACGACATCACACGATCACCACATGAACCAATTTTTTTCTATTCATGAGCTTAAAGCAGCACTGCCTTTGTGTAGACGGACATCAGCACCCGCGCCTGATGGAATATCATAAAAAGCACTGTGTCACCTTGGTGAGTGTGCGAGGAGTGCCCTCCTCGAGATATACAACGATTCGTGGCGAGAGGTCACCCTCCAAATTAACTGGAAGACCAGCCGTTTGGTTCCATTACTGAAGCCTGGCAAATCACCATTGGTGCTCACATCATACTGCTCGATTGCACTGGCTAGTTGCTTGGGCAAAGTGATGGAAAGGATGGTACTTGGACGGCTAGAATGGTTCCTGGAGCATCACATCTACCCGGACGCTATGACGGGATTTCCCCGTGGCCGGTCATCAATTGATAGCGTCATAGACGTGGTCAGCTATGTGCAACACGAAAAAGGCCGTAAGCGTCTCTGCGCTTCTTTATTTCTTGATGTTAAAGGGGTGTACGATAACGTCACACATGAAGCTGTCCTCACCACTCTCAAGGAGGTAGGAGTGGGTGGTCGGATGTTTCAGTGGCTACGCAGCTATCTCTATGAGCGATCCTTTTTCGTGAGAACCGAGGATGGTGACACTTCGCTACATTACAGCCACCGTGGCATTCCCCAGGGTGGCATACTTAGTCCTGTACTATTCAACCTGACGCTAATAGCTCTCAATGAGCATCTACCAAGTACTGTCAGATTGTCAATGTACGCGGACGACATCTGCGTTTGGACGTCAGCAATAACGCGTCTACAGCTGCGCGCGCGAATTCAGAGAGCTGCCACTCAAGTTGCTATTTACCTCCGTCAACGAGGTCTAGAAATTTCCCCTGAGAAATGTGCACTTGTGGCATTTACGCGCAAACCAATGCAGAATTACAGCGTTCTGATAAACAGCGAAAGGATACGTCACCTTCGATCATACAAGTTCCTAGGTTTTATAATTGACATAGACGTCTCGTGGAGCTAACATGTATCATACATGAAAAGGCAGTTGACATGCATCTGTCATTTGTTCAAGTTCTTCGCTTGAAAGAACTGGGGAATGTCTACAACTGCTATGTTGCGACTATACAGGATTCTTTACCTTGGATTACTTCGGTACAGCCTACCTGTGTTAACCAACGCAAGTAAAACAAGAATACGAATGCTTCAAAGTGTCCAGGCTCAAGCACTCTGGATATGTTTATGCTTGCCCCAAAGTGCGTCAACAGCGGCAACTAACGCCATCACAAGGGACAACCTCATCAAGACCCACATTAATGTGGAAGTGCTGAGGACACATATACGACCCCTTGCTCGAACTCCTCGACATCACCTAGCCTCTCTACCAGTGGCCCGACCATGCACATCTTACTGCAAAACAGTGACCGCACATGGTAAGTTGATCCCAACTTCGTTCTCTCCTGCCGCTAGACCTGTGACTCCGCCATGGTGCCTCGCTCAACCAATGATTTATATCAACATACCTGGCATCCAGAAAAAGGCCATTTTGTCATCACCGGCTCTTAAACAGCTCATACTACTTCTCTTTATTGAGAAATACCAAGACTCCACACATATATACACTGACGGATTGGTTCAGCCGGACAGCTCTACAGGAGCAGTAGTGATACCAAGGTTGGCCACGACAATTAAATTCAAGACATCTCACACAAGAACATCAACGGCAGCAGAATTGGCAGCACTTCGCGCCGCGTTGCAATTTGTAGTTGATCAACCTACACGCAAGTGGACTATTTTCTGCGACTCGAAGGCGGCACTGCAGTCTCTACTATCAGCCTTACGCCGTGGACCACACGAGGAGCTGGTACTAGAGATAGCAGAGGTTATACACCACCTGACTCAGAAAGGGCACCAAATTACATTTCAGTGGTTGCCCAGTCACTGCAGAATCATCGGCAATGAACGGGCCGATCAAGCTGCCCGCTCAGCTCACACAGAAGATCATAAACTACGACTACCACTTTCTAGGACAGACGCTGCACGAAAGCTCCGCAGGCTTGCTCGCCAGCAAACCACATCACAATGAAATCAGCCACACTTCAAGCATGCCCGACTGTACTCGCTTGACCCTACGCTAAGTCTTCAAGTCCCGTCGAGGCTTTGCCGAGCAGACCAGACCCTGTTATGTAGGCTGTGGTTGGGTGTTGCGTTTACCAACGCCTATGCTTTCCGCATTGGGATGGCCGACACCGCAGCCTGTGGCCACTGTGGCAAAGAGGAAACAATCCAACATATTCTTTGTGACTGCCTAGCGTATAGTAAACAACGACTATGCCTTCGCAAGGAACTCAACAAATTAGATGATCAACCTCTGTCGGAGCAGGAAATTCTGCAGTATCTACAGGATGCGACTTCACAGAAGAAGGCCCTGAAAGCGCTACTACACTTTTTGCGATCGACCGGCCTTACTGAACGGTTGTAGCTAGGATGCCCTTCCTGTGTGTGTTTTCGTTTTCTTATGAGTGCGCGTGCGGTTTTTTTTCTCTATCTACCCCCTCTTTCTTGCCCCTACTTCCCCGCCCCCAGCGCTGGGTAGCAAACCAGATGCCAATATCTGGTTAACCTCCTGGACTTTCCTTTCTCTCTCTCTCTCTCTCTCTCTTTCTCTCTCTTGATTGTCTGGTACACTCGCTTGTTGGTTTTTCGCCACATGTAGGAGGACTCGCATTTGCTGTACCTCTTTTATCTTGTGGTCTCCTAGAAAATCGTTGACTGGCGACAGAATGCGGCGGCCTCTGCCTCGGATTATCACAAATTCACATTTATAGGAAGCACAGCTTATTCCGCTGCGATAAGCGAAGTCGTCCACAGTAGTCACTGCGTCTTGTAGGATTTGCTCTTTTTTTCTCAATGAGCCACTGTTGGCACATAGGGTAATATCATCCGCATAGAACTCGTACCCTAACCCCGAATAGTCGACTAGTTTTTTGCTAAGCGTCTTGGGCCGATGTTGAAGAGGGGATAGTATCGGCTCTTGAGGTGTGCCTTTATTGGGCATAGGAAACGAATCTGAGCGTGTATTGCCTAGGCCTATTTTATATATAGCAGTGCGAGAGGTTATTAAAGAGCGAACGTAGTCGTATATCTTTTGTCCACAACCGATGTCATTTAGCTCAGATAAGATGACCTCATGGCACATAGTGTCAAATGTGCTTTTCAAATCAAGTGCTATGACGAGATGTTCTGCACCATTCGTGGTATTGCAGAGTACCTCTTCCCGAAGTAGAAGGAAAACGTCCTGCATTCACAAATGTTGGCGAAACCCAAACATGCTAGTTGGAAAAAGGTTCTGACTTTCAATGTAAGTCATTAGACATGTGTGAATCACTTTTTCGAATACTCTGTCAAGACAGGATGTAAATGATATTGATCTTAGATTTTGTAGGACGGGTATTTTTTCTGGCTTCGGAATAAGAATATATTTGGCTTCCTTCCAATGTTGTAGAAGCACGTCCTTCTCCCATAGCTGTTCATTAAAATACCGAGTAAGCTTTTCTAGGTGTTGGTCGCTCGAATGCCGAATCATCGCGTTTCTTATAGCTGGTCAGGTCTAGGGGCAGTATTGCACTTAGCTGCTTGCGCGGCAGCGAATAGTTATTCTGCCTTGGTGATCGGTATGACGAGCACTGCGTTTTCTTGGCCTTGGTATACTAAAGTGCACGGGGGAGTGGTGACTGTGCCTATGCAATTGCCTTCGAGCTTTGTGGGGAGCGCGTCATCTGTTCCTCGAAATTCGCCGGCGAGCTTCTTGAGTTTGGTTTGCTGCCGTTTTGATTTTACCAGGTTCCGTTACGCTGCGCAGAATTGCCCATGTCTTGCAGGTGCGTAAGGCTTCTCGGAGTGAGTCTCGAAAATTCACCAAGCTCGTCGTCTCCAACTGCTGCGTGTAAGCGTTTGCCTGCTCAGATATCTCAGCGATTCTATGGCACACTTTTCTATAAAGTCGCTGTTTCCATCGCTTGGTCAACACTCTCTTGGCTTCCAACGTATGTAGCAGATGGCTATCGACTACCGGGGTTTCTGCTGTGAGGGCAACCTGCTTAGAAGTTGCTTTGTGAGCTTCTCGTATGTGCGTTGCCTAATTTTCAGAAATATCCGATAAAATTTCAGGCAGCGGTACTTTACAATAAGTTACCGAATATTTTATTACAACATGGTCATGAAATTGCCGAATTTGGGGAAGGCTATCGACACGCTCAAGATTTATTAGTCACTGCCAAGATTCTCTTCTAGGTGTCTCCAGAACACTTCGTCAACATCATTTATGAATGCAAGATCAGAAAATGTGTCTGCGCTGACGCTGTTACCCAACTTTTTGTCGGGCGTTGCGTGAGTACGAGAAGTTGGAGCCAATGCGCATCAACAACTCGCTCGAGTTCCCGCCCTTTCTGAGTATCTGTTCGGTGCCCCGAAGTACACTGAGGGCCATTGAAGTCCCCGTGAAGCAGTGGTCGATCCTGGATGCTGTAATTACTCTTGGCATACCGAATGAGGGCGTCAAAATTGGCCCTGTTTTCTTTAGGGGAGCTATACACGTTCGTGCTTACGGTTTTGGCCTTGCTACGCTTGTGCAGTAGTATACTTATGATTCGGTGGTTAATGCTGCTACTTACCAGATATTCTACACTAGTTGCTATTTTCTTAAGAACCAACGTGGCGACATTAAGGTAGTCTGGATTTGATATCCCGCAGTAACCACTAAATTTGACGGGCTTATTACCAACCTCTTGCAGGCAAATGACATCAGGTTTGAATGGCGCAGAATTAAGAAATTGTTGTGGAGTGGCCGCCCGTTTGTGGAAGGTGCGGCAATTTCATTGCCAAATTTTGAGATATTCGGTGTGCGCTTATGTTTTACTCGCCATGGGTAGTGCTATCGCTGTCCGAGGTTGGGAGCTGTTTCGGACGACGAATAGACGGAGCACCCGTGCTGCTTTCAGGTCGTTTGAGAACAGCGGCCCTTACGCTGGTGATATATTCATCGACATACCTTCTAAAGACTATAGTCTTTCTTGGGGACCTTCGACGCAGAAACTTTTGTCTGTTTGTCCACCCTTAACGATACCCTAAATGGCACCAAAGTTGCCAAACGATACTCCAAACGACCGATAGCATCCACAGCGCCCACAAATATGTCTCAAGATTCAGCGTTTATACTTGTGCGATTGTCAATTAAAACGCAATTTTCGCGCACATCTGAGGCACCATAATAACACGTATATATTCTGTATGTGCGTTTTTTTACTAGAAAAGGCATGCATAAGTAATTCTAAGGACTCTAGCGATTATCACGCGGCGCTGGCCATGCAACACTTGCACGAAAAAGCGAGTGTTTCCAACGCTTTGCTAAGACAAGACAGTGGTGGCACCTACCCGTCTCCTTGCGTTCTGACCCTTATCACCTCTGAAATGGCCGTGCACGCTCGTCTCAGAGGCGCGCTTTTTGTTTTCCAAGATAACTACCAGATAGCGCTCATGCGCTCGTTCGCCTCCGCTGCATGCTCGAGGCACTCTATAACGCAGCGCCTCCAGAATACCGTTCCCCGATTTTCTTGCGCAGAACATCAAATAAACGGTTCCTTCACTCTCTCCAGACGCAAGACTATCGTCTTTCGACGACATTTGCAGATTAACATGCAGATATGGGGTCAATTTTTTATGTTCTGGAATTCAGCATACATTTGCTGCTGAAAGCTTTGCATGCTTTGCAGTTGCTGCATTACTTGTTGTAAATACACCTTCCATAAAATTTGATTCGATCGTAACCTAGCCACATATGCCGGTTGCTTTAGAAGCTGTTTTTTTGGCTCAATTACGTACCGCGATTAGCTTTGAGGGAGGCAAACTCTAGTTTTATTTCTGTCAAGCTCTCACGGAGAAGTTTGTTCTCACTAATGATTTTAAAATATTACGGATTTGCCGATTTAGGAGCAGAAGGAGAAGCAACTCGTGCATAGCTCACTTCGCCATGTTTAGGTGTTTAGGTGCTTGCTCGATCGCAGAGGCTAAAACCCCGCACTTAGGTGACTTGTGTGAGTGGGAATGGCGTAGGAACTTGTGAGTAGAGTCCTTCCGGGTCTGGGAGCTGGATGTAGATCTGCATCGAGAGCTGAACCTTGGGCGAATCTCTGGCAACTCTGGCCAGTGGTCCAGTGCAGATAGTTCACCATCAGAACTGCACCAGTGGTGGTGTTGTGGGGGCTTTGGTGAGGTGTCGTACAGAGTTGGCTGGCGCCCGCTAGCCCTTGAGGTTCTTTTTTGTTTCTTGCAACTTCGGTCGCCTGTAAAAGGACCCTCGGCACAAGCGGCCCTTTCGGAGAGCGCTCGTGTCTGGCGGCAGAGTCCCGGTGTCCAGAAACGTGACACACTCGAGTGTGCGGCTGGCAGCAGGCGTCCGAATGGTAACCAACCTGATGGCACACTTTGCACACCTGGGTGACAACCTTGTAGCACCATCAAGCCAGTTCTCCGCCACTAAATAGACATACCGAGGTGTAATCTCTCCAAAAATTGTTATAGCGGCCATCTTAGTAGTGTTTTTAAACCTACGTACTTGCAGAATGTTCACCCTTTGTGTACGTATGCGAAGATTGTCTTTTAGCTTTTCAGGCGTAGTGTGGGGCTCTAAGCCATGAATGACACCCTTAGTTGTCCCTTCGCTTGTTGCTACGTAGGCATTGGCTGAGTGTGGCCGGCCGTTGATCTTTAGGATGGTAATACGCCTCACGTGGTCCACCACTGTCTGGTGCGGCGTCGAAACAACGAAGATGTTGGAACCTGGCTTGATTCTGAGGGAATATTGTTCTCTAGATATTGGTCCGCTGCAAGCTGTTATCACGACATCTGCCAGTAGTGGACTAGTCAGGTTCTTGACTGGTAGCCCTTGGTGTTATCGCATCACTATATTGAAGTCGTCATGGGCAAGGAGGGGGGGGGGGGGGTAGCCAACTGTAGGTGGCCTGTATTCAGATTTTCTGGTTACTTCAGCATTGGATATGTGTTGGTGGTTTGAGGTCGTCGAAAAATCCATGTATTTGGCCTTCTTCTCTTGCGCCCGAGCTTTTTTCTGCCGCACAGTGAGCACCGTTTACCATGCTCCATCCGCTTGGTTTTGGCGTTCCGTCCCGACGTTCTGATCGCTGGGACCATTTAGCGTTGAGAGGCTGTTAGCTGTAGAGTCTTGAAAATCTATTTTATCAAGGTCTTGGCGTCATGTGTCCATGATCCGCGAGTGACCGGGATGCGCAATAGCGTCTGAGGGTCCATTCGTGAGAGCCATCGAGCTCGCGCGCAACGCGCACGGTAGTGTTCCTACAGCCGCCTACATGGCGGCAATGACTTTGTCGAGCTCGCAGGTGCGTTTGGGCTTCTAAAATAAAAAGTTCCGGTCACTTACAGCTGTGGTTGGTGTCAGTGAATGCTGAACAACTTCAGAAAGTCATGACAATTGTCGAAATTAGCCGCACACACAAATTTTCACATTGGAGTCAGAAAATTCTCGAAGAATATGTGGACACGACAGTTCTTGTTGGTGCCACCTAGCATCCCTTTTCTTTTGTTACGAAATCCTTGCTATGCAAATGTTTCGGCATTTGAGTTTGATAGGGTTTGAGATTTTTTTTTTACTAATGTATGCTGCTCCTACGCGTGTTACACACGTTGCGGCAGCTGTATTCGCAGGCCTTTTGTGGTGAGCCAGCGCTGCTTTTATTATCCGCGGATGCTAAGACAAATAAATATTTTAATTTGGTGCAGTTCAGCGCACAAAGAACTGGTTCGTGAATATAAATGTGGGCGCATATGTATACTTGTCTGAGGCGTTCTTAAGCGGAGTAACTGTAGGAAGGCGAAACCAATTACCTTCGTTCTTGCTTCCATTGCTCCCGGATTACGCACTTAAGACTAATACTATTGCTCCCCCGTGTTTGCACATGTCGACCATATTGTTCCACTTGTTCTTTTTGGCGAGTACAAGTTGCTCTCAAAGACACAAAAGCACCCGTTTGCCCCATTTGGACCACTTTTGGCTTAGAGCGCCCTGGATTTAAAAAACTTGAGATCGGCGAAGTGGGATGAACTTAAATAACCGCCGTTAGACCTTCTCATTGGAAGCCCTTTACGCTGATGCATTAATATAGACGGTAGTTTTTCTTTAGATAAATCAAAACAAAATGTCCATATGTATTTCTGTTTGTCTGCCGCTCGCACGTTGTGACGCCAACATATATATCAGCCAACGTTTTATCCCTCAAATAGCCATACGAAATTTTCTACATTACAAGAAAACAATCGCTAGCTTATCTTTGCAGTGCATTATTCAGGAGAATCTACTCCTAAATAAGTTATAAATTAGTGCGCTTTTTGGCCAAGTTCTTCTGAATATTGTTAAAATTAAAAAAAAACAATATATATTAACCACTGTTTAAGGTATTTTTTCCACATGTTCTGTGGCGTTGCATACGGAGTGTCCTGAAATGGCACCAGTTGCCACTGAGTCTCAAGTTTAAAGAGACTGTCAATTTCACTTTGCACACTCGTTGAAGACACAGACATGATCATTCGGGGCAACTGCGAGTCCTTAGCGCCTTTCTTGTGCCTGTGACTTTTGAGGTGGTGACCCATTCTTTATTTTCCACAGTTTCAATCACTGTTGAATTACTTTCAATGAATGTATGTGAACCCCATTTTACAGAGTGATAGTTACACTTTTTTTCTGCACTGTGAATCAGCTTCCCTTTCGGCCAAATATTTTGGTCACTTTTTCGCTCTCAAGTGAAAGGCACGGGCATAACGGAAAGACTCAAAACACCCAAATAAATCTTCTTGCCTCTTTTCATCACGCCATTTCCGCAATATTGAACGCGTACCACCTTAACCCAATATTCAGCCCTAGTTTCGCTCTGCTCCTCTTTAAACCTCCTGCTCACATGAGGACATGGCTTCGCAAAGGCACACAGTGAGCGTAATTTTCGCGTGTTTGTGTGTACGACTAGACAACAAATATGTTTGTTTCACAGAATGGAAATCGCTCCAGACACTCATCATGTGCGCATGCATGTTTAACTCTTATGACGACATAGTTTTGTTTGCCCCAGTGTTCAGCACATAATTATCTCACGTTAAAGAACTGCTATTCATTTCACTCGGCCCAGCAGAACTCCAAGACTGTCTTAAATTGAAAGCACATGTGCTGTGTAATGAGGCTCGGGGAGCAGGCTTCAAGAGACGTGCGAGACTCGCCGGTTAAGGCAGCAAGAAAGATGACACAATTATACTACACACAAACGTATATTTCAACACACAAACACGAATGATAACACGATACATAATGCACTCCATAAGATGGAAGCCCGAAACGTCTCTGCAAAAGACTTCAACCGAGGACAGCTCACAGTTTATGAGGGGTGAAGCGGTCGTGGCGTTGTCGATCGCAGACCCATTCCTGTCCAGTTCTCCTGCTTCGAGATTGCTAGGCGCCAGGAACAAGAGACGTGTCGTTTTAGAAATCCCTCTGACGTTGGCGCCCGACAAGGTTCTTCCGACAGATGTTGACCACCCGGACGTTCACGTTCGGCCAGGCCAACGGATCTTCACTGCTCTTGATCTTTGCTTCGTGTCTCTGTCCAACGTGGCTTGTTCCTTTCTTCTTCTTTTTGTCATCCACCCGGCACGTGCAGCACAGCGTCTAACATTCGAGGCCAATTCAGACGCCGGACGCCTGCATTCCCCTCTCCATAACCACTTCGTCGTCCTCGTCTTTGTCGCGTAGATGGACTCCACCACACTTAGCCTCCATTACGAGAAGTGTTCAGGGGGGACATTTTGTTGCGAATGAAATTGCGCCACTAGGGCATTGTTCCGGGGAAACACTGTCACACACAAACACTGAACCATGGGGAGATACATACCTGTCATGATCGCCACTCAATTTCGATACAAAGTTCGGTAACACATATACACATTATGCCAGAGGTATTCAATCAGATGAGTAGCGAAGCTCCTCATAGGCTCTATATATCAATATAAAATTGCAACATTGGCCGAAATGGTGGAAGTGAGCAGATTGTGGCGCCATCTCTTGACAGTGAAACTAACTAGAAAACGCAATATTTTGTGTTTTTTGCGTTTAGCAAGATTGTGAGCGCCGTCGCATTCTGCCAAACAGCATGGCAGCACCTAGAACTTGTTCTTAGGTGAGTTGGTGCCTAAGGGAGCTGAACATGGTACTTCGTCGCAGTGGTGGAGACCTGATAAAGGACAAAGGAGCTGCTTTTTCTCTCGTTTCTCTGTCCTTTTTCATGTTTTCCGCATTGCGCCAGAAGGCGTGTTCGTGCCGTGAACCTGCTTTTTATGTTGTATTTCGGTTGCACAGCATGCGTGGCCGCTGAATTTTATTGACCGCACAGCTAGCACACCGCAATGAACGGTGCAGCGAAGTCGGTAGTTGACCAGATTCATGTGAAGAGCCCACAATATTTCCATTTCGGCAAAATATTGAGCGGAAGGCGGGATGCAAGCGGGATGCAGCGTTGATCCAACCTGTAAGTATGTCAACGGCAGCAGACGACGTTGCCCGACGAGCAAACGCCAGTGCCATCGGAAAGATTCCTCGAACATCGCACCTGAAAAGAGCGCTTGCAGTGCTAGTTGCAAGTAAACAGCAACATTCAAAAAAATGTTCCCACTTTCTTGTCATCGGGCTTTCATAATTATATGGTATCCCAGCCAGTATGTCGTTGATTTCACGATTAGTGGAATTCGATCGCTGCGTGCAAGACAAAGCGGCCATTTCGTGGTAAGTACTGATCGGCCTTGTTGTGCTTTGGTTTACGCTCTACCGTATCTGTATCTTCTTTGTGCGACCATCACTCACGTCGTGTTAGTGAGACACATCGTGAACCGCAGAGCGGAACAGTTAAAGGATTCGTCAAACTTCCCGTGAGCAATCGGTCTCAAGCGCACATTTTCAAACGAGCAAACGAGAAGTTATAGAAAAAAATCAGGGTGCGTCGTTAAAATCATCGTAGCACAAAATAGTAAGCACCACCGTCGACGAAATATAACTTCGACCCGACTTTCATTACGCCTTTGCAGAGCGAAAACAGCAGACAGCGGGGGCGGGCACCATGCGAGCCAAGGACAACGCCAGTGTTGCATGCGGCGTTGAGCAGACTAAAAAAAGCGCACGCCCAAGTGGCAACGCAGTGTTTTGTATTGTCGCTCCCAGATGGCGCCACAATCTTCTCACTCCTACTCACTCCCGCTAGGTCGGCCAATGAATGGCGTGTCCAGGTTTGGGAACACAGTTTCGCAACTCATATTATTAAATAACTCTGACATTTTGCAACAGTAATTATCTCAGCAGAAGTAACTAAATATTCGGTGCTTAAGTATGATCGCATGCAGTATCACATGAACTGCGACTTATGTAGTTGGCACCAACGTTAGTTGCTCCGGGGATGTAACGTACAGAATAGGCATATTCTGTCAGCAGCAAGCTCCAACAGGGAATACGCGTATTGTAAACCTTGTTTGAGTTTCTGAGTTGTAGAGGTTGGTGGTCTGTTTACAATATGAAGCGACGACCATACAAGAATACATAAAACTTCTTGATCACCCTTATTACCGCTAGACACTCACGCTCTACAGCAGAGTATGCTACCTCTCGTGGCAACAGCTTTTGACTGGCATACATTACTGGATGCGAAATTGCGACATGTTTTTGAAAAAGCACTGCTCCTAAACATTGGTGTGATGCGTCCGTTTTCAGGATGAACTCAAGTGTAGAATAAGGGGCCTTTGATACCGATTCCTGGGCAAGCGCGTTTTTCACTTGATCAAAAGCGACTTGGTGCTCACTTGTCTAGGCAACTCGATTTGGAGCACGCTTCTTTACCAGCTCGGTCAGAGGGTATGTGAGCTGGGCATACTGAGGCATGAAATCTCGATAATATTCTGGAAGCCCTAAAGAAGGCTGAACATGTTTCTTTGAGGCTGGGCGTTTATGATATTTTCTATTGTATCATTTGCAGCGGCCAAGGGGTGAGGTTTATCAGGCATGACTCACTCTTGTGACTTGTCGCGGTTGTCTTCGAGCTGTTAATATCATTTGTTGTCATTTTCCTCGGTGGCTGGTGCTTTTTAGGGCTTATGAACCTCCTCAAATAAAAGTTGTAGCCTCATCCATTCATCTGTTGGAAAGGGCCTTCTGATATTTTCAAGGCTGAGATTGTAGAAATAATCTTCCATGCATTTGGCAATCACCCTACCTGAAAAGAATGGTGTCTCAACATCATTTTCAGCTACGGGGAGGTATTTCATAGTCCTGCCCAGTAAGAACACTGGATTGCTCTTCTAAGTGAAAGATTCAAATGGCACAAGGTCTTTTCGTACTATAACTGTGTTGCATCTTGTATCTGGCAGCACATCAACGGTTCTTGGCCCAATTCGTCCCTTCACTACAGGTAAGACCAATAAATGGTTCACGTTTACCAAATGCGGTGTTCGCAACTGGGATTTTTTTCATCCGTTTCTAATGTGACAAATGTTTCATACTTTTCCTGGGGGATCGATGACGCAGGAAACTTGAGAAAGACCTCTCGAACTCCGCCCAGACGAGTCAGTGTGGTGTCCATATCGTCCGCATTTTCCACATGCTGAAGAACCATAAGGCTTTGTATATTTTCTACAATCAGCCACATTGTGTCCAAATTTGTCACACAAGTCACATTTTTTTGTAGCTGAATATTCAGTCTTTCTCGAAGAGGGCTTTGATTTTCTTTCACTAAATGTCTTTTTGTAAGTTCCGCAAGCTTGCCTTGGGCCTAGAGTTGTTTGCCCGTGTGCCTCTAAGTAATCATCTGTGGCGGTCACAACTTCATTTAGTGATGCACATTTCCTTCCCTCGGGGAAGACGACGAGACCCTTGTGGCAACAGTACATGTACTGTTCCACAATAATTTTCTCTCGTTGAGGAGACGCGGCGTTTCAGCGCGCGCGTGAGACGCATGTCACGTTGGCTCCGTCGGAAATCGATGAATGTTGTAGACTTTTGGCAAATATCCACCAGAAACTGGTTTCAGCGTTTCGGCGAAGCCATCAGGAACCTCTGGATACCTATTTTATCCAGGTAGGCCCATTTTCCGCCGATCTACGACTGGTTGAACACCACGCGACGCCCGAGCCCGGCTAAGCCTAACGCCGACGAGGCTTACGCCCGGGCTCCCCAGCCATGGCAGCGTCCACGAAGACAGGCTACGACCCCAGCATGATGCAGCGGGTTGACATCGAGTTGGCAGAAACACGGGAAGACCCCATACCAGGTGAAGACGAATATCTTCAGATCATGGTTCGCCAACTGCAAGAGAAGCTCGCTAAAATGAAGCCCCGAGGCTCGACGGCCGCCGCCCAGCCACAGGCTCGCAAAACAGGATCAACACCCGCAGCTTGCGCTGAGTCCCCGCGGAAGCTGGCGACGTGGAAGCCAACACACACGCTTCGAATCCGGTCGGACGAGTTGGTTATTGTGCTTAAACCAAAAATAACCATGGATCTGCACGCTGCGTTTGGCCAAGGCGGGATTGGCACAGCAGTGTAACGCTTCACCGGCAGCACCACGAATGCTGGTATCTCCGTGTGGCCGGTGTGGGACCAAAACATCGTTGTTGTAGGTGTGAAAACGGAAAGCCTGGCCTCGAAGCTCATCGGGGACATCACGCTGACGATCGGGGACCGCCAGGTACCATTTCAAGGACATTTGAAATCAGCCGGAGAAACCTGCAAGGGTGTCGTCACCGTCGCAGACAATGAAACTTCGGAATCCCTTCGACGCAAGCTCGATTGGATCGATGGCGAAATTTTGTATGTGCGGAAACTCGGAACATCCAATGTTGCAGGGGTGACCTTCAAAGGACGCCGCGTTCCAAGATTCATTCACTACTGCTGTGAAAACGTGCCAGTGCGATACAAGAAAACGGTTCCGGCATGTTACCGGTGTGGAACGGTGGGCCACAGACCGGATGCGTGCCCCAATCCGGACAATCAGCGGTGCATTCACTGTGGTGCGAAGGTGGAACTCACTCTGGAGGGCCCAGTGAAGCACGACTGTCAGCCCGAGTGCCTTATATGCGGTGAAAACAATTTCACCGGCTCAGCGCAGTGCATCGGAAAATTCCGGAAGGCATGGAAGCCCGCTCTAAGACAGCGGCAACATGGACTAAAAAACAAGCAAAAAGAGCCCTCAGCAGCTCTCAGGACTGACGAAAAAGCGAAGCTCATGCATAACAAGCCCAAGCCGATCAAAGGCCCAGCCGGACAGAAGTCGAGGCCGTCTACCTTCGGCGCCGAGGATTTCCCGTCACTGGCAAACCCGCCCAAACAGGTGAGCGATTGGGTAGGGGTCTCCTCTCAGTCTCCCACCACCACCACTGCCTCCCCCTCTAATCCTGAAATTTTAAAACAATTGGAAGCCATGAAAAAACGCATTGAAACTCTGGAACGCGAAAATCGGGCGCTGAAGGCGTCGCAGGCTGCTACTCCTCCACCACCGTCGGAACCGGTGGCTATGCACACCTCCGACTGCTCGGACGATGAGCAGGACATTCAGTCAGACGTATCGGGTAACACTAGGGTGTCTAAAACTGTAGTAGGTGCTTCGAACGACATAGAAGGTCGACTAAGCAGACTAGAGGCTAAACTTGAGGAGCAGAGCAAAATGATCCTAGAACAAACCAAGCTTACAGTACAAGACATTATTCCGCAGCAGCTGAATCTATCAGTTCAAGCCGCTATGCAAGACCTCAAGCAAAGCGTTTTGCCAATCCTCACAGCCAATGTACTACAAACCATTCAAAATTGGCTCACACCCCAATTGGACGAACTCAAAACTAGCATTAAGACAACAGAACAACCCCAACGCAAAATTGTTCATCGTAACCTGGCAAATTCTGAATCCGAGAGCAACATAGCCCAGTTGTTAAAAAACCAAACTGAGTCCCCCACGCCTCTCCAGGCTCCCACGCTGGCTGCAGTGGCGAAAATGACACCTCCTCAATAATAAATTCATGATGGCAGGCAATTCTAAACATAATAATAAAAGCTCCAAACAACAGCAACTCAATATTTTCCAGCGGAACTGCAGGGGGTTTAAAGATAGGAAAAAGAGGGCCACTCTTGACCTTTTCTTGCAGAATCAATATTTTACCCCTGCAGTTTTGGCTCTACAAGAAACCGGCTTACAGGCGAAATTGCCTGGTTACAACTCATTTCAGAGAAGTGCGTCCACCTGTGTTCTCGTTCACAAGGAGTATACCACTTGTCAGATAGACCTTGATCTGTCAGAGGCGCATGAATACACAATGGTCAAAGTTTTTCCCAATAAAAGACGAGATCCTAGCTTGTAATTTCTAGATGTATACAGTACTCTAAAATCTAGGCAATGTGCCTTCAACGAAATGTTTTATAAAGCGATTAAGGAAGCAGATAAGAACCCACTGGTGATTTTGGGTGACTAACGCCCCCAGCTATCATTGGGGTTACACCCGCGAAGTCCCCAAGGGACGGAAATTGGCAGAACTCATACCCACTCTTCGTCTATCGCTTCTCACAGACCCAATGAAACCCACTAGAATCGGGAATTCTGTAAACCGAGATACTTGCCCGGATCTATCACTGACTAAGAACATTTCCTACGCAACATGAGAAAACTTAGAAGAAACGCTCGGCAGTGATCACTGTCTCCTCAGAATCACACTCTCCGGCAACATAGGCCGTAGAACATGGAGCCATGCTAAGCTGGCAGATTGGACAGCCTTCCGCTCACAGGTGATCCCCTCTGTGCCAGGGGCGGGAGGATATACGGGATGGGCAAAACAGCTCCTTGCAGCCAATTCCAAGTGTCTTAAAACTATAAGGACAACGAAAGACACCCCCGCCGTCGGTAAGTACCTGCTCCACCTTTGGGACGCCCGCAGAAGCTTAAACTAATCGTTGGCGGAAAAACAAATTCAACCGCAAGCTTAAACTTAGAATAGCCAAGTTGAGTAAGCAAGCGGATGAATATGCTGCACAACTGAACGAATCCAATTGGATAGAACAGTGCAATGTTATAGCTAAAGAAATCAATACAAAGAAAGCATGGCGCCTTTTTCGAACTCTCGTGGACCCCGCCCAAACCCGAGGAGAAGCGCAAAAGCAGCTACGTCGAGCCCTGCACAGTTTTCAGGGAACCAACTCCCAGCTGGCTGATGATTTGTGTGCTAGATACCTATGTCGCACCACGGATCCCAACAGGAACGCATATGAATACGCAGGTAGAGAAAACAGTCAGCTCGATGCCCCTTTTGAAATGTGCGATCTGAAAGCAGCACTGAAAAAAATGCGCAGGGGCACTGCCCCGGGCCGAGACCTGATCACGGTGAAACTGTTAGCAAATCTGTCAGACGATTCTTATCGGCATCTATTGCAGTACATTAACGCGATCTGGGATGGCCAACCACTGCCAACTGAATGGAAAACAGCAGTTGTCACATTCATCCCCAAACCAGGCAAGCAAATCAGCACGGACAACCTCAGACCTATATCAATAACTTCATGTGCCGGCAAATTGATGGAAACAATGGTTAGAGACCTTCTCACCAGGTACCTCAAGAGCAAGGGGCATTTCGCAGATTCCATGTTTGGCTTCAGGCCACACCTGTCTGCGCAAGATATCCTCTTGCAACTAAAACGAGACATTATCCAACCCATTCCCTCGACGCACAACGACAGAGCGATCCTTGCACTAGACCTTAAAGGCGCATTCGACAACGTTAAACATGAAAGCATCCTGAAAAACTTGAGTAGTGTCCATTGCGGTAAGAAAATATTTGCCTACATCAGAGACTTCCTCTCTGAGAGACTGGCGTTCATTCGCATAGATGACGAGGAACATGGACCATTGAAAATGGGGACGCGGGGAACCCCGCAAGGAGCTGTCCTGTCTCCGCTACTATTCAACATTGCCATGATGAAGCTCCCGCAAGCATTGGCAGTAGTGGAAGGAATATATCATGCAATATACGCCGATGACATAACAATCTGGACTAATCGGGGCAGTTTAGGAGAAATTGAAGACCGCCTGCAGCAGGCCGCCTCCATTGTGGAGGACTATGTGGCCCAGTGTGGGTTGCAGTGCGCTCCATCCAAATCTGAATTCCTGCATATCAGAGAAAACATTAAAGATAGGACGACCCTGAACTTGATGGTATCAGGATCAACAATACGAGAGGTTTCAGAACTACGAATCCTTGGCCTTCTGATTCACAACAGAATAAAAAACAGCACCACGCTAGACAAGCTACGGAAAATTGGAGAACAGGTAGGGCACATGATCCGCCGAGTGTCAAACAAGCGTGGGGAGCTACGAGGAAGGGACGCGATTCGGCTCGCCAATGCTTTTGTAGCTAGCAGGATTCTATATTCAATACCGTACTTACGAATGACTAAACACGAAGAGAACAGAGTAGATGCTATTCTTAGGAAAGTAATCAAGCGCGCACTTGATTTAGCCATCAGCACTTCAAATCAGAAACTCTCTGCATTGGGAGTCTTTAACTCTATACAAGAGCTCCAAGAAGCCCACCTCACAAATCAATATACGCGTCTTACGCAGACGCCCACCGGGCGGCGCCTACTGGACCGCCTCTTTATCCGGCACGAATGCGAAATCGAAAATGCGGAGCGTATTACTGAACTTTGGAGAACAAAACTCTGGGTGTCCCCGCTTCCCCACAATATGACCAGGGAGGCGCACCAGGGTAGAAGGCAAACGCGTGCTGAGGCACTTGAACAACGGCTTGGCTCCCGTAATGGGGTCTATTACGTCGATGTGGCCGGGCCGTCACCTAGGGAATACTACACGGCGGCGGTAATACATCAAGGAACGCAGGTGGACGGCCTCACTTTCAAAGCCACAAGCTCAAGTAAGGCGGAGGAGGTGGCCATTACACTGGCTGTATCCCATCCAAACTCAAAACAAATAGTTACAGACTCTCGAAGAGCCTGCGAGAGCTATCTTGCAGGAGAAATCTCTCCATTGGCTAATAGACTTTTAAAATTCAGCATCAGGAACCGCGATCCTACCCCAAAACTTCTTATATGGACTCCGGGACATCAGGGTCTACAGGGTAACGAGGCTGCACATGCAGCGGCCCGCGTGCTTACTTCCCGGGAAACTCCCCGTTCCCCTGATAGACCTGAACATCCCACACCTTTAACACGGTTTCGAGAAATCAAAGAATACTACATTGAGCAACGCCACTTGTATCCCGCACCAGCGAAGGGACTCTCGAAAACGGAGGAGCGCATCCTGCGGCGCCTACAGACAAATACGCTGCTCTGTCCAGCCATACTCAAATATTACAACCCAAAAACAAGTGGGCAGTGCCAGTACTGTGGGAAAGTGGCCAACACTTACCATATGGTCTGGGCCTGCCAAATAAACCCAAAATTAACCCCCTTTCCCAACCCCAACAAAGAGGACTGGGAGACGACCCTACTCAATAGCTCCACACTAGAGGAACAGCGAACTCTAGTCCAGCGGGCTCGGGTGGCGGCCTCGACTAATGACGTCCCGCACTAGAGATGTCAACCAGCCTGGTGGGGATAAGGGCTATCTGGCACAGCAAGCATCAATAAAGGTTTTTTCCTCCTCCTCCTCTCGTTGAGCCTCAAGCGACTTCTCTACCTTAGCAGTTACGATCCACCCGTCAAAATATTCAGCAAGCCTAAAGGAAATGGCGACATGTCCCTGCATTTTCAGACATTACACCTCTGTATAGTTCACGGTAGCCATCACTATACTATAACGAAACTCTTGCAGGAGTGTTAACATTAGGGTCTCGTAATTTGAAGAATCCTCCGGTAACATTCTGCCTGTTACTGTTACAGCTTTCCCTGCGAAGCAAAGACTTAAAGCAGAAGCTCAGTTTTCTTTCGGTCATTCTTGGCCAACCGCTGCACGTTAAAACCTTTGAATATACGCATCTAGGTCATCTCTACCTTCGTTGAATAAGGGGATAAGTTTATGAGGACCTATCAGTTTTTTGCTCGGCGCTGCCGCCGTTGCCGCCGTTACTTCTACAACATTAGCTGCATTATTCACAGGTCTCTGTGCACGAAGCTGCTCAAGTAGCAACTTCATATCTAAAACCTCCCACTCTAACTGAAGCTTATGGCTTTCAGCTTCAAACTTTTGGCATTCAGCA